>NC_136069.1:1089744058-1090344058 GCF_964261635.1 Lissotriton helveticus | reverse complement strand
TGCCACGTGGCCGCCGCCCCGAAAATAGTGCTGCCTGGGGCGGACCGCCCCCACCGCCCCCCCTAGCTACGCTGGTGCCCTTAGTGTGTGCTTGGTATACCACAGTCACTTTCCAAAACTGGCAAAAGTCAAGGAACCAAGTACTGACCAGTAATTATTCTTTGGTGAAATGGGAGCAACCACCTTGGTTTCAACAGCTGACTAAAATTAAATTTTTTTTAAAGATGACGCAGGAGGACTCACCATGTGGCACCAGGAAAGTAACAACATCTTTCTTTACAGTGAGATAATAAAGATAAAGCTCTGAGGAGAGAAGATACATATCACAGGATAGTTCCATGAATGCAGTCATGACCTGGACTTAAACGGAAGCACCCGTTTCTGGTCTTCAGCTGCCTATTTGACCATCTTATTTGTACTGGGAACAAAGAGTGTCCGTCACAGGAAGGTCAGTTCAAACAGCAATAGTGTTTGTCACAGGATTGAAGCAACTGCAACAATTAAGACTAAGGAGGATGCTTTCAGAGTATAGAATACAATAAACAAGGAAAATGGGATATGCCTTTTGATTAATTCACGGGATAGATTGTTACTAGACCCTTTGTCCACTCAGATACATTTTAAGGCATGGACACAGTGGACCCTGGCCCAGGGCCCCAGTCATTCAGAGGGACCCCTAATAGAGCCAGCTCTGTTCTGCAGAGTCTCTCCCTGATGACTTTTAATAATTCTTAAATAGATTGTTTTAAATATCGTTTTACTTTGATTTGTTTTTAACATGAGAGACTATCACAGACATTTTGCAGATAAATGTGTGATTATGTTTCATGCAACATCCAAAAAACGGTTTCTTTTACATCAAAACAGTACCTCACATTTGAGAAATGGAAGGGTGTCACAGAGATTATGTGAAGTAATATTAGTGCGCTGCTGCTGTGTTACAATATTGAAAACATGTCAATATATCTGAATATTGCATGTAAACACATTTAAAATTAAAACAAATGTGCCTGTGCATTGTCAGTTACAGGCCAAAGAGGGCATGAAAGAATTGAAATTGTATCATATATTCAAAGTTGTTTCAAATTGGGGCCCCCAAAATACATTTTGCCCAGGGCCCCCAAAATCCTTAAGATGTCCCTGTGTCCACTACCATCAATAAAGATTAAGAATTCATCCTAAGAGACGATGTAAGGCAACAGAATGTTTTCTTGTTTCATGTGCCTTCTTCAGGGATGGTTCAAGCTTTTTTTATCGATAAGGGCTTCAAGTGCATCTTGAAGGCCACTGCGCAGATCCTGTAACACGGGACACCCGAGAGTGAGTCTTCACTGTCTCAGTATATTCAGAGTTCCACCTCGGCAGTGCAGACATGTTGGACCTATTCCCAGGTGTTTTACAGAGAATTTCACTCATAGGTTATGACCTTTTGAATATTCTGGTGAGCAGGCCAGACTGGGGAACCAAAAGCAGCCCTGGCAAAAAAATCTCAAACAAGCCCCGCTCCCTTGCTCTCCTATCTTTAGCTCTCACTTCCCATTCACCCATTCTCTTACCTCTTTTTCCAATCTTTTTCTCTACGCCTCCTTCACTTTCTGACTCTTGAGGCCCCACTGTGTCTTTCGCAATTAACCTCATAGAGCTGGGGAATGAGACAGAGCCACTAGAAGCAGCCTTGGCTTTCAAAACCTGCCTGAAATGTCTCCACTCCACCAGGGAAATGCCCAATGGAATGGAGATTCCCAGATTACCATAAATAGAGAATCAGGATTTCATTAAAGACACAGAGACTAACAATATGCATCAGCCTTTTAATTGCCACTCATGCAGCACATTTAAAGGACTTTTCACAACAATAAAACAATCCAAAACTGGAATCTTAACAATCCATAAATAACTCTGCAATAGAATGTTCATCCTCTTTTAAATGCAAAACTGTGAAGAAATTCCACTTCTTATCTCTTTTTAAGACTGGGACTCTAGAACAGAGGAACAAATCTTTGAACACAACTTTTCCACGTTTAAAATGCAACTCAGAATAAAACATCACTTTATTCTGCTAAATAACTTTACTCCTCCAAATACACCACCCTTTACTGCTATTTTTAAAATATTATTTTCCTAAGGGAGAGGAGGGCAGGATAATGTTAGCCTCCACGTATTTAATGGAATCCTGATTCTCTTATCATGGTAATCTGAGAATCGCTTTTTCATTTCAAGACCGGAGGCTACCATTTTGTATATTGAAAGCCCTTCAACACCACCTTCAACATATGCTCAATTGGTCAAAAATAATGTTGTGCAAACCTGTTGATAACCCCTGCTCACCCCTGTAGTTGCTTGGCACGAGCAGACAGGCTTATCCCCAAGGCAATGTGTAAAGTACAGTGAAACACCACAAATGGATGCCACACAAGTTTTTATAAAAATATAAATCTCTTTATCTGATTAGGCCAGCACAAAACAACATAAAACCCACATACATAATTAATCCTTCCTTCCAGAAGTGTACTTTGGAATGCTCTTGTAAAAATAAATGTACTTGTAAAAATACAGGGACTTGTAGAGGAAAATAACCATCTAAAATGTAATTCCAGCAAAACGGAAATCTTGCCTATTGGGAAAACCATTGAGTTCTGCCGTAGCAAATGGTGGCCTGAAGGCACCACTCCGCCTCCTGTCTCAGTGGAGTCGGCAAGGAATCTGGGTATCCTCTATGACTCCTCACTTTCCTTTGACCTCCATGTTAGAAATATGGCTGGCTGCTGCTTCAATATCATAAAATCCCTGAAGAAATTTTTTGACTTTCTTCCTATTGAAGCTAGAAAGTCTGTTGCAGTTTCTCTTATACTCTCTCGCCTCGATTACTGTAATGGGCTGATGGCAGGGGTAAAGAAATAAACGCTCAAGAAGTTACAGAGCGTACAACATGCTGCAGCGCGGTTGGTGCTTAAACTTCCTACAAAATCTTCAGCGTCTGCAGCTCTTAGAACTCTGCATTGGCTGCCGATCCACAAAAGAATTCTTTTTAAGATTCTACTGACTATTTTTAGATCTCTAAATGATATCGGACCAAGGTACCTAATAAATAGGTTTACCTGTTATAATCCCACCAGAGTTTTGAGGTCAGCAGGGTAGAATCTTGCTAACATCCCGAAATTTCGTCGCAAAACGAAAGGAGGCAAAACACTAGGTGTTCTGGCCTCCAAGGCCTGGAATTCGATGCCAAAGGATCTTAGAATGAAACCCACGGAGGCCACGTTCAGGAAAAGGCTTAAAACTTGGCTATACAATCTGACAGACACTTATGTGCTGAACCTCATCTACTACCTCATCTCAGTTCTTCTCTACCTTTACACAGCGCCAGGATGCTCCTTTCGAAGCGACAGCTTCGCGCTTTATAAATACCACATAACATTAACATTAACATTAACATTAGAGTCAATATGGTTGTATACTCTGTTTCCAACGTGTGGAAAGTCACTTGAAAAATGTGCTCATATCAACAATGGCACTTGTAGAAAAGAACGCTGTCCTTCATGGACAACAGTATGCCCGGCTGCACTCGTAGCAAAGAATGCTGCACTTTGTAAAAACAAAAGGATGCTGTCCTTCACGGACGACAGTATGCCCCGCTGCGCTTGTAACCCAAAAATGCTGGCCTCGTATGTTGCTTGTTAAGCAACAATGCCCCTGCTGTACTCGTAGCCCAGAAATGCTGCCTTTGTCAATCACAGTGCGCTTGCACATTCACTTGTAGGAAAGAACGCTGTCCTTCCACAGACGTAATATGCCCCGCTCAGTTACTTGCAGCCCTGTGAGTTCCCAACCTGCTCCCGGCCTCGCCCCTATAACAGCGCGGCTTGGAGTGTTTTACCTGGTGCTGGTCTTGAGCTGGCGGGCACTCCTTGTGATCCTCCGATGGGAGCCCTTCTCCTCCTGTGGCATGGTTCTTGTGAAGACGGGACTTCCTTCCTCCGCTCTGCATCTTGATGACATGGGTGCATGAGTCCTGGTTGCTAGGCGACCCTCCGGCTCTGTTCCAGCTGGTGCGCGGCTCCTCGTTACAGCGAACCCAGCCCGGGCAGTCAGTTCGGGTAGCGGCGGTGAATTTAAAGTATACACGCAGCACTTCTGGGGATTGGGGGCCAGTGGTGATAAAATACCGGCCCTCATTACTTCACTCCAGTCACGGGCCAGCGGCGGTGATACACACAGTGCTCTCTGTGCTTCTTGAGAGCAGATTGGCGTTTAAGCAAGGCGGGCTTCACGGGGGGCACCAGTGACATCCTGGGGGCACACAATTATCAAAATAACAATGGGAGAGACAGGGAAGATCAGGAACACTCTCTTGATCCCCGGTTTTATGCAAATAAACAAAAGAAGAGAGGTTGGAGTATCAAAAAAGCCACATAGAAGGAGCGAAACAACTAGTGGAATTCACACCCTATTTGGGTGGAAAAGAAAGCCCTCCCACACCGACCTAGTCAGTGTCATGCTTCATCAATGGGCCCCACCAAAGAGGCCGAGTGCCTCTTTGGTGTGCTGCGACGCCAGAAGACTGCGGAGCTGGTTGTGTGAAGTGGGCGTGTTGTGAAATTAACTAAAAGTAAAAAGTGTCTAAAGGGTATCTACAAAAAGTTTTAATGAATGATCCCTAGGACACGGATAAAAGATTTATGTGTCTGAATTTTATTGCCAAAGGTAATGGATGGTTAATTCAGAATTAAGTATTAAGTCAACATGTTTCAGCCTTACGGGTGGTTTCAATTTACCTAGGCATTCGTCAGAACAGAGATAAACCCCGGCGGTATGGACTCTCTAATCGTCCACCCTGACCTGGGGGCGTGAAAGTGAAAAATTAACAAAAAGTGAAAAAGTGCATGAAAAAGTGGAAGAGCGCATTGCTCATTCCAAAAATACTCCTAATTATGGAGTGTATCTGCACCTGCGGAGCGAAAAACAGACAAACACATAAGACATACAAACAATTAGTTGTAACGCTGTGTCATCACGTTTTTTTGACCATGGTGCTCCATAGTAGTGGCATTGAACGTGTTTCCCAAATAAACGCTAGAATTAACACCATCCACACACCCTATTGGGATGATACCTCTAGCTCTGGGAAGTGAGGTGAAAATGGTGTTTATATTAAAAGCCAAATGAAAGGTTTAAAACACGATATGGGTGCTTCAAGGGATCAATGGACCAAAGGTCTGTGACCCCCAATGAAAGGTTGCATAAATACCAACATATCTCACTTTAAAATATGGCGCTAATTGCTCCATGGGTCTCAGGAGGGGGGTAGGAGCGTCCCTGGCACATCCTAAAAGTAAAATGGAAAGGCTAGAAATGCACAGAATAGGAGTTAGACTTAGCTCGAGAAAGTAGTATTTGTCCGGTCATCCTGGTGAAGTTACTCACGCCCTCAGCGCTCGCTGCCCACTTAAACACCTGGTATTCCCTCAAACCGGACCCCGACGATGGAGAGCGGGCCGGTAAATGAGATTAAATGCTTGTTTCTCCCTTCGGCGTTCTTCCGGGTGGGCGTGGCCTCGCGGAAGCGAGGCCTGGAAGCGCGCCACTCCGGAAGATGGGGCGTGGTCTAACTCCACAACGAGGCTTGGATTATATCGCCTATGGGAGAGCTGGCTTCTAAAGTAATAAGCATACGTGAATTAAAGCAAAAACGAAGCCTGTATTCTGAGATCGTTCGGGATGTCAGGGTCTCACAGCATGTGTGTTTCAGGTACAGATACAGATGGGAAACAGATGGTAAATAGAGTGAAATAATACACTCGAGTGAATCCATGCTGCTTACAACCTTGAATATATGTCATTAAAGCTAGGAGGAAAATACAGTACCCATCGGAATTACTACTATTGAGAAGTAAAGTTCCGTGGACAAAGTGATATCGCATCTTTAGCAAGTGTTAAAGAAATCTGGCTCCCTAGGTGTAAGAGACAAGTAAAGGTGGGGACTATCAGCGCAGAACCGTGTTCCATGGAATATCATCATTGAGCCCAATGATGTTGGTCCCCAAGCGATACACCCAGCGCTGCTCTTTTTCAAAAAGCCTGCTGGTGACATTTGTGGTACCAGTGATTATCTCAATTATTGTCCATTTCATGTCATTGGTGGTATGATTGGACTCCAGAAGATGCCTACTTAATTTTGTAGTTGCTTTTTTGCACCTTATGTTACTACGGTGGTCACCAATACGCTGTTTCACTTTTCGTGTAGTCATGCCAACATAACGAAGGGAACAGGGACAAGTGATTAGATATACTGCATTAGTGGAATTATAATTGGTATGAGCAGTCTGTGTCCAGGTTTTCCCTTGTTCCAGCGAGAGTGTTTTTGAGGCTTCCGTTAGGTGGCAGACACTGCAGTCTGCACAAGGGTAGTGTCCTATGATCGGAGGCAGACCCCACGTAGTAGTGACTGAAGAGATTTTTGGGGGTATTTTCTCTTTAGGGCGAGTGTGAACTAAAGCATCTTTTAAGCTACGACCCTTTTTGGAGGAAAAAAGAGTTTTTTCCCAATCCTTCTTTGCTGACGTTATAATGCTCCAATGCTTGTTGATTGTTTTCTTCATGTAGTTGGAGAGACCATTGAATGTAGTTACACAGGTGAGTGGTACACCCTCTTGATTGTTAACTTTTTCTTCTAGCAGGGCTTCTCTCGGCTGGTTTCTTGCTCTCTTGTATCCTTTGTTGAGGGTTGATGGTGGATACCCCCTCTCTCTCAGTTTGTCAGTTAGGCCTGAGGCTTGTTCCTTGAAGTCAGTTATTGTACTACAGTTCCGTCTCAACCTCAGGTACTGTCCATAAGGGAGGTTCTCCTTTAGGGGGCAGGGATGGAAACTGTTAAAATCCAGTAAATTGTTCTTAGCTGTAGGCTTGTGGTGAGTTTTTGTGGTTAGGCATGTGTTTGTCACCGAAATTACTACATCAAGAAAGACGATGTCTGTTTTGCTTGTGGTGTTAGTGAACCTCAAATTGTGGTCAAGAGTGTTAATCCACAGCAAGAAGGACTTAAGGTCATCGTCACTGCCTGTCCATAGAAGCAGGATATCGTCGATGTAGCGCTTCCATAAAAGCATGGAAGATCTGAATTCCGCGGTTTGTGGCAGGATGTATTTTTCTTCAAAGTCAGCCACATAGAGCCCTGCCACGCTCGGGGCAAAAGTACTGCCCATGGAAGTCCCCAAGCATTGGGAAAACAACTTGTTTTTAAAGGAGAAAAAGTTCTCCTTGAGTGCTATAGTTGCACATTCGATAATGAACTCCTTGGGTGTTTGATATTCCCATTCAATGGAGTCTAGTGCTTTACCCAGGACTTCGATGGTATCGTCCTGGGGGATGCTTGTGTATAAACTTTCAACATCCAAAGTCACCAGAGTGACTGAGTTTGTTTCGAATGTGATGTCTGCAAGGAGACGTAGTAGACTCTTTGTGTCTTTTAGATAGGAAGGGGTTACTTGTACTAGTGGCTTTAGGAATTGATCACAAAAGCGCGATAGAGGCTCCAAGAGGGAGCCTATCCCCGACACTATGGGACGTCCTGGTGGTGGCAGACGATTTTTATGCATTTTGGGCAATGTATAAAAATATGGAACAATGTTACTGTTGGTGTTGAGAAAATCTGCTTCATTTTTGGAGAGATGTCCCCTTTCTTCGGCCTGCCTGACCAGAGTGGTGATCCTTTTGGTAAGGGCAGCAGAGGGATCAGTCATCAGAGGAGTGTAGTTCCTGTTGTCTTTTAGGAGATCTTCACAGGTTTTTTCATAATCGATGGTACTTTGTATGACAATACCTCCGCCTTTGTCCGCTGGCTTGATGGTTATTGAGGTGTAATTCTGTAATCGTTGAAGTGCTTGGTATTCAGCTGTGGTGAAATTGCCAAACGTTTTGGGATTTTGGCTGGACTCTAGATCTTTGAACACTGCCTGTTCAAAGGCAGTGATGGCTGCTGGTACAGCGTATGGAGGAGGGATGAATGTTGAGTTGGGTCTCAACCCAGTATCACCCCTCCTATTGTGTTCATTGGGGTCTGGTTTTCCTTCAAAGAAGGCTTTCAGTTTTAGCTTGCGGAAGAATCCGGCAAGCTCGCAATGTAGTCTAAACTTGTCGGGTCATGCCGTCGGGACAAACCCTAGGCCTTTCTCTAAGACCTGGTACTCAATTGGTGACAGGACTCTCTCAGACAAGTTAGTAACCAGGCTCACACTCCGCTCGTTCCTGGCTGTTGAGTGCTGCTGCGAGTGTGGTTCGCTACAGAGTCGTCCTCTGTCCAGGAGACCCTGCTGTTGCCTCTCCTCTTGCCCCGTCCTCTCCAGCCGCTCTCTAAAAAAGGCGGTCTGTATTGGTTGTGGAATTGGACCGGGGGCATAAATCCAGGATTCCAACCCATGAAGGGGTAGTGGGGTTGTTGGTAGGGGTAGGGAGGTGGGCCCATCTCCATTTGCGGTAGCTGCCATTGCTGGTGGTGATTCGAGTTGCCCGGTCTCCCTCTGTTGTTCCTGTTGCCACGATTACCTCTTCTCCTTTGTTTTTGAAAAGAGCCATTACTTGATCCACTGGTGTTGGAGGAGTCATCATCAGATTGGTCTGATTTATTCGCATTTCTAACTGGGGGGACAAAAGCTACTGCGGAGTAAGGATATACCGTTTCAAAAGCAAATTTCTTTTGATCCTTTTGGAATTTTGTTGCTTTTGATTGCATTAAGTTATCCTTATACTCATTCATTTCTTTATTGAGTTCGTCCAACCTTTTCTTATACCCAGTTATTGTGGCCTTAAAATGAGACTCAGTCTCTCTGATTTCAATCATCAGTGCCTCTGATAGTCTGAGTGCAGTTTTTATAATTAGCACGAGCCAATCTCGCGTGCAATGCCACGCGATCATGGCCCAATCTTTTCTGAAAGTCGCATCATTGAGGAAGATGCGAGGGGCGTTGGTAACTAGTAGGCCCCTCGGTGCTGTGTTAGAAATGAGGTACTGTTTTAAGATGGTACCGTGTAGAATAGTGCGGATATGGTCGCGCTTTTTTTCTGTGAGGTTCTCCCACTCTGTTGTATTTGCTATTGCTTGGGATACATGAGGGTCAGCGAATAAAGTGGGATCGGACATGAGCGCCTCCACTTCAGATTCTGAGTAAGTTAAGCCTAGGTTCGCCATGGTGAGACCAAAAGAGAGATAACAGTAAAACAATCAACGGTACGGAGGAGTTACCTTGCCTGAAGTAAAAACAGACTCTCACAGCTGTGCGCTGCTAGGTACAAAATAACAATGGGAGAGACAGGGAAGATCAGGAACACTCTCTTGATCCCCGGTTTTATGCAAATAAACAAAAGAAGAGAGGTTGGAGTATCAAAAAAGCCCCATAGAAGGAGCGAAACAACTAGTGGAATTCACACCCTATTTCCCTTTTGGTCTCACCATGGCGAACCTAGGCTTAACTTACTCAGAATCTGAAGTGGAGGCGCTCATGTCCGATCCCACTTTATTCGGTGACTCTCATGTATCCCAAGCAATAGCAAATACAACAGAGTGGGAGAACCTCACAGAAAAAAAGCGCGACCATATCCGCACTATTCTACACGGTACCATCTTAAAACAGTACCTCATTTCTAACACAGCACCGAGGGGCCTACTAGTTACCAATGCCCCTCGCATCTTCCTCAATGATGCGACTTTCAGAAAAGATTGGGCCATGATCGCGTGGCATTGCACGCGAGATTGGCTCGTGCTAATTATAAAAACTGCACTCAGACTATCAGAGGCACTGATGATTGAAATCAGAGAGACTGAGTCTCATTTTAAGGCCACAATAACTGGGTATAAGAAAAGGTTGGACGAACTCAATAAAGAAATGAATGAGTATAAGGATAACTTAATGCAATCAAAAGCAACAAAATTCCAAAAGGATCAAAAGAAATTTGCTTTTGAAACGGTATATCCTTACTCCGCAGTAGCTTTTGTCCCCCCAGTTAGAAATGCGAATAAATCAGACCAATCTGATGATGACTCCTCCAACACCAGTGGATCAAGTAATGGCTCTTTTCAAAAACAAAGGAGAAGAGGTAATCGTGGCAACAGGAACAACAGAGGGAGACCGGGCAACTCGAATCACCACCAGCAATGGCAGCTACCGCAAATGGAGATGGGCCCACCTCCCTACCACTACCAACAACCCCACTACCCCTTCATGTATTGGAATCCTGGATTTATGCCCCCGGTCCAATTCCACAACCAATACAGACCGCTTTTTTAGAGAGCGGCCGGAGAGGACGGGGCAAGAGGAGAGGCAACAGCAGGGTCTCCTGGACAGAGGACGACTCTGTAGTGAACCACACTCGGAGCAGCACTCAACAGCCAGGAACGAGCGGAGTGTGAGCCTGGTTACTAACTTGTCTGAGAGAGTCCTGTCACCAATTGAGTACCAGGTCTTAGAGAAAGGCCTAGGCTTTGTCCCGACGGCACGACCCGACAAGTTTAGACTACATTGCGAGCTTGCCGGATTCTTCCGCAAGCTAAAACTGAAAGCCTTCTTTGAAGGAAAACCAGACCCCAATGAACACAATAGGAGGGGTGATACTGGGTTGAGACCCAACTCAACATTCATCCCTCTTCCATACGCTGTACCAGCAGCCATCACTGCCTTTGAACAGGCAGTGTTCAAAGATCTAGAGTCCAGCCAAAATCCCAAAACGTTTGGCAATTTCACCACAGCTGAATACCAAGCACTTCAACGATTACAGAATTACACCTCAATAACCATCAAGCCAGCGGACAAAGGCGGAGGTATTGTCATACAAAGTACCATCGATTACGAAAAAACCTGTGAAGATCTCCTAAAAGACAACAGGAACTACACTCCTCTGATGACTGATCCCTCTGCTGCCCTTACCAAAAGGATCACCACTCTGGTCAGGCAGGCCGAAGAAAGGGGACATCTCTCCAAAAATGAAGCAGATTTTCTCAACACCAACAGTAACATTGTTCCATATTTTTATACATTGCCCAAAATGCATAAAAATCGTCTGCCACCACCAGGACGTCCCATAGTGTCGGGGATAGGCTCCCTCTTGGAGCCTCTATCGCGCTTTTGTGATCAATTCCTAAAGCCACTAGTACAAGTAACCCTTTCCTATCTAAAAGACACAAAGAGTCTACTACGTCTCCTCGAAGACATCACATTCGAAACAAACTCAGTCACTCTGGTGACTTTGGATGTTGAAAGTTTATACACAAGCATCCCCCAGGACGATACCATCGAAGTCCTGGGTAAAGCACTAGACTCCATTGAATGGGAATATCAAACACCCAAGGAGTTCATTATCGAATGTGCAACTATAGCACTCAAGGAGAACTTTTTCTCCTTTAAAAACAAGTTGTTTTCCCAATGCTCGGGGACTTCCATGGGCAGTACTTTTGCCCCGAGCGTGGCAGGGCTCTATGTGGCTGACTTTGAAGAACAATACATCCTGCCACAAACCGTGGAATTCAGATCTTCCATGCTTTTATCGAAGCGCTACATCGACGATATCCTGCTTCTATGGACAGGCAGTGACGATGACCTTAAGTCCTTCTTGCTGTGGATTAACACTCTTGACCACAATTTGAGGTTCACTAACACCACAAGCAAAACAGACATCGTCTTTCTTGATGTAGTAATTTCGGTGACAAACACATGCCTAACCACAAAAACTCACCACAAGCCTACAGCTAAGAACAATTTACTGGATTTTAACAGTTTCCATCCCCGCCCCCTAAAGGAGAACCTCCCTTATGGACAGTACCTGAGGTTGAGACGGAACTGTAGTACAATAACTGACTTCAAGGAACAAGCCTCAGGCCTAACTGACAAACTGAGAGAGAGGGGGTATCCACCATCAACCCTCAACAAAGGATACAAGAGAGCCAGAAACCAGCCGAGAGAAGCCCTGCTAGAAGAAAAAGTTAACAATCAAGAGGGTGTACCACTCACCTGTGTAACTACATTCAATGGTCTCTCCAACTACATGAAGAAAACAATCAACAAGCATTGGAGCATTATAACGTCAGCAAAGAAGGATTGGGAAAAACCTCTTTTTTCCTTCAAAAAGGGTCGTAGCTTAAAAGATGCTTTAGTTCACACTCGCCCTAAAGAGAAAATACCCCCAAAAATCTCTTCAGTCACTACTACGTGGGGTCTGCCTCCGATCATAGGACACTACCCTTGTGCAGACTGCAGTGTCTGCCACCTAACGGAAGCCTCAAAAACACTCTCGCTGGAACAAGGGAAAACCTGGACACAGACTGCTCATACCAATTGTAATTCCACTAATGCAGTATATCTAATCACTTGTCCCTGTTCCCTTCGTTATGTTGGCATGACTACACGAAAAGTGAAACAGCGTATTGGTGAACACTGTAGTAACATAAGGTGCAAAAAAGCAACTACAAAATTAAGTAGGCATTTTCTGGAGTCCAATCATACCACCAATGACATGAAATGGACAATAATTGAGATAATCACTGGTACCACAAATGTCACCAGCAGGCTTTTTGAAAAAGAGCAGCGCTGGGTGTATCGCTTGGGGACCAACATCATTGGGCTCAATGATGATATTCCATGGAACACGGTTCTGCGCTGATAGTCCCCACCTTTACTTGTCTCTTACACCTAGGGAGCCAGATTTCTTTAACACTTGCTAAAGATGCGATATTACTTTGTCCACGGAACTTTACTTCTCAATAGTAGTAATTCCGATGGATACTGTATTTTCCTCCTAGCTTTAATGACATATATTCAAGGTTGTAAGCAGCATTGCTTCACTCGAGTGTATTATTTCACTCTATTTACCATCTGTTTCCCATCTGTATCTGTACCTGAAACACACATGCTGTGAGACCCTGACATCCCGAACGATCTCTGAATACAGGCTTTGTTTTTGCTTTAATTCACGTATGCTTATTACTTTAGAAGCCAGCTCTCCCATAGGCGATATAATCCAAGCCTCGTTGTGGAGTTAGACCACGCCCCATCTTCCGGAGTGGCACGCTTCCAGGCCTCGCTTCCGCGAGGCCACGCCCACCCGGGAGAACGCCGAAGGGAGAAACAAGCATTTAATCTCATTTACCGGCCCCGCTCTCCATCGTCGGGGTCCGGTTTGAGGGAATACCAGGTGTTTAAGTGGGCAGCGAGCGCTGAGGGCATGAGTAACTTCACCAGGATGACCAGACAAATACTACTTTCTCGAGCTAAGTCTAACTCCTATTCTGTGCATTTCTAGCCTTTCCATTTTACTTTTAGGATGTGCCAGGGACGCTCCTACCCCCCTCCTGAGACCCATGGAGCAATTAGCGCCATATTTTAAAGTGAGATATGTTGGTATTTATGCAACATTTCATTGGGGGTCACAGACCTTTGGTCCATTGATCCCTTGAAGCACCCATATCGTGTTTTAAACCTTTCATTTGGCTTTTAATATAAACACCATTTTCACCTCACTTCCCAGAGCTAGAGGTATCATCCCAATAGGGTGTGTGGATGGTGTTAATTCTAGCGTTTATTTGGGAAACACGTTCAATGCCACTACTATGGAGCACCATGGTCAAAAAAACGTGATGACACAGCGTTACAACTAATTGTTTGTATGTCTTATGTGTTTGTCTGTTTTTTTGCTCCGCAGGTGCAGATACACTCCATAATCAGGAGTATTTTTGGAATGAGCATTGCGCTCTTCCACTTTTTCATGCACTTTTTGTTAATTTTTCACTTTCACGCCCCCAGGTCAGGGTGGACGATTAGAGAGTCCATACCGCCGGGGTTTATCTCTGTTCTGACGAATGCCTAGGTAAATTGAAACCACCCGTAAGGCTGAAACATGTTGACTTAATACTTAATTCTGAATTAACCATCCATTACCTTTGGCAATAAAATTCAGACACATAAATCTTTTATCCGTGTCCTAGGGATCATTCATTAAAACTTTTTGTAGATACCCTTTAGACACTTTTTACTTTTAGTTAATTTCACAACACACCCACTTCATACAACCAGCTCCGCAGTCTTCTGGCGTCGCAGCACACCAAAGAGGCACTCGGCCTCTTTGGTGGGGCCCAATGATGAAGCATGACACTGACTAGGTCGGTGTAGGAGGGCTTTCTTTTCCACCCAAATAGGGTGTGAATTCCACTAGTTATTTCGCTCCTTCTATGTGGCTTTTTTGATACTCCAACCTCTCTTCTTTTGTTTATTGGCACACAATTATCCCCAGGGACAGCAGAAACAGCGCAGTGCGGTGCAGGAAGAGTTTCAGGAGATTTGGCAAAACCTTTGTATCCCTGAGTTTACAACAGGAGGCTCTTGGAGACAGTTACACTTCAGAGGGGACAAAGCACACAGCACAGCTCCTCTTCAAGTAGGGGATACAACACACAGCAAAAAGTCCCTTAGTCCTCTTCCTCAGCAACAACAGCAACTGTAGGTCAGTCCCCAGACACACAGCAATGGCAGCACTTTTCCTCAGTTTTCTTCTTTGGCATGGATTCCTTCTTGATCACAAGTTTCCTAGTCTAAAGTTTAGGGGTTTCAGCTCAGATATTTATACCCCTAAAGTCTTTGTTCTTCATGTGTGAAGGGTCCTGGACCCAGTCCAACCCAGTTCTGGGTGCACTCTGCCAGTGCACATCTTCTTCCTTTGTGAGTGTGGGCCAGGGCTATCAGACGCACCGCAGGAGGTGGAGCCAGCATTGTGGAAGGCAGGCAGATCCCTATCCTGACCCAGGTCTTACTCCCCCCACCCCTCTACATTCTGATGGGTCTATTCAGCCTAGTGCTGACTCACCCAGCCTCCTGGAGCTCCCCCAGTTCCTGTCGCTCACAAACCAGACAATCAATCCACAAACAGGCAGAGGCACACAGAAAAGTTGAACAAGAAAATAGCCACTTTCTAAAAGTGCTATTTTCAAACACTGAATTTAAAAACCATCCTTCCTAAAATATGTGTTATTAAATTCTGAGTTCAGGGATACCAGATTCCAAATTTCTATCTTGCTTCTATGGGAAGATATGCAGGTAAACATGCTACACAGCATTCCCCGTTCTGTCCTATGGGCAAGATAGCTTTTCAATAGTGAACAATGACATTGGCAGTATTTTACTATCAGGGCATGTTACCCATACTAGTACATGTCCTACCTTTTACATACACTGCACCCTGCCCAGGGGGGTACCTTGGGCCTACCATAGGGGTGTCCAATGTGTAAGAAAAGGGAGGGGTAAGGCCTGGCAAGTGTGTACACTGGCCAGGACAACATGGCAGTTAACCAACTGCGCACAGGCACTGCAGTGTCAGGCCTGAGACCTCTTTTCAGCTCTACTCATGTGGGAGGCACAATCAGTGCTGCGGGCCCACTAATAGCATTTGAATTACCAGCCCTAGCACACTCAGTGCACTTTACTAGGGACCTACTGGTAAAACAAATAAGCCAATCATGGATAACCAATCACAATAATAATTTACACAGAGAGCATATGCACTTTAGCACTGATCAGCAGTGGTAAAATGCCCAGAGTTCTATAGCCAAGAACCACAGGTCAGGAAAAACAAAGGAGGAAGAAGCAAAAGGTTTGGGGATAACCCTGCAAAAAGGGCCATTTCCAACAACCAGTGTTACCCATTACTTCTTTAAACCACCTCACAATCATTGTGGAACTTAATGTTTTGAATGGCTTCACATACCAAATCAACAATTGATGGTCAGTCCTATTCTCCTGTATTCTGCATTTGTATTCCTTTAAACATTTCACTACACATAATTTCTACCATTCATCAAACTTTGGATAGAAATTTGAGGAAGACATAGATTTTGTTTTTTTCCAAATCTCAAAATACACACCAACTGGACTATATACTGTATTACTCACCTCCAAGTTCTTGACATCAGAAACTCTTCTACAAGAAAGTAAACATAGTAATGTTGACAGTTTTTGAGTAAGACACTACAAATTCAAGTATTTGGTTATTGACCAATTTGATTAAATTCATATCCCACAATGTGTCATATCTAACTCTAGGTAGTTTCTTTAGTCTAATGTTCTGCAATTCTCTACACACAGGAATATTACTCCCAACAGACATTCCTCCCACATGCTTGTGATCTGCTGAAACTGCTGATCTATAATAATTCAATGTTCGATAACTTAGACCTCTTCTCAAATTCACTACTTCCACTAAACGTGCCTCCGAGGTGTCTCCACACAATCCAGGACCCTTCCACACACCAACATACCAAACTCTCCAACTTCATTTGTACCTACGCCTAGTTCCTGGTGCTCAAAACTCTTTGAATAGCTCTGCAGCCCCTTAGGAAAGTCCCTCGAATGCTCTAGATTTCCTTTAACCTTCCTAACAAGAAGGTGCAAAGTTTTATTGAGAATCAACAGATACCATTCTCCTTATCCATTATTCAGCAGACCCTTTTCTGCTGGAATTAACATCTGAACCTCGCATGCCAACTCCATGACTGTTGGGAACCACGCCTGTGAAACCCAAAAAGGAGTCACTAAAACTAAGAGATATCTCTCCTTCCTTACCTTCAAAAGCACCTTCTGCATTAATGAAAAGGGTGGAAATACATAACCTCTCATTACTGATTAATCCGGTTGAAATGCATCTACTGCCACTGCACCTGGGTCTGGCAACCAATTGAAGTACCTGTCGATCTGAAAAGACAACCTGTTGGTCGAGAGATCCACCTCAAACAAACCCCAACACCAATCCATTATCCTGAAATAAGAACTCTCCAGTTTCCAATCGCTGTAGTCTGTCAAGTCTTGAATTCCAATCCACAATAGAATTCATGTTCCCTGGTAGATTCTCTGCACTCAAATCTATACTGTATTCTAAAGAAAAATACCACATATTTTGGCTATGTCCGACAGATTCAGCGATCTGCTCCCACTTAATCGATTTATGTACGATACCACAGATACATTGTCCATTTTCATCAACACAGTCTAGCCTTGTGATAATCCTCTGAAACTCTTCAATGCAAATGGCCCGCTGTCAATTCCAAAACTGTTTATGTGTTGCCTCCTCTCCAGCCAAGCTCCCCAATCAATGAGACTGGTATGTGTCTCTAGCACAGAACCCTGACTGCACCCAAAAATCACTCGTCCATTTTAAGCTTCCATATTGTGCAGCCACCGAAACAATTCCTCTTTCACCTCCTGATTCAATTCCACTTTGTCGCCATACCATAAGCCCTTCCTTAATGCATCTGCTTTCACTCTCTGTAGTGTACGATAATGCAGGGGCTCGGGAAATTTCCCTTGGATTGATGAGGAAAACAGACCCACTATTCCAGCCAAATCCCGCAATGTTAAACTTGCTTTCCTCAAAACATGCAACCCCTCCTTTTTTATCATCTTTTTTTTTTCTTAGTAACAATAATATTACTTTCACTGTATCTATCTCGAAACCAAAAATTCCAAATTCTGAGATGGGGTTATGATAGACTTCTATTAGTTTCTCAGAAACACTAAACTCTCTAAGAGGTTCCTCATCTTTTTCGATTATTCTCTGATAGAAATGAGGGTCTCTAGTTGTCAATGGTTTGCACCCTTTGTCCAAGTAGGGACCACGCTTCCTAGTCATGTTAAGGGGGTACACTTCTAAATTAACCCTTGGTAACCCCCTTGGTAGCTTGGCACGAGCAGAGAGGCTTATCTCAGAGGCAATGTGTAAAGCATTTGTGCAGTCATACAGTAATACAGTGAAAAAACTACAAATGAACACCACACCAGTTTAGAAAAATAAGTATCTATATATCTTTATCTAAACCAAACAAGACCAAAGTGACAAAAATCCACAATACAGTAATCAAAATGTAATTCTTAGAAGGCAAAAACAATTCTGTCCATAGCAAACTGTAGATGCAACACTTTCAACACAAAGTACCTTAGAGGCGTCACAATCACAAATAAAAACAGCCGCAGGAAAGGTGATGCATCGGTTCCTTAATTGCAGGGAAGGTGATGCGCTGGTTCCTTACTCCAGGGGAGGTGGTGCGTCAGATCCTTACTGCCACGCAAGGGAGGTGATGTGTCAGTTCCTTACTGAAGCCGAGGTGATGCGTCGATTTCCTACTGTGCTGGAGGTGATGCATCAGTTTCTTACTGCGGCCACGGTGTCTTTGTAGACTTGGCGCCAGATGCGATGCATAAGAATCAGGGATGCATCGGTTCTCGATGTGACAGCAGCAACGGCGCTGCATTGGTTTCTCCTGCCACGGTTCCACGATGCGTTGGTTTTTGCAGCCGCTAAGGAGGGTCTGCCTTGGAATTGGTGCGGAGATCTCGGACTTCGTAGTCGCTAGACGGGATTTGACTTGCAGCAATTTCTCCAGCCGTAGGCAGGCTCTGCATTGGTTTCTTAGGCGATGCATCTGAAACAGGTGCAGTTGCGTCGCGCTTCTTGTAGTTGTGTCTGTTTCCCAGCTCCCTACAGAGGCCCTACTCCGCAACAGGCACCTCTTGGCAGGTCAGAACTCCTGGCAAGGAAGTTCAGGGGAGCTTGTGATGAAGTCTTTGCATTTATGAGATTTAAAAAAAGGAGGCAAGCTCTACTTCAAGCCCTTGGAGAACTTCTTCAAGCAGAAGACACAGCACACAGCAAAGTCTTTATCTTGTCCTTGGCAGAAACAGCCACTGCAGGCCAAACCCAGACAGCACACAGCAAAGGGGCAGTACTTCTTCAGTTTTCCCAGCTCTATTCTTCCTCTTGAATTCCAGAAGTAAGCTAAAATGCAGGGGTCTGGGCCCCAACATTTATACTCCATTTCTCTTTGTTCTCTGGTGTCAGATAGGCTCTGTGCTCAGTCCAAACCAGTCCTGTCCCCTCTGGTGTAGCTTCCAGGCAGGACGTGGAGACAGCATTGTGTAAGGCAGACCAGGCCCATTCAGCTGAAAGGAAATCTCCTCCCCCTACTTTAAAGGCAGCCCGGGTCTATTCAGCCCAGCCCTGACTCATTCAGGAAAGAGAGGACGACCTTACCCCCCCACCCCCTCAGTGGCTGTCTACAGGGAATGAACATCCCCAGCGCCTGTCACTCCAAATCCAGACAGTCAGTCCACAACCCAGCAGAGACACACAGGATATCTAAGCAAGAAAATGCCCACTTTCTAAAAGGGGTATTTTCAAACACAGAATGTACCAATCATCCTTACTAAAGAATGCATCTTTATATTTGAAGTTCAGGCATACTAAACCTTACCTTCCTATCTTATTCCAATGGGAAGTTATATTCATAAGATGTTCTAAATAAACTCCCATCTATCCTATGGGACAGATAGCCTTTCAATAGTGAAAAACGGAACTCCCTGTATTCACTACCAGGACATGCTACACATATCAAAACATGTCTTACCTTTCACAGACACTGCACGCTGCCCACAGGGACACCTTGGGCTTACCTTAGGGGTGACTCACATGTAAGAAAAGGGAAGGTTATGGACGAGCAAGTGAGGGCACTTGCCAGGCCGACATGGCAGTACCAACCTGCGCACAGACTCTGCAATGGCAGGTCTAAAAACCTTTTGCAAGGCTACTTGGGTGGGTGGCACAATAAGTGCTGCAGGCCCACTAGCATAATTTGACTTACAGGCTGTGGGCACACACAGTGCACTGTACTAGGGACTTAGTAGCAAGTCAAACGAGCCAATCATGGAAACACCAATCCATAGTCAAAACTTACAGTGCACTTTGGCACTGATCAGCAGTGGCTAAGTGTCCAAAGCATCTAGATCAGCAAAAACGAAGTCCAGCTCACAGCACAAACACAGGAGGCAGAGGAAAAAATACAGGGGAAAACCACACCATGGATGTCAAGTCTAACACTCTCTCAATTCCCTTACATCCTGTGGCATCAATAGTATGTCATCCAAATAAACAATCAAACGGAATCCTTTTTCTGTAAAATGAGTTACCACAACCCTCATCATCTTTGTAAAGTACCATGACGCTAATGCCAAACCAAATGGGAGACACAAGAATTGGTATAACTGACTCCTCCATCTGAATTGTAATATTTCCTCTTCCATTAGTACTGTAAAATAAGCATCTTTCAGAACCAGTTTTACTAACCATTCCCTTTCTAAAAGTATATCCCTCAAAAGATGGATTCCATCCATTTTGAAATGCCTGTAAACGAGAAATTGATTCAGAGACCCAAAATATATCACCGGTCTCTGTCCTTTGTCCCCTACAAACATAGTGCTTACAAACCCTTTTAATTGTTCTTCTACTGGCATTATTGTATTCTGTAACATTGCCTTTACCTCCCCATCGACCACCAGTGGCGTAGCTAGAGCTTTTTCTGCCCAGGGCGATCCCAGAGATTGCAGCCCAGGGACGGCTGGTGGAGGTAAGAGCGACGGGGGTGACAGACGACAATGAGCAGGGGGCGACAGACGATGAGGGAGAAAAAAATGTACCTTGCGCTCGCCGCAGCCACCAAGCTACTCCACTGTCGACCACCAATGTTTGAATCTGTGTCCTATGCAATCCCATCGGTTCTTCTTTTTGAATTGGCAGTTCTTCAAAATCTATTATGAACCCTTGGACTGTTTCTAACCCCCTTGGATCTGTTATCCTTCACCATTCCTCAACAAACTTTTTTATATGACCCCCTACTTTTATTTGGAAAGAACCAAAAGATGTCTCCATACTCACCTCAGGACCCTTAAGAAGACTGGCCTCTTCCTCAGAAACTCTCTCTGATCTTATTCTTTGCGGGGGAAAAACCTGTTGTTCCTTGGAAGCCTCTTTCAGCAACTCTGATGGTACTATTATTCTGGGACCTTTGTAGACCTTGGCCAGCATAAGGTCCTTGTCTGCAGGCCTTTCAAAAAACACTGCCAAACACCTTTCTCATGTTAGTTTGAGCCTTATCTAGTGCAGTAAATGTTACCACATACTTACCTAGGCCTTTTACAAGGACCTCACTGGAATGCAAGTTTCTTGCATCATCAATAGCCTCCTTATTTGCCATTTACCCCAATTTGGGGTATTGTCTTCCTGTGTTCAGCTAAAAGCCCAGCCTTGGCGTAGCCTAGCAGTATTGTAGCCCTTTTGCTCCAACCTGGTAACAGATCCTTTAAAAAAAAAAAAAATTATTGATTTTATTTCAGCAGTCAGTTGTATATTGAACAAACAAAATACAAAGAAGAGAGCAAAAGCTGGAAATCATATATGTCGAAATACCCAGCCAAAGCATACAGTACCATAAATAATACCGAATAAAAATCATATATAAGAGGGACGGTAAAACAGTACAAAATCTTATCCATTTTGATATAAAAGCCCAAACATTTTGCCCAAATATTTTCTTTTTTAGCCCTTTATATCTATAAACTGCCATTTCTAATTGGTATATGGATAGCAGTTTCAGTTGCCAGTGATTAAACACTGGTGGCTCAGGATCTAACCAACAGGAAGTAATACAGAAACGATAAATTGACATACAAATGAATAAAAATCCTTATTCAGCTGCTGACCTTTTTCCAATTTGATTCGCTTGGAGACCAAAAATAATCATTTCAGCAGTTAGTTGTACATCAATCCCCAAACTAGTATTTAAAAATAGTTCAACATCCGTAATAAATTGGGAAAGTTTTGGCCAATTTAAAAACATATGTATAGAATCAGCAGCTACATAACCACATCGATTACATTTATCACCGTTTCCGACTTTCCATTTTGCTAACTTGGCTGGTTAGTAATATAAATCAAAAATAGCCATAAAGTGTTGGCTTTGTAGTGAGCCATTGAATAGCATTTTAATTGATAACTCAATTGCTGTGGATATATCTACATTATCTAATTCAAGTTTCCTCTTCCATTTGCTCTCAACCAAATACAAATCATCTTCAAATTGATTCATCATCATTTGATATACTATGCCAATTTTTTTTACCCTTCTAGTAGTTTCCAGGATATCGATTTTCCTCATTGATGAATGATCAGAGAGACCCTTATATTCCCAAAAACTTGGGATTTGAAGATATTTAAAAAAATCATTTCTGGAAAAATGATATGTCTGTTGTAGAAAAGAAAATGAAGCGATCTGACTTCCTTGGTAAAGGTCTCCTAATAACCAGATCCCAACTGAATGCCATCTACTTATTACTTGGTCCTTGAAAATCCCAGGTAACATACGATTATTCAAAACCGGAGAATAATGACTTCAATCACTACACCGAAGAATTTTCTTTTTGATCTGCCTCCAAGTTGCCGAGGCAGTTATCATAATTTTGAACTTCGTCTTTTTATAGTAACTAGGCTCCAATATTCTTACCAAGCATTGACGAGCTTCCTCTCCTAATAGCATTTCGTAGATCGATGGACTGATCAGTTCTTCCAGGCTAATGTCTGGTAAGATTAGTATACCCATATGTCTATGTAAGATGGCTCAGTAATATAACAGAAAATTGGGAATCCCCAGCCACCCTTCATTCTTGGGAGAGTACACCATTTCAGAGCCCTTCTAGACCGATGGTATCCCCAGAGGAACCTGGAGGACATTCTATCAATTTTGGAAAAATAAAAAGATGAGAATAAAAGAGGTATAGTACGGAATAGGTACAGAAATTTGGGAAAAATCATAATTTTTTGTATATTAGTATGGCCATATAATGAAAAGTGTAGATTGTTTAACCTTTCCAGAGTTCTATTTGCCGATTTCAACACCGGCTCTATATTGAGACGCACTATGCCATCTACTTTGGGAGATATTATAATCCCAAGATAAAGTGCCTCTGAAGCAAAAACTATGTTATTAGTCCGGCCCTTTTCTGAATGGATCAACTGCGTTTTTTAGAAATTCAACTTGTATCCTGAAAGTCCTCCAAATTAATTCGCTAAATTAATTATTTTAGGTAACGCCCTCCTAATATTCGAGGTGGTGATGGCAACGTCATCAGCATACGCAAATACTTTAAATTCATTTTGTAGGATAGTAACCGGAGCAATATCAACCTCTTTTTCTAATTTATAAAGATAAGGTTCGATATACAAAGCGAACAATAAGGGGGAACAAGGACAACCTTGCCTTGTCCCCCTTGTTATCATAAAGTTTTCGGATAATGTATCTGTTATCCGAATAGTGGCCTTCGGGTGATGATATAATGCTTTTATTGCCTTAATATATTCTTTAAGGAACTTCTTCCAGACCATTACAGACCACAAGAACCCCCAGGCGACCCTGTCAAATGCTTTTTTTAGCATCCAACAGGGCCACCGCAACCTGGGATTCCGTGGCCTGCCCCCAGTCCAGAAGCGTTATGATTTTTCTAACATGGTCTGTGGTATCTCTATTCGAGATAAATCCATGTTGTCTCACTGAAACAAGAATCGGCATAAAATCATTCAATCTATTGGCAAGGATTTTAGAGAAGATCTTGCTGTCAGCAGTAATAAGAGAAATCGGTCTATATGACCCTAGCTCATCATCGGCCTTTCCTTTCTTTTTAAAAATAACTATAGTGGCTAGTGACCATGAATCAGGGGGATTACCTAAAAAGGCTTGTTGGAATACCTTCAGCATTTCGGGCTTAAGAAGACTCAGAAATACACGATACAATTCTAAAGGTATACTGTCTGGTCCCATTGCCTTCCCAGCGGCCAAGCCCAATATTGCTACCTCAATTTCTTCCCATGCAATAGAGGCAGACAATATACTTCTCTGCTCTTCTGACAATCCAACATTATCTATACTTTCGAGATATTGTGAGGTCTTTATTCCTATATCTACAGCTTCACCCGGTTCACAATATAGTGACTGATAAAACTCCCTAAATTCTTTTAGTATATCCCCTTTGGAAGTCTTAATGACCCCATTTATATCTCGAATTTTAAAAATGTCATTAGATGCTGCCTTTTGCCTTAATCTTTGGTCTAATACTCTACCCGTTTGTTCGCTCAATTCGTAGCTTTCTGTCTTATATTATCTAAACTTACACGCGACCTGATCCACTATATGGGAGTACACTACGCTGCGTTTGATAGACAGATCTACTTGTGCTTCTTCGATATGCCAGTTAGATTTAATATTTTCTGCTAACTTTATCTCAGCCTTCATAACAGTATCGCAATCCCTTTTAAACTTATTTTGTTTGTTTTTTTGCTGAAAGTTCGAGTATTTAAGAGTTTCCCCTCTGACTATAGATTTAAATGTGTCCCAGACAATTGGAACGGAAGCAGTATTATTATTAATCTGGAAAAACTCTTGGATAATTTTAGTCATATACTGCAGATAATCATCCTCAAATTATAAGTTCCTTTGAAACGACCATGTCGTTTTAGTGCCTTCTATAATAGAAGATAATCGTATATCTAGTAACAACGGATTATTATCTGACAACAATTTGGGAAGAATTTCAATCTCTATTTTATCGATAAAATATTGGGAGACAAAAAAGTAATCAAGGCAAACAAATTTCCGATGGGGGGCAGAAAAAAACCTATATCCAGGATCAGTAGAACATAAAGTATTCCAAACATCCAAAAGCCCATTATCCACCACTAAATTACGGAGAGCTTTATAAATCCGGGGTTTATGCCCCAACTATTCCTTGCTTTACCTGATATCAAACCCAGCTTCAATATGGATATTAAAATCCCTGCAGAGGATAATAGGATGACTCCACAGAGCGAGCTCTAGATTCAAAAAGTTCAACAGCTCAGAGTCATCTAAATTGGGGCCATATATTGTACAAATCCTGAATTTTTTTTGATGAATCTGAAGTTCTGCAAATCCCCATTCCCCCCATTTATCTGCTGAGGTTTTAGTACATACCCCTAAGCCTCGCCACATAAGAATAGCGACACCTCTCTTAATCCCTGTTTGTTTGGAACATATTAGCAAATCTAACCCCAAGGTTTTTTAGCCAATCCCTTTTTCCCCAGGCAACATGTGTTTCCTGTAAGCAAAGGATGTCTATTTGCAGGAGTTGTATCATTTTAACAAGAATCCTTCTTTTTTTAGCATCATTAAGGCTGTTAACATTCAGCGAACAAACCTTCAATTTCCTATCCATCTCACAATAACTTTTCATTTAGCAGGGTTTTGCAGATATACTATTGCACCCTTCTCCTGAAATCCAGCGATTAACTGCCTTAGATGCCATTGTTTGGATACCGTTGCCTGGCAAAAATCAGGCCTGACAAAAAAATTACAGCCCTTGGCAATTCTCTTCTTATCTGGTCTAGCCAGACCAAGACGGCTTCTCTGGCCAAGAAGTTATTGAATCTAACCAATATTGCTCTTGGATGATCACCTTCTTTTTGCCTAGCTTTATTAATTTAGAATGGGAAGCGATGCGCTCGCTCAATTACTACAGCCCAGTCCCATGATGTTAGTTCTGGGAATGCCTCGGAAAACAATTCACAGACAAATTTTCATATATAGGACCCCCCATAGATTTTCTGGGATCCCCAAAACCCGAAGGTTGTTCCTCCGAGTTTGATTTTCTAACTCAACAAGCTTAAGACTGATGTCATCCCGTTGCTCTTTAACAGCTGAGAGTTCCAACTTTTGTGCAGCTACTTCGTCCTACAGAGTAGATATTCTTGTCTCAGCCTCAGAGACCCTTATAGAAATGTCAGTACATTTTTACGTGACAAGCCTAACAGCGTTCTGAACTTTACGGCAAGTAGCTTGAGTGCGAGCAATCTCTGTCTTTATCTCAGATCTATGTTACATCATCGTCTGATAAATCATGGTTAATGTCACTTCCTGATCCGACTCCTCGGGTTGTACACACTCTCCCGAAGGAGTAGGCTGAGACACTGCCGCCGATAAAGGATCACCAGTATCACTGAGTTTATTTCTAGCACCCTGTGACTTTCTGACTCTATGTTTCTTGACCATGAGAGCGGACCCTGGAGAAATGTCGCTGAACCTTGATTCCTCGTCCATACTGCTGTCCCCTGGATAGTCTGCCCAGTCTCTGTCAATACTTTAATCTGATGTAAGGTCAGACATTAAAAAAAAATTATCTGTGATTTCTTGTGAGCCAGTTAAGTCTTGACCGTAAAATTCATTTGCCTCCATCGCAGATATCGCTCCAGATGTAACAGACATTTCACCCGAGCTTTCTGCAGTTGCGGTTACTCCAGAGACTACAGTTCCCATAATGCCTTTTGCTGCATTTTGCTCATTTTAAAATACCGTCTCAAGTTCAGCTTCAAGCTCAGGCTCAGACGTTTGTACTGCTTCAAGCATTTCAGACAAGTTTATCAGAGCCTCTTGAGGAGATTTCTCCTGGATTATAGTAGTCACAGTGCTATTACCATTGCCATTAGTAACTAAATCCGGGTCTGCCACTGAAGCAATAGTCTCAACGCGCTGAGACCGTGCATTTTTAATTATCTGCTTCTCGAACAGAGCATGTACAGTTTGAGACAACATAATGTTTTTGTTAGTGCGCTCACCGCCTCTCTTATGACTACAGGCTGCTGCAATGAAGCTGACTCACCAGGTGATTGAATGTCCTGCACGGAGCGCGCAACATCAGCGTCCATGCCCACCTCAGCCATCACCAAAGTCTTCGTTTTCACGCTTCTAGTTACTGGCGGCTTCAAAGAGTTTGGAGGCTTTGGAGGCATATTACACCAGCTGTCTGAAGTTACCCCCGTAAAGATCTGTGCCGGAGGGTAAAACAGCGCCAAGCCCGTGCCTGCAGCGGTCCGCACAGTATGCCTGAGAGTAACAGCAACGAACACACCATCAGGAGAAGGAGACGCCAGCACCGGGAAAAACCGGGAAAGACGTACTCGCTCAGCTCAGCCCAGTGAAATTATTTTAATGGCTGGATTCTTTCAGCAAGAGCAGAACGTAAGGGTCATTCGCAATCATAAGCTATAGTACAAGGAAAAGCGGCAGCTCATTTCTTTCCTTTCTGACCCGGAGTGGATGAGCCGGCAACTCACACCGCCGACACAGCGGCCGCCATCTTGCCTCCAACCTCGTAACAGATCCTTATCCACTTGTTTCTCATTTAGGTGGGTATCCTCTGCCATTACCATTTTTTTTGCTAATCATCATACAATGTCGATCTTGACAAAGAGAGTGAAAGAGCCTTTTTTTCGTCCTGAAGGGGCCAACACAATGTAACTTTGTTATACAAGCTAGCAGTAAGAAAGGCTGCTTGAGTTTTGTTGTTTAGGGATTTCACTAAAATATTGTTTCTTCTTCCTTTTTCTTTTTTCAGTTTTGTGGTCTTTGGTCTGAAGATGCAGGGTTTAGAAGTCTCATTTAATTATTTTATAAACTGTAGAGAATCAGGAAATATCAAAATCATATTTGATATTTTGGCTGCATTTGATTCTTTAACTGATAGGTAACATAGCTGGTTTCCTAAGAATCTTTCCTAATATGTGTCATCACATTTACCCAGAGAGCATGGGCAAAAACCCTTAATACAGCAGCCCCCATATTCTAGTGGATCAGTATTGATAGTAGGTGAATTGCCAACACCTCAGGCTTTAAACATTCAATGCAAGATATAGTGATGTATGAGTAATGGCTTGCAATGATGCATAGAAATGTCCCTTCACCCAGCCTGTGGCAAGAACGAAGGGTGCAGCTAGGGAGTTATTCATACCACCTCTGTGGGCCCTCGCTGTAAAAAACCTAAAAAACATTCTATCACAGGTGTTGTGAGACAGGCAGGCACCTACATCCCACCTTAGTTCCGCCTGTCCACTGGATTCTACTGTATAGGACTGGTCTTGTCTAAATGTGTAAATAATGTGTTTGATGTATAGGTCTTTTTATTGTGTAATTGGTTTGGAATATCATTGGTTGTACCAAATCCTTTTCTGTGGTGTCACGAAATGTCGATTCTTTTGATGTTTTTGATTCTTTACATTTAGTGTTTGTATATTTGTTTTCTTGTATATTTTGTATATATTGTACGCACAACTGCTTGTTTTTGAACTGACTGTGCTGACAGTTTTTTCCTTTGTGCCACTTCTTGTGAAATCATTGAAACTTAATTACAAATGAAAATAAATTATTTTTGAATATAATTCATTGACCGCGCAGTACATTTTGGCTGCGTGGGTTCAGACTTTTTGCTTTTTAGGTATCCTGATCAGCCAACCTGTTCTGTTTTTTTCAATTGTTGAGATCCGGGCTGGTCAGTTGTAGGATCCAGTACCTTCATTGGTTCACCCTTCACCACAAATGGCATTTGAAGTCAATGAAATCTCACTGTGGTACTCTGCACAAGTTCTATGTCCCTTCAGTAAAGGGGAATTTCCTCCGTAGTTTTAAAAGTGCAGCTTCATTTTTGACCGCTTCAAAAACTGAGGGTATAAGCGCCCAGCTCAATGCAAATGTTGCAGAACCTGCCCTGAGAATCGCAATCTTCAAGTGCACTAGTATTGGCACGGAAAGCTATGTCAGTGGCTAGAGTTAACAATTGTGTACTGGCTGTTTTGGAGTTGTCTGTCCCAAGTGCCAGTGCCATTGTTGAGAGGTCCTTTTCACAGAAGCTTACATGGGAAGGAAAGAGCGAGCGCACATGACTAAAGACTCACTGAAGAAGTCTTGTATGGTGCACTAGAATAAGTTTAATTTGCAAAAATCTATTAGGACCTCATATACACGATACGTACACTGTCTATATACCATGTTCTATCAGTGCAAAGAGCAAGCAATAATAAAAGCAAAACGTTTCAGGTCGAAAGGCAAGTTGGCCGGGTCGAAAGGCAAGATGGCTGCTAGTGGTATGCAGTGAGAGAGTCGCAACTTTCTCCTCCTCCCAACCGTGTTCTTTGATGGTGGAATCCTCCCTGAATGGTGCTGAGTCCGGTTATTGCGAGTCTCAAGTTGTTAAGGACCTGAGAGCAGACAGTCGATTACCCAAAAGGCGCCCCAGAGGAATATTAAATCAAGTCTATTCCTGCATACGGGGGAAGATAGCTGGTATTGCTGAGCTTATACTAAGAAATTGGTTCAGGATGCCTCCCCGTATACTGAAAGGGAGTGAAATGAAAGACGGTAAAGGGGAAACGAAGGATGTCGATGCCCAGAGAGAGCCGACCTCCAGAGAGAGGAACAAAACGGACCCTAAAAACCCTCCTCCAAGCGGTCTGCAGAAGGGAACCGCTGGCTACAAAAAAGCAATGAGTAAGAAAAATGGCCCTGACGTCGCCGTTACTCCGAAGGAACTGGGAGTAACTACTAAGTCCAAATTTAAAGAAAGTGCCCTGTGCCAACCTACAGTGGCAGAGAGTTTCGCTAACATACCTGCAGGCAGCGGTATAGGAAGCAATGTTACCGGGAGTCCGACGGAGGGAGGCAACGATCGAAATGCCCTCATGGACGCCGAAGCTGGAGTGGAGGTTGCTAGGCAACCGATTCAAGCGGGAGGACCGGTGAAAATGAAGCTGCCGGAGACACTGCCTGCTACGGATCAGAGGTTGGAGCAAGTGCCGGAACCAGTTCCGGAGGCATTGCGGGTAGAATCAGCTAAGACGGACAAAGCACCAAGAAAGAAGGCAAGTGGGAGCGGGGGACTGCCAGACAGTCGGACTATGTGTACGGGGCCGGTTAATGAAAGTGGGAGTACGGCTGGTGTCATAGAAGGGGCAGGGTCACAACCCCGAATGGTATTGAAGAGAGGTTTGGGGGCACCACGTAGTGAGGAGCTATCTGGTGACCCGAGCACTTCAGACTGGGCAGAAATAATGGACTTGGCGGATGGTTTTTCTAAACTGGGGGATGAGACCCCTGCTGAAGCCGGTATAGGTAGTGGCGCTGCTTCCCCTGATAAATTCTTTTCTGTAAATGAAGACTCCCAATCTCAGGCCTCAGATGAAGTAAGTTCAGATGAGTCCACAGGCATAGATACAGGTAGCAATTCTCCGGCTCAGAGAAGTACGCAGAAGAAGCGTCTGTCTAAAAGAAAGCCCTCTACAACAGGCAGCACTACTGACCCCACAAAAAAGTTATCCTGGGACTACTCCGCTACTTCCTTATCATTTATGGAACAAGAAGGCCCTGCCTCGCTGACTGGTGATCAAGGATCAACACAAATAACCCAGCCTCCGGTCACGCTGGACTTATTATTTAATACGCTGAAACTAATGCAATCTGAGGCGAGGGGGGAAAGCAGGAGAGCAAGTCAGGAATCGCGGAAAATCCAGAATACGCTAAGGAAAATGAGTAAAAGGCATGAAGAGGTGGCGGAGAGAGTTTCACATGTGGAAGAAAGAACTGGCTGACTAGAAGATGAACTGAGAAACTTGAAATCTTATAAACAAGAGCACCAAAAAGTGGCAGAAGATGTCAATTGGAAGTTGGAGGAGTACGAAAATAGACAGTGTCATAATAACATTAGACTCTTAGGGGTGGCAGAAGGTCTTGAAGGGGAAGATCCCAGAATGTTTGTAGTTAATCTCCTAAAAGGGGCTTTCCCCGAGTTGGCGTCCTGGCAGTGGGAAACGGAGATTCAGAGGGCCCATCGTTTTCCGTTTGTGGCTAAAAGGGGGCAAGCGGGGACACAGGAGGGGAGACCCAGAGCATTGTTGATTTACGTTGGGGATTTTCTTCTTAGACAGCTTATCCTAGATAAAGCCAAACCAGAGTCTAAACGTGCATTTAATAATGTTACCTTTTTCGCTAGGCCGGATTTCTGCCATACTACGGTTGAGCGTCGATGGAGATTGAGGCAGTTGATTTCTCCCATCCAGGCCCTGGGTTCAGAGGCTTATTTGTTGTACCCTGCAAAGCTGAAAATAGTTACTAAAGGCCAGGCTAACATGTTCTTTTCTGAAATCAAAGCAAAGGCATATATGGTGGAGGCTTTGGGGTACAAGGAGTAGTAAGAAAGTAGGAAAGGGGCTCTCTCGGGGGGTATGTATAGCGGTAGGGAGGGGGTGGCAACTGCTGCTTCCCTAGTGTTCACACATAGGTCATGGGTGACCTATTTGCCTGTAGGGGAGGGGGGAGGGGCAGCGAGGGTGGGCTTCGGGGAGGGGGTGGTGGGGGTTAGGGGTGGAAACAAGGCACACGTTGGACACACAGAGTCACAATATGAAGGTTCAATGTACATACACTTGGTGTCGAGATGAAAAAAGGGAAAAATCTGAAAAATGGAACAGAGAATTGGTACCAATCCTAGATGTTTTTTAATGGCTTGTCGAATTATGTCAGTGAATGTATGTGGTTTAAATGATTTACAGAAGAGACTGCGAGTATCAGCATTTTTGAAGTCAATGAATCCAGATTTGATCTGTATGCAAGAAACCCATGTGGAGGGAGGAAAGGGCTACTTGTTGGAGTAGTTGGGTTTCAACGTACTAGCATATACAAAACAAGGTTCAAAGACCCGCGGGGTTGCTGTACTAGGGAGGGGAAGGGATTGTATAGTCCACAAGAGAAAAGAGGATCAATGGTGGAGGTGGGTTATAGTTGAGGTGGGCTTCAGGGGGGCTAAGTTTACGTTGGTTTCTGTGTATGGTTCGACAGGAGATGACCCAGACATATTCGAATTCTTGGATCAAGAATTACCAACCTGGCCCGAACCTGTAATTTGCTGCGGGGATTTCAACATCAACCGCCCATCCGGTGTTGAGCTACAAGACAGACAGGGGTATAATGGGAGGAAGAAGAGAATGCATAGGGCAGTAGATATGGCACTAGCTCTAGGACACCCCCGCGCCGCACGGCCACCAGCTGCTGCGTGTGCCTCCCCTCCTTGTGCCTCGCTGCCCCGGCTCCGCCGCGTGACCACGCCCCCTGCCCCGAGCGGCGTGATCTGTGCTAGCTTCCTGGCCTGTGTACCTGTTGTTGTCATTCGATTTGTATTGATTTGTATTGACTTGTAAACTGTTCTGTGGATTTGTTTTATTCCCCCATTTGTGCCTGTTTCGCCTTCGTTCTTTGCCGTCCCCGTCTCATCCCTCCCCGCTCCCCGCTTCCCGCCATCACCGCTAGCCCCGCCCCTTTCTTTGTGTACCCTCCCCGCTCCCGCCTCCCAGCTGCTCCGCCCCCCCGCGCACTTGGCCATATATGGCGACCGTGCGACGCAGGTGAGTGTGACCTAGCTCTAGGACACCCCCGCGCCTCACGGCCACCAGCTGCTGCGTGTGCCTCCCCTCCTTGTGCCTCGCTGCCCCGGCTCCGCCGCGTGACCACGCCCCCTGCCCCGAGCGGCGTGGTCTGTGCTAGCTTCCTGGCCTGTGTACCTGTCTCTGTTGTTGTCATTCGATTTGTATTGATTTGTACTGACTTGTAAACTGTTCTGTGGATTTGTTTTATTCCCCCATTTGTGCCTGTTTCGCCTTCGTTCTTTGCCGTCCCCGTCTCATCCCTCCCCGCTTCCCGCCATCACCGCTAGCCCCGCCCCTTTCTTTGTGTACCCTCCCCGCTCCCGCCTCCCAGCTGCTCCGCCCCCCCGCGCACTTGGCCATATATGGCGACCGTGCGACGCAGGTGAGTGTGACCTAGCTCTAGGACACCCCCGCGCCGCACGGCCACCAGCTGCTGCGTGTGCCTCCCCTCCTTGTGCCTCGCTGCCCCGGCTCCGCCGCGTGACCACGCCCCCTGCCCCGAGCGGCGTGGTCTGTGCTAGCTTCCTGGCCTGTGTACCTGTCTCTGTTGTTGTCATTCGATTTGTATTGATTTGTATTGACTTGTAAACTGTTCTGTGGATTTGTTTTATTCCCCCATTTGTGCCTGTTTCGCCTTCGTTCTTTGCTGTCCCCGTCTCATCCCTCCCCGCTCCCCGCTTCCCGCCATCACCGCTAGCCCCGCCCCTTTCTTTGTGTACCCTCCCCGCTCCCGCCTCCCAGCTGCTCCGCCCCCCCTGCGCACTTCGCCATATATGGCGACCGTGCGAACGCGCAGCGGTCACGCGCAGCGGGTGCGCCGATTGTGCACCGAAGGCGCGCCAAAGGTAAGCCCGTCTACGCCCGTCCGCGCCTGGACCGCGCCCAGTGCCAGGACCCCTGGCCCTCGATGACCCCTGCCCACCCGCCTGACGTACACCGCCGCCACCCTCAACGCACTCAACACCGGCCGATTCCCAGGATGCTACCAAGCCACCCCTCGACGCACCCACGGACCCTTCAGCTGCCACGCCTGCAAGTTCTCCTGCATCCGGACCTGCCTCGCACCAGCACCCGCCAAGTCGAACACCAGCAGCAACCACCTCAAGTGCATCCTGCTCAACACCCGCTCCGTCCACAGACACGCCATCAAACTCTGGAACCTCCTCGACACCACAGCCCCAGACGTTGCCTTCCTCACGGAGACCTGGATGAACGCCTCTTCAGCTCCCGACATCGCCATCACCATCCCAGAGGGCTACAAGATCACCCGGAGGGACCGCACCGCCAACCAGTTGGGAGGAGGCATCGCCATCATCCACAGGGACACCATCCGCATCACGACCAGCACCAACGACACCCTTACCACCGCCGAACACCTGCACTTCCAGATCCACACCGACCCCAAGACCACCCTCAGAGGCACCCTGATCTACCGACCCCCGGGACCACGCACACAATTCAGCGAGGACATCGCTGACTTCGTCAGCCCGCATGCCCTCCCCTCCGCTGACTACATCCTCCTGGGGGACCTCAACTTCCACCTGGAGAACAACAACGACCGCAACACCACCACCCTGCTCGACAACCTCGCCAACCTGGGACTCAAGCAACTGGTGAGCACCCCCACCCACCTCGCCGGACACACACTCGACGCCGTCTTCTCATCCAGCAAAGACATCGCCTTCAGCCACGCCACAGAACTCCACTGGACGGACCACAGCTGCGTCCACTTCACCTTCGATAGAACGACGATCCACCACCACCAGCAACAGGTTGCTCGAAGGAACTGGAACAAGATCACGGCCGACCAGCTCGCCGCCTCCCTGAGCCAGCACCCTCCTGCCAGCTCAGCGAACCCCAGCCAGGCCGCCGACAACCTCGCGAAGTGGATCAGCAACTGCGCGGACAAACTCGCCCCTCTGAGGACCCCGCCCAGCAGACCCGGCAGCAAGAAAGCCCCATGGTTCACCGACGAACTCAAGAGCTCCAAGAAGAACTGCCGAGCCCTCGAGAAAGCCTGGAGAATAGAACCTACAGCGGACAACATGACCACCCTCAAGCTCGCCACCCGGAAGCACCACCAACTGATCCGTACCGCCAAGAAAACTGCATTCAAGGACCGGCTGGACAACAACGCACACAACTGCAAGGAACTCTTCAACATCGTGAAGGAGCTCTCCAACCCCAACGCAGGAAGCAACGACATCACCCCTTCGCAAGACCTCTGCAACTCCCTCGCCTCCTACTTCCACAACAAGATCGCGGACATACACAACAGCTTCAACATTCAACCGACGCACGCCACGACCACAGCAACGCCGCCCACCACCACCCTCCGCGCCTGGACTCCGGTCAACACCGAAGACACCGTCCGCATGATGAACTCCGTCCACTCCGGATCTCCGACCGACCCCTGCCCTCACCACGTCTTCAACAAGGCCGACGCTGTCATCGCACCCCACCTACGGGACATTATCAACACCTCCTTCGACACCGCCACCTTCCCTGAGAGCTGGAAGCACGCCGAACTCAGCGCTCTACTCAAGAAACCCACAGCGGACCCCACCGAACTCAAGAATTATCGCCCCATCTCGCTCCTCCCGTTTCCTGCCAAAGTCATCGAGAAGACCGTCAACAAACAGCTGGCCGCCTTCCTCGAGACGAATGGATCCCTCGACCCCTCACAGTCTGGTTTCCGAGCCAACCACAGCACCGAGACCGCCCTCATCGCCGCCACCGACGACATCCGAGCCATGATGGACAACGGAGATACAGCGGCCCTCATCCTCCTAGACCTCTCCGCGGCATTCGACACTGTCTGCCACCGCACCCTAGTGCAGCGCCTCAGCAACGTCGGAATCCAGGAGAAGGCACTGGAATGGATCATCTCCTTCCTCGACGGAAGAACACAGAGAGTCCGCCTACCACCGTTCAAGTCAGAGGCCACCGAAGTCATCTGCGGCGTCCCTCAAGGATCCTCGCTGAGCCCCACCCTCTTCAACGTCTACATGAGCCCCCTCGCGGCCATCGCACGCCAACACAACCTCAACATAATCTCCTACGCCGACGACACCCAGCTGATCCTCTCCCTGACCAACGACCCCGCCGCCGCCAGAGCTAATCTGCACGAAGGGATGAAGGATGTAGCCGAGTGGATGACAACCAGCCGCCTGAAACTGAACTCAGACAAGACGGAGGTCCTCATCCTGGGCTCCTCGCCCTCCGCCTGGGACGACTCCTGGTGGCCCCCCGCCCTGGGCACCGCACCCAAACCAACGGACCACGCACGGAACCTGGGTTTCATCCTGGACTACTCCCTCTCCATGACCAGGCAAGTCAACGCTGTCTCCTCGTCATGCTTCAACATCCTTCGCATGCTACGGAAGATCTTCTGGTGGATCCCCACCGAAACCAGGAAGACCGTCACCCAGGCCCTCGTCACCAGCCGACTGGACTACGGCAACGCTCTCTACGCCGGCACCACCGCCAAGCTCCAGAAGAGACTCCAGCGGATCCAGAACGCCTCAGCCAGACTCATCCTCGACATCCCACGAACCAGCCACATCTCCGGACATCTGAGAGACCTGCACTGGCTCCCCGTCAACAAAAGAATCACCTTCCATCTCCTCACCCACGCACACAAAGCCCTACACGATCAAGGCCCGAGCTACCTCAACAACCGAATCAACTTCTACGCTCCCAAACGCCACCTCCGATCAGCCAACCATGCCCTCGCCGCCGTCCCCCGCATCCGAAGAGCGACAACAGGAGGAAGGTCCTTCTCCTACCTGGCCGCCAAGACCTGGAACTCCCGACCGACCGACCTGCGCCTGACCCAAGACCACCTCTCCTTCAGGAAGAAGCTCAAGACCTGGCTGTTCGAGCAGTAACGGCACCCCCCCCCCCCAAGCACCTTGAGACCCTACGGGTAAGTAGTGCGCTCTATAAATGTCTTTGATTGATTGATTGATTGGCACTGAATAATGCTTCCTGGGCCAATCTTTATCCTCAGCTGGATGGTGCTACTTTTTTTTCTGCTCCACATAGAATTATGGTAAGACTGGACTACTTTTTAATCTCCAACTCCTTAATAGTAAGCTCGCAAATTAGGAAACTTCCCCGGTTGGTCTCAGACCATAATCCCCTAATCTTGTCAGTTAGCTTAAGCGGTATAACAAGGAAACCATATAGCTGGACGTTCGAGAGAGCTCTCCTAAAAGATGAAGGTTATTGTAGACATATGAATAACTGGATTAAAGAATTTTGGAGCATCAACAAGGGGAGTACCAGTTCAGGCAATACATGGGATGCGTTTAAAGCAGGGGTAAGGGGAGAGACACTTAGTTATACAAAGTTCAGGCAGAAAATAGAGAGGGATAGGGTAAAGCTGCAAGTTAATACTCTTTTGTCCGCAGAGGAAGAACTGGGTAGGCTAATCGAGAATGGAGATTCCCTGGATCAACAGCTGCTGGAAATCATGGTATTAAAGGCTGAAATAGCGGAAAGCATTGCAAATAAAACAGCGGCAAATTATTTGGCAAGGAAGGAGCAGGCCTGTGAGCTGAGCGAGAAAGTGGGGCATATTCTTGCCATTAGAACAAGGCAGAAGATTGCTGCGGCGGACATTAAGAATATAAAGGATGGGCTAGGCAACCTGATCTCTGATCCTGCAGGAATAAGAGAAGAGTTTAGGAAATTTTATACAGAGTTGTATGACGTGGAGGAGGAGGAGGGGGTGGGGGAAGTAGGGACTATTTAGGAAATCTCCAAGTGACTGAGATAGAGGTAGCTGAAAGAGAAAATTTGGAATCTAGCATAACACTAGAAGAATTAGCAACATCCTTATCAGACCTCCCATCATCAAAGGCTGCAGGCCCAGACCAGATCCCTGTAGAATTCTACAAAACTTTTTTGGGAGTCCTTAGGTTGGAGTTACTGGACACGCTTATTCAAGCTCAGAGGGGGGTTTCGATTCCAGACTCCTGGGGAGGCACTGAAGTTATAGTCATTTTGAAAAAAGGTAAACCTCCCACAGCCCCTGGGTCTTATAGACCTATAGCTTTAATGAACTCTGATGTTAAGCTATACTCAAAAATGTTGGCATTAAGATTGGCAGCAGTTATTGAGAAATTGGTCTCCTCAGTTCAACATGGCTTCATCCCGGGGAAAGGTACCACAGAACATGTTAGAACAGTGATTACTTCTTTTGATGCCATGGAGATATCGGGCGGCCCTGTCGCAGCCCTATTTCTTGATGCAGAGAAGGCTTTTGGCAGGGTCGCCTGGGGGTATCTATGGGAGATTTTGAAGCATTTTGGGTTTGATGAAGGTTATATTAGAGCAATCCAGGCTTTATATAAAGCACCAACAGCTAGAATTAAGATCAACAGAGAGCTTACTTCTGTGGTACAGATAAAAAGGGGGACAAGGCAGGGCTGCCCGACTTCTCCCCTCCTCTTCGCGCTCTATTTGGACCCTTATCTACGGTATCTTATTACTAATCCTAGAATCCCCCCCCTATGTCTGAACGGATTGCAAATTAATGTGTTGGCATACGCAGATGATGTCGCTATAATTACCCCGGACCCATCATCGGCAATTGGAGAAATAGAACAGGAGGCCCTAAAATTTGGCGAAATCTCTGGCTACAGACTCAACAGCAGTAAAACACAAATAATTAAGAACTCATTTGTTAGTTGCGATGATATTCGGGTGGTTCCGGCGGCAGTTTATTTAGGGGTCGAAATTTCGCCTAAACTTGAGACTGTGGTAGAACGGAACATGATTCCATTATTGGCAAAAGTAAGCTTGGATTTGGTTAGGTTGAACAACCTCAGACTTTCGTTGGTGGGTCGCACCAACGAAATTAAAATGCTTATACTCCCTAAGTTTCTTTATTTCTTTAGAACGATACCCTTAATGTTCGAGGTCTCCTGGTTTAATAAGGTGGAGTCAATTTTGAATAAATTTATCTGGGCACACGGAAAGACCAGGAGGGCCTATAAATGTATGACTTTACCGAGGGCAAGGGGGGGTGGGGGTCCCTGATCTCGGATTATATTATTGGGCCTCGGCTCTTCAATATATGCAGGTCCTGATTGGTGCAAGCGGGGCAGATCCGAACGTAACTGCATTCTCGACTACGGTATATTCCATTGTGCTGGGCCCAGAAACAGAGAATGCCTTTCTAAGCTGTGCCGACTCCTCATATTATAAACGCACTCGGTTTAAGACCGTTTTGGCTGCGAATAATATCTGGACAGCCGTAGCAAAAAAATGTGGACTGGGGAGATTCAATAGATACACAAGATTGTATATGAATAAGACCCTACCACCTTCAATTTTTGCTGATGCTATCATGGCAGAGTGGGCTAGAAAAGGAATTATTAGGATAGGGGATTTGCTGGGCTTAGACGAGAAGATACTGCAATTCTCCGACCTTGAGGCAAGGTTTAATATTGGCAGACGGAGTTTCTTTAAATATCTGCAGGTCAGGAGTTTTTTGAGTAGGAAGAAAGGTGGGGTGGCTGATTTCGCTAAAAATAGCATTTTCGAAGCTATAGAACGGGGAGGGGAGTGCTCTATTCGTAGTTGTTATGCTATTTTGGCAGAGCTGAAGGTGGACGATATTGGAAAGTATGAAAATAAATGGCCAGTAAAGTTCGGAATTCAAGGCCGACACTTCTTGGATTCACTGGAACTAGGATGTACAGTCCTTTGCTCAGCCCCGCTCCAATCCCAACATTATAAAACACTATACCAACTATACTACACCCCGGCTCGTATTGCACAGTGGGGAGGAACTACAGGGATTACTTGTCCACGCTGTAGTGAGCCAGCAGCGGATAGCATACATATATTCGCTGCTTGCACTCAATTACGACTTTTGCTGAAAGACTTTCTGGGTCGAACACTTGGGTTGGATGTGATGCTAACACCAACAGTAATTATGCTTGGGGTTAGGGGGATCGATGGTGAGGTACATCGTGAATTTTTGTTTATAGCAATGGCGGTTTATAGATTGCCGATTGCCAGAGCTTGGTTAGATAAAGCACCCCCAGTATTACAACAGTGGATTGCCCTGCTTTTTGGAATTTTTAATTTAGAAAAAGGCATTTATGCTAGGAAAGGTAGAAGGGCAAGGAGGTTGGGAAGGAAAATTTGGGAACCAGTCCACCAATGGAAAGAGAGGACAATAGAAAGTCGTAGTTGATTTATCCCCCTAAGATATGCCCTGCTTTGGTATGCTGTGTCAATTTTTTGTATAGGGTTCCCGTTTCTTTTTCTTTACGTGTGTGTTTTTGTAAACTGTATTGTAGGTAATGTACTGTTTTTGTTCAACATTTTGATTACTATATGTACTTAGGTTGCTTAGTTATGAATTAGCGCTTTGTGTGTTGCTATATGTGTGCCTACGAAAACTCAATAAAAAAAATTTAAAAAAGCAAAACGTTTCATAAACACCGGAAAAACACCTTTTCTGTTGTTTTTAGTTGTGCGAAAATGTGTAACCACTGATAACAACTGTTTTTTTAAGGTCTTGAAATCACTTGAAAACACTGAAAAAACCCCACCAGAATTTACCAAAAATAGAAACTGAAAACAGGAAAGCCTATCTATACCTTTGTGTGGATCTCTTCCCATTTTGAATAAAAAAGTTATCATGTCACGATCTAAGTTGGGAGTATTGCACACCTTATTTTCAATCACAAGTTGTGAACACTCCGCCCTAAGGATGTTTCTCACCTCTTGCTCCAAGGGTTTTCTTATACGTTCCTTAATTAATTTTCCTACAAACTCCTGAGGCCACCAGTCAACAGTTCTAGGATGATGAATGTCTTAAGGACTAAACATGTCTTCAACTAGTGGGTTCTTAATTGTCACCTTCGATGAACAACCCACATCATTTTTCAGAGCATCATTTAAATCGTCATCCTGATTTAAATCGAATATGCATTCATCATACATCTTTTCTAAACCCTGTGCAATGTCACTATCAACATTAATGAATGTGTCATCAGACAAAACTTACAAGCCACCAAGGACAACTTTGCAGACATCACTCTTTGTTATGGAGTTACTTCCATCTTTCCTCCTTTTGTTCAAAGATTTATTCTCTAAATGTTTACACTTCTGCCTTTTCCCAACTCTCACACTCTTTTCAGCCTCCACGCCTGACAAAGACCTAAACATCTCTCTTGATCCAAAATGCTTCCTTCTTTTTTCCATAACATTATCTACTACTTCCTTTGCAGAAGCCCTTACCTACGTTTGTATCATTTGCTTAATACTGTCCTCACACATCCTACCTTCTGACACACCCTGTTCTAAACTTCTATTCTCAGATGCCATTCTGCTTCACCTAAACATCTGTCTTTTTTTTTTAATTATCTTCTCCAGACCAGCGATCAACCTTTCCTTACTAGAGTAATACTCTCCTAACTCCTTCGCTGAACAGCTAAAGTTTATTGTCAACCAATGGTGAAAAGCATCCTATGCGCTATTATATATTTCAATGCATCCTTTTTGTGGCTGCCCAATCCAAAATGGCTGCCAACTCACACAATATCTGCGTGACATCACACGCTTCTGACATTACCAGCTCGCCACTGAAAAACTGACTGCACGCGAGGAGTAGCTGCATGCGCCTGTCTGCACGCAGCCGTTTGAAAGTCTTGCCTTCAAGCAGGAATCCATGGTAAGTGTTAGTCCACGTCCAGAACTTAGCAGCACAAAGTAACCATGGCAGACGCCAGTCTGTGCATTGCCGATTCAAAAGATTGGCAGCATGCAGAAAGCTTGACCTCGCATTGTTGCTTAAAAAGAAATAACAAATGCTCAATGTAACTGTCTCACTAAAACCCAAGCATCTTTATCCTAATACACCTACACGGGCATAGTACGGTTTTTAAAAGCTCTTATTTTGAAAAAGACATAATACTATTTTCTATTACCATAAAATGTTAATGAATGCATAGAAATGATGTGCTCAACTCATACCTAATATAACCCATTCACTGGTACTGCTTCTAAAAGTTAGAAGCTTGTTAATTTATATTCCTTCATCCCCATATATTATCCGATATATATATTAAAAGTAAGGTACTTATCTGAACAAGAGCAGCATTTAAAAGAGGAGAAACATTCTATTGCAAGGTTATTTATGAATTGTTAAGATTCCAGTTCTGGATTGTTTTATTATTATAAAAAGTTATTTAAAGGAGTTGCAGGAGTGGCAATTCAAAGGTTGATGCATAATGGTAGTCTCTATTTTTGTAATGAAATCAAAGGCCTTTCCGAATGTGCTGGTGAGAAGGCATTAATGAGATGGTAATGGTCAGCCACTTCCAACTCCCAGCTCCAAGGATGAGCAGCATCCTGATACTCCAAGTACTCTTGCAAGGTCCTGCACTTTGATGTAGTCATATTCGTTTCAATCTCCATGTATTTTCATTGTGCTTATGTTAGCCCATGTTGAGTGCCTCGACCTAACACAAAACATTTTGGGCCCGATGTAGGTAATTAATTTTACCAATTCGGCATTTACAAATCGGTAAATGCTATGTAGGTATTTTTTCCAATTTTTTTACCAAATCTTTGTGATTCGGTAATTACCGAATCGGCCATTGATTCCTATGGGCCTTGAGGCCCATAGGAATCAATGTCAATTACCGAATTGGTAAATACCGATTCGGTAAAATTACCGATCGCGCAAGAAATCACTGTCCACACCTCTTTAGGAGCAAGAAAGGCCACTTTATTTTAAGACAGGTGCATCATAAATTTCGTGAACACATTCATTATTTATTTATTTATCATAAATCAACTATACAGTGATCCTACAAAACCTAAATCCCAAAACCCCGAACTAACTCTTGCCTACTACCCCTAGTACTACCCAACGAGCTACCCTAAGGATGGCCAACCCGCTCCAGGCTGCCCACTCCACTAGCCAAAACCCGCCTCCAAAAAGAACAAAGACACCTGTCCTAACAGTGGCAAACCTACAGAACAAAGCAGCACCTAGAGTACCGCAAAATAAAAAAAAACCAAAAATAAATTAAAAAAGGGGGAGGGTGGGTGGGGCAAAACAAAACCTCCCTTCTAGCTTCCCGCCCACGCAGTTCCCAACCGCCAGCCTGCCTCCCTTATATCACCTCCCCTAATCAGCCCCCCACCTGGTGCCCTGATTCTCGCGCGAACCTACCCAGGAAGAGACTGGCTCGCGCCTAGCTCTCCCTGGGTCCCCCCTCGCGCAAGAAATCACTGTCCACACCTCTTTAGGAGCAAGAAAGGCCACTTTATTTTAAGACAGGTGCATCATAAATTTCGTGAACACATTCATTATTTATTTATTTATCATAAATCAACTATACAGTGATCCTACAAAACCTAAATCCCGAAACCCCGAACTAACTCTTGCCTACTACCCCTAGTACTACCCAACGAGCTACCCTAAGGATGGCCAACCCGCTCCAGGCTGCCCACCCCACTAGCCAAAACCCGCCACCCAGGAAAACCTTTAGCGTTTTCCTGCCCCACCTAAAAATGGAAAGGAAGGAGCACACCACAACTGCACCTGAAGAACTTTGCTAATCAAATCCCTGAGTTCCAGAAGGTAAAAAGAAATGCCCAAAGAAGACAGATGTACACCATCCTCACAGAATAAATGATGTTCAGAGACTTTTAAATGGTAATGATCCAAACTGTAGATACCCAAATGATGACAAAAAAGTCGCATTGTTCGATTAACTTTCCGGCGAGCCTTTTCCAGGGCGGAATGGTTCCGCGCCCCACGCCATTGCAAACGAGGTACAAACTCAGTCCATATCAACATGGTGCTCACCCATGTGGTCTTGATGATTTCCAGGTCTTGCTTCATTAATTTTAGCAAAGTCAAACCAGAGAGTGAAACTAAGTCATTTTCTCCCAAATGCAGGACCAGGAGATCCGGAGGACCCCCCAAACACTTTGAAACCAAAGCAGCTAAGGCGGGAAAAAGCCCACCCCAGCGCATGCCCCCTGTTCCATGCCAGGAGACTTCGTGCGTCATGCTGCTTAAACCAAGTGATCTCCCACAAAGCTGACTGGCAGCGGCTAAAGCTGCCCGTTTAACAAAAGAGTGCCCCAGTATCCACACCCTCCTTTTGGATCCGGCGACAGAGGGCCAAGGACCTAGGAGAAAAAGAAACGTTAGACAAGCAAAATGGACTATTTTCTTACATATTTTTCACAGCACTTGGAGCGCCAACGACCTATGCGACGGATTTGGGACCAGTCCCACCCCAACCTAGCGGCCTCCGTCGCCGCACCAATTCTGAATGAATGGGTACCAAATTGAACAGGATCCCTCCCCAGGCGCAACAAAACCTTGCGTAATACAGCCAACAATTGAGATGCAACTATGGGGCTACCATCAGCATGACAAAAAATGGGCCCCTGTAGAAAATGTGGAGAGGACACAAACACTTCCCATTCACCAACCGGGCAACAAGCAGAGACACCACTCCTGCCAAGGAAAACCCACTTACCCCTCCCCATCTGGTCGGTTTTGGACGCCGCAGCCACAACCTCACTCTGTCACTTTCCAACACCACCTCACTGCTGGTCATACCTACCCTACCCCGCAACCCCAGCAACTCTGATGCCCGAAATGCCCCAAAGAACAACCAGACAAAACACAAACGAAATTTTGCACACTCAAAAACATCATGGCAACACTCCTCCAATTCCGGCAACAGCAACTGGAGCAACTCAAAAGTCACCGGCTGCCGGAGCTGCTGACCACCAGCCCGAAGCCTAGCCAAACCTTTCAACACTTTACGAACCAGAACCCCCCCAACAGGATCCCGCCCCCACCAAAGCTGCCCATAAAAAGAAACCCCAGCCAACTTGCCAGAAATAGTAGTGGGCGATAGGCCCTTGTCCGCTAAATGTAAAACAAACTGTAAGATGCATTGCTCATCTGACAACCCGGCCCTGATCGGCCCCGTCAAATCCTTACCAAACTGCAGAAACTCATGCCAGGCCTTCACATAACCCCGCCTTGTGGAGTCAGCTACTGAATTTTCGACCAATTGGTGTACCCTCAATCCCCCAGGTCCCATACGTACTGTGGGATCGCCGTTGGTTCCAGGTCCGCCCCAGGAGCCAACTTGCGGAATTCGGACCACTGAAAGCGAGACAAAGAGTCAGCGATGCAGTTAGAAGTACCAGGAACATGCCGTGCTTTAAAGACAATATTCAATTGCAGACACCGCAGCATGAATGCGCGCAGGAGCCGCAAAACACGCAAGTCACGAGCCTTTTGGTGATTGACAAGGTGTACTACTGCCAAATTGTCCACATGGAACAAGACAGAACGATTCTGAAACTCCTCCCCCCAGAGATACAAAGCAACCAGCAGCGGGAAGAGCTCCAGAAACGCTATGCTGCGACCCTGTTCCTTCCAGTGCACCGGCCAGCCGGCCGCGCACCATCGACCCTCCCAAAATACACCGAATCCGTGAGCTCCCGATGCATCCGTGAACAACTGGACTTGCCACACCATGTCCTCATCCGCAAAAAACAAGGACACGCCATTGAACTCCTGCAGGAAACGAAGCCAGACCGTCAAATCGGCACGCACAGCGGTGGTAATGCGCACCCGATGGTGGGGAAGGCTGACGCCTGACATTGAAAGACCCAGACGTCTACAGAACGTCCTGCCCGCCCGAACAACCCGGCAAGCAAAATTGAGGTACCCCAAAAGTTTCTGGACAGTCCTCAAAACAACTTTTCGCTCCCCCAACACCAGATGTATGAAGGCAGACATTTCCCTCACTTTAGCCTCAGGCAATCTCGCCACCATAGACAAGGTATCAATTTCAATCCCTAAGAACGTCAGGGACGTACAGGGACCTTCTGTCTTATCCGGCGCCAAGGGAACGCCCAATTCCTCCGCCAGAGCCTGGAAGATGGTCAAAGCCGACTGACACTGCCCAGAGTGACCTTCACCAATGAAAAGAAAATCATCAAGGTAATGACAGACCAGGACGTGGCCACTGACAAAAGTGAAGCGCCACTGCAGAAATGTACTAAATGTCTCAAAAAGAGAGCATGACACTGAACAGCCCATGGGCAGCACCCTGTCAACGTAGAAACTACCATCAAAATGCATTCCCAGAAGACTGAAGTCCCAAGGATGGATGGGCAATAGCCGGAAAGCCGACTGAATGTCGCTCTTTGCCAGTAAAGCCCCCACACCAGCCGTGCGCACGAGCCGTAAGGCATCGTCCACTGAAGCATAATTGACAGTTGAATCAGCTGGATCAATAAAATCGTTAATGGATGCACCCTCGGGCCATGACAGGTGATGGATAAGTCGAAACTCCCCCTTCGCCTTCTTGGGTACCACACCCAGAGGCGATACTATCAAGTCAGGAAGAGGACAATTCAAGAAAGGACCAGCAATCCGACCCGCGGCAAGCTCGGCATCCAGCTTTTTCCGCACAACATGGGGACTCTCTTTCGCAGACTTCAAATTGTCAGACCACCTACCCACCCTGGGTCCCTGATACCCAATTCGGAACCCAAGTCTGAAACCCCAAGACAAAATCTTAGCCGCCTCAAAATCAGGATAATCCACCAACCAGAGATCCAGAACATCTAGCTTAATAGGAGTAGGAGCCCTTGTAAACAGCGTGCTGAGGCTGTCCCCTGCCCCCTGAACCCCGTCCTTGATCACCAAAGCGCTGGCCGGGAAAACACTGGGTGAGCGCATGCTTCCCCCCACACTGCGAACACTCATGCTTATACCTGCAAGCTGGTCGGTTACAGGAACCCCTGTTAAAGTGCCAGCATGTGCCAGAGGAGGATGATTGACCTCTGCCCCAAACCCCCGCCCCAGACTGAGCGGGGCGAGCTGGAAAGGGCCGATAATACACTGGCTGCCCGCTAGCCGTGTGGGTCGTAGCAGGCGGGTGAGCCGATGCCATCCACTGGAGCCATAATTCGGAATCAACCTCACCCCACGAACGCTCAGGAAAAATGCTCATGCGCGCCCTGAATTCGTCATCATATGACAACCAGGCAAAGCCACCAAAGTAACTGTGAGCTTTGCGAATGACATCGGCATATTTAAACATGTCTATCGCCTTGTCCGGATGACGCTGGCAATAAACGCTAGCATAGATAAGAAAGGCCGAAGTCCAATTCTCTATCGACTTCGGAACACGAGGCCTCCGAGCCAATTCTAATTCCTCCTCCTTCGACCCTTCTTTAGCTTGGACATCTCTATGTAGAAGCCGAAAAACATCCACAAATGCACCAGACCATATGAGATTCTTTGTTTTTTCAGACAAATGGGACCCCAACGGCATCCCCACCCCAGAATAAGGCAGTTTCTTAGGTAGGATACTATCCTCCGTAGCCCGTGTGGCAGCCACCCCCCCAGACTCTGCCGCAGAAACATCCCGTGCAACTGGCACATTAGAAACATTCGAAATCACCGGCCGCTCAAGCCTCGGTGCCAGAGCGACTCGCTCAACAACAACCCCATCACCCGTACCAATAGATCTTGTACTCTTAACAGGGAGACTCTCCCTGGGTTGCCACACAGACCACCACCCATCCTTACCTCTTGGCAACTGCTCCGACTGCGGTCGAACAGCCGCTCGAACCCCATGAGTAGGTCCAGACCTCACTGCCCCTCGTACTGCTGCATGGTCCGCACGAGACGCCTGCAAAACACGAGAAACAGTGGGTTGCCCCAAACCACCCCCCTGGGCCCGTGCTGCCAAAAGCCCAGCATTTGTGTCTCGCAATTCCCCTTCTTCCCAATCATCATCATGAAAATTCCCACAGAAAGCTTCATCAGAAAATGCGACTTGCGCACTGCCACTGGGCATAGCCCCATCACCAATACCCCCATCATAAAACTGCCAGTCAATGTTCTGAAAGCTGTGTGCACTGAAAGCTGTAGAAGAGATATCCGCTCCAGATAACTCCCCTGTAAGCCCACTACTGGAAACAGCCGTGTGGTCAGTTCCCGGGCCCGTAGCAACAGCCAACAGCCGCCCAGCTGAAGGCTCAACTTGAGAAATGCGGCCGCTCCAGCCAGACAAGGAAGAGTTCGCAAAACCATCCACCCTAAAAGCGGAATCGCAATCACCCCCCGATGGACGGCCCACCGACGCCAGACCATTGGCACCACCCGACCCCTGCGAAGGACCACCCTGAAGGCCACCCGGCCGACCCCTAGGGACCGGGAACAGAGGTTGCCCAGGAACCGGTGGCGCCCCCTTGCGTACCAAACCCGACCCACCAGGAGCCAAGGACGTGGGGGGGGCAGGGTGGGGGCCCGGCGCACCTCGGGCCGCAGACTTGGTGGTCGAAGGGGGCAGCATGCGGGGCGCAGCACCCTCTGGCGTGGAAACAGAAGCCTGAGGAGGAGTCTCAGAAGAGGAATATGCAGGCAGTGCAACAGAATGTGGCCCAGCATCTGCACCGGCCAGTAGTGGGGGGCCAAAAGTGTGGGTGGGGGGAGGGCCAGGCACCGGCGTGGCAGGGGAGAGCAAGAAACATTGCCCATTCAGCCAGAGGTACGGGGAAACCCCCTCCGGCAAGGGGGGCGGTGGGGCCAGAGAGCCGTCATGTTCAGCATCCGGGAGAGGGAGCTGCGCGCGCCCGAGCAGATCCAGGCTCCGCCCCCGCTTCGGCTGCGGACCCGCCTGCGGCTTCCCAGACTTCCCCGGGGCCATGCCGCCTGAGCGCGGAGCCTGACGGCCCGCAGAACGCCCCCGCCTCCCCCCGGGCGCCCCTCGGGGACCAGCACTGAAAAACGGTAAATCACATACCTGCTGGAGGGCGCCCGGGGCACCCGGCGGGGGCTCCACCTCTGCGGCGTGCAAAACAGGCGTCGGCCCGTCCGCCGGCATTGCCGCCTCGCCGTCTTCCTCCTCCGCCGGGCCTGGGGATAAACACGCCGTCACTGCCCTGGACACACCCTCCGAAGCCTTGCGCGGGGGGCGGGCCATTCCGACCCACGCCTCCGCCGGAACACCCGGCCGCAGTAGGTCCTCACGCCCGGCCTCACACAGGATCTGCACAGCCCTCCGGACCTCCGCTGCTTCCTCCATGAAGCCAGAAAACGAGGTAAGCACACGCGCGCCGCAAAACAAAACCTCCCTTCTAGCTTCCCGCCCACGCAGTTCCCAACCGCCAGCCTGCCTCCCTTATATCACCTCCCCTAATCAGCCCCCCACCTGGTGCCCTGATTCTCGCGCGAACCTACCCAGGAAGAGACTGGCTCGCGCCTAGCTCTCCCTGGGTCCCCCCTTTTGCAAGGGGGACAGGGTGTCACTTTGACACCCTGTTGCACCCCTGATTCTGGCTTGTGTGCCATGTGACACACATACATGCCCTTAGGGCATGTATGTGTGCCACATGGCACAGGTGTACATGCATAGATGTGCATGTACACAGGAATTCGTTATTTACCATGACATAGTATGTCATGGTAAATAACGAAATATTAGGGGCGTGTGGCACTGTTTCCAGTGCCACCTCCATATAGATTTACCGATTCTGTAAATTAACCGAATCGGTATTTTACAGAATCTGTAAATATACCGAATCGGTAAATTTACAGATTCTGTAAAATATAGGCCCACTACATCTCAATCACCAAATACCGGTCGGTAACGCCGAAATCGGCAGTTACCAACCGGTATTTGGTGACCTACATCTAGCCCCAAGTTACTGGGTCAGAGGTGAATTCCCTACACATGGCCACCCTAACAGTGACCTCCCTGTCTTTCTAAGGTACTGCTTCATACCACACATCTGCCGTTGTTAAGCACTATTAACAGGGAGAACTATTTCCAATTTTTACAGACCATGGAGGGAAGGAAGCAAGGCTGAGCTGACCTTGCTAGGATTCAATCCTATGACCTGTAGATCACCAGCTATTTTCCAGACAGCATCCAAATCACTGAGCCAGGCTGACGGCACTTTGGCTCACCCAACAAGTTAGAGCATATGCAGCATTTCCATTTTGTAAAACCCCAAATGTTTTTCACCACGAAGAAATAAACGTTTGCATTCTTGCAGCAGAATGTACTTTATATCCTTGGCGAATTCCAAGCAAATAATACGTTTTTCTTGTAAGAGATTTCTTCATAGATTTTCAATTTACAATACAATTGTGGCAGTATCCAAAACCCTATGAACATTATGCTGAGGGCTTCTTTGTGTGGAAGTAGATTCCCTGGAGATGTAACGTCAGGATAGTGAATTGATGTTTTTTGTACATCATAATAACAGCCCTTTGTCCTCCTTCAATATAAAGAAAGGGGAACTGCACAACATTGCAATTATTTGGTAATAATGAACAAGACTGCTCTGTTCAGGTCTGAATCCTGCTACCATATATACCTCAATTGATTTAATCTTTGACCTAGTATACTACACTTTATAGTTTAAAAAAACATCAACCGTCTATGGAAATTTGTAATAACGGGAGGTCCGGAAAATATTTCTAACTGACTTTAGTATGGGAACTCAGATCCAAATTGCAGAATGCACTGAAATGTATTCAGCATTCTGCAAAGGTACATTCAAGTCGACTGTATATCCTTATGGGCTATGTTTACTAACAAGTATACACAGTGGCGGCTCCTCCACAAAGGTGGAGGAGCGTCGGGCCACCGCTTTACAGCAGTGAAAGAAGGGAAAAATAAAATGGTAATAACTTGATGTTATTATTGTTTTATTTGTTCCTCCTGCAGCTGCTTTGTGGGGCGGGGCGGGACTGCACTGCGCGCAGAGCAGGGGAGAAGTGGCGGACATACTGAAGTGTGCATGATGCATTGCACCATGTGAACGTAGCATGTTTTTCTCCCAGGCTGCATTACAGAATGGGTGGAAAACCTGCCCAGGCTCCCATTCCCTGACTGAACGCCGAACCACGGTGCTTAGACTAATTACAGCATTGCAGCATTGTGCTTGACTATGGGGAGCCTGGGTGCTTAGCAATCACAATGCTGCAAGGTAACCTTTATTATGAACAACAATTACTTCACTGCACAGTTGTCAAAAATTGGATCAGCTATGTCTAATCTGTAATTATTAATTCATTTATGGTAAGATGCCCAGGTGGCCCCTCAGCATGTTTCATGGATACAGACCCCCCTGAGCGAGCTTCTGACCAAAATGTAGAAACTGACCTAGTTGACCTACCCTGTATTTGAGTTGGAAGGACTTCATTCAATGACTTAAAGGCTTGACATATAGCTTGGTAGACCCACTTTCTCAAGGTGGATGCAATCACCTTCTTTCCTTTGTTCACACTTCCAAAAGAAACAAAAAGGGAACTTGACAATCTGAACTTTTCAGTTTGCTGCAGATATATCAATGACCTCCTAACATCCCAAGAGGAAGGAACATGTTGGAGTTCCTTTCCTGAAAAACTAGAAGAGTTATTTGTTGCTGTGAGTGACATTTCGAGCTGACCTTTGGGAAAAACTTAGGATCTGTTTTTGATCACTTTATCTGGCAGAATTTTTAAGTAAGGGTAAGAGATGACCAATTACACAATCGTCTGGCAGTAGTCACTGCTATAACAAATGCTGTTTTTGTTGACAATCGAACCACGCTTGCTGTCTCTAGACAATGAGAAGGTTCAAAAGATAATCCACTGAGAAGCGTAGCATATCCCAGGTGGGAAGAATAACTTCAGTAGGTAGTCTTCTTAGGTGAAAACTCTACAGAAGTCTTGAAACCAATGGGGCTAAGTTATCTCATTCTGCCTTGGTACCCCTAAAAGCATTAATACCTGCCCACTATGTAGCTAAAGAAGAAGGCGCTAAGTTCTTAAGAAAACCTTATCTTAAAAAATCAAGGGGCATATTCTCAAGAACATGTGATAACTATCGCAAATTTAGCTTAACGCAACTTTACATATCGCAGCCTATCGCGGGAATATTTCGCTGTGTTAATGAAGCATTCTCAACACTGCCGTACAGTCAGTCAAACAAGCTTTATTCGACATAGTCATAAAAGCATTACAGATAAAAAAGTATTATATAAAAATAGAATTAGAATTTACACAAAACATTAAAACAAGAAATTCATTACAGTAATAATTAAAAGTCATCAGGTTAAGATACATCAAGTATTCAGGTATAAGGTGCATTTTCAAAACCTATCCCTTTAGATTTTTGTTTCTAATAATCCAGGCCCATCCTAAAAATTTCGCGACAGCTATATATATTACAGGGCTTGGGTTTGTACAGATGATTCTAGAAGCCACAGTTCCACTCCGAGTGCCTAACAATTTAGCCATAGGTCTCAGCCAAACTCTGCGCGGGGCAGAGTAAGCCGGACAGACGAGGAGTAAGTGGCTAACTGTTTCTTTAGGATCTAGGCAAGATGGACAAGAGCTACTTCCACCATTAGACCATCTGGATGTGAAAGATCTGACGGGTATACTGCCGATTCTCAGTTGAAAATAAAGTTTCCTATCCAGTGGCTTCGTTATGTCGTCCCAGAATGTCTCAAAACGAGTGCCATCCTTGAACTCCATAAACACCCCTGTTAGTGAAAGTGGGGGAATGGTCCTAAAAAATGTTGAAGATATCATCTCCCAGTATAAACCCTTGATGACCTTTTTCGAGGGAAATGTAGCATTGGCTGGGTCCTCCCATGCCTCCGCCAGACCCAGCTCTCTGAGAACCGCTCTAATTCCAGAGAGCCATTTTATCTGGTGAAAGACATCACTTTTGATAACGTCCAGAAGTCCCATGGCGAATATTTTCAACTCCGGCGTTACCCAAAATCGCCTCCAATACAATACAGGACGGAGATTTGCAATAATTTCAATTGGTTTCATGCCTAGGTCCTGCAAAACCAGGCCAATGGGGGTACTGTGTGGGAGCATGGCAAGATTTCGTAGGAACCTATACTGCCGTACCATAACAAAGTCACCAGATAAAGTGTCAAATGTCGGCGTTAAAACCAATGCCACGCCGCAAAAATGCAAAACGCGAATGCAAAGAATCTTGCGATGAGGCCAATCGCGGTACAAAAAGCAGCGAAAACCAGTTACAGGCCTGCAAATTCCACGCGTTTGGTGGGAAAATGCACTATCACAGCTACAAAAACAACACACCAGAAACAATCCAAAGTGCGTAGCGACATGGATGCATCTTGACCAAGCACAGAGGCCGACGCAAACCCCACAAGCCCCACAGACCACCAGCAAGGAACAACGGGGTCGGGGAAGGCCAAGGTGAAGAGGGATAGGAAGACGGGGTGCAGTCCACAGCAAAACAAGATCAGTGTCACGGAGGTGACAGAACACTACCATCAACTGACCCACAATCAGACCACCGGGAATGCAGTCGGAGTGTCGAGGAGGCCAATGTACTTTAAACTTTACATCTCCATACACCAGATTTGTGCTTACTTGCCAGTTCTGCCTGTATTTCTTATTGCTGAGTCGCTTTCCGGTCCACCGCAGCTGTTGCTGTTTGAGTGGAGAAAACATTTGGCTCACTACCGCTCTAGGCAGGTTAGCATTTCAGTTTTCTGCCCACCTACGGTTTTAAAACCAATACTGCATCGGACGCGCAGCGGACGCCGCAGCGGGTGAGCCACTGGCGCACCGCTGGCACACCTAAGGCAAGCCCGTCTGCGCCCGACCATGGCCAGGGGCCAGGACCCCTGGTCAAAAACTGGTTTATACCAGGGAAGAACTCAGCAAATTATAGAGTGCACCCCACATGCCGCCCCTCCCGGATCCAGTTGTAGAGCAGCTTTAGTCAGAAAACTTGCTAGCAAGCATTAGGAATCCTCCGATGACCTGCGTGCCAGCTCAGATGTCTAGAGACACGGGTTCAAATGTACCGTCTAGTCTAAAGTTAGCTCTGTTAAACACTTGATCACTTACAAAGCACAATCTAGACATTTTTACGCTGCTTCAGGAGAGGGAGACTGACCTCCTTACCTTATCAGAGACATGGTTAGAGGATATTTCAGGGCCTGATATCGTGACTTCCCTCCCTCCTGAGTACAATGCCTTGACTTATAATCGGCAGGTAAATAAAAGAGGAGGTGGAGTTGCATTACTTAGCCGCAGGATATTTACCACTGAGAAAATAGTAGAGGAGAGTCTGGATGGGGCAGGGTTCCTGGGGATTAAGTTGGGACTAACATCCTCATGCCTGATAGTGGTAGTGGTATATCGTCCTCCCCAGTTAACCCTCTTGTTCAATGACCTGTTCCACGAAGTTATGAGTGATCTGTGTTCAAGATATTAACATATCCTGGTCCTTGGGGATTTTAACTACCATTGGGATTGGATACCAAGAGACTGTATGTCTAGCAGGTTTGATGAAACTAAGACTGTTGGAAATGGGGGTTGCCCAAGTCTCAAAGGGGGTAGCATGGCATCAAGCGGGCAGGCCAAACTTCGAGGACATGTGAAGCACTCACGCAGTACCCTCAGTCAACACACCAGGCACACCACAAAAGAGGCAGGACACCAGTTTGAGTTGGAAAAAGATACGTCGTTTAGTAGGGTTTCAAACCTGCAAGGCAAAAGAATGCAAAACAGTAGTGTCACACAGGACGCCAAATGGCGCCAGAGCCAAGTGAATAAAGGGGGGAATTATTTACATAGGAAGTAGTCCATGCTGAAAGAGAAAAATTGTGATTAAATAACAGTAGACCTGGGGCCAATCTGGCGGGGCCAACTCAGGCTCTCATCCTTAGGGGGTTGTAATTGCAAAATTCTACGTTAGCATAGAAATACATCATGCACATTAGCACCAACCCACCCCTGTTAGGGAAAAACAACAACAGAGCATTACAGCACATACTAGTCAGGAGCACCTGTAAGAAATCAGTACGGCAGGCTCATTAACCAGGGCATAAACAGGGGCCTGGAATAACTCATCAGGCCAACCCATTGACCAACATTATGCAGAACATACCTCACCCAGCATTAATATCAGATAGGGGCCCTCCTCCTAGATCAGGAACACCTGTCAGGACTCAACTAGGCTCCCTTTACCATCGCTAAGGGGTATCAACATCAGGGTGTACACAGCAGTCAACCCTCCTTACTCCGGGACTCCCTTAGACATTTCCTTCCTCAGGGTTCCTTAATAACTGGGGACCTCAGGGCAACCCGTACAGCAGGGACCTATATGTGCACTAAGGGAGAATAAAACTCTCTACCCCAAAATATGCGATAAGGACAACCGGCTTGCTCCTGAGTTGTCTAGAAGGACAGTTAGGTACAGGCGATGTAGGGCAGTTCAATACTTCTCGTGCCCAAGTTGCAGGTGCCCTCTGCCAGACGTGCCGCCTGATAAAGTAACACAGTCCCCGGGGCGGGCACCGGCAATGTACCCCGTTGCCCTCTTTATCCCCCACACAGTTAAATGTAGGCCCCACTCACCGGGCTCAATAGGTTCTGCAGGGCGTCCTTTGGGGTCTCCTCTGCAGGGGGGGACCAGGCACCGACAATGTGCCTCGAGGCCCCCCTTTCCGCGGCGTCACCCGGGGCCCAGGGGTTCCAAAACGGCCTCTGGACGGCCACACTCGCCTCACCCGGGGCTCCTTCTCTCACAGGGGCCTGGGGCTTCAACACGGTGTCTGGGCACCCGTGGGGGAAGCCTGCCTGGCTTTCCTCCCACGTTACAAGGCTCCTGCAGCCGGCTTCGTTGGAGGGGGCGGGGCTGGCACCGACAATGTGCCCCGGCCCCTCACTTAGGACCGCAGACCGGCGGGGTGGCCTCCCGCTCCGGTCGCTCCAATTCGGGGCTCCCCATTGACCACGGGGGCCCCGCACCAACACTTCACCTGGGTCCCCTTCCCTCACGGGGACCCAGGGCTTGGCGACGCTCTTCTCGCTCTGGCGGGCCGGCACCGACAGCGTGCCCCGGCCCCGCCTTCTCCACCGGCCCCTCGCGTGGGGCACAGACCGGCGGGGTGGCCTCCCGCTCCGGTCGTTTCTCTCGGGGCTCCCTCCTCGGCACGGGGGCCCCGCAACGGAGCTTCACCCGGGTCCCCCTCCTACCTCACGGGGACCTGGGGCTTCGATTCCCCTTCTCCCGGCCTTCCCGGCCGATAGCCAATCCCTGCGCGGCCTTCAGGGGTCACGGCCGCGCAGGCCAATCAGTGCGTGGCGGGGGCGGGCCGATGACGCGGTCAGGCCCCCGTCACGTGACGAGGTAGACGGCGGCTTCAGGGCCTAGCGCGGCCCTCACTCCACTTCGGCGGCCCTCTCCTGGCACCGGGGGCCGCCGAAACGAGGCCCACAGCAGTGGGGGGGTCCCACCCACGCCGGGCCGCGGCGGTGATTCACAGCGGCGATAAGGGGTAGGCTCCCTTGTAATTAATTAATTATATAGCGGACAGCGCGCTGGAACGAGGGTAGGCTCCTCAGCGCTATTCCTCCTCACAGTTTCCTCAGCGCCTGCACAGCGCGATTCTCCTCAGCAGATGGCGCTATTTACAGCGCACTGCTCCTCACACAGCTGGCAAAGGGGGCCACAGCTTCCTTGGGGGCACCAACCTCCCCAAAACAGCGCTTCCACAGCACAGCGTCCAGCAGGTACACCTCACAGGGGTTCAATCCTCCCCCAGGCGGCTCCACCCGGCCCAGCACTTCCAAGGGGGGCCACAGCTCCTCCAGAGGGGGTAGACAGTCCCACTGCAGTTCCTCAGGGGCAACTCCTCACCTCCTGGGGGGAATCCAATTAGCTCCTTCCCTTCCCAGTGCTCTTTCAGCGCGGCGCTGGCATGGTTCAAGATCCCAACCGTGACAGGGACCTAGTCAGGGGCCCTCCCTTGTCAGGGGCCCATGGGGACAGCAGAGGGGGGGTTCTAGGGGTGCAGGGCCCAGCTCACAGGCCCATGTGGCGGTAGCACCTCACAGCAGGTCCCCTCTCTTCCTTGTCCCTGCGCTGACTGACTCTCTGGTGACACTTCTCCCTATTTATACCCTCCTCCCAGGCAGTGCCAGGACCTTCTAGAATGTTGGCACATCTAGCCTAAACTGGTTCTAGGGGAGGGGGTGAGCACCCTGGGTGCCAGGCTTTCCCTCCAAAACTAGGGGTAGCTGGGTAATATTATCTAGTCCGCTGACCTATGTCAGTCCAGTGGCAAAACCCATGGCCATGACATCCATTTTAAAAGCAATACATTTCAGTCAGGTGCAGTTTTAAAATGGGGGTGCAGTTTTAAAATGGGGGATTTTTTACAAGTGCTCACATTATGTCAGGTAATTACATTTTTCAAAAGGGGTCTCACACCACTCATGGCCTATACAGGTTTAATCCCATGGGGGAGACAATCTAGATAAGGGGGTCAAAAGCGAAAAATTTGGGGGGAAAAGGCCAAGTCCAACACGACTCCCCCCAGCCAAAAGCCAGGGTAGACTGATCAATGCCTTGATGGGCTTCCCTGCTTGGGGCGGAAAAAGGTGGACGCAGGCCTGCAACTACAGGAGCACCTGCAGTCTCTCCTCCACTCTGGAACCCAATGGTTCTCTTTCGCAACCCTCCCTTCACCAACAAAACCACCCCACTGGTGTTCCCTAGTGGGATGTTTCTCCTTCCTAGAGTGGGAGGCTCTAGCCTCAGGCTTGTAATTCCCTTGGACCACTCTCTTCTCTCCAAACTGCCACTGGTCCACCCATCTGGGGTCCACACCCTCAGACTGACCAGCCCTTAGGGGCGAGGCTCTCCTCCCCCTACTTCTCCTCCTAGGGTTCCTCCATCTCCTACGCTGGGGGACACCCTCACACAACTCTCTCCCCAGCCTGGAGCCGAAACCCACAGGCTGAACCGGTGACAGGGGCGAGTCCTCCCTCTCCCTGCACCCCCTCCCAGAGTTCCGCACCCTCCTAACTGGAGTAGTACCCCTGGGAGTCACTTCCGGGGGGACTCTGGTTACAGAGGTCCCTCCCACCAGGGCAGGCAAACCCTGTCCCTGGCCACCCAACCCAGGATCTGCGCCCTGTGGCTGAGCTGGTGACAGAGAAGAGACCTTCCTCCCTCTGCACCCCCTCCCAGAGTTCCGCACCCTCCCACTGGGAGTAGTACCCCTGGGAGTCAAATTGGTAGGAACCTGAATTACAGGTACCCCACCCTCCAGGTCAGGCAACCCCTTAACCTGGAACCCCAGTCCAGGATCTAAACCCTGTGACTGGTCAAACCCCCGAACCACTGGAGCTCCAATTATTGAGGCTCCGGCTCCTCCTGACATGAGGGGATCCCTTCCTCTGGATGACGCATCGGGACAGCCTAGTCTCCCAACCGGAGGTTCTCTTAAAGAACACTCCAGGCCCGGTGACCACAGCTGGGGCATCTCGGGACACCTCCCCGTCTCGCTCCCTTCAGGATCACTCCCCTCAGCCTTCCCAGACACTCTGGCACTTACCCAGAGGTCTGCCTCCCGTGCAAGTTCCCTGGGGTCTGAGAACCCGCACTGCAACAGATGGTGACGCAGTTTTGGGACACAACTCCTCAGCATGTGCACCCGGATAACGGCATGGCACAGCCCTTTCCAATCCTCCACTGCTCTCCTCACCACCCAATCCTCCAGTACAGTCCAACACTCCTCCTCGAACTCTCCCCAGGACTGATGGAACAGCTTTCCCCTGCCCCTAAACACTAACCCGTCCTCCTCTTCCGGGGAATCAGGCACAGTCTCTTGGGTTTCGGGAGTGGGACTCCTTGCACTGGACCTACACTCGCTGCCACCACTGGATCCCACCCTCTTCGGTGAATCCAGACTCCTGAAACCACTCTCAGGGGACAACCTACCCACCTGAGCTGATCTCTCTCTAGCGAAGGCCCTCTCTGCCTCCGCCATCCTCTCCAGCGCTAGGACTTTTTCAGTCTCTAGTCGCTGCTCTTCTACCCTCAGCTGCGCTAAGCCCTCGGCATGCCTGAGCTTTGCCAGCGCCAGCTGATGCTCCCTCACTTCTCTCCTATCTACCCACTCTTCTGGGGACAGGGAAAGGGATGGGGCAGTGCCCCCGGGACTGGACCCAGTGCGAGACTCCCTATCTTCGGTGTCCTCCACAGCTACTGGCGTCTCTGCCCTGCTAGACTCTTCCTCCTCCTCATCGGAGCAACTACCTCCCAGGGTTCTGGATGGGGAGCCCTCTCTCTGGTCTCTAACCCACTGACCCTTCAAAACTTCGGGGGGGTAGTCAGACAAGTCCCCATTAATCTCTATGGGCTCTCCCCTCTTGAGGGCCTCATAGAGAAACAAATTCCTCCTAATGTTCCCTACTGGGGGTATCCCTCTCTCCAGGAGGAAGTCTATCACCTCCTGTTCGGTGTATTCCATCAGTTCCACTTCCTGGTAAATCAACCCCATCGTGGCGAGGTACACCCGGGACACACCCTCCCAGAGGAACAAGGGGACACAATTGTCAAACACTTTCAGGAGGAAGCAATTTAGCACACAACAATAATCCCCACAACAAGGCTCGGATTACATCCAAAGCTCTATTTGCAGTGTAACCCGTGGCCGCTGTGGTACTGCGCAACACAAGTCCTATCCCACCGCTCTGCCACCAAATGTTGGCAATGGGGGTTGCCCAAGTCTCAAAGGGGGTAGCATGGCATCAAGCGGGCAGGCCAAACTTCGAGGACATGTGAAGCACTCACGCAGTACCCTCAGTCAACACACCAGGCACACCACAAAAGAGGCAGGACACCAGTTTGAGTTGGAAAAAGATACGTCGTTTAGTAGGGTTTCCAACCTGCAAGGCAAAAGAATGCAAAACAGTAGTGTCACACAGGACGCCAAATGGCGCCAGAGCCAAGTGAATAAAGGGGGGAATTATTTACATAGGAAGTAGTCCATGCTGAAAGAGAAAAATTGTGATTAAATAACAGTAGACCTGGGGCCAATCTGGCGGGGCCAACTCAGGCTCTCATCCTTAGGGGGTTGTAATTGCAAAATTCTACGTTAGCATAGAAATACATCATGCACATTAGCACCAACCCACCCCTGTTAGGGAAAAACAACAACAGAGCATTACAGCACATACTAGTCAGGAGCACCTGTAAGAAATCAGTACGGCAGGCTCATTAACCAGGGCATAAACAGGGGCCTGGAATAACTCATCAGGCCAACCCATTGACCAACATTATGCAGAACATACCTCACCCAGCATTAATATCAGATAGGGGCCCTCCTCCTAGATCAGGAACACCTGTCAGGACTCAACTAGGCTCCCTTTACCATCGCTAAGGGGTATCAACATCAGGGTGTACACAGCAGTCAACCCTCCTTACTCCGGGACTCCCTTAGACATTTCCTTCCTCAGGGTTCCTTAATAACTGGGGACCTCAGGGCAACCCGTACAGCAGGGACCTATATGTGCACTAAGGGAGAATAAAACTCTCTACCCCAAAATATGCGATAAGGACAACCGGCTTGCTCCTGAGTTGTCTAGAAGGACAGTTAGGTACAGGCGATGTAGGGCAGTTCAATACTTCTCGTGCCCAAGTTGCAGGTGCCCTCTGCCAGACGTGCCGCCTGATAAAGTAACACAGTCCCCGGGGCGGGCACCGGCAATGTACCCCGTTGCCCTCTTTATCCCCCACACAGTTAAATGTAGGCCCCACTCACCGGGCTCAATAGGTTCTGCAGGGCGTCCTTTGGGGTCTCCTCTGCAGGGGGGGACCAGGCACCGACAATGTGCCTCGAGGCCCCCCTTTCCGCGGCGTCACCCGGGGCCCAGGGGTTCCAAAACGGCCTCTGGACGGCCACACTCGCCTCACCCGGGGCTCCTTCTCTCACAGGGGCCTGGGGCTTCAACACGGTGTCTGGGCACCCGTGGGGGAAGCCTGCCTGGCTTTCCTCCCACGTTACAAGGCTCCTGCAGCCGGCTTCGTTGGAGGGGGCGGGGCTGGCACCGACAATGTGCCCCGGCCCCTCACTTAGGACCGCAGACCGGCGGGGTGGCCTCCCGCTCCGGTCGCTCCAATTCGGGGCTCCCCATTGACCACGGGGGCCCCGCACCAACACTTCACCTGGGTCCCCTTCCCTCAGGGGGACCCAGGGCTTGGCGACGCTCTTCTCGCTCTGGCGGGCCGGCACCGACAGCGTGCCCCGGCCCCGCCTTCTCCACCGGCCCCTCGCGTGGGGCACAGACCGGCGGGGTGGCCTCCCGCTCCGGTCGCTTCTCTCGGGGCTCCCTCCTCGGCACGGGGGCCCCGCAACGGAGCTTCACCCGGGTCCCCCTCCTACCTCACGGGGACCCGGGGCTTCGATTCCCCTTCTCCCGGCCTTCCCGGCCGATAGCCAATCCCTGCGCGGCCTTCAGGGGTCACGGCCGCGCAGGCCAATCAGTGCGTGGCGGGGGCGGGCCGATGACGCGGTCAGGCCCCCGTCACGTGACGAGGTAGACGGCGGCTTCAGGGCCTAGCGCGGCCCTCACTCCACTTCGGCGGCCCTCTCCTGGCACCGGGGGCCGCCGAAACGAGGCCCACAGCAGTGGGGGGGTCCCACCCACGCCGGGCCGCGGCGGTGATTCACAGCGGCGATAAGGGGTAGGCTCCCTTGTAATTAATTAATTATATAGCGGACAGCGCGCTGGAACGAGGGTAGGCTCCTCAGCGCTATTCCTCCTCACAGTTTCCTCAGCGCCTGCACAGCGCGATTCTCCTCAGCAGATGGCGCTATTTACAGCGCACTGCTCCTCACACAGCTGGCAAAGGGGGCCACAGCTTCCTTGGGGGCACCAACCTCCCCAAAACAGCGCTTCCACAGCACAGCGTCCAGCAGGTACACCTCACAGGGGTTCAATCCTCCCCCAGGCGGCTCCACCCGGCCCAGCACTTCCAAGGGGGGCCACAGCTCCTCCAGAGGGGGTAGACAGTCCCACTGCAGTTCCTCAGGGGCAACTCCTCACCTCCTGGGGGGAATCCAATTAGCTCCTTCCCTTCCCAGTGCTCTTTCAGCGCGGCGCTGGCATGGTTCAAGATCCCAACCGTGACAGGGACCTAGTCAGGGGCCCTCCCTTGTCAGGGGCCCATGGGGACAGCAGAGGGGGGGGGGTTCTAGGGGTGCAGGGCCCAGCTCACAGGCCCATGTGGCGGTAGCACCTCACAGCAGGTCCCCTCTCTTCCTTGTCCCTGCGCTGACTGACTCTTTGGTGACACTTCTCCCTATTTATACCCTCCTCCCAGGCAGTGCCAGGACCTTCTAGAATGTTGGCACATCTAGCCTAAACTGGTTCTAGGGGAGGGGGTGAGCACCCTGGGTGCCAGGCTTTCCCTCCAAAACTAGGGGTAGCTGGGTAATATTATCTAGTCCGCTGACCTATGTCAGTCCAGTGGCAAAACCCATGGCCATGGCATCCATTTTAAAAGCAATACATTTCAGTCAGGTGCAGTTTTAAAATGGGGGTGCAGTTTTAAAATGGGGGATTTTTTACAAGTGCTCACATTATGTCAGGCAATTACATTTTTCAAAAGGGGTCTCACACCACTCATGGCCTATACAGGTTTAATCCCATGGGGGAGACAATCTAGATAAGGGGGTCAAAAGCGAAAAATTTGGGGGGAAAAGGCCAAGTCCAACAAAGACCAATCTGGGTTTGCACCAAATCTTGGAGTTTTCCACACATGAGAAGGGCCATACCGTGGACCTTATGTGGACCATGTCATCAGCTAAATTACATACTGATTGCAGATCATGTAGCTGGTCCGATCATTTCTTGGTCAGCCTTTCACTCCCTGTAGACAGCTGCCCCAAACATGTATCCGCATGGTGGAGGGTGGTACGGAATTGGCGTAAGATAGAAGACCCCGAGCTGAAGAAAGTATTGAACGAGACACTGCATCTTGGATCTCCGCCTGGGGACCCGGATTTGAAGTATAAAGAATTCTTACACCGGTTGAGGCTAGCCATTGATGAGGTAGCTCCTGCCCGCAGGGAAAGAATAACGAATGGCATGAAGGAGGCCCCATGGTACATGCAGGAACTTAGAGGGGAAAAACAAGCTCTCCGTCTGCTGTTGTGGGGAGCTGTTTGGGCTTGATGCGGCACATTCAGAAACTGGTGACCCTGATGTCTTTCTCCACCATGCAGACGGTCATGACGGCATTAATCTTGTCACGTTTAGACTATGGCAATGCAGTCTACACTGGGCTTCCAGAAAAACTCCTGGGGAAGCTCCAAGTGCTTATGAACGATGCGGCAAGGTTGATGTATAAATTGCCAAGAAGAGCCCATGCCACCCCTCTGCTACAACAGTTAAACTGGCTTCCCATTAAGCAAAGGGTTAGATTTAAGGGGCTGTGCATTGCACACGTCTCAGTATGGAGAGGCACCCAAATACATCAAAGACCACCTCAGGCCTTATGCGCTGGGATGCTGTCTCTGGTCGTCACAGTCAAGCTTGTTAGTCTGCCCACGTTTTACTAGAACAGCTCTAGGGTACCGGGCATTTTCAGTTACTATCCCCCAGATCTGGAACAAGCAACCAGATGGTATGTGTAAGGAAGCCAGGTTACTACCGTTCTGGAGGAGACTTAAGACCTTACTGTTCACAGAGGCGTTTGGATAAGTTTACCCCGCTGTGTGTTGAGTACAGCTGCGCAAAATGATTCTGGACCTTCTGATTTATGTTACAGCGCTTAGAGACCTTCTGGTGATTGGCACTCTATAAATACAATTTAACATAACATAACGGGAGGCCAAGAGGCGCTGGCATGATGTGAAAATCTAAACCAGGCACAAAGGCCAACAGGAAGGCAGCAATGGCGACAGAAGGTGGGAGTCCTGCGCCACAGGAGGAGCTGGAGGAAACGGAGGCCACAGTCAACAGTGTGGAGACGGTGCAAGTAGTCGGGAGTCTGGACACAGCTCGGGAAGACTTGACACATCATCAACAGGGTGTGTAACGACTAGGGACTGGGAGGACATGGGCACAAGGGCACATATGCACAATGATGTGTAGCAGCTCACACCCACAATGACCCTGAATCATGTCCCTCATCCCCGTGGCACACTGCAGCACACACACATAGCAAGAACAGCACATCCACATTGCCGACAATGTTGTACAATGTGCAACCCCGACACTACAGGGACACAACAGGCTCCGCACCCGTGCAAAAACAGGCCTACTACATCTGACAGAGATGGAAACTGTGAAATGGAAATGCATGCGTACAACCTCACATCCATCATGTAGTCCAAATGTACACTCCCGCATCTAAATCCTGCGCCTCCAAAACAGTCACAATGTACATTGTCATATAGTCTGCATGTAAACAAGAACAATGCGCCAACATACATGTAAACACAATATCAACATGCATCTACCCTTCACAATGCAGAGGGACACACAACACCTCTAGCAGAGCAGAGAAGACAACTTATCAGTGATGCCGGAGAGGACCACCACACCTTCGACAACAACGCCCTACAACAGCCAATAGACTTCCCATGCAACCCACCACCAGGACCAGGGCAGCCAAGCTACTTAGGGGAGAACCCAGCCCCTGCAACAGACCACAGAGCATGAAGCACCTGCAAGCATGGCAGGCCCACAACACTACCCTGTCCCACACATGGCACCCCAATGCCAGGTGTCAGAACACCAAAAGAAGGTGGGCAAACAGGTGCGGGTGTGGTCCGGACCCATGGAAGGCGAACTAGATCACATACGTGGGTGTCCATTACCCTCAGGGACCACCTACACCCCACAAAGTAGACCCATACTGCCATAGAGACACATGCAGATGCACATTTCCAGTACAGAACCACGCCCAGGGGCATGAACATATCAGTCACACACCCACATTGGCTCTGTGTACAACGGCCCAGTCCACTCCCCTTACGAATTGAGTGGGTGACAACAAAGCTACATGTCCAAGCACTAGCCCGTTGCTGATGGTGACATGTCAGCGTCCTCTGTACACAGCACAATATAATGTCGTAGGGCTCAGGGCCCTCATGCATACAACAAGACCACAGGGACACAAGCAGTTATTATGTTGAACTGGCTACAGGCTCAAGCACCCAGCCCCTTTGTTGGCAGGGCCACATGCACAGTTTGGCCTGTGCTGGATGTGTGTGGGGTGAGTGTGAGCCAGCCTGCACGGAGTGCTTGGTGGTGGCAACAACTTGAACAGTGGACTCAAGTGCAATGGAAACAGACAACACCTGCATAACAGAGTCAAATACTGATCAACATGGAGGGAGCCGGAGTAAGTAAAGTACAAAGGACACCCAACATACTAACAGAAATTGTCCGTGAGTTTCAGTGCACTGAGGTTGAGGCACTAGAGCTGAGCATGCTCATGTGAAGAAAATGTCTAGGAAAGTGTCCCTCCTGGACATTCCTAATGTAGCTGCGGGGGACGTGTCACACCCGCATCATATTCACCATCGTCGTCCAAGGTCTCCCACACTGCCTGAGGTGACATTGCTCCGTGAGCTCTCCACAGCACATAACCAAAACAGTCATAGAAGATATTTCGTGGTGCACTGAGTTAGTGGCACCAGGAGTGCTGAGCAGGGGATCAGACAGATGATGGCACCCACGACAGGTGTGAGCAACTCCGTCAGCCTACCAGTACCACAGTTTCAACTCTGACAGATGGCGGTTGGAGGTGGTCCCGGCGATGGTGGTGTGTGCCTCCTGCTGTGATGCCACGTCCGGGCCAGTATGGACTCGATTTGATGTGTGAGCCCTGGTGGGCTACAGACACATGGCGTTGATGACACCAAGAACATAGCCTCAGAGACCATCCAATATCTCAGAAGAAGGGGTCCCAGACCTGACTAGCACAGAGGTAGTGGCCTCGGATTCACAGCGGCCGGCACTGGCACCGCGCCATGGGATGGTGACTTGCGGTCCACTGAGGTAGGCCATGCGGACTGAGCGGGTCCTCGTTGAGGTCCAAGGTGAGTGTGGCGGAGGGTTGCAGGGGACAGTGGAAGGTGTCCTCCAGGGCATGATGCAGTGGTCTGATCCTATCCGGAAACAGCAAATGGGGGAGTGAAAAGCGACAGCCTCATTACCACCACCAATTTGGAATCAGCTACATGAGGATGAAAACTAACCCCTAGTCCATAGACTCAGATGACACCAATGTACGACCAGAGAGTGTCCATGAATGTCGAGGAACAGACTCAATGGCACCGGGGCTGAGGGGGACGCAGTCTGGGATGATGCTGGTACATTGATATGAATCCGGCCATTGTTAAATCAAGACTCTGTGATCTACTGGACCGCAGTGTAGGCCGGAGGCAGCGGTCAGCAGTGGCCCACAGCCATGTGTTGTGGGCTCGCAATGCACAGAGTCATTGACACCAGGGCAGTTGTCGGTAGTGTTCGATCACCTCCGTAACGATGATCCTTTTTTCCTCCCACATGAAATGCGCCATCCTCTTACGCCTCTCCTTGTGTGCAATGATATGTACTCTGCCTTTGAATAATTGATATCCAGTTCCAATTCTGTGGCCTACTCGTGCGACGCGTAGGCCGCGGGCAGTAGCTCGCATGGGCTCACAGACACATGTGGTTGGAATGCTATACACAGACTTGGTGGCACCACATCGAATCAATCAATTAAGTACTTGTAGAACGCGCTATTTACCCGTGAGGGTCTCAAGGCGCTGAGGGGAGGGGGTGCTGCTACTGCTCGAAGAGCCAGATCTTGAGGAGTCTTCTGAAAGCGAGTAGGTCTTGGGTCTGCTGTAAGTGGGTAGGGAGGGTGTTCCAGGTCTTGGCGGTGAGGTAGGAGAAAGATCTGCCAAGGGAGGTCATTCCTTGGATGCAGGGGACAGCGGCGAGGGGAGAGGCTGGCAGAGCGGAGCTGGCGGGTGGGGGTGTGGAAGCTGAATCTGCTGTTAAGGTAGGCTGGTCCGGCATTGTGGAGTGCTTTGTGTGCTTGGGTGAGGAGCTTGAAGGTGATCCTCTTGTCGACGGGGAGTCAGTGTAGTTCTCTCAGGTGGGGGGTGATGTGGCTGCAGCGGGGGACGTTGACGATCAGTCGGGCGGAGGCGTTTTGGATACGTTGTAGTCGTTGTAGGTGTTTGGCTGGGATTCCTGCGTAGAGTGCGTTGCCGTAGTCCAGGCTGCTGCTGATGAGGGCCTGTGTCACCGTTCTTCTTGTTTCGGTCGGGATCCACTTGTAGATCCTGCGAAGCATGCGGAGGGTGTTGTAGCAGGAGGAAGAGACGCCGCTGACCTGCTTAGCCATGGAGAGGGAGGAGTCGAGTCTGAATCCTAGGTTGCGTGCGTGGTCGGTGGGTGTTGGTGCTGTTCCCAGTGTGGTCGGCCACCAGGAGTCGTCCCAGGCTGAGGGGGTGGGTCCGAGGATGAGTACCTCCGTCTTGTCCGAGTTCAGCTTCAGACGGCTGCTCCTCATCCAGTTGGAGTATAGTGATTTAACCTCTGCCTTAAATAATGTTCTCTGCCATGGTGTAATCAAGACTCAGTTCCAAATGTGTGACCTACTCGAGTGCAGCGTAGGCCGAGGCCAGTAGTCCGCGTGGGCCCACATGCATGTGTGGTTGTGATGCTATGCACAGACTTGGTGGCACCACTAATCGAAGGGAGTATAGTGACATGGACTCTGCCACAATTAATGTTCTCTGCCATGGTGTAATCAAGACTCAGTTCTAAATGTGTGACCTACTTATCCGCTGTGTATGCTGGTGAATGACGTCCATGAGACAGGAGAACTACGGGCCTGTGTTGCGGAGGCAGTGATGGTCTGAGAAGGCTGCCAAGGTTGCGGGCCTCGGCCTTAGAGCTTGCACTGGCATGTGGTGGGCCCTCTGTGACACACGCCGGAGTCGGCAGGTGGGATTGAGGCCTGGGTGCGCAGTGGGCGGGCAATACTGCTTCGGGGACTAGCTGCCCTGGTTGCAGCAGGTGCACAGGATCGCAGGCCTGCCGCACACAGCGTCAGCCTCATTACAGGGTGAGAGGCACCGCCCTGGCAGAGACGTTGGGCATTCCGGAAGAGGACCACGCCCAGAGTGATGTGCCTTTTATTCACACCCCTAAGCTGGTCTGGCGTACGCCGGGACAGCCCACTCCGCTCACGCTTACAGGGGGGACGTTACAAGCTACATTTCCTCGTTCTTCCCCACGGGCTGGTGTGACATGGTTGCGTCCACTGTCCAGTGCACTCCAAACAACAGCAGTATATGTCGACATGGATTCGTCTGTGGTCTGCATAATGCAGTCTGGCCCTCGCATCCACGCCACACTTGGCACTGTGTACATTTCCATTCATCGGTCACTTGCCTCCTTCGCACATGCCTGGTCCCCATCTCTTCCGACATTCTGGTATTGTGTGGCTGAGGTGCCATGCTGTTGATGGCTTATGTACATGGTTGGGCCACGTTCCCACAGTGAGTTGTGCTATGGTGTCTTGTGGGTGTGCATGTTGTATGTGAGCTTGTGACGTGGGAATTTCCTGTGTTGTGAGTTGCATGATTGTGGGTTTGAGGTGTGTGCATTTGGTATTGGCCAGCGAGCTATGCATTTCCATGGGTGCCATCCTGGTAGCGCAGGTTGATGATGGACTGTCGGAGGTGTATGCATCATGCACACTGCCTGGGTGTTTGGCGGCGACCTTGGCGGTGATTCCCCGGTGGTCCACTAATGTGTGCACATTGGTGGGATACATCCGCTTTCTGTTGCGCTTATTGTGTGCAATTTTGACAGGGGGCACAAGCGGGACATGTGTGCAGTCAATTTCCCCCTGACACGTGCGGGAAGCCAGCTGTGGCATAGACACCTTGCTTGCTCTCTGGCGGATCCTGCGCAGTGTGGGGGAAGTATTGGTACTGGGGTACCAAGCTGATGGTGTCATCCATGGTGGTTGTGAGGAACTTGGATTGGCCAGGATGTGTGATTCTGCCAACTCAGGCGTTGGTTGGAGGGAACCAGAGGCCAACAGGTGCATCACGGGCAGCAGCTTTGTCTGAGGTGGGACGTTGGTTGTCCGCTGTGTTGGTACCATCAGCCGGTGGCCAATGGTGGTCAGGATGCGGAGGTGGGTTGTCCCTTTGGGCCTGTAGTGGGCAATGATATTCTCTGGTGTTGGAGCTGTGAGGCTGGTGCATTTTCTGGGGTCTCTTTGTTTGTCTGTGCTGCCTCAGTGTTGGTCCGGGGGTGGTGGCAGTGGGTGTTGTGGTCCTGTTGGGGCTTTGAGCTGCATGATCAGTGGCTCCATGGCATCTGTTGCCCTTCAGGTGTGGTTGTGGGCTGGGCTCCCTTTTATGGTGCAGGCTGTGGTCTGACTTTGCACCAGGTCAGAACAGGTGTTAGTTTCCTGCTGCTAACGCGCCTTATCGCATGTTTTGTGGTCATATCGCTGACCTGGCTGGTTGTTGAGAATGTTGCATAGTGGTGTTGTCACAGTCTTTGCCCGGGAACGCCTACTCTGCATCTCATTAGAGATAGTTGCCAGGGTCGTCTATGGCAATGTTTTTTGCTGCTGCTATCGCGGGTAAACTGGTGCTATGGGCTGTTAGCACCAGCTTGTGAAGGGCTGATAACTTTCTCGTGACTTTGACTGTATGAAAGTGCTGTTAACACTTCGATAGCTCTTTGAGAATATGCCCCCAAGTGTTCTAAATAGATTCCATACCACCAGTTCCAGAGCACATAACAAAGGAATTTCAGTTCTTCCTATAAGAAGATAAAGTTGACTTCTTTCAAGACAATTTGATATATTTTGCTTCCTCTTTGGAACAACCCATTTGTTCGAAGGCTCTTGTCTCAAGTTCCAAGTAGTCAGCTTGAGATTATGAAGCTGGATGAACGACAGAAATAGAAACTGGAAAGGAGATGGCATGAGAGGCAGTCTGTAGAATCTGCCCCTGGGAAGACTGAACAGCAAAGTAAACCAAGGGCATCTTGGCTAGAAAGGAGCCATCAGAATTGCAGATACCCTCTCCTCCCAAATCCTCTGAAGCTCCCTTGGGAGGAGGGGATCGGTGTTATAGCATATAGAAGGCCCTGGGGTAATGGAACTGATAAGGCATCCACTGCCCAAGCCTACTGACAATTTTATTTCATGCAAAATATGTGAACCATTACATTGGACAGGGAGGCAAATATGTCTATCGATGGAGTCCCAACCAATGGAATCTGATTGAGGAGAGGATGGGACAGGTGATCAATAACTGGCAAGGACAGATTGCGACTTAAACAGTCTGCCTGAAAATTCAAATATCCTTGCAAATAAATCACTCTTAAGGACAAGAGACACTACTCCACCCGGGCACATTTGTGGACTGCCAAGAGGCTTAATAGAAAACTCTTTGTCCCCCCCTGGTGATTCATGTAGCCTTGTGCTACCTGACTGTGTGGACTACAAGACTGTTGACCTGTAATTGAGGGAGAAAATCTGCAGTGCCACCCATACAGCAGCCAGTTCCCTTCAGTTGGAGGAGTGGGATAGGTCCTCCTCTGACCACTGACCCTTGCCCTGTAGGTCTCCCAGAGTCGCTCCCAATACTAGAGGCTTGTATCTGTTGGGAGATGAAGGGGAGATGGAAAGTGAAAAGGGACACTGCTGGAAATTGTGTTCCTGGTTGACTGGGGTGGAAGCCCTTGTCAAGCAGTAACTACAATTATATTCAGGGTAAGTTACAAACATACCCAAAATTAACCTATTCTCGCCCTCTGGTAGCTTGGCACAGATCAGTCAGGCTTAACTTAAGAGGCAATGTGTAAAGCATTCATGCAACACTTCAAACAGCAAAACAGTAAAAGCACATCCCCAAAAATATTCAACATCAGGTTCAAAACATACAGGAACATGCATCAAACGTTAAAAGAATCGCAAAATTAGCGATTCGCTATAAAATGGCTTTCGCGATCGCAAAATACCATGTAGCAATGCATCAACTGCATATTTACGAAAACACAAGTTTTCGCAAATATAAAGAATCGCTAAACAATCTGCGAATATTATTGCGATTCTATATTTGCGTCTCCCAAATAGCGAATCGCAAATAAAGAATCGCGAAATATATGCAGGGAAAATCGCAAATTGCGATTTTACAGAAAATCGCAATTTTGCAAGTGCTAAATAAGAAGGATCACAACCAGGTGGTAATCATGAGTGCAATTCAGATACAGCTGAAAATCAACTTAAACTTATTTAAGCATACCCCGAATGAGCTACCACATTTCACAATGGCAGGGATTTACCTGATGGCGAGGAGGATGAGACTGCAGGCTGCTGGACACAGATGGAGGCGAATAAATGAGCGCATTTTCAGAGTCCACATAACTTTTCTAGGACAGCAAGAGGATGAGAAATACGATAAGTATAGGCTCAATGCAGCAATGATCCATGATCTAATCAATGAATTGGATCCCATTCTACAACAACAGACACGTAGGACCGATGCTATCCCAACGCATGTGCAGGTCCTATGTTGCCTACACCTACTAGCGTCAGGCAGTTTTCAAGGGGTCATTGCAGTAGCTGGAGGTGTGTCGCAAAGCGCACTTTCAAGAATATTCAAAGCATTCCTTGATGCCATGATGGCCCGGATCGAGTCACACATCAATTTCTCCACGACGGTGCATGACCTTGCAAAAACTAAACAGGAATTTTACCAGATAGCTCGCTTCCCGCATATTTTAAGTTGTATTGATTGCACACATGTGGCAATATGTCCCCCTGCAGCACAGGAATATCTATTTAGAAATAGAAAATGTTATCATTCCCTTAACCCCTTCCATGCTCATGACGAGCTCAGCTCGTCATGGCATATACCTCTCAGGGGCTCATTTCGAGCTGAGCACGTCATGACTACACCCGTTTTCGTTGCTGTCCAGCACAGGAGGGGAAAGTAGCAAGCAGCGATGTGGTTAATGACTGGGAAAAACAAGGTCACCGGGCACAGTGTGTTTTGTCTTAGGGCATTTATAACGGATGTATGACGTTATAACGCATACTATTACTCCGCATACCATTACAACGCGACTTTTACTCCGCATACCATTACAACGCATAGCGCCTTGGGGCGCTGGATAGTGGTAAGTATAATTTTCTATTCCAACACCAGTCCCCGTGGACACTAGGGAAGGTGTTGGATAGAAAATTAAACGTATTCCCTATCCTAGAGCGCCCCCCAGCGCAATGCGTTGTAATGGTATGCGGAGTAAAAGTCGCGTTGTAATGGTATCGCGTTGTAATAAATGCGTTGAAACAGGTGTATACCATTTATAACACAGAAAACCGGGGGTCTAAAAAGAGGCCAACTTAATAGGCTTAAAAATGCTGAGACTCTCTACAAAATGAGTCAGGACGCAAGTTCCTCTACAGCCTATAGACCGGGAAAGAACAGTAAACAAAGGCAAAGACACAAGTGATTGTTGGTGAGACTCATAAACAAGTCAAAGGATTCCCATCAAAATAGTTGTAATGATCAATTATCTCATTTGGTCATCCAAAAAATGGGATGGTATGTCTCCTGATCATTAATACTCATTCCATACCCAATGTTATAGATACAAAAATGGGTCAAGCCCACAATCACTTTCTGACCATGAGAACAACTGAAATCGTATGGGAACAAGTGCAGTGCAGAAAAAAATAAGTGGTGAGTAAAATAGGGTGAAGAGACAAAAAGAGGAAATTTTTATTGGATGTTGACTCTTCCTCTAATTAAAACCAAGAACAGTGCAGAAAAGCAGCTTCAACAAATAACTGCGGACGGGCCAACATGTTTCAGCCGACTTCTTTTTAGACCCCCTGTTTCCTGTGTTATAAATGTTGAATGTTAGGGGATTTAAACCTGGGCAGGTCTCTAAATATCCCCTGGACTCCCTTTTCTCTGTTGGGTTTCTTGGTTGGTTGGGCATCACATTAATTCTAGACCAACAAGATATATATATATATATATATTTTCATACTGTCAACGTCTACAACACACAAAATATGTGTGTAAATAATTTATTATTTTTTCATTTTACTATGATATTCATCTATTTTGTGTCAAGCATAGACATTTTTTTTATATAAATGAGTTTAAAAGACAATACATAATTGTATACATAGCTTATATCATTAAAAAAAAAGACCATACATACTCTCTTGTTTAGGTAATGAATACATTCGTAATTCTCTATTACTTGAGCATGCACATGGATCTTATCTTATGAATCCCGCTGCCCCTGCGGACGGTCCCTCCACCTCGGGGGTGGCGGACGGACGCAGGTCCGTCCACCATCATAATCGACCACTAAGAGTTTTTCACTACTATGACAAGTAAAACTTTAAAGTATATGTCCTACTTCTTAAATGTACTGACCCTGCCCTTGGGCTGTCCAGGGCCTACTTTAGGGTTGACATACGTATTAAGAAGGAAGGTTTGGGCCTGGCAAGACGGTTAATTTTCCAGGATGACATGGCAGTTTAGAACTGCACACACAGGCATGCTGATGGCATGATTAAAAGGCTACTTAAGCGGGTGCCACAATCAGTGATGCAGGCCCATAAGTAGCATTTAATTTACAGGCACTGGGCACATGTAGTGTTCTGTACTAGGGACTTATAAGTAAATTAAATAGGCCAATTGTGGATAAGCCTATCTTACCATGTTTTAGGGAAGGAGCCCAAGCACTTTAGCCCTGGTCATCAGTCGTAAAGTGTGCAGAATCGTAGACCATCAAAAACAAAGTCAGCAAAAACAGGAGGTCTAAAGGCAAAAAGTCAAGGCAAACCATGCCAAGGATGTCAGGTCTAAAAGACACTTTTTTCTAGATTTGGTCTGTGCAAATACCAACTCAAGTCCTGGACAATCACTGAAGATACTGAGATCTGAGTCTTGTAGTAAGCTGAGGCTAAGCTGCATCCCAGGTTTTTCAGAGGTGATTGATCAGTGGCTTCAGATTAAATCAAGCCCACGGAACTCCAGACATGCTGCTGCCAGCAGACCTAGAACTTTCAACCAATACCTGGTGGTGGCTGATTCAAGAGATAACAAAGTCTTTATTTTGGAAAAGAGTGAGTCGTTCCTATTCTGTGAAAGAAAGATAGCTGCTTTTTCCAAGTTGAACATTGCTCCTATGAATTGTTTTTACTGACGAGGCTGCAGATGAGATTTGAGAATGTTCAATTTAAAAACAATCTCCCAAAGAAAAATTGTTGTCTCTGACCCTGCCTGCTATGCCTTCAGGAGAGAAGAAGCAGAAATTAGTAAAATAGAAATCCCTCAAGGCTGCAGAACTGAGAATGTTTCCCTTCTACCACAAACCAAGGATACTGTTGGCATTTGAGATGAATGGGAACATGAAAATACATGTCCTTCAGATTTAGCGTTGCCATTAAGTCATATTTCTTGATCGGGGGAATGATATCATTTGGAATGGCTCCAGTTTGATATATCTGTTGAGGGATTTCAGGTCTATAACTGGATAAAAAAATCTGTCTAATTTACATACTAAGAAAAGGATCAAATAAAAACCTTCTTGTTCCTGAATAGGGGGTACAGGGACAGCAGGCTTTTTCAGAATTAATTTCTGAACCCTGCTAACAAGGCCTCTTTCTTTATGTCGTCTCCTGATCATGGTATGGGTCAGTAAAAGACCCTTCGAGGAGAAAGAGTAAAAGGGATCTTGTTACCTTCTTGAATAGTCAAGAGAACCCATTTGTCTGTGACATGCAGTGTCAATTAAGATAGGAACATATAAAGTCCGGCACATACCTCTGTATAGTAATTTTTGGCTTGACTTCTAATTGTACTGGTCTTATGGTTGATTTTTGCTTCCAAACGCGGCTCCCCGACCTCAAGCTGGGCCAGGAGAGAAATGTTTAACTTCTTGTTGTCCCTGAAGGTTCTACTTCGGGAAGTGGGATTTTTTTGCCATGAAACAGTTTGAAAGGTTTCAAAATCTTGTTTTCATCAGTCAATCTTTGGACCGTCCCATTTAGTTTTCCTTCAATAAATCAGGACATGAGAGCAAAACCTTTTATATCAGACTTTTGATTTGAATCAAGTTCCAGGGTTTGAACCATAAGTTCCTAAGTCCCATGCCTGCTGATCATGCTGCTGATGTTAAGGCCCATGAATTGTCAAAGGTTACATCACACAGCAATTGGGATAAAATCTCTATTCTGGACAAAAGGTCTGTAGGATCCCCTTTCTGCTGTACTTGGTCATAACATTTCTCAAAATCTTTTAAAAGGACCTGGGAGGCATAAGTCGAATAGGTGCTTTCTTGCAAACCAAAATGAGAGGCAGCATATGATTGCTTCAAGGTTGACTCTACTGTCTTCTCCACTGGAGCTGATAACATAGATTGCTCCAAAGAAAGAGATGAAGAAGAAGCCGTAGAAGACAAAATGGAGTTAACTTTAAGGCTTTGGGGAAAATTGTCAACACACTTCTCAATAAGGTACCTCTTGTAGAGAAACCTGGATATATTCTTCTCTTTTGTTTTGTTTTGGTCCTCGTATGCGGTAATACGCAAGCGGTAGACAATAGAATGCCAGTACAGTCTAACCCCCCTGGGAGTTAAGACCTCTTGGTCCAAGCCTCATTCAACATTTTATGGAAGGTTTGCGCATGACGGAAATCTTCTTTTCCCTTCTTGACTTTGTCGGTTCGGTTCAAAATCTTTATTCGATTCATACAATGAATCTTAAAAGTACAAGTTAAAAAGCATGATACACAATTAAAATGAACCACTTTAATTATACATTTAGAAAAGGGATTAATTTTTTTTTTTTTTAAATAACCATTTGTCATTTGTCAGGATATAAAAGAACAATTGATAGTGGGACCCACATTTATCCCCCAGTATATTATCAGGTAATCTTACACACAATGATAATTTTGAATTGGGAGGCCATCATACAGCATATATACAAATTCCCATGGCAGAATACAGGTCTATGGCTAAATTATCCATAACGTTTCCTAATCTGAAATGATACTCTTATGAAGTTTAACATAGCACAACAAACTTCAGCAGAAGATAGCGATAACAGATAGTCATAGCCTTCTTTATAAGTACATGGTTGCCGCCCCTTCAGGATGGGCTGAATAAATCTAATCCTTGGCTCCTGATATAGAGAACAGAAGAGGACAACATGTATAGTACTTTGGTTAACTCTGTTATTGCAGGGACAAGGGGGCAGCCTCTCACACCAACCCCCTTGTTTAGGAAAGGCAAACAGAAAATGAAGGATATCTAGCCTAAACCTTGTGAGATAAAACCGCCATTGCGCATTAGTTATAAAAGTTAGATAAAACTGGTGCTGGAGTTTGACATAAGCTGTTGCTTCTCCCAAACATGGTGTGTTTAAAGATTTCCAATAACCTGCTTTTATTTGGGCTTTTATGTTCCCCTGGATTTTTTCAGGGTTATCATAAAGATGGCCCAGACCTATCTTGTGCAACATATTACTGACATATGACAACCAAGGGATCTGCTTTGCATTATCTAGGGTCATACAGTCTTGAAGAATTTCTTTGGAGAGCTGCAGCTCTTCGGATAACCATATTTTACCCCACAGTAATAGGGGCGACAGACGAATAATATCAGTTGCATTGGTCATTCCCATTTCACTGTGGCAGAAACTATTTGACGAGCCGGATGGGATCGATAAAACCCGCTTTAGGAATTTATTTTCCATCACCTGTATTACAGCGGGGTTTTCTGTCCCCCATACCCCTGCCCCATAAGTGGTCACAGATAAACATTTTGATATATAAAGGGTTTTGAGGTGCGCAACGGGTTTTTGACCCAACTTACTACAAAAACGGAAAAGGCCCTCAATGGACCGACTGGCACTCTGAGCTCGGGCCTTCATTAATGGGGCCCAACTTAGTTTGTTATTAAACAGATTTCCAAGGTAATTAAAATTGTCCACCTTTTCAATGATAAGGTTATTCACTACAAATTTCCTGGTTTTTGACCCTTTTGGGCCACAGCCCATTACAAAGGATTTTGTAAAATTAATCTTCAGGTCAAGGTCCAGCATGAAGGTATTAAAAGCAGTTAAACACACCTGCATACTATTGCCTGTAAGTGTCATTAATACAGTATCATCTGCATAAGAGAGCATAGGAATGCTCTTACCATTTACCTTTGGAAAATCGCAACAGTGGTCCAGCAAATACTTTTCTAATCCGTTTGTGTATACTAAAAACAAAAAAGGTGCCAAAATGCATCCTTGGTGCACCCCCTCAGTTGATGGAATGGAGTTTGTCATTTCACCCCCAGGTCCGAACCTTATGGACACGGTTGTGGCTGCATGCAGTCTGCGGAGTAGTGTAACCAAGGGTTCCTCAAAACCCATGTCGTCCATCATCATCCATAACTTACTTCTGCAAACAGTGTCAAAGGCGCTTGACAAGTCCATGAAGGCAAGGTGTATTGCAGACTTCCTTGCCTTCATGTACTTGCCAATGATTAGTGCCAGGTTCAGACACTGCTCAACCGTGCCCTTTCCTCTCCTGAAGCCATACTGGGAGTCCACAATTAGGCCAACAGAATCTGCCCATGTCTCTAGTCTGGCCAAAACGACCCTTCCCAATATTTTGCACGATGCTTCTATTAGAGATATAGGGCGATAGCATCGGGGATCACACCTATCGCCCTTCTTAAAAATCGGCACCACCACTGCCTCCTTCCAGAACATAGGGATACGACCAACAACAGCAGCCTTAAACACATTCAACAAAAAAGGTGCCCATACCTCAATGTTGTGTTTAAAAAAGTCCAAAGGGACAGCATCAGGGCCTGGAGCTTTTAATGATATGCCTTTCCTTAAAGCTTCCTCAACCTCTTCCAATGTGAGGGAAGAGCTAAGGGCCAAAGCTGTGGATGGAATCACCAGATCCCCTGTATTATCCAGTATTTCCACAGTTAGTAGGGCCTTTGGATTAAAAATTTTACCAAAATTCGATTCCCATGATTCACTAGTGACCTGCATCACTATGGTTTCCTTGGCATCACTCTTAGATAAGGGACAGTTTAATACCTCCCAGAAGAGCCTGCTATGCTTTAACTCAGAGGCCTTCTCTAGATCTTCCCAGGCACAGTTTTTTAAATCCTGCTTCCTCTTTGCAATAGCCTCCTTATAGGCCCTTCTACTTGTTCTTATCAATTCTCTGTTCCTTGGTTTTTGTTGTAGGGCCACTCTTAGAGATTTATGTGAGGCGGAGCACACGGAATCGAACCATCTAAAACCCTTTAGACTTTCTTTCCCCGCTGGTTTTTTAAGGTGCTCAGCCACATGCCCACATAGTTTTTCAAAACTCTCAATAACCTTTTCAGGATCAGATACTGGGAGTAGACACGATTCAATTTCAATTTTACAGGTATTAAGGATCTCTGCCTCTAGGCTAACCACATCTATTTTCCCCCACTTCAAGGTAACGCCCTGATTCTTGTTATATTTTATGGGATGCTCCCAAACCGGCAGTTTTCCACTTACAGGGATGCACAAAGACAGCACTAAAGGATTATGGTCACTTGCAGCGTTTGCTACTACCTCAAGCCTATTAACATATTGGAGAAAACTGCTAGACACAAATACAAAATCAATAGTGCTCATCACACCTCTTGATCCCTGAAAGGTTGGTATTGGTGATAAAATTGGGTCAACCCAGGGTTCCACCATACGTAAGTCATTTAGAACGATGATATTATTTAAGGCGTCCCCCTGGGGCGTGTGTTTAAAATGCATTAAAGGCTGTGCGTTTAGATCCTCCAAACCACACACATTTGAACCACAAAATCTACACAACGAACAATTGAAGTCACCAACCCAAATAACAAACAGTAGAGGTCGTTCGCTACGCGCCTTACATATTGCTTCCTCCAAACTCTGAATTGTCGATACATCATTCCCATCAAAAACATTGTGGTACCAATTGATCAAAAACAAAGGCTCAGGGAACAGGTTTTCCAACTAGAGCAACTGGTACCAGGGAGTGTCTACTATCTTGGAAGTTGTCAAATTCTGCAATTTAATGGATAGTGCTGTCATTATCCCACCCCTAGCCCTCCCAGCTGGTGATGGAACCGCCAAAACATTGAAAGATTGAAAACCCTCAATGTCCCGAGCCGTTCGGCTCCATGTCTCCTGTAGGCACAGAATATCCTGGCCACCCACATAATCCAGCCAGGCTTCATTTTCCAGTCTACCAGCAAGACCCGCAATATTCCACGAAATTAAGCACAGCCTGGGTTCCCCTAGATTGTCCCCCACAGGTTCTATTGGAGTTACCCAGTCTTGCCCAGGAGAAGATGAATTGGTCTCACATCCTGGGTTACCATTATCTTCAGTGTTCGGAGGGCTAGTAATCTGGGCATCACGGTCAGGGACAGCTACCACTGGGTTATCCTTCTGCATTTCCCCCATATTTCTCCCCATAGCCAGATATGACATAAGTAGAACATTTTCCTTATTCCTGGCTGGTGGTCAGTCTAAACCCTCCATTCCCGTTAATGGGTCAAAACGGTTTCTCAGGGGAATATGTTGGTTTCGCATCCACCCTATATATTCCTCTCCATGGAGTCTTATTCTTGGTTGATTATACGGTACTTGCATAAAATTGCTGATACTTGGCGGCCCCATAAGACATCCATCACCCTGGTACCACATACCAGGATGATTTCGGGGAGGTCGAGGTACAGCGTTACTCTGTATCCAACCAAAATGGCTGTTACCCTGAGCTCTTGACTCAGGGTGACAGAAGTTAGGGGAAGCATGGTACAAATTGGGGTAAAAATATTCTAGGCCTATGCATTGGATATCCCCCATTCTGGCAAACCTTGCTTTACTACAAATCATATCTTTGACCCAGTTATCCCTAAAATTGATAAGAATACAATCCCCCTCTAGGTCCTTCTTACTTGGCCCGACCCAGGGCACCCTTCGCACACTTAATATTTTTGTAACAGTAGCTGGGGTGAGTGGCCTATTATTGTTGAGCCAAAATTTTACCTTATTTAATAGGTCCTCCCTTGATTCATGTTTACTTGTTGCAACTACCGGAACACCTGTCAGGATTACCATATAAGGAGCCGAGTCAGGGGGTATATTCACACAGATTGGTTTACTTAGGGGGGATATTTTACTGGGGGCTAGTGGTCTACTCAATGGAGTTCGATTATCTCCAAGTGCGACCGCTAGAGCAGACGCAGTCGAGCTTGATGTTGATGCTATAGCTGTAGTAGTCTTTGGCTGAGAGGCCACAATAGCCGCCAATGTAGGTTTGGTCGAAGCTGTTTGTACGGGGGTTCCCTGGGAAACCATAGATATAGTAGGCTGGGTTTGTTTGATTTGATTTTGATTTTTCTGAGCCTCCTTCTTTGTCGTAATATGATTCCCCAAGGGCTCAGGCCGTTTACTATTTTCTGCCAGAGTCTCCAACGAGTGTGTGTTAACTGATATTAGATGCTCTAGTTGATCCAATTTTAGGTTGATAATTTGTGTTCTTTCTATGAGGGGAGTCAAGAGGCTTTTTACCAACTTCTCTACATTTACCAGGAGCTCCTCATTGTTATTATTTTGACAACAATTAATCCAATGGCCAAACTCCCCAGACAAAGTTCCCTTTTGTTTAGGTGGTTTAGCAAAGACTCTTAAAGCAGATGTCTTTGCCAGTTTAATTCTACTTCCCTTAGTATGACCCCCCCCTCTCTTACGTTTGCCGGGTTTATTAACTACCGGGTCAGAATCCAGGACATAGGGTTGTGAGGGGGCCGACCCTAATGCGGCCGAGTTACAGTGCTGGGTACAATCCCCAGTGGTATTCGTGGAAACATGATCTTCTAATGGACAATCCGCTATGCCATCCATAGATGTTGATTGGGAATCTGGGATTACTACTAGGTTAGGGCTGGCTTCCAGGTCAGAGGTTATACTCTTTTCAGGGATGATTGCAGAGCCAATCCTTCCCAAGGAAGATTGTCTCCCCGTAACTAAGTCTAGAGACAGACGCTTTTCTGTGAGGGCAATTTCTTTGTCCAGTATCCCCGTGGCCCGTATAATAAAATCATCCAAAGTTCCTGTGGCTTTACCACTACTTGACTTTACCATTACCTGCCTACCCTTCCCTGATCGTAAGGACATCATGTGGGGTTACAATGTATATACAGTTTTAAAAATTAAACAAATAAGGCAAATCAATAACACTAAACCTTCACGAAGAAAGTAGATTGAATACCTAATAACACTAATAGCTAGAATACGTACTCTAAGTCCTTGAGTCCAACACGAAAGAGAAAGGGCCCGGCCCGTCCTTATACGTCCTTGGACGGCCTTAGACGGCCCGCCCTTTGCCCGGGCTTAGCCCGCGTGCTCCCACGCGCTCCCGTGCAGCGGTAAACGATGTTAAAGTTATAGAAAGAGTAGCGCACTGGGGGCGGGGCTTGCAGGGAGAGCGGGCCAGGTGTGCACTATTGGCCGGGCAGGGACTCCTGGTAGTTGGAGTCCCTGCAGTTGCTCGCAGCCCTGCAGCTCTTCCCCTTCGCTCCTCTACAGCGCCAAAAGCAAAGTCCTAGGGAGCCCAGCAGTCCTCACCTACGAAGCGGGACCCGCGCAGCGGGTCCGGCGAGAGGTGGAGTTAAAAGCAGCAAAGTCTCGGGGCGAGGTTCCAGGTCGTGAAGTCCACACAGGATGAAGGGCAATCCGATGCACGAAATATCCCACCAGAACAGGAAGCAGGTAAGGTTTTAAACAATCCGTTCGCTGGGGGCGTGGCTTGCAGGGAGAGCGGGCCAGGTGTGCACTATTGGCCGGGCAGGGACTCCTGGTAGTTGGAGTCCCTGCAGTCGCTCGCAGCCCTGCAGCTCTTCCCCTTCGCTCCTCTACAGCGCCAAAAGCAAAGTCCTAGGGAGCCCAGGAGTCCTCACCTATGAAGCGGGACCCGCGCAGTGGGTCCGGCGAGAGGTGGCGTTAAAAGCAGCAAAGTCTCGGGGCGAGGTTCCAGGTCGTGAAGTCCACACAGGATGAAGGGCAATCCGATGCACGAAATATCTTGACTTTGTCTTTACACCACGGACCTCTGGATTGATATCGACCCTTGTGGTAGATTCCCCCTTACTTGTTTATACTGTTAATGTGACAAAAGAAATGGTTCCACATTTTAACAAATTTTTTTGAACCAATAATGCAACCCTTCTTACCAATATACTTTTTCTGAACTAACCCAATCAGCGCAAATGGGTGAGGTATTGGCTATCCATTTATTACATATCTCTCTTCATGCAATTATTATTAGCACGAAAAGAAATGTGACTGCAGTTTCCCCAGTTTTCTTTTGAACCCATAACCCTCTTGTATACCTGATATTATCAATACTAGGCTTACCTTTATCTCTTTTTTTCCTTGCTTCTGTTAATGTCTTACCCGCTTCCACCCAGAAGAGTTGGATGTCCGGATTCTACCAAAGTAGATGGACTTCATCTGTGTTCTAACGGCCACACTTTGGTTAACACTTCGTCTTCTGCCTTTCCAGTTTTGAGAGCTTTTTCAGAGACCAATGCGCCCTGTACATGGTGAATTGATGATTTCTCCTAAGAAGTGCGGATTTCACAGAAGACTAAAGTGTAGACAGTGATACTTGCCATAGATGTGTTATTTGTGTCGAAGGCAGGTCGCTATCTCCTCTGGCATAGTAGCAGGCCGTCTTCTCCTTGTACCAAAATCCAATGTCAATAGGATACCTCTTTGTTTTGTGGACGGGTGAATTCTAGTTACTCCTCCCATTCTGTTCCATCCCCCACCTTAGCCTGCTCCCGAGACCAGCTCACTAGATGGTAGTACTTAAATATGGAAAGCCTATTATTTGTCAGTGGAGATAAGGAGTCCCATGATCTCAAGATGCCCTCCTCAAACAATTGTCCCATCTTAATATTCCTGCATCCATTTGGGGTTAGCTATTATCTTGTAAACAGTGTGGCATTTCTGGTGATTTCTAAATCTGGGCCATATTGCTATAATGTGGGATTCCCCAAATCCTTCTAACTTGGATCCATACTTTGCATGCAGCACCCAACATCTAACATTTTTAAAATATTGCAGATAACCAAATTTGAAGAGAAAGTAGCTTCCTTCTTGAGAAAGATCTTTTGTAAAGGCGTGGTGTAATGAGGACATGTTAACGTTTGTTAATAGTAGCCTGACATTTTTAATTTGGAAGGCCCAGCAGTATAACTAAAAGTCTGGAAGAGCTATGCCTCCATCTATTTTCTTTTTGCATAATTTCTTCCAGGCAATTATCGCTCTCTTGTTGGCCCTTATAAAGCTACCCAGCTCCCCCTGTAATTGTTTTAACCACTCTGCCCTGAAGTGTTAAGGTAATGACTTAAAGATAAAAGTAAACTTCGGGAGGATCATCATTTTGATTTGCTTAGTTCTGCCAAGTATTGAGAGCGGAAGATAGGCCCATGAAGGTAAAAGTTTTTTAGTTTCTAACAAAAGTTTGTTAAAGTTTATTTGAGCTATATTATCCAGGTCTTTCATCACGCAAACTCCTAGATACCTAATTTCTTTCTTTTCCAAGAAATCATCAGAAGGGTTGTTCCATGTCATAAGTTCTGTTTTATCTTTATTTATCAAATAACCAGAGGCCTTCCCAAAGTTGTTTAAAATGTTTAAAATTACTAGTAAAGAACTCTTGAAATCTCACGTGTAAATCATTAAGTCTTCTACGTAGAGTGCTTCCGTTTTAATCCACTCATGATATTGAAAGGGAAGGATTTTCTGTTCTTTCCTGATCCTTCTTGCAAATGGTTCAATGTATAAGTCAAACAATAAAGGGGATAATGGACACCCTTGGTGAGTTCCTCTTCCAATTTGAAATTGTTGTGTTAAACTTTCATTGACTAGAAAATTGTCTGTTGGTGTTCTTTAAATATATATATATAAACTTCTTTATTCGGCATTTTCACATAGAAAAACCATAAAAGAGACATAAAAGAAAAAGCAGATTACATTTTCTACACATATATACAGTTTTTTAAGAAGATAAGTTCAACGAAGTTCATAAAAAGACATTGTAAAAAAAAAGATATAGTTATGTGATGCTTTTTATAGACTTTTCCTGTGCTTCGTAATACATTTTAAAAAGTTAAGAACAAAATAACAGACAGACTCAGATTCAAGCATTTGGAGTCTAAGAAATGCCGGCCTACATTGTCTAAGGCCCCAAATCCTCAGTGTAGGCAGTAGCCAGATTTTCCTATGTACATGATGGAATTTGCAGAACATGATAACATCTAGGTTAGACTGGTTTGATTTCTCGTCGCAAGGACAAGGGGGAAAGTTTGAAACCCATCCTTTTTTCATAGGGAAAGCAACCAATCTAAAAAATGTATCCAACCTGAATCTGGTCAGCAGCATTCTATCGTATGTTGTCACCTGTAATGTTAGATAAGGCTGGATGCTGTATGTTAATTGTACCATATTCGCATGAATAACCGCATGTTTTAAAGATTCCGAAGCCAATCTCAGAGTCTCTAGATGACAGAGAGCTTGTTGTTTTAATGCTCTCTTTGGGAGGTCAACTATGGACTCTGGGTGAGAATAGTATTTCTCAAGGCCAAGATCTTCAAAAAAGTTTCTAATGTAGGAGAGCCATCCTACATTAGAAGACTTGTCAAGGGCCATTGTATCAGCTACGATGGATTGGGACAAGGCATTTTTCACAGATGTCCAAATGCGCCGCCACAGCATCAGAGGTTGAATCTTGATCAAGTCTTCCAGGTAAGGAATTCCTAATTCCAGATGTGAGGCATAGGTTGAGGTGCCTTTTGGAGTAACTAAAAGAAATCTTAGAAAGGCATTTTCTGCTACTTGAATGGAGCTAGTGTCCGTGTGTCCCCAGACCCCGGCTCCATAGAGAGCAATGGCCTGACATTTGGCACTGTAGATTTTCAGTAACTCCACTGGAGCCCTTCTCCTCAATCTCTGAGAGAAACTCATCAGTGCCGCTATTGATCTTTTGAATAGATGGCATCTTGTCTCTACTGCTGGCTTCCATGTCAATCGTTCGTCTATCATGATACCAAGGTACGGATACTGGGGAGTAACCTCGAGTTTTTGATTATCGAGATAGATCTCTTTTACTCCTTTTTTTAGCACCTGCTATCATGACAAACGTTTTCTTGACGTGTACCCGTAGGTCCAGACCTCCCATAAATGTCGTATATCTATTCAGGGAGTTCTGTAGCTCGTGCGGAGTGCGCGCGAAAATGACGGCATCGTCCGCGTAGAGCAGAGCGGGAATCAGGCGGTGTTTTATTTGTGGGAGGTCCTGGGCCCCCCTCAGCGTCCCCCTCTCCAGATCGTTGGTGTAGAGTGAGAAGAGGAAGGGGGCCAGGACACATCCTTGCCTGACTCCACGCTCCACTCCAAACGCTGCCGTCAGCTCGCCATTCTGACCAAAACGTACTCTGGCCGAGGCTCCCGAATAGAGCTCCCTCAAAAAATCTAAAAGAGGGGGTTCCACTCCCATATGACTTAAGACCATCCACAGTTTTGAGTGCGAGACGCAATCAAAATCTGCGGATAGGTCTACATAGACCATGTAGATCATGTTCTCTTTAGCCTGTGTGTATTTACCCACTATTAGGCTAAGATTCAGGGCCTGCTCTACTGTTCCAAACCCCTCCCTAAAACCAAATTGGAGGTCAGAGATAATGCCTTTCTCCTCAGCCCATTGCTGAAGTCGCTCTAAGATTACTCTCCCCACAACCTTTCTGAGTGAGTCCAGCAATGAGATGGGGCGATAGCATTTTACACCTTGGCGGTCCCCTTTTTTAAATATGGGTACCATGATGGACCTAGTCCAAGAATTTAAAACTCCCTTATTAACAGCAGCTGTGCATACTCTTGTAAGAATGGGTGCCCAGAGGTCCAAGTTGTGTTTAAAGAAGTCCACTGGGACCCCATCCGGGCCTGGGGCTTTCCCCGTTTTACTTGTTTCCAAGGCCACTAACAGGTCGGGTATGTCAAAGAGGAGCGGGATGGGGTAATGTACATTTGGAAGCGTGTTATCAGGACAATCTGTAATTGAGTCATTTTTAAAAATCTTAGTGAAATGTGCCACCCAGGTTTCTTCATCAATAGCTACTTCAATCTTGGGGATATTATTATCAGCGAGCTAAGGAGCTCTAACCGTGCGCCAAAAGGCCTCACTATTTTTTGAGACAGCACTCTTGTGCAGATCTTCCCAAAGTTTCTGCTTCAATTCTATGGTTCTTAGCTTACGTTCCCCGATGTATTGACGTCTGAGAAGTTGGATCTGTCCCATATCTCTAGGTTTATTATGTAGGGCAAGTTTTAGTTTGGTGAGGGCTATAGTACAATTTTGATTGAACCACCCTTTCTTGCCGGAGTGTTTGGACGTTAGCTTGGACGAAAGTAATCCCTTGATTTTCTCAAGAATCTGCTTGAAGTTATCTAGGACTTCTTCGTAATTTACCGAGAGGTCCAAGCATTTTATTATATTCGAATAGGCCAGCTTATCCAGTTTTTTGGTGATTTCAGTTGGGTTAATTTTTCCCCATTTTATTGTGTACCCATTCTGTTTGCCTAGTTCTAGGTTGTTCTGGGCAAGAGTATTTAATATTTCTATATTTTGATGCTTATATTTAGGTAGATGAAGATGCAACCGCAACGCGGAGTGGTCACTCAGAGAGTTATCAATAACCTGGAAATCTTTGGCTGCATCTAGCAATCCAGGAGACAGGAAAATGTAATCCACTGTAGTTTGGTGACCTCTGCCCACGTAGGTTGGAGTTAGGGAATTGGAGTCCGAACTAGGACGGCAAGCAATTTGTAAGTCTAGTTCGGAAAGCACATTGTTTAAGGCATTCCCCGCCTTACTATGAGCAAGATGCACTAATGGGAGCTCAAATTCATCCACAATCCCACAGCAGTGTGAATTCGCCAGTGGGCACGGGTGAAGATTAAAATCCCCTTCCCATATTAGGTGGATTTCCCCATGGCTGCCTTTCCACTTGTAGAGTTGACTTAGTCTCTCATAAACATCTCTGAGAAGAGTCGTAAATTGATCTTCCTCTAAGTTATTATAGAAATTAGTCAGAAGAATGGTCTCCTTGTTCCCAAAAGAAAGTGAAAGGATTTGGCAATTAGAATCAGAATGGATATTGGTCACTTTTAGGTGGTTCAAAGTATTCGCAATGTACGTTGTTAGTCCACCTTTAGGCCTGCCTATTATACTACGGACCGCTGGGATGAAGAATGTTTTAAATCCTAGTAAATGAAGCTCAGTGGTAGACCATGACTCCTGCAAGCAAATTATTTTATAGGGTTCTAAGAAGTTTTGGGCCGTCCCATCCTCGATCTTGGGGCGGAGACCTGCTACGTTCCAAAAGAGGATGGGTATGGGCTGTGTATCAACTTTTAGTACTACTGATTCTATGGATACTGGGGGTGAAATTATTTTAGAAGTGGAGTAGGGTGAGCAGGAATTAGCAGGTACTATATCAGTTGGTGGTCAATCGACCATTTCAAGCCCGCTGAATCTATTGGTCAGCGGGATGTTATACCATGGTTCCCACGGGGTCATCCTTTGCATGGGAGGCCTCCGTTCTTCCCAACCTCCACCCTGGTGACGTGGTCCCGCTACTTGCCATGAGTTATCTTGGTCGCGGTATCTGGGGGGCCCTTGATACCCATTATTATAAAAATCAATATGTCGGGGAGCTGGAACAGGCCATGGGGGATCGTATTCCTGGAGGAAACCCTTCGGTTGTCTTAGAGGATAGAAAAAAGAAAGGGGTTTAACGCTAATGCCTCCGTTTACGTTTGTATCTTCCCAGGAGCAGATATAATCTGCTATACGATCGTCCTCAAAGGTAATCACAATGCAATCCCCAGGAATCGTTTTTCTGGTTTTACCCACCCAAGAGGTCCTACGTACTGACAGAATCCTTCCATTCCAAGTTGGAGGGAAGGGGCGATTATTCTGTAACCAGTGTTGTGCCTTGTTTTTCAGGGACCAGCCGGGTTCCGGGGTGTAGTCCGTTGTTTCTGGGACACAAGTCATGACCGCTACATACGGTGAGGCCTCGGGTGGCAGATCAACTGGAAGTCTGCCCTCCCCGGAACCTCTGGAAATATTTCTATACGTTTTAGGGACCGGGGGATTAGGGGCCGATAGTTGAAGGGCCGGTGTTTTAGATGTTGGTTTGTTTATTTCCTTATTGGTAGCCACTACATTTGGAACGGGTGTAATTGGTGGCTGGGAATTTCCCTGCGCAAAGTAGGAAGTGCCTTAGTTGATGTATTCACTGTTCTCTTGGTAATCGACAAGGCAGGTGTTACAGCTTGGGTTACATTCTTCTGAACAGTTACTGATTTCGAAGGGGCGTTTAGGGGCTTTGTGGGAGGTTGATTTTTATGATTATTTCCCCCTGTTTTTTGGGCCCGTGCTGGTTGATTGTGTTGTTGAGATTTAACGAGCTTGAATATCTGAATCTCCAGCTGTGTTAGCCTATTTTCTATTGGTTGCAAAGATACTTTTAATAGGTCAGCGATCTTCTTTAACAGCTGTGTATTTTCGCCATCTCCTAGTTCCCCATTGGTAGGTAGTAAGGTCGGGGATTCCAAATCAATAAGGGTGGGGGTTTCATGCTCATTGTGGTGAATTAGCGCGGTAACTACTAGATGTTCAACTCTGGGGGGAGGATCCTGTGGGGCGCTTGGAACGTAATCCAGCATGTTATGGCTAGAGTTTTCTTGATCCTTCATTCTCTTACTTATCGCACCCTCCCTCCTTCCCCTTTCGTGAATTCCCTCCTCGGAGGTCATTTGTGTGGGGGTTTGAGGTACTAGGTAAGGGTTTCTTTCTAAATCAGTGCTTAACTGTGAGTCTGCAAGCTGGGACACAGATAGGTCCACGTTATTTGGCAAACTTCGTCTCCCATGACTCTCCCTCTCCCCTTCGTTAGTGTTCCCTACAACTGGTGTTCTAGCATCAGCCAGGATCCCCAAAGAGGATCTCTTGGCGAATGCGAGATCTAGGGTTACTCTTTCTTCTATCAGTGAAATGCTTTGGTCTATGAATGTATTCGCCTTCGTTATGAACTCATCCATAGGACCAAGCAATTTACCCACTCTGCCCGGGGCCTTGGTTTTGTTCCCTCTGGTCACCACCATTGTACCCAGACAATAGCAAAGGAGAGCAGAAGTTAAATTGTAAATAAAAAGGGGATAGCCCAGTCCAGTCTCGCCAGTCCTCGAACGGCCTCAAACGGCCCGCCCTTTGCCCGGGCTTAGCCCGGCGCACGCCCGCGCGTGTCCCGCGTGCGCGGTTTCGTGCTTGCCTATGCACGACAAGGGGGAGGGGCGGGAAGAGTCGCAGGTGTGCCTGATGTCAGCGGCACTGCGCCTGCTGGGACTCGCGCTGGAAACACATTTCACGATGTCCAAGATTCCCCAAGGGCAGCAGGAGACCTCTGTGGTCGGTGTCAGGGCCTCTCCTCCTCAGAAACGGAAAAGTTTTTAAAGCACAGAAGTGTTCTCCGCACGCACACGGCTACGAGCGGCTCCCGCGAAGCGGGGGCCGCGAGCCGTTTTCTTACTGCCTTGAGGAAATTATCTCCTGAGCCACTTTGCTTGATAACTGCTTATGGAAATGGCCGGCTTAGTCTGCCAAACGCCTTAGCGGCATCAACTATCATAATATTCAGAGGAGAGTTTGTTTCTATTGTCATGTCTATCGCACTCACCGAGTCATGTGTCAGTTCATACAGTTGTCTGTTTTTCATGAAACCTTGTAATTGTTTTTAAGAAAAGATATTGGTCTACAATTATGATTACTGTTGCCTCATGCCATTAAGATACTGAGGGAGTGGCTTTCACATATATGAGATGTCATAGTTTAGTCAAAAATAGGTTCGTGTTTTAGAGCCTTGTATAGCTCATTTCGTAGACTGTCTGGGCCTGGTTCCTTCCCCTTTATTAAGCATCTAAATGTTTTTTCTACTTCTTTTATAGTAATTTCTTGATTTAGGTACTTCTGCAGTTCCTTGTCTAATGAGGGGAGAGAATCCTCTTTCAACCAGTTATCTATCTGTTACTCTGGAGCTGTTGAATCATTAGTATTTAGATCTTGGGAGAAATTAACAAAGACCCGCCTGGTGTCAGAGTCTTCTAGACAACAGCCTTTGATCTCTTTAATTTCGATTTCTCTGATTAGATTTCTAGAGCAACTCACCCTAGTCTTTCAGACTAGTAACTTCCTGCACCCGTCTACATAAACATAGCGTGCCAGTATACTAGCATTCCTCTTTTCTGCACCACTTCTTCCAGGTAGTCCACTAAGTCTCCCTTGGTTTCTTCAATCTTATTGTTTAAGGCTATTTTCCGTTGGGTGTCATTACAGTTAATCAACTCCTTATAAATCTCTGCGACTTTCAGCTTCAAGTCCTTTATTTGTGGTTGATTTCCTTCCTTTTATTTGCTGCATATCTAACATTCTCCCTCAAATAAAAGCTTTGCAAGCTTTATATATAACATGTGAAGGAGCAGAGTCTCTAAAAAAAATCTGTAGTGTTCCTTTTCAGAGGCTGAACAATCCCTTGATCCCCTAATACCGACCTATCGAGGGTTCATTTGGAAGGGGTTGGACTTCTATCAAGAGCGAGTTCTAACTTTGCTGTGGATTGATCTGAGAGATGCTTCAGTTGGTGGGTTATTCCCGTTAGTTTATTTCCCAAATTTGTGTCTGTCAAGAAGAACTCTATTCTGGAGTCATTGCCATATTTATTGCTGTGATAAGTAAAACCCTTGTTATGTTCAGCTGTCTGCCTCTAGGCATCTACTGAGCCTAAATTCTTCATCAAATGACAAATACATTTCCCCATCTTGTGAGAGTTAACTGTTGATCTAGGGGTGGAATTATCTAGGACGGGATCCAACAATTCATTAAAATCCCAGCCAATCAAAATGTAGTTCCATGTCTCAACTAATTGATTACAGAGCTCCCTGAGTAATGTTGGATCATTGGTGTTTGGGCAATAATACCCTACCAGTGAATATCCTATTTCTCAAATTTTGATGGTAGCTTTCAACCACCTTCCCCCAAGGTCAGCAATGTAGTTTTTCAGCCGTGCTTGGGTGATTTTTTTAGAAGCATAGCCACCCCTTTCACATTACACCTTTGATTTGTGCAGGCACATTTATTCAATTTGTGGCCTGTTAGAATATTCTCGCATTCCTCTTGTAGTAAATGCATTTCCTGCAGAATTGTGTTTTTACCTGAATGTTTTAGGGATTCTAAAATCTTCCTCCTCCTACTAGATACCCTAAGACCTTTTATGTTTCATGTCAGAACCCTCAAGCTGTGTTTTTTATTTAATTAATTCCGTCATTTTATTCTTGGTACTTTTGTCTTAGTGTTTCGTGTTGGCTGCTTCTTGGCACGTTACTTTGGCCATAGATCTAGTTTCTCATATGGGGCTCATAGATCATTGCTTTGCCTCGTACTGGACTGCTGAGCTTGTGTGCCTCGAGAGCCGCCAACTAGTGCTGACCCTGCCAGCGGTGCCCTGGAAACAAATCAGAGCCGAGATACTCCAATTCCTATGTAGCTCCTGAGCATCCCGAGACCATGGAGCTCTGAGCATTGCTGGCTCTAGAGTGCGGGGTCCTGCAAGGTACAAAGCATGCCTCTGGCCACCCATCCAAACCAACAGGGATTACCAAAGGAAACAGTTGGGAAGAACACAATGTTGACCGTCACAACCTCCCTGGGTACGAGCAGTAACTTCTGCTGCACTTCGTACTCATAGCACTGGAGAAACGAGAAGCTCCTGGCCAGTGTACTATCATGTTCTCCGGGGGCTTATGAGGGCTTTTGCTGGTGCAGCAAAGTTTGAAGCCCTCTGTACATTTTTCTTGTCGATGTCTCTCCATTCTTTGCAATCAATTTTCTTTATGACAGCATGGAGTCGAAGATTCTCTACTGTAGTCCCCTTGAACTGTGCCTAAAAAAAAATCCTCATCCTGGGTTTTTTGCAGAAAGCACAGTACCTCCCTTATATGAACTAACATGTTTTGAAAATTAGGTCCTTGCACATGTGTTCAGTTAGAGAAAGTATCAAGATCTTCATCTTTATGAAACTTTCTAATTTTTTGCTTGTGGGTCAGATAGCGCTGCTTCCACTTGGTTAATCATGTGTTTAAGTTGTGACTTAGATATTTGTAAAATATCGTCTTAATTCAAAACTTTTACATTCTTTGTTTTTTTGTATTGATCTGCCTCTTGCAGGAGAAGAATCCATTCTGAAACAAGACTTGGCCCAAAGAACCAGAAAGTAAGCAGTGCTAACATTAGCACTTCTATATATACTGATTTCCATGTAACAAAATCTCGTGTTACAAGAGTCCTGGTTGTTGAAAAACAGTGTGCTGCCTTCCTGGCAACAAGCATGCCATCCGCCCTGCACAGGCTCAGAGAACCAATACCATTTAAAAGTCAAAATATATACCTGACCGCAATGGAGCACTGGTCGGATACAAAGAATGGATTGGATCTAGCTGTAGCTTACCTTCAGACCTAGAAGAAATTTTGAAGAAAAGTGTTTTGAGAAGGTAAAGTTCATCGGGGCAAGGCTGCAGGTGGTGTCCGAGGAGGTGGCGTCATCTTTATGGAGCAGGTAGACAAAGACGCAGTGAAGATTGCTATGTTCGGACGTAGTCTCTTTTTTGGAAGCCGAAAACCACCAGCAGGATGAAGTGGGAGCCTGTATTTGACAAGAGTTCCAGGAGACCGTATACCCCTTTGCCCAAGAATTTACTGCTGCGGAGAAACACATAGCAGGAGCTGGTTAAATTAAGGCCAACCGTCGATGCACCTTGGGAGGACAGAGCAGCAGGTTAGTCCAGGACTTCTCTCCATTCTCAGACTAGTTCTTAACCAAACATTTTCTGAGTCCCATTTTTTGGATTTTTCTATCTGGGCACTTTTAGTATCACCATCAAGGGTCCAGGAAGCACCACCGCCAAAGGTCCAAAAACTAGAGGGGCATCACTAAGGGGGTTAGGGCTCACTCAGGCCAGGTATAGGTTCAAGATGGCTGGAGCCTTTTCTGTCCCTAAGGCTCCGATCAGGAGGCCAGACAACTGGCCCTTGGTGTCAGTCTGGTAGTCCTAAGTTCAAGTGATGAACTGGTTCAAGGTAGGGTCTGGGCAGCAAAGCAGTAGTTCCAGGTGCAGGAAAGCAGTCTTGGGGAGCGCACAGCAGGCCACAGCAGCAGGTAGTCCTTTGCAACTAATTCTACAGGTCCAGAAATTTAAATGAATTATTTGTAAGGGCTTGTGAGCCCCAACGCTCGTACCTACTGCATTTGGGGGCCAATACCGGCGGGCAGTACCATTGACACCTCCACGAGGCACCATGACCGCTGTGGTGGGACTCAGTCCCCCAGCAGCCTCTTCACCTGTACACGGCGCGGGAGGTGACGACACCCTCCCGGCACCTTTATCATCGTGCCAGCACTCCCACAGCGCAGGATACTATGTAAGGGCTTGTGAGCCCCAATGCTCATACCTACTGCATTTGGGGGCCAATACCAGTGGGCAGTACCATTGGCACCTCCGCGAGGCACCCTGACCGCTGGGGTGGGACTCAGTCCCCCAGCCGCCTCTTCACCGGCACACGGTGCGGGAGGTGACGACACTCTCCCGGCACCTTTATCATAACGCCAGCACTCTCGCAGCACGGGATGCACATGGGCAGGCCTGTCCTGCGCCAGGAAGAGGCAGGGCCACCCCCCTTGGTTTTTCGGTCCTTGTCCGTGATATGCAGAGTGAATACCCAGCAGGCTGTACCATCAAACTGTGAGTAGGAAAACACATTACCTGTTTAATCTTAGGATTTGTCACAGAGCCCCTATACGCCCCTGCTGTGCTTGTGTCCTTGAAACAACAAAGTCGCAAAGGAGAGCAAGTTTTAATTAAACATACCTCTTGACCCGGTTAGGGGCTATGTGTTTAAGAGATGGGCAGGAAAAAGAAGGTGGCTAGCAAGCAACTAGTGACTGACCCATTAAATACACCCAATTACGTGCTGTAGGAGCTCTAACTAAAGAAATTGATATGGCGCCTGTTGATCACCTTATTGGGCCGGGACGAAGGGTCTGATGGGAGGGGATGCGCTACTAGCATAAATACTGTAACTACTGGCGAGGGTATGGTCAACGAACAAATAGACCAAGTCGAGCAAGTATGAGTTGATAGTGCCCACAACGACCAGATTCCAACAAAAACCAGAGGCGAACAGGGACCGCTACACATTACCCCGGATGTGCCATCTATAAGGACAGAAAGAGTCCTGACTAGAGCCCAAAAATCAGCCCTCAAACGGAAGCGAAAGTCCCCGATCACCCCCCGAACCCCAGATGAGCTCATATTATTGGGAGAAGGCTCTGAAGACCACAATCAAATGGACTCACAAATTTGGACACGCTTTTTGGACAAATTATCTACTGTTGTTAGTAAAATAGTAAATCCACTTAAAGAAAGGCTGTGTAGGGTGGAGGAAGAGATGAAAAAAGTTAATGAGGGTGTCGGATTCCAACAGGTTGAGAATCGTAGACAATTAGGTAAGGATCTGAGTGTAATCCCTTGTGGCCAGCCCCCCAGTTTGGAGGGAGCCACTGGATCCAGACCAGATGTGATAAGGACCAGTGATGTATCTAAATCCAGCAGTAACGCTATTAGGGGTGGGCGGAGGACAGTACCTCACCAAGGTCCTAACCAACAATCTCATAGCACTGAGAAGAATTCACCCCCACAAGACCTAGATACTATTAATCTACCAACCGCAAGTTGTCCATATGTGGTAATTTTGGTTAATGTTCTGCCACTTAATGAAGGGTCTATGGAAACCACAGAATGCTTGACTCACAAGATAGTTCACTGGTTAAGCAAAAAATACCTATTCGCCCCTAGTAGAGTCAACAAGATCTTGCCCACAAGGAGAGTAGGGTGCATTTGCCCGTTGGCAAAAGATTATATGGGTGACTGCGTTATAATCAATTTTAGAAATCCCAGTAGTGCAGGAAGTATTCTTAATAGGTCAGGGATTATACCTGTCGAGCCTGCAGCTATGAGCATACCCCCATTGTTTTTTTTTATTGCCACCTCAGGGATATTGACCAAGGTCACAAGGGCGCATTGGATTTTCAAACTGAGAGGCCCACCCAAAGTTCGTACCCCTACTGTGCCCCGACTTTTGTAATGCATAATAGATGTGAAGCACTGAGTGGTCTAGATGACAATGAGTGACTCAGTACCAATCCAAGTGGTGCAGGGGGCTTTGAGGATCAGCAACCTCTGCATGATATGGATGTTTCTAAGGTTAGCCATGAAACGAAGCGGCCCATGATAACCAATATACATATAGCGAGTATGCAGGACTCTACTACCGAAGGGCCGGTTGTAGATAGAAATGGCATAATTAGTAATGACGAGAATCCTAATGATTGTATAATGGTACCACAAATAAATTGTACAGAGACATTTTATAATAAAGGTTATGTTTTTGCTACCTGGAACGTGCACGGGCTGGCAGGCAAAGTCCAAATAGCTGACTGGGTTACTTCTATCTCCAAATATGACATCATATGCTTACAAGAGACCTGGTGTGTCAACCCGATACACGTTGAAGGGTACTCCTCCCTTTTATTACCAGCTATTAGATCACAAGATGGTCGAGCAAAGGGGGGCTTTTACATTCTTGTGTTTAACACATTATCTATTAACATCAAAAATGTTGTAACAGTGGGTCCCCATGCACAATTGGTATGGCTTAGCAAAAAGGATGGGAAGGACTTGATAATTGTAAATTTTTATAATAATGTCTTTGATTCTTCAAGAGGTAACTTGGTAGCATCCCTTGATCAGGGCTTGGAAAAATGATTGTCCCTAGTCAATACAGAGTATGTTATATTCTGGGCTGGAGATTTTTATTTAGTTGCATGTGGAGGACCTAATTCGATTTCCTGTGGTCGACTAAATGTTGGCGAGGAAATCAACCATTTTAGCCATAACGATTATGGGGAAGCACTTAATCAAATGATCGCAAATTAAGATTTACAATGGGTGTTTATACCCAACATTTATAGGAAGGAATGCACAATCCACTATTGAACATGTATTGGTATCTGTTTTTGCTGTTGGTTTGTGTGGTAATCTTAATGTAGTTCCTTCCCCATTTAGCGATCTTAATTTGTTACAATTATCCTTGTACCTTTGATGTAAAAAGACTAATGTTTAAGATATAGCACATCATATAAATATAGCTGGGACAAATGGGTTAGAATAAAATGGTCAGGTGTTGACCCATGTTTAATGATGAGGAAAATGGTGGATTCTAACCGAAGGGAAATCGCATACTGTCTACAGGAAGAAATTACACCGGTGTTATTGGCCAAGAATTTCTGCACCATTACACAATCAATTAAGGAAATCCTCACTAAAACCCCTGGACCAGCATGTACTAAAAGGAAGGGGTGGTTTGATGGTGCCTGCACTAAAGCCCATAGGGATTTGAAGCATGCCCTCTCTAAATCACCAAGAGAATTGTCCACTATTCAAACCTTATGTCGGGAGTATAAGATAGCTGTATCTGCCCGGAAAAATATATTAAAGGAAGAGGCATGGAAAATTTGACCACAGGGGCAAAAACTAAAAATAACAAACTCTTTTGGGATGAAGTTAATGCCCCATGTCTGAAAAACGATATCCTGGATTTGTGTTCCTTTGTCTCTGCAGACAAATTGGTAAATCGTTTTTCCGGAATTTGTAATAGTAATATGGAGGAGAGGATGATACAGGATGGTCTGATAAGTGAAGGAAGAAACCTCCCCATGAATATTTCCAAAGAGTAAGTTATTCAGGCAATCCATGCAAATGCCGGGGGTCGGTCTTCTGGGCCGAATGGCGTCCCAGTAGATGTATTTAAATCAACACCTACCTTGTGGTGTCCCATCCTAACTAGGGTGTTTAACATAGCAACTATTGATAGAATCCCAGAGTCATGGGGAGAATCAACTATCAAATATACCAGGGTGAAGGCAGGTTCCTTATACCTTTGATTTGCCAATTTAAGCAGTGCTTTTGACCACAATTTGCTCTGGACAACCCTAATTTCAATGAAAGCACCTAGGGCGATTGTAGGGTTTCTTTCCCGGCTGTACGAGAAGTTATTTAGTCAGGTCCGTTTTGATACCCAAGGAGAATGTACACCCAAATTTAGAGTGGGGTGTGGGATAGGACAAGGCTGTGTTCTTGCACCAAATTTATTTTCTCTATTCATTAATGGAATAGATAAACATCTACAGGCAATACAGGCAGATGCCCCTATGGTGGCAGGTCATCCGATAACTGTCTTAATATATGCGGACGATGCCGTATTGTTAGCAAGAACTGCGGTAGGCCTGCAGAGACTGATGGACACATTCTCTACCTTTACGGTACAGAAGAAAATGGTTGTAATAAGTCCAAAACATACACCATGATCTGTGGGCCTAAACCTAAACCGCTCAAAACCTTTTTTATTTAAAAAATTTGCTATCCAGACTGTCACTTCCTTTTGCTATTTAGGCATTCTTTTTATGGATAACGGCTCTTGGTCTCAACATGTTGCTAATATTAGAGCCAAAATGAACAAGGCAACACAGGGAATTTTTAAATTTTCTTCCAAACTAGGGAACCAGCCTATTTATGAGATGGTAGCCTTGTATAAAGCCAAAGGTGCAAGTACAGCCCTTTATGGAGCAGGGCTATGGGGTTACACAAATAACAAGGTCTTAGAAATACAAGAAAACCTCTTCTGAAACGCTTGCTTTATTTACCACCATCTGCTTCAAACACCATCACACATCATGAGGTGGGTCTTCAGTTTATCGAAAACCTACTATTGGTACAACCATTAGTATTCTGGTACTCATTATGGAAAAGGGAAGAAACTGCTTTCACAAAAGAAATTAGTTTAGATTGTCTTAAATTGCATGCTGCACTTAAAATACCATGGTTGTCATATATTAATTCCGCTCTGGAAAACATGCATAAGGTAACAATATGGTCAGAAATTTCTAAAACATTGATGTACACTAAGAAAGAGATTAAAAACACCTTTCTAGAACTTAGGCTGGACCTGAGATCTAAGGCAGAAAAGTATAAATCTATTGTTGCACAGTATATATATCAAAAAGCATAGAGGCAAGTACAAAAAACTATCTGTCATATGTGACCTACGCCCATCATCTGTTTATGTTAATTTGATTAAGATGTGGCATTGCTTATTGTCTTGTAGCTTTCCCTACTATGCGGATTTATCCACCTGAAGATATGCTATGTCCATGTGACAACAGGAGTAAGCAGAGTACAATGCATTTTTTGCTATTTTGTAACTTTTATAAGAATTTTAGATGTTTTTATCTAAAGCCTCTCTTTCTCAACCATGTCAGTTCACATAAAGTAGCGTTGAAATTCTTGGTGACACTGGGTAATCCCTTGACTTGTTACAGTGTTGCCCTGTTTATCCTGAAAGCTATTAAAATGAGAAAAACTATGAGTATCTAGCAGAAAGGAAATTACATGATCTATGGAATTTTAGAATATTAGTATTAGATTTTTTTATGTGTAATTTTTAGGGCTTGATTCTTTGGTGATATACGAATATGAACTTGGATGTTATTGTTTTCATATAAGAAAATACATGATTTTATTAATTTGATTGTACCCATATACAAAACACGTTTTCTTTGTATGATGTACTTTTATGACTATCTTTTGATAGACGAATAAAGATAAAACTGACTGACTGAAATGATTATTGGGTCTGTGGGCCCTATTTTCATACCTGGTGCCTTCTTTGATCTAGAAGATGTTTCTAGAGAATTCCTTTTGAAGTGCTTGGACTTTTCTGACTCCCCGGGCTCCAAGATGGTTGCATGAACAATGCAGGGTGCCAAGTTCTTTGTGTGACACAGCCTATTCAGTTGCAGGTGGGACTGTGCCCAGCTCAGTGCCCCCTTCTTGCTATTGTATGGCCCATCAAGGCAAACCTAATCCTTCTATTGTGTGGTTGTTTTGGAGGAATACACAAATTCGAATTGCCAATTACACCCAGTCCTGCGACCCTGTAAAAGGCTGCTGCCACCAAATAGGACAAGAAATTGGCAATTTTCGAAAAAGTGGCATTTTCAAAATTGTTACTTAAAATCCGGTTTTCACTTGGAAAGGATTTTTAATTTCGATTTTCCAGACACCAAACACAAGATGCTTACCTGTTCCCAATCAAAATGTATCACCTATTAAATATAATAAGACAACCAATGTTATGTGTTATATTGTGCTATGCTATGGGAGAGGTAGGCTTCACAGGAGTGAAAAATGAATTTAGGAGTTTTTCACAACCAGGACATGTAAAACTTAAAGGTATATGCCCAACATGTTGATTTCACTGCACCTTGCCTTATGACCTAGCCATATCCTACCTTAGGGGTGACTAATATGCAATAAAAAGGGAGTTTATGGCTCGGCAAGGAAGGGATATTGCCATGTCAAATTGGTAATTTAAAACTGCATTCAAGCTGCAATGACAGACCTGGGATATGTTTTAAGGGGATACTTAAGTGGGTGGCACAATAAGTGCTGCAGGCCCACTTGTGGTACAAAAGGGGGTGGTGATGGACGGAGCATCTGAACCAATCAAACACTCACACCCAGTCAAAAGATCTGGGTTTGATCCATCACCGTTCTTTAGCCCACTCTGCCACCCCAGTTCAGACATGGCTATATGCAAATCAGTCTGACCCTGTGCCTCATGGGAACAGTCCAGCCCGAACTGCCAAGCCATGCCTTCCCTGGACCGGAAACAAGCTTCCGAGGACCGGTTTCTGGCATTACAGCCGTCAGCCCGGCTTGCTTGAATCCAGTGGCAAAGTGAGCAAGGGACTCACGTCTGAGCATACCCTGCCACACTTATGGCGGCCAAAAGCGGTACAAAAGGGGGTGGTGATGGACGGAGCATCTGAACCAATCAAACACTCACACCCAGTCAAAAGATCTGGGTTTGATCCATCACCGTTCTTTAGCCCACTAGTAGCATTTTATTTAAAGGCTGGTGCATATAGTATACCACTGAACAAGGGATTTCTAAATAGGTCAAAAATGCCAATCAGGTGTAAGCCAATTTTACCATGTTTAAAGGAGAGAGCACAAGCACTTTAGCAATGGTTAGCAGTGGCAAAGTGTGCAGAGTCCTAGAGTCAACTAAAACCAATTTTAGCAAAAAGTGGAGGGTGAAGGCAAAATGTTTGGGGGTGACCCTGCAGAGAGGGCCAAGTCTAACATAGTCCAAAAACAGTAAGCTAATCAAAAGGCAACCAACATATTTGCATATTACTGTAGGTGGGACATGAGTGCAATGTCTGTCTGTGAAGTTCTTTTATCACACTTTGTCATTATGAATTGGTGGAGTGCTGAGCTTGTACTTTGCTGAGTTAATGCAGTTTGCGAAGATAGATCAGTAAAAGCTGAAAATGTTGGTGGCCAAACGTGCCCAAGAAGATGAGAGGAGCAGAAAAGGGGCATTATTCTAATGGTTTATACAACATGTCATTTATACAAAGTCAACTATGGATACCCATTGTCTTCATATTCATTGATCTGAATGATTATTGGGAAAGCACCTAAAATATGGTTCCATGGTCTTTTTTAGTCTCTCTGTTCACCTGTAAGCCCAAGGCAAGGATAGTAACTTGTAGACAGATAACACATCACCTCACAGCCTTGCAGTAAGGTTTTCTAGAATTTTACAATAAACTGAGTCCCCATATTCATTATGATGACTGAAAGCAATCCATACAACTGTTTTTAAAGAGGTATTTGCCGAGGAAGGAGCAATAGACATCTTTTCAAAGGGAAATAAATGCACACGTTTTGTAAAATAAATCACTTTGACCAGGAGAAGTGTTTTCCCTTCAGATTTAGGCAAATATGTTATGAGTTTCATTGAGATTTGAGAAAAGGGATGTGGGTACTGGCTGTGCTCATCATACAGGCTTTTCTGAGAATGTTTTACTTCAGAGCACCCTGAACATTGTTTAACATATTGGTCTCTACCCTTTCTCAATTTTTGGCAACTAAAAGTGATAGATAATCAGTGGACCTTAGAAAAAATGTCCTACAGTGGCCTGGGCTCCATACCTGACACTGGGAACTATAGTCTGACAAATATAAATTTGTACCTTACACTGTGCCCTGGGACACCTCCTTCATGTTCCCGATTTTCTGACTAACTTGCGTCTTAAACTGTCATGTGACCTGACAGCATGGGCAACCATGACAAACTTATCCAGTCCAGAGAGTATGGCTAAGATGATCTTGAGGCCCAGTTGTGAGTTGATGGGGACATTTACTCAGCAAGCAAGGACACAGGGCTCACTACAATGTTTTGCAGCACCAATCTCTCCGTAGGCTTCACCGTGCAGGCTTTGCTCCTTGAGCTTGTTTAGTCCTTCCTTCCATCCTGTTCCAGTAAGCTGGACTAGGCTCTCTCTTATGAAATCTTCTCATGCTGAGACACCTCCAGTGCTTCTCTGTGGGCAAAATGGGAAGCTTCCTCACTGCAGCTTCTAAGCGCTTCCACCAGGAATGTTTGGGCACTGAGTGATGTCTGCCATCACGGCTGGTACGCTGACAGTCGGAGAAACCAGCCCATGTTTGTGCAATCTACAGACACTGTTCTAGGAGTGGTTTCTGGTTGTTCTGATCCTTTTGCTAATTCCTTCCAGGTAAGCCAACCGCAGTCTTTTTTTTTTCTTTGAGAATGAAGGATTTAGCTTAGAGAAACCCAAAACACTGGCACAAAAGAGAAAGACGCATTCACAGTCTATATCTATCAGCCTAATGTGGTTAAGAAATCAGAGGGACAAAACAGCAGGGCACGGGCATAGACTACCTCTGTACTTCTCCTGTCCTCCCACAAACTAGAGTTGACTATACCTCCAAGTTTTGAGGAATGCAGTGAAGGAGCCCAGCAATGTACATTGCTCATTTGGCAAGCTACTTTTATCATCCATCTTGTTCACCATTCCACAAAGGAAATCCAAAATGGATTCTGCTGTGCCTACAATCAACCATGACATATAGACTTCTAACTTTTTGGCACATACGTTATGTATGCTCTTGCGACATTTACACAGAACTGGATGCAGTGAAGAACTCAGTTGATGGGGACTAGCAGACTAGTTAAGAGGTGGATGCCAGTAGGCAACTCTCATTGTGTAGATTACATTTAAAAAGAAATATCCTTCCATATGACTCCCCTTACCTACTAAGTCAAGTGCTGAGTCCATTTCGTTATGTTTGTCAAATGGACAGCTAAGACTTCATTTTTCTTCGATAAAAGGTATCCAGGCCTGGTTTGCAACTTTTTTGCAACATCTTGGAGATTCAATAGGTATCAAGGGTTTGTGTATTAAATTGAGAATATAGCCTAAATACAGCAACATGTTTTTTTTTGTTACAAAAATGGGAAAAATGTGCTGTGCTAGTCGCATGTGTTTGTTTCCACAGTGTTATCCTTTTTCAATCTTTTAGTCAATTTTTCTTCTTTTTTTCTGTTTCAATCTATTTGCAGTTTCAAATCCACCGGTTAACCTGGGAAGCTATGCATTTATGAAAACTAGGAAATTTTAAATTCAGCAAGGGAGCTTTTGTGTAGATTGCTCATGATTTTAAAACATGAAATAATCATAGAAATCAAAATATAAGTAGAAAGAAATAGCAATTGGTGACAATGTTTTCATTTGCAACTGTTTTTCAAATAGGTCCGATTTCCAAAAGTAACAGACCATTACAACTTTCAGTCTCTTCTGGCCACTGGAATGGTATTTGTTGGTGGTTCAAAGCAGCCAGTAACCAGAGTCAATGTCTAAGCAGCAGCTTACAATGGTTTTTCATTGTGTACCAACCATGTAGAAATTCATATGGTAAAATTCTAATGGTATGCAGGACACCTATGTATTTTTTAAAATATGCACAAGATTCTGAGTTTACACATAGTGGGCATTTGTACACTTCTGTATTTGGGATTGTCCATCCTAAAATGCGATTCAGTGGGCAATTCGCAAAATTTGATCTTTCGTGTACACTGTCCCAAAAAAACAAACAACCCCATTTGTGTGGCTCTGTGTAGCACCCGTGGCATAAAAGGCACCAAAACTCAATATGGAGACATCCGCTTTTCCTGTCAAGCAAATGACCTCTTTTGGCGAAGGGGGGAGCTGCGATATTTAGACCCAGGCTTGGATTTCACCCAGGGAAACCTACCAAAACCTGACATTTTTGAAAAGTAACAATCAATATGGTGGTAGGTGATGCACAGCGATGTTGTTCTACGAGTGTAGATTAGTTGAAGAGTCTTTGGGTGCACTTGTGGGTTGTGTTTCCGTCCAAAACACAAGTAAAAATTATCCTAAGTAGTGTATGCATAAACAATGCTAATACATCCCCACAGACGGCACTCCAGGCGAAACAATGTTTCAAATTGTTAATCCAATGTGTTTTATTGGTTGAATAAAGTTATTCATCAAAACGGGTTTGATATTACGTTCATATCAAAGAGTTCATATATGTTTCCAAATGAGGAACAATCAAAGTCGATAACTCCGATGCATTTCGGGCGGTGCCCTTTTTCAAGGAGTTCTGTGAAGAAGACAGAATGAAGTGAGGGTCGGGTAAGGTGGACAAAGACGTGGTGATAGTATTAAAAAAACGTGGTGATAATATTAAAAAAACGGGAGTGAATGGAACGCGGGCTGTCATGGGGTGATTAACTGGTGATTTAAAGTGCCGATCAAAAAGTGATGGTGAAAGGTGCTACAAAGCGCAGTGTGACTGAAATAATAAAGAAATCAGTGCTCAAACCGGAGGGTGCATGATAGTTAATCCAAAATCACAAACAAAAACGAATCACGAGATAGGAACGCGGCATAAAGCACACGCTAGGAAACTTACTAGAGGTACAATGTGACGCGACGCGTCACTGACGAGTTCTGGGGCATTCCAAGAACGCTACAGGGAGGTGTCCGCCATATCGTTAGATGAAGAGAAGGGTGTGGGTAATAGAAAAGGGACTACATTGAAGGTGGAACGTGTTGTACCAGTGAGGGCGCCATATTAGTATGGTGGAATGTGGGGTGAAAAGCGCGAAGTAAAGCGGGCGTCATATTAGAATGGTGAAATGTGAGGTGAAAAGCACAACGTAAAACGAGCAGATATACAAATGGATGAAAGAATAAAAGAGTAAAAAGGAAGGGTTAAACGAGATACGTGAAAAAGATGTAAATAAGCAAACCAGCACGAATAATGAGAGACAATGTGATATGGTAAATACAGTGGTAAACAGTATAACATTATAAATAACAACTGTATTCCAAACGATCATTAAGACCAAAAGGCTTGTAAGACTGCAAACGGAATATCCATTCAAGTTCTCTTTTGAGGAGGTGTTTGTTGTTGTCAACACCTTCTCTTTTTTTAACAGTCTCAAGGATGATGTATTGTAGTTGTGCAATGGAGTGGCGAGCTTCTGAAAAATGTTGTGCGATGTTAGATTTCTCATTTTTAAGGCGGATGTTAGATTTGTGCTCATTCAAGCGAACCTTAATTTTTCTCTCAGTTTTACCCACGTATAGTTTCCCACATGGGCATTTCAACGCGTATATTAGATTGGTGGAATCACAGGTGGCATTCACTTGGAGTTTGATAACGTTGCCTTTCATCGGATGACAGATGGATTTACCTTTGATGACTGAGTTGCAATGACTGCAATTAAGACATGGTTGAGTGCCTTTATACCGTCCAACTGTGGTGCAAGAACTAGATAATATTTCCTTTATATTTTTGCTTCTGGTGTGTGCGAACAGGGGTGGAGATTTAAACATATCTTCAAAATCTGGTTCACTTTGTAGAATAGGCCAATGCTTGAGTATTATTTTTTTGTAGGTGTTGCTGGCTGTTGAATATTTAGAAACTAGAACGATGCGTTGTTGTTCAGTGGACGGTTTCTTGGTGAGAGTCTCTTGTCTGGTTATAAGTGCCACACGAGATTGTGCCTCAGTCAGAATGTGTGTGGGATAGCCTCTGTCTGAAAATCGGTTCTGCATTTCATCCATGCGAATTTTCATGATGTTTTCGTCAGAGACGATGCGTTTAACTCTTAAGAGTTGAGAGAAAGGCAAATGTTTCTTTAAAGATTCTTGGTGATGGCTGTGGTAATGCAAGGTATTGTTGCGATCGGTGCTCTTTCTGTATAAATCAGTCGTGAACCCATTGGGGGTGATCTTAATGTGTACATCCAAAAATGAAATTTCAGAGTCACTGATTTGCCAAGTTAATTTGATTCGGTCATCCTTGGAGTTGAGCTGGTGAAGAAATAATTCAAGAGATTCTTTGGTGTCAGTCCAGATAAAAAACAGATCGTCAATATATCTGACGTACATTTTTATCTTCGTTTGTAGATTGGGGTCACTGTATATGTTTGCTCTTTCAAAATTCTCCATATAAATATTGGCATATGAAGGGGCAGCGCAGTTTCCCATCGCCATTCCCGAAAGCTGTAAAAACCACTCATCATTGATCTGAAAATGACTATGGTATAGGGTATACACCATTAGTTCCAACAGGAAAGTCTGCATGGTTACGTCAATGTCACTGTTAAGTAAGGCGGCCTCGATGGCTTCGATTCCTCCCTGGTGGGGGATGGATGTATATAGAGAAGCAACATCGGCAGTGCACAGGATATAATGCTGATGATCATCAATTTGAATGTTGGACAGTTTTGTCAAAAATTCGGTAGTATCCTTGATGTAGCTGTGAGCTTTAGTGACGATTGGTTGCAAATATCTGTCAATCAGTTTGCCTGAAGATTCATGAATTGAACCTTTAGTCGACACTATGGGCCGAAAAGGTGGATTATTGATGTCTTTATGTATCTTGGGGCTCATATGAATGGTTGGACTCCTCGGATGTTGTGGTAACAAGAAATTCTTCGTGCGCTCTTGGATAACATTGTCACGAAAAGCTCTCATAACGATGTCTTGAAGGATGTTGTAAAATTCCCTGGTTGGATTCCCCTCAAGTTGCAAGTACAAGGTAGTGTCGCATATATGTTCTTGTAATCGTTGTATGTACATGGAGGTGTCAAGAATCACAAGGGCTCCTCCCTTGTCGGCTTTAATGCATTTGATTTGGTCATTATTGGCCAGAGATTTGAGAACATCACGGTCTTTGACAGTGAGGTTCTGACGTCGGTTCTGCTTGTGAAAATTGATTTTAGACAGATCTTTGCGAACAAGTATTTCGAATAGGTCAATAGATTTATGACTGCATGGAGCCTGAAAAGTACTTGGTGGTCGTAGGCCTTTTAGTTCGTCCGGTTTCATGGTGATTGTGGGAGGTGAAACTTTATCAAAAAAGTGACGTAACCTAAGCTTTCTTATCAATTTGAAGGTGCTCACTTCGAGTTCCAGTAGATTGGTGTGAGTGGTGGGAATGAATGATGTGCCTTTTTCTAGTATTCCCATCTGGTGTGGAGTAATGGTGGTATTTGAGATGTTGATAACTAAGTGTTCTTTCGTGGTTTCGGATCTTTCGTGGTAGCTTTCCTCCTCGTGGTTGGAGCGGAGGATTCTTTTTCTTTTGCTCTGGCTCCTCCTGAGTCTTCGGCGTTGTCCATACCTTCCTCTAAAAAATGAACCGCGGAAGTAGATGGTGTGCTTGCAGCTTCATGAGTTGTTTTGGGAGGTATGTTAGTACGAGGTGGACGACTGGAAGTATCACTGCCAGAAGATGACGTGTCAGTTTGCATGTTAGTTGGTCGATTGCGTCGACGTTGGGCGTATATGTCAGCCCATGAGTAAACTTCATCTAGCTTGTAATCAAGCGTGTCTCTACGAAATTTCCTAACTTTTCGTTCATTTCTTTCTTTCTGGTGCTTGTCTAGTGTGGTTTTAAGGTCTTCCAGTGTGTTGGAGAGTTCTTCAGGAGTTAGCATATCTTTAAGTTCTTTGTCAATTTCTTTGATTTCCAATTCCAATTCTTTAAGAATGTCAGAGAGCTCCTCAACGATTAGCAGGATGAGGTCCAAGCTACATTTATTCAGTATTCTTTCCCATTTCTCTTTGAAAGACTTCGAATTTTTGCACAAAGAGGGTTTTAAAGCAATGCGTAAACCGCGGGGGATTCTGAGTGCCCTATGATATTTCAGTAGTGTGCTCGCGTGGAGCTTTTGGTTAATATGTCTCTTAGATAGATATAGAAGTTGTCTGATGCATTGCTCTCGGTTACGGCTGGTGGAGGTAGGAGTGAGGTCTTCTTCAATTAGAGCATAGATGCGTTGACGTTCCTCTTCGTCATACGCTAAAGTTTGAGCTCGAGCTTCGGTGCTGCGGCTAATATCTTCAAATTGCATGGTGAGGCGTGCAAATCACCCAAGGCGGATGAAAATGAACAATCAATATGGTGGTAGGTGATGCACAGCGATGTTGTTCTACGAGTGTAGATTAGTTGAAGAGTCTTTGGGTGCACTTGTGGGTTGTGTTTCCGTCCAAAACACAAGTAAAAATGATCCTGAAGTAGTGTATGCATAAACAATGCTAATACATCCCCACAGACGGCACTCCAGGCGAAACAATGTTTCAAATTTCAGATCAATGATGAGTGGTTTTTACAGCTTTCGGGAATGGCGATGGGAAACTGCGCTGCCCCTTCATATGCCAATATTTATATGGAGAATTTTGAAAGAGCAAACATATACAGTGACCCCAATCTACAAACGAAGATAAAAATGTACGTCAGATATATTGACGATCTGTTTTTTATCTGGACTGACACCAAAGAATCTCTTGAATTATTTCTTCACCAGCTCAACTCCAAGGATGACCGAATCAAATTAACTTGGCAAATCAGTGACTCTGAAATTTCATTTTTGGATGTACACATTAAGATCACCCCCAATGGGTTCACGACTGATTTATACAGAAAGAGCACCGATCGCAACAATACCTTGCATTACCACAGCCATCACCAAGAATCTTTAAAGAAACATTTGCCTTTCTCTCAACTCTTAAGAGTTAAACGCATCGTCTCTGACGAAAACATCATGAAAATTCGCATGGATGAAATGCAGAACCGATTTTCAGACAGAGGCTATCCCACACACATTCTGACTGAGGCACAATCTCGTGTGGCACTTATAACCAGACAAGAGACTCTCACCAAGAAACCGTCCACTGAACAACAACGCATCGTTCTAGTTTCTAAATATTCAACAGCCAGCAACACCTACAAAAAAATAATACTCAAGCATTGGCCTATTCTACAAAGTGAACCAGATTTTGAAGATATGTTTAAATCTCCACCCCTGTTCGCACACACCAGAAGCAAAAATATAAAGGAAATATTATCTAGTTCTTGCACCACGGTTGGACGGTATAAAGGCACTCAACCATGTCTTAATTGCAGTCATTGCAACTCAGTCATCAAAGGTAAATCCATCTGTCATCCGATGAAAGGCAACGTTATCAAACTCCAAGTGAATGCCACCTGTGATTCCACCAATCTAATATACGCGTTGAAATGCCCATGTGGGAAACTATACGTGGGTAAAACTGAGAGAAAAATTAAGATTCGCTTGAATGAGCACAAATCTAACATCCGCCTTAAAAATGAGAAATCTAACATCGCACAACATTTTTCAGAAGCTCGCCACTCCATTGCACAACTACAATACATCATCCTTGAGACTGTTAAAAAAAGAGAAGGTGTTGACAACAACAAACACCTCCTCAAAAGAGAACTTGAATGGATATTCCGTTTGCAGTCTTACAAGCCTTTTGGTCTTAATGATCGTTTGGAATACAGTTGTTATTTATAATGTTATACTGTTTACCACTGTATTTACCATATCACATTGTCTCTCATTATTCGTGCTGGTTTGCTTATTTACATCTTTTTCACGTATCTCGTTTAACCCTTCCTTTTTACTCTTTTATTCTTTCATCCATTTGTATATCTGCTCGTTTTACGTTGTGCTTTTCACCTCACATTTCACCATTCTAATATGACGCCCGCTTTACTTCGCGCTTTTCACCCCACATTCCACCATTCTAATATGGCGCCCTCACTGGTACAACACGTTCCACCTTCGATGTAGTCCCTTTTCTATTACCCACACCCTTCTCTTCATCTAACGATATGGCGGACACCTCCCTGTAGCGTTCTTGGAATGCCCCAGAACTCGTCAGTGACGCGTCGCGTCACATTGTACCTCTAGTAAGTTTCCTAGCGTGTGCTTTATGCCGCGTTCCTATCTCGTGATTCGTTTTTGTTTGTGATTTTGGATTAACTATCATGCACCCTCCGGTTTGAGCACTGATTTCTTTATTATTTCAGTCACACTGCGCTTTGTAGCACCTTTCACCATCACTTTTTGATCGGCACTTTAAATCACCAGTTAATCACCCCATGACAGCCCGCGTTCCATTCACTCCCGTTTTTTTAATATTATCACCACGTTTTTTTAATACTATCACCACGTCTTTGTCCACCTTACCCGACCCTCACTTCATTCTGTCTTCTTCACAGAACTCCTTGAAAAAGGGCACCGCCCGAAATGCATCGGAGTTATCGACTTTGATCGTTCCTCATTTGGAAACATATATGAACTCTTTGATATGAACGTAATATCAAACCCGTTTTGATGAATAACTTTATTCAACCAATAAAACACATTGGATTAACAATTTGAAACATTGTTTCACCTGGAGTGCCGTCTGTGGGGATGTATTAGCATTGTTTATGCATACACTATTTTTGAAAAGTAGACACTCAGATGAGTCCAGAGTAGTGAACCCTGAGTGGATCCTATGACAGTTTCTCTCCCACAATACCCTTGACACAAACTTTGTAAACAATTACCACATTTTCCTCACATTTCTGTGCGAAAATGTTCCAGAATCTGCAGAAATCCACAAGTTTACTACCACCCTGCATTCCCACACTTGATTTAAAAAACTGGTATCCCGATTGTGTGGTTTGGCCTGTGCCTGCTACCGAAAAGGTTTCAAAAACGCAACAAGGACAGAACAAGGCCCAAGTTTATCAACATTTGGTGCAACAATGCACAGCAAGACATCTTACTGCACTGAGTCAAATGGAGAGAGCAGGAAAGCACCATATTTACATATGGTGCATTCCTGCACTCTTGCGGCGCTGGTGAACTTGTGGCTACCAAGTGCAAAAGCGGGCACCCTTATGCAATGGTGCAAGGGTTTCTGCGTTACAGGCAGGATTGTTTTGTACTGGAAGGGCCAAAGATCTGCACAAAAACAAACCTCAGAGGCATTATCTGCTTTCTCTGTGTGCTGCAAAAAAAGGAAATAATGAGGAGTAATAAACATATATCTCTTCATTATGCCTCAGTTGGGAAGGTGTAGCATTCGACGCAGTCACAGGTTTACTAGTCTCAGTATATCTGGGAATGTGCCAAAAGTCATGGGGGATACACAGAAACACCTACGCTCCACCCATGGAATGATTTCCCAATGCAAAGTAATATAAGTTACACTAACTTTTCTTACCATAATGCCGTCAAACTTCAAATTTTGGCTAAAAAGTAAAGATTTTCCTCACATTTCTGTGAGACAAAGTTCTGCAGTCAGCATTTCCACACTTGTCATGATAAAAAATGTTCCTCAGTTGTGTGGATAAGCCTAGCACCTGCAACAGGAATGACCCTAAAACACAAAATGGATAAATCAAACTTTCCCACTCAAAAGTCAAAACCAAGCCTTTTTTGCAATGTGGGTAGCTGTGGATTTTGGTCCTGAACTCATCGGCTACCCATGGAAACCTACCATTTCCAAATATGTTTGAAGATTAAACCCTCAGGGGATTGCATGGTGGTCTGGCCTGCATGGACCCCTTTATCATTTTGTTCCGACAATGCCCTTCAACCCTTAAACTTTGGAAAAAAACACATTTACTCACATGCCTGTGAGAGACATTTCTGGAATTAGTTTGTTCACAAATATAATACCACCCAGTGTTTCCACACTTGTCTCATCCCAATAAAGAGGGTAACCCACTTGTGTGAATGGACCTATTGCCCATGATAAGAAAGGCTCCAAAACTCAATATGGACAGATCAAATTTTTCCACTCCAAATAAACCCTTTCTTTTGCAATGTGGGTAGCTGTGGATTTTGTCCCTGGGCTCGTCTGCCACCCAGTCAAATAAACCAAATCTAGACATTTCTAAAAACTAGAAACCCAGGGGAGTGAAGAGTGGTCTACCTTGTATGGCTCCCATAATATTTTCTTATCGTCAATGACCTCCAAACCTCAAAGTTTAGCAGAAATCACACAATTTCATAATATTTGTGTGCCGTAAATCTTCAGAATCTGCAGGGATCAAAAACATTTCCCACCACCAAGCATTCCTCCTACATATATCCCAATTAAAACATTACCCTGTTTGTATGGCTGGTCCTAGCGCCCACAACAGGAATGGTTAAAAACCGATAGTATTATAGTCAAAGAGTAAATACTAATAACAAAATATTGAACCAATCATTTAGTGGTGGTGAAGATCTGTAAAACCATGCCAACGCACCAACTGCTTTATGGCCCAACAACGTAATGTATGCCACACAAAGCCATACATACCATCAACCACAGGCCCAACACACACATCACTCTCACCATCAATCTGCTTCCATTCAAGGGCCCATCACATTCTTATATCCTCAGGACTGAAATACCAATCACACTACCACTTAAGAAAGCTAAACATGTTTTTTTAAGTCTTTTTATTAAACATAAACAGGCTTCAGTTCAATACCCAAATACAGGGGGCATTTAAGGAGAGATAGCCGAGAAAAGTTCACAGTTCTTAAAATGTATCGTGTCGGCGATCCCCACCATGAGACACCCACACTCCCCCACCGCAAACCCTAGCATCCTGTCTCCCACATCAACACATATCAGTTCACAGGGCTTGCATCAAAGTTCTCTATATTCAGCACATGCACTTCAGATCTTTTCCCCTTTACGAGGACAGCCCCGGCTCTGGTAGATAACCCGCTCCGTCCCACAACACCAGTCCAGGTCTCTTTTCCAGGCTGTAAGAGATGGGGCTGTGTCTGCTCCCCATACTCTGGCAATGTTTCTCTTGGCTACCCCACCCGCAAGGGCCAGCTAGGTCTTGACCCACTGCGGCCACGTCATTTCTCCAGTCACCCCAAGGATGAGCCACCTTGGGTCAAGCGGGACACTCTCGCCCACCCCCTTTGCCATCACACGTGTTATACCAGTCCAGTACGATTGTATCCGTGGGCATGACCAGAGTATGTGGTAGAAGGACCCTACCTCACCACAGAAAGAAAATGATGTTCTTTATACAGAAAGGACAAGGTGCCTTGGATGGGGGCAACATGCATAAAACACATCAGGAAGCCTCAGGAGAACCAGCCTATATACAAGGGGCAAAGGAAATAAGTGTCCAAAACAAAGTAAGTCCTTCTGGTCATCCTCAATCTCCACAATGTTCAGATCCGCTGAAACCGAAGCAGGCTTCTGTCTGGCTGGTGCAGGACCAGGCACCACACAGGGTTGGAATATACAAGGAGTATGGGGGGAAACAGTGTGGGACAACGCACAGGGGAAACATGAAGGGTGGTTTGGGTAGGATGTTGGGCTAAGACAGACAAAATGGCTGCACCCAAGGAAGTGACACTGGCAGTGAGGGTTGCCATGGATCCTGCAAGTTCCTCTTGCATCATACAGACCTCATTGCAGATCTGCAGCATGCTGCAAGAGTACATGTCTAGCTGACCCTCACTTGCACCCATTACTTCATGGGTGCAGCCACAGGAGTTATAAAGCATGGAGGGGTTTGGGTAGAACATGAGGGTTATAGTGTTATTCTGTTCAGAGCCTATGTTGGGTCTTTGTGGAAGCCACTTGGAGGGAGACAAGTTGCAGGGGATGCAACCAGAGACCCTGGTGGAATGGGGGCCTCTGAAGTGAGGGAGGGGCTGATGGCAGGCCCAGGTTGTGTTGTGGCCTGCCTGGGGACATCTCACCAAAAGAAAGTAGTGAATGGTCAGGGGGAGAGTCAATCTTCTCCCCACCTGGCCAGAGGTGTCCAGTTCTCCCACCTTCAATGTACTCAGACTCCACCTGGTCCGTAGCACCAGAGGTGTCTTCCTATTCAGTCCGGGTGGGTGCAATTCTCCTGCCTCATGATGTAGAAGGTCCCTCCTCCTCTTTTTCCTCTTCAGCCGTGGAGAGAGGTTGTGGCTGTTGGTGCCCCAACGATGTCGTGCTCTGAACTGGGTCTTGGTCCTGGTACTCTTGACCAACTGAGCCCACTGAAATGTAAGACAAATCAGAAAGTAGTGGTTGTACACATCAGAACGAGCCACAAAACTACATGGGGCAAGGGCAAACGTTGTTCTCCTCTGATCACACTATACAGATGTAAGTGAATCTGAGCCTAAAATACATGTATGTTCACTGTGATCTCCTGATTAGCCTCGCACATGGACATCTCACTTGAGTTTTGATGGCTTACACTTCTGTACTGACCAAGCCTCACCTTCTACTTTCTTGTGATCTGTGTTCCATGTCATTGCTACATAGTCATATTCCAATGACAGTCTACAAAAGGAGATCTCAGACAATCGAGATGGCATTGGAATGGGCCTGTGAAATGGAGTCTGCGCTTTTACTTTCTGACAAATGTCATCTGCATCCAAATAGCGGCTGGTATATTAGCTTTGATAAGTGGGGAGTCTAACCTTTTGATATTCCCTCACAAGAGAAGGCAATCCAGTGTCACATATTGGCTCAGAAGACTCCTCAGGTAGTGATGTACCCTGGTGAAGAGTTGTGGCTAGTTGTTACAGCTACTTTGACTGGACAAATGACATACAAGCCACTGTTGGGAAGACATGTGTATGTGGACCCACTTGGAGAATTTGGTAACCCTTAAGAGTGAGGCAAGGATCTCAAAGTCTGTCTTAACTCCATGGCACATGATGATCTGTCTTAATCAGAACCCAAACTCACCAAAGGCAATGCAAGTCACAGCACCCAACACGCATGGGCCTCTCATCCACACACTGCACAGTGTCTGTACCACTCCTCAACCAATGCACACATCACTTACAATGCCCTTGGTTCACTGGTAATGGAGCTGGAAGTGCAATTTTATATACAAATGCACATATGTGGCTCAATTCCCCAGTTGGCATATTAAAACTACCACTCCCACAATGCACTCTGCTCAGTGCATTCTATGTGCTACAGTGAGTCTGTGGCCTTATTATGACTGCTGCATTTGAAAAGAATAGGTACATGGAGGCATGAGACACATGATGGTACAGCTCTATCTTCCCTCACACCATACTTTCAGACACATATTGCAGTTAATGCACTTACCAGCTCTCTGCTGCTCATGCTCCTCCAGCTGAGCAAGCAGGGTCGAACAGGCTGCCCTCAGGACCCTCCTGTACAGGGGCGATAGTCGGGCCGATGCTCATGGTGCTGGGAAGACTGGCCCAAGATCTCCTGGGCCTTGGTCGGGGCCCAGTTTTTTAAGGCCCCCAGTGTTTGCGGCATGCCCTGGCCTGCAGGGTATGGATGCCCACTGCACTGCAGCGGTCCCCAATGGTGGCCCATAGTCTGGCACGTGCTACTTTGCTCAACTGGTCCTCAGGCCCCCCATACAGCTGAGGAAATTTTGAAAACACCCCCAGTGCTAGCATGTCTAATTCCATTTCAGTGAAAGGGTTGCTTTCTCCTCATATCCCTCAGCCATGTTGGGGTACTTGGGTTGTACTGAGCAGCTGGATGGCAGAGGATCAGATCTGTGACAGAAAATAACTGTCAGCAACTTCCTGTGATGCCTATCACTTCTGGTATGTCATTTCCTGTATGTAAGAATGGGTTCTAGTCAGTTTCTGGAACCTCCGGCAGAGAATGCTTACTCTCAGTTTGCAGAGCATAGGCTCCGTAAGCGATGCCTCGGCTCCGCATACGAGGCATACGCTTTGCAGACGGAGAGTACGCATTTGAGCCGGAAGTTTCAGAAACAGACCTGAACCTATTCTTTCTTACAGGAAATGACATACAGGAAGTGATAATGATTCAGAAAAGGGGGTAGTGATGAACAGAGTGTCTGAATTAAGCAGACCACTCTTACCCAGTCCAAAGATCAGGGCTTGATCCATCACCATTATTTAGCTCACTGCCCCATCCCAGCTCAGAACCTGGCTATATGCAAATTAGTCTGTCCCTGGCCCAGTGCATCATGGGAACAGGGCAGACCAAACTACCAAGCCAATTCTTCACCAGAAAGGAGACAAGCTTCCGGGGACCGGTTTCTGCCATTCCAGGCGTCTTCGGCCCGGCTTGCTTGAATCCTGATGGAGCAGTGAGCAAGGGACTCATGTCTGAGTATACCCTTCCACGCTTATGGTGGACAAAATGATTCGGAAAAGGGGGTGGTGATGAACAGAGTGTCTGAATTAAGCAGACCACTCTTACCCAGTCCAAAGATCAGGGCTTGATCCATCACCGTTATTTAGCTCACTGTCCCATCCCAGCTCAGAACCTGGCTTTATGCAAATTAGTCTGTCCCTGGCCCAGTGCATCATGGGAACAGGGCAGACCAAACTACCAAGCCAATTCTTCACCAGAAAGGAGACAAGCTTCCGGGGACCGGTTTCAGCCATTCCAGGCGTCGTCGGCCCGGCTTGCTTGAATCCTGATGGAGCAGTGAGCAAGGGACTCATGTCTGAGTATACCCTTCCACGCTTATGGTGGACAAAATGATTCAGAAAAGGGGGTGGTGATGAACAGAGTGTCTGAATTAAGCAGACCACTCTTACCCAGTCCAAAGATCAGGGCTTGATCCATCACCGTTATTTAGCTCACTGCCCCATCCCAGCTCAGAACCTGGCTATATGCAAATTAGTCTGTCCCTGGCCCAGTGCATCATGGGAACAGGGCAGACCAAACTACCAAGCCAATTCTTCACCAGAAAGGAGACAAGCTTCCGGGGACCGGTTTCTGCCATTCCAGGCGTCGTCGGCCCGGCTTGCTTGAATCCTGATGGAGCAGTGAGCAAGGGACTCATGTCTGAGTATACCCTTCCACGCTTATGGTGGACAAAATGATTCAGAAAAGGGGGTGGTGATGAACAGAGTGTCCTTCCCAGTATAAGAATTGGCTTGGTAGTTTGGTTTGCCCTGTTCCCATCATGCACTGGGACAGGAACAGACTAATTTGCATATAGTCAAGTTCTGAGCTGGGATGGTGCAGTGAGCTAAAAAACGGTGATGGATCAAGCCCTGATCTTTGGACTGGGTAAGAGTGGTCTGCTTAATTCAGGCACTCTGTTCATCACCACCCCCTTTTCTGAATCATTTTGTCCACCATATGCGTGGAAGGGTATACTCAGATGTGAGTCCCTTGCTCATTGCACCATCAGGATTCAAGCAAGCCGGGCTGACGACGCCTGAAATGGCAGAAACCGGTCCCCGGAAGCTTGTTTCCTTCCCAGTATAAGAATTGGCTTGGTAGTTTGGTTTCCCCTGTTCCCATCATGCACTGGGACAGGAACAGACTAATTTGCATATAGCCAAGTTCTGAGCTGGGATGGTGCAGTGAGCTAAAAAACGGTGATGGATCAAGCCCTGATCTTTGGACTGGGTAAGAGTGGTCTGCTTAATTCAGGCACTCTGTTCATCACCACCCCCTTTTCTGAATCATTTTGTCCACCATATGCGTGGAAGGGTATACTCAGATGTGAGTCCCTTGCTCATTGCACCATCAGGATTCAAGCAAGCCGGGCCGACGACGCCTGAAATGGCAGAAACCGGTCCCCGGAAGCTTGTTTCCTTCCCAGTATAAGAATTGGCTTGGTAGTTTGGTTTGCCCTGTTCCCATCATGCACTGGGACAGGAACAGACTAATTTGCATATAGCCAAGTTCTGAGCTGGGATGGTGCAATGAGCTAAAAAACGGTGATGGATCAAGCCCTGATCTTTGGACTGGGTAAGAGTGGTCTGCCTAATTCAGGCACTCTGTTCATCACCACCCCCTTTTCTGAATCATTTTGTCCACCATATGCGTGGAAGGGTATACTCAGATGTGAGTCCCTTGCTCATTGCACCATCAGGATTCAAGCAAGCCGGGCCGACGACGCCTGAAATGGTAGAAACCGGTCCCCGGAAGCTTGTTTCCTTCCCAGTATAAGAATTGGCTCGGTAGTTTGGTTTGCCCTGTTCCCATCATGCACTGGGACAGGAACAGACTAATTTGCATATAGCCAAGTTCTGAGCTGGGATGGTGCAGTGAGCTAAAAAACAGTGATGGATCAAGCCCTGATCTTTGGACTGGGTAAGAGTGGTCTGCTTAATTCAGGCACTCTGTTCATCACCACCCCCTTTTCTGAATCATTTTGTCCACCATATGCGTGGAAGGGTATACTCAGATGTGAGTCCCTTGCTCATTGCACCATCAGGATTCAAGCAAGCCGGGCCGACGACGCCTGAAATGGCAGAAACCGGTCCCCGGAAGCTTGTTTCCTTCCCAGTATAAGAATTGGCTTGGTAGTTTGGTTTGCCCTGTTCCCATCATGCACTGGGACAGGAACAGACTAATTTGCATATAGCCAAGTTCTGAGCTGGGATGGTGCAGTGAGCTAAAAAACGGTGATGGATCAAGCCCTGATCTTTGGACTGGGTAAGAGTGGTCTGCTTAATTCAGGCACTCTGTTCATCACCACCCCCTTTTCTGAATCATTTTGTCCACCATATGCGTGGAAGGGTATACTCAGATGTGAGTCCCTTGCTCATTGCACCATCAGGATTCAAGCAAGCCGGGCCGACGACGCCTGAAATGGCAGAAACCGGTCCCCGGAAGCTTGTTTCCTTCCCAGTATAAGAATTGGCTTGGTAGTTTGGTTTGCCCTGTTCCCATCATGCACTGGGACAGGAACAGACTAATTTGCATATAGCCAAGTTCAGAGCTGGGATGGTGCAGTGAGCTAAAAAACGGTGATGGATCAAGCCCTGATCTTTGGACTGGGTAAGAGTGGTCTGCTTATTTCAGGCACTCTGTTCATCACCACCCCCTTTTCTGAATCATTTTGTCCACCATATGCGTGGAAGGGTATACTCAGATGTGAGTCCCTTGCTCACTGCACCATCAGGATTCAAGCAAGCCGGGCCGACGACGCCTGAAATGGCAGAAACCGGTCCCCGGAAGCTTGTTTCCTTCCCAGTATAAGAATTGGCTCGGTAGTTTGGTTTGCCCTGTTCCCATCATGCACTGGGACAGGAACAGACTAATTTGCATATAGCCAAGTTCTGAGCTGGGATGGTGCAGTGAGCTAAAAAACGGTGATCGATCAAGCCCTGATCTTTGGACTGGGTAAGAGTGGTCTGCTTAATTCAGGCACTCTGTTCATCACCACCCCCTTTTCTGAATCATTTTGTCCACCATATGCGTGAAAGGGTATACTCAGATGTGAGTCCCTTGCTCATTGCACCATCAGGATTCAAGCAAGCCGGGCCGACGACGCCTGAAATGGCAGAAACGGGTCCCCGGAAGCTTGTTTCCTTCCCAGTATAAGAATTGGCTTGGTAGTTTGGTTTGCCCTGTTCCCATCATGCACTGGGACAGGAACAGACTAATTTGCATATAGCCAAGTTCTGAGCAGGGATGGTGCAGTGAGCTAAAAAACGGTGATGGATCAAGCCCTGATCTTTGGACTGGGTAAGAGTGGTCTGCCTAATTCAGGCACTCTGTTCATCACCACCCCCTTTTCTGAATCATTTTGTCCACCATATGCGTGGAAGGGTATACTCAGATGTGAGTCCCTTGCTCATTGCACCATCAGGATTCAAGCAAGCCGGGCCGACGACGCCTGAAATGGCAGAAACCGGTCCCCGGAAGCTTGTTTCCTTCCCAGTATAAGAATTGGCTCGGTAGTTTGGTTTGCCCTGTTCCCATCATGCACTGGGACAGGAACAGACTAATTTGCATATAGCCAAGTTCTGAGCTGGGATGGTGCAGTGAGCTAAAAAACAGTGATGGATCAAGCCCTGATCTTTGGACTGGGTAAGAGTGGTCTGCTTAATTCAGGCACTCTGTTCATCACCACCCCCTTTTCTGAATCATTTTGTCCACCATATGCGTGGAAGGGTATACTCAGATGTGAGGCCCTTGCTCATTGCACCATCAGGATTCAAGCAAGCCGGGCCGACGACGCCTGAAATGGCAGAAACCGGTCCCCGGAAGCTTGTTTCCTTCCCAGTATAAGAATTGGCTTGGTAGTTTGGTTTGCCCTGTTCCCATCATGCACTGGGACAGGAACAGACTAATTTGCATATAGCCAAGTTCTGAGCTGGGATGGTGCAGTGAGCTAAAAAACGGTGATGGATCAAGCCCTGATCTTTGGACTGGGTAAGAGTGGTCTGCTTAATTCAGGCACTCTGTTCATCACCACCCCCTTTTCTGAATCATTTTGTCCACCATATGCGTGGAAGGGTATACTCAGATGTGAGTCCCTTGCTCATTGCACCATCAGGATTCAAGCAAGCCGGGCCGACGACGCCTGAAATGGCAGAAACCGGTCCCTGGAAGCTTGTTTCCTTCCCAGTATAAGAATTGGCTTGGTAGTTTGGTTTGCCCTGTTCCCATCATGCACTGGGACAGGAACAGACTAATTTGCATATAGCCAAGTTCTGAGCTGGGATGGTGCAGTGAGCTAAAAAACGGTGATGGATCAAGCCCTGATTTTTGGACTGGGTAAGAGTGGTCTGCTTAATTCAGGCACTCTGTTCATCACCACCCCCTTTTCTGAATCATTTTGTCCACCATATGCGTGGAAGGGTATACTCAGATGTGAGTCCCTTGCTCATTGCACCATCAGGATTCAAGCAAGCCGGGCCGACGACGCCTGAAATGGCAGAAACCGGTCCCCGGAAACTTGTTTCCTTCCCAGTATAAGAATTGGCTTGGTAGTTTGGTTTGCCCTGTTCCCATCATGCACTGGGACAGGAACAGACTAATTTGCATATAGCCAAGTTCTGAGCTGGGATGGTGCAGTGAGCTAAAAAACGGTGATGGATCAAGCCCTGATCTTTGGACTGGGTAAGAGTGGTCTGCTTAATTCAGGCACTCTGTTCATCACCACCCCCTTTTCTGAATCATTTTGTCCACCATATGCGTGGAAGGGTATTCTCAGATGTGAGTCCCTTGCTCATTGCACCATCAGGATTCAAGCAAGCCGGGCCGACAACGCCTGAAATGGCAGAAACCGGTCCCCGGAAGCTTGTTTCCTTCCCAGTATAAGAATTGGCTTGGTAGTTTTGTTTGCCCTGTTCCCATCATGCACTGGGACAGGAACAGACTAATTTGCATATAGCCAAGTTCTGAGCTGGGATGGTGCAGTGAGCTAAAAAACGGTGATGGATCAAGCCCTGATCTTTGGACTGGGTAAGAGTGGTCTGCCTAATTCAGGCACTCTGTTCATCACCACCCCCTTTTCTGAATCATTTTGTCCACCATATGCGTGGAAGGGTATACTCAGATGTGAGTCCCTTGCTCATTGCACCATCAGGATTCAAGCAAGCCGGGCCGACGACGCCTGAAATGGCAGAAACCGGTCCCCGGAAGCTTGTTTCCTTCCCAGTATAAGAATTGGCTCGGTAGTTTGGTTTGCCCTGTTCCCATCATGCACTGGGACAGGAACAGACTAATTTGCATATAGCCAAGTTCTGAGCTGGGATGGTGCAGTGAGCTAAAAAACGGTGATGGATCAAGCCCTGATCTTTGGACTGGGTAAGAGTGGTCTGCTTAATTCAGGCACTCTGTTCATCACCACCCCCTTTTCTGAATCATTTTGTCCACCATATGCGTGGAAGGGTATACTCAGATGTGAGTCCCTTGCTCATTGCACCATCAGGATTCAAGCAAGCCGGGCCGACGACGCCTGAAATGGCAAAAACCGGTCCCCGGAAGCTTGTTTCCTTCCCAGTATAAGAATTGGCTCGGTAGTTTGGTTTGCCCTGTTCCCATCATGCACTGGGACAGGAACAGACTAATTTGCATATAGCCAAGTTCTGAGCTGGGATGGTGCAGTGAGCTAAAAAACGGTGATGGATCAAGCCCTGATCTTTGGACTGGGTAAGAGTGGTCTGCTTATTTCAGGCACTCTGTTCATCACCACCCCCTTTTCTGAATCATTTTGTCCACCATATGCGTGGAAGGGTATACTCAGATGTGAGTCCCTTGCTCATTGCACCATCAGGATTCAAGCAAGCCGGGCCGACGACGCCTGAAATGGCAGAAACCGGTCCCCGGAAGCTTGTTTCCTTCCCAGTATAAGAATTGGCTTGGTGGTTTGGTTTGCCCTGTTCCCATCATGCACTGGGACAGGAACAGACTAATTTGCATATAGCCAAGTTCAGAGCTGGGATGGTGCAGTGAGCTAAAAAACGGTGATGGATCAAGCCCTGATCTTTGGACTGGGTAAGAGTGGTCTGCTTATTTCAGGCACTCTGTTCATCACCACCCCCTTTTCTGAATCATTTTGTCCACCATATGCGTGGAAGGGTATACTCAGATGTGAGTCCCTTGCTCATTGCACCATCAGGATTCAAGCAAGCCGGGCCGACGACGCCTGAAATGGCAGAAACCGGTCCCCGGAAGCTTGTTTCCTTCCCAGTATAAGAATTGGCTCGGTAGTTTGGTTTGCCCTGTTCCCATCATGCACTGGGACAGGAACAGACTAATTTGCATATAGCCAAGTTCTGAGCTGGGATGGTGCAGTGAGCTAAAAAACGGTGATGGATCAAGCCCTGATCTTTGGACTGGGTAAGAGTGGTCTGCTTAATTCAGGCACTCTGTTCATCACCACCCCCTTTTCTGAATCATTTTGTCCACCATATGCGTGAAAGGGTATACTCAGATGTGAGTCCCTTGCTCATTGCACCATCAGGATTCAAGCAAGCCGGGCCGACGACGCCTGAAATGGCAGAAATGGGTCCCCGGAAGCTTGTTTCCTTCCCAGTATAAGAATTGTCTTGGTAGTTTGGTTTGCCCTGTTCCCATCATGCACTGGGACAGGAACAGACTAATTTGCATATAGCCAAGTTCTGAGCTGGGATGGTGCAGTGAGCTAAAAAACGGTGATGGATCAAGCCCTGATCTTTGGACTGGGTAAGAGTGGTCTGCCTAATTCAGGCACTCTGTTCATCACCACCCCCTTTTCTGAATCATTTTGTCCACCATATGCGTGGAAGGGTATACTCAGATGTGAGTCCCTTGCTCATTGCACCATCAGGATTCAAGCAAGCCGGGCCGACGACGCCTGAAATGGCAGAAACCGGTCCCCGTAAGCTTGTTTCCTTCCCAGTATAAGAATTGGCTCGGTAGTTTGGTTTGCCCTGTTCCCATCATGCACTGGGACAGGAACAGACTAATTTGCATATAGCCAAGTTCTGAGCTGGGATGGTGCAGTGAGCTAAAAAACGGTGATGGATCAAGCCCTGATCTTTGGACTGGGTAAGAGTGGTCTTCTTAATTCAGGCACTCTGTTCATCACCACCCCCTTTTCTGAATCATTTTGTCCACCATATGCGTGGAAGGGTATACTCAGATGTGAGGCCCTTGCTCATTGCACCATCAGGATTCAAGCAAGCCGGGCCGACGACGCCTGAAATGGCAGAAACCGGTCCCCGGAAGCTTGTTTCCTTCCCAGTATAAGAATTGGCTTGGTAGTTTGGTTTGCCCTGTTCCCATCATGCACTGGGACAGGAACAGACTAATTTGCATATAGCCAAGTTCTGAGCTGGGATGGTGCAGTGAGCTAAAAAACGGTGATGGATCAAGCCCTGATCTTTGGACTGGGTAAGAGTGGTCTGCTTAATTCAGGCACTCTGTTCATCACCACCCCCTTTTCTGAATCATTTTGTCCACCATATGCGTGGAAGGGTATACTCAGATGTGAGTCCCTTGCTCATTGCACCATCAGGATTCAAGCAAGCCGGGCCGACGACGCCTGAAATGGCAGAAACCGGTCCCCGGAAGCTTGTTTCCTTCCCAGTATAAGAATTGGCTTGGTAGTTTGGTTTGCCCTGTTCCCATCATGCACTGGGACAGGAACAGACTAATTTGCATATAGCCAAGTTCTGAGCTGGGATGGTGCAGTGAGCTAAAAAACGGTGATGGATCAAGCCCTGATTTTTGGACTGGGTAAGAGTGGTCTGCTTAATTCAGGCACTCTGTTCATCACCACCCCCTTTTCTGAATCTTTTTGTCCACCATATGCGTGGAAGGGTATACTCAGATGTGAGTCCCTTGCTCATTGCACCATCAGGATTCAAGCAAGCCGGGCCGACGACGCCTGAAATGGCAGAAACCGGTCCCCGGAAACTTGTTTCCTTCCCAGTATAAGAATTGGCTTGGTAGTTTGGTTTGCCCTGTTCCCATCATGCACTGGGACAGGAACAGACTAATTTGCATATAGCCAAGTTCTGAGCTGGGATGGTGCAGTGAGCTAAAAAACGGTGATGGATCAAGCCCTGATCTTTGGACTGGGTAAGAGTGGTCTGCTTAATTCAGGCACTCTGTTCATCACCACCCCCTTTTCTGAATCATTTTGTCCACCATATGCGTGGAAGGGTATACTCAGATGTGAGTCCCTTGCTCTTTACACCATCAGGATTCAAGCAAGCCGGGCCGACGACGCCTGAAATGGCAGAAACCGGTCCCCGGAAGCTTGTTTCCTTCCCAGTATAAGAATTGGCTTGGTAGTTTGGTTTGCCCTGTTCCCATCATGCACTGGGACAGGAACAGACTAATTTGCATATAGGCAAATTCTGAGCTGGGATGGTGCAGTGAGCTAAAAAACGGTGATGGATCAAGCCCTGATCTTTGGACTGGGTAAGAGTGGTCTACTTAATTCAGGCACTCTGTTCATCACCACCCCCTTTTCTGAATCATTTTGTCCACCATATGCGTGGAAGGGTATACTCAGATGTGAGTCCTTTGCTCATTGCACCATCAGGATTCAAGCAAGCCGGGCCGACGACGCCTGAAATGGCAGAAACCGGTCCCCGGAAGCTTGTTTCCTTCCCAGTATAAGAATTGGCTTGGTAGTTTGGTTTGCCCTGTTCCCATCATGCACTGGGACAGGAACAGACTAATTTGCATATAGCCAAGTTCTGAGCTGGGATGGTGCAGTCAGCTAAAAAACGGTGATGGATCAAGCCCTGATCTTTGGACCGGGTAAGAGTGGTCTGCTTAATTCAGGCACTCTGTTCATCACCACCCCCTTTTCTGAATAATTTTGTCCACCATATGCGTGGAAGGGTATACTCAGATGTGAGTCCCTTGCTCATTGCACCATCAGGATTCAAGCAAGCCGGGCCGACGACGCCTGAAATGGCAGAAACCGGTCCCCGGAAGCTTGTTTCCTTCCCAGTATAAGAATTGGCTTGGTAGTTTGGTTTGCCCTGTTCCCATCATGCACTGGGACAGGAACAGACTAATTTGCATATAGCCAAGTTCTGAGCTGGGATGGTGCAGTGAGCTAAAAAACGGTGATGGATCAAGCCCTGATCTTTGGACTGGGTAAGAGTGGTCTGCTTAATTCAGGCACTCTGTTCATCACCACCCCCTTTTCTGAATCATTTTGTCCACCATATGCGTGGAAGGGTATACTCAGATGTGAGTCCCTTGCTCATTGCACCATCAGGATTCAAGCAAGCCGGGCAGACGACGCCTGAAATGGCAGAAACCGGTCCCCAGAAGCTTGTTTCCTTCCCAGTATAAGAATTGGCTTGGTAGTTTGGTTTGCCCTGTTCCCATCATGCACTGGGACAGGAACAGACTAATTTGCATATAGGCAAGTTCTGAGCTGGGATGGTGCAGTGAGCTAAAAAACGGTGATGGATCAAGCCCTGATCTTTGGACTGGGTAAGAGTGGTCTGCTTAATTCAGGCACTCTGTTCATCACCACCCCCTTTTCTGAATCATTTTGTCCACCATATGCGTGGAAGGGTATACTCAGATGTGAGTCCCTTGCTCATTGCACCATCAGGATTCAAGCAAGCCGGGCCGACGACGCCTGAAATGGCAGAAACCGGTCCCCGGAAGCTTGTTTCCTTCCCAGTATAAGAATCGGCTTGGTAGTTTGGTTTGCCCTGTTCCCATCATGCACTGGGACAGGAACAGACTAATTTGCATATAGCCAAGTTCTGAGCTGGGATGGTGCAGTGAGCTAAAAAACGGTGATGGATCAAGCCCTGATGTTTGGACTGGGTAAGAGTGGTCTGCTTAATTCAGGCACTCTGTTCATCACCACCCCCTTTTCTGAATCATACAGGAAGTGATAGGCAGGAAATACATCACAGGAAGTTGCTGACGGCCATTTTCTGTTCATTCTGAGTCATCCTCTGTCACAGATCAGATCCTCTGCCATCCTGTTGCTCTGTAGCGGAGACTTCTAAAATGACACATTAAAGGAACATCAGAGACATGAAACAAAAGTTAGAACAGACCATTAAATAATGTTTTGCCTGGGGAAAGGGTGTGACCAGGCACAACATCACATCCCAGGAGAGTTTGCTCCTTTGCATTATAGGGCATGTAGTCCATAATTTGGCTCAACTCAGGAGTTTTCTGTTGTGTTACGGTAACTTCTGGGGAAGCAGTGCTGTGTATCCCATACATATAGGACCTAATTCACCATTGTCATCATCACTCATGGGCTATGTTCCCTTTAGGCCGTGCTCTTGCGTGCGTGTGTAGCCTTGCCTTTTCTTGCACCCAGATTGTCTCTGAGAGCGCCCAGGCCACTTTCAGGAGCAAAAGGGAGAACAAAAGGACATTCTGCTGTAGCTACACAGCAAGTGTTTTCACACCGGCTGTGTGGCGCAGACGAAATGTCCTTTTATTGTCTCTTTAGCCAGGTGTGAAATCTCCTCTCTCTTCTGTGGTAGGCTGCGCTGACGGTGGCCCAGAACATCCCCAAAGACAAAGGGGCTGCTGCTTTAGTAAGTTTAAGAATGGAGCATTTCAGGAGGCACTGTGAAATAAACGCGTTACTCCAGATTATTTTGCTTAAAGTCTTGGCTAATACTTTTTTAGCGGGCCTCCTTTTCCTTCATTATCGCACAGGAGAGAATAATCTTACTTGAGAGAGCTCATTCAAATATGTGATTTCAGGACGTTTCAGAGTTGTGCTGTGCTTTCAGCAGTTTTCAGGCAACAATAAAATGTCAAGATAACACATGATTAATGTTCCTGCTGGAGAAAGATGAATCTTTGTCTAGTGACAGTGTGACTTATCATAAAGTAGAGTAGAGGGTTAATATGCCTGCTGCAAAGAACATGTACCATGCAAATAACAGAACTGTATTTATGTGCATGCCTCCAGTGGTTACTGCTTTTGTCACAGAGATGCTTTTGTTATTTGCAATTCATAAATCACAATCCTAAAATAGCACAGTGACCTACGAATTAATATCAAAGAGCTGCTTGCAAACTGCATAGTATAGGTTAGAACATTATGCTTTTTTCCAGAGCTTTCATTAGCCTAATGTTGCTAAAAATGTTTTGTTTGGGTGGAAATAGGGGTATATTTACAAGGGAATGGCGGAGCGTGGCGTTAGACTCAAAATGCTAACGCCACGCTACACCACTCGAAAACGCAGGGATGCACTGTATTTACAAAGGTTCCCTGCACCCTTGCGTTTTCACTAGCGATGGTGCTAAAGTAAGCTGCCTAGTACCAACGCAGGCACCCTTGCACCCTTGCACTTTAGTGCAAGGGTGCCCGCTTTGAGGGGATGATTGTTTATGTGCATCAAGATGTCCCTTCCTGCACATAAACAATCACAAATGGCGATTTGTAACTTCTATGTGTGCTGCATTGTGCAGCACACATAGAAGTTGCAAATCGTCTTTTTTTAAATGATTGTTTATGAGCAGGAAGGGACACCTTCCTGCACATAAACAATCATTCATGGCATTTTAATATTTGTATTTGTGCTACACAATTGGGCACTCAAAGAAACAGCAAAAATGAGGGGAAATAAAGCATTTCTCCTTCTTTCCCCATATTAAGGCCACGTTTTCCCTGGTCTTAATTTTGGCACTGCCTCCTATTTACACCACCCTTGTAAATAGGGGGCAACGTCAACATCAATAGGTGTTACTGCAGAATGCCCATCACAATACCCATTGATCATCCCTTTCACGCTAAGTATAGCGTGAAAGGGGGCCTCATTTACAAGACAGCGTTAAGCCTCCTTAAGTTGCTTAACGCTGTCTAGTAAATAAGGGAAAGCCCCTAACGCCACAGGAACATTGTTGAAAATGACGTTCCTCTGGTGATAGGGGCTTGTAAATATGTCTCACAGAGTCTTATTATTAATGCTAACCCCAACCACTGGGGTCAACCCAGCCACTGGGGTAAGTTGTGCTTCTCCTGACCAAACACTCAAATATACTGCCAACTAGTACTGATGAGATGTGATTTCTATATCCTTTAATCCTCATTGTCTTTTGTAACATTTTCTAAAGACTGATTTACACACATGATTCATTATCTCTGTATAATGTAGGTGGGTGATGTACAGTGCTCTGACACCCAACACTGGTATGAGTAGTGCTATACAACAAATTAATTGTGCATGAGAGAGGGGCACTTAAGAGATAAGTACACTGTTGGAGGGTGGTAGCGAGGGAATCCGTGGAGAAGGAGGTCATTGGAGGGCTCCTAAAAAAGATTGTTGCACGTGCACCACTACAGGCACTATGGAAGCAGTGTGTTGCTTGTTGTCGAGACATACCATATATACCATGAACTCAATGTTTGATAGTGTTGCTTTTTAAAGATTTGTACTTGTCTCATCCCCATTAATAAGTCAGTTGGCGTTTTAATTTTTTTATTTAATAAAATTTACTTAATCACTTTGCAAAGTGCCCACTGAATCGATATGTGAATTCTTTGAATATATGATTTTTTTTTAAACAAAATATATAATTTCTTTTAATGTAAAATTGAAAAACTGTTTTTATCTTAATGTAAGATTATTGCTGTACTTGGTGTTGATCCAGGCCAGGCCCTGCACTTCTGGCGGTAGCCGCAGCTAGGGCTGGAAAAGCACAGCTCCAAGATCTGTTTGTGCTGTGTGCCTCTGATCTTACTGACCTAGTCAGTGGATTGCTTCCCTTGCCACACAGCTCCACCTGGTAGCTGTTGTCCCCTGGCGCTTCTAAGTTCTGTTTTCGAGGCCACGATCCTTGGTAGTCCAGTGGGAAGCATCGCTGCTTCTGGCAGGATGAGGGAGAAGTAAAGGAGAGCAGAAAGGGAGAAAGGAAAAAGGGGAAGATAAAGAGGCGCGAGTAGTCAAGACAAAAACTTTAAGAAAGGGAGGAACAAGATAAATACAAGCAAGAGAGACAGAGAGGAAGTGGATAGGGATAAGAAAAGGTGCAAGGAGGAGATAAGAAACTCATGACGATAGCAAAGAGAGGAATGATACACAGAATGATTAGGGAATTAGATTCAGTGTCACTAGGGTTTAGAGGTGCAAGCAACCCAATGCACCCCTTTAATGGGTGTCTTTTAATACCAACCCAAAGGTGAGGGGAGGTCTGTTTTTTTTTTGGCTTAGATTAGGGCCGATGGTACCCTTGCTAAGCCAATGATTTTGATAGCTCGTGCATGACACATACTTGCATATTAAGTTGTTTCCCGTCTTCAGTGCATGCAGCCCTGCGTGTAGTGCATGAAGCACCTTTATTGCCGCACATAAAGAAAAAGAATTAGAGGGAACATCGCTCATGGGGGCTCCTCAGTTGTGGGGGAGTCGATTCAGTTGGGGGCAAATACTCCACAATGCAATAGTTAGGCCTCTTTGTGAATCAGGCACCCATTGTCAAAAGGGAGGTCTCATACATGCACATACATATAATCCTCTAAGGAAATAGGGGCCGGATGTAGGTAGCCGAATACCGGTCGGAAACGGCCGAAATCGGCCGTTACCGACCGGTATCTGGAGATCGGCATGTAGGTGACAGAAAATAGGCCGAATCGGTAAATTTCCCGATTCGGTAAAGTTACCGATCGGTAAAGTTACCGATCGGTAAAGTTACCGATCGGTAACGGTACCGATCGGTACATTTACCGATCGGTAAAGTTACCGATCGGTAAAGTTACAGATCGGTAAAGTTACCGATCGGTAACGTTACCGATCGGTAAAATACCGATTCGGTAATTAAGAATAGGTAAAATTGAAGTTTGAGATGTAGGGAGGCTCTGAAATACCGATTTTGGGCCAAAATCGGTATTTAAGAGTCTGTATTTACCATGGATTCAAATCAGGTGTTAACCAGGTACAGCCTATAAAAAAGGACCCAAAATGCAATTCTGTTTGCAAAATGGCTGCATTCTATGTAATTGCAAGACGGCTACGGCTACAGGAGGAAGGAGAGAGGGAATGGCTGAGACAGGAGCAGGTCTACAGGCAGAGGGTGACCCTGTTCATGCTCACAGAGGAAGAGATTGTGCAAAGGTACAGGTTGGCTCCAGACACCATCATGGAGCTCATCAGGGACCTCAAACCCCTGTTGGAGCACCCCACCCCAAGGGCACATGCAATACCAGCACATGTACAGGTGCTGTGCAGCATCCACCTGCTGGCGTCAGGGAGCTACCAGAGCGTGGTTGCTGTGGCGGGAGGGGTGACCCAGAGCAGCCTCTCAAGGTTTTTTCACAGATTCCTTGACGCCATGTTGCACAGGATGGACCATTACATTTCTTTCCCATCCACCCATGCAGAACTGGTTCAAACCAAATCGGACTTCTACCAGATGGCAGGATTTCCCCATATCATCGGATGCATTGATGGCACTCACATCCCCATTTGTCCCCCTGCTGCCACAGAATACATTTACCGCAATAGGAAATCAACCCACACCATCAACGTGCAGGTGATTTGCAATGCTAAGCACTACATCACAGACCTCGTAGCTAAATTCCCGGGAAGTACCCATGATTCATATATATTTCAGAACAGTGGCATCTATGAACGGCTGACTGCAGGGGAATTTGGTGAAGGCTACCTCCTAGGTAAGACACAGTGTGCAACACCTATTAGACCTATTGCAATTAGCAGTACATGTATGCATGTGAGTAAATTATTCCCTTTTCTTTCCAGGAGACAGTGCATATGCCCTTCGCTCATTCATACTAACCCCCTACCTCAACCCCTCAACACCCAGCCAAAGGAGGTACAACCGGGCCCACAAGCGCACACGCAATGTTGTTGAGAGAACATTTGGAATATGGAAGAGCAGGTTTAGATGCCTGCACAAGAGTGGAGGTGCAAGGCAGTATACCCCCATCACATGCTGTAAGATCATTGCTGCCTGTGCCATGTTGCACAATCTGGCTGTTAAGAAGGGAACTGAGGTGGAGTTAAGTGACTATGAGGATCACGACGACGACAATGCTGTGCCTGAAAGACAACCTGCAGGAGTGTCAACACCAAGTGATGGCAGATTAAGACGTGAGGAGATTACACGCAACTATTTCTAAGTAAGTGAAGACACTGAGCTATAGTCAAAGCACAAGCTTCTGTTTATTTAGGTTTCATAAACAGATGGTAAAGTAAAAAAGAGCACCAGTAAGCATTTGACATCAATGCTCACAGTGAGCAAACACACTCAGACAGGTCTTGAACCCACCCACCATAGTTGCATATTGTCACTAGGCTTGTTTAAATGGCACAAATGTGCAAATTTAACTTTAACAACTAAAGAAACAAATGTCCACAGGCAGTAGGCCATAGTAACAAATATTCATTTTCGGCCACGCTTTGCACTGCCAGGTGTTTGTGGCTCAGCCTGTACACTGGGCGTTTGGCCTGTAGCCTCACCCTGTCGCCTGCTGCTCCTCCTTGGCTCAACACCATGTGGGCTAGCTGTGCTGCTCCTACTGGTGCTAGGTTCACTGTCCGGCACGTCAAGAGCAGAACTTCGTGCACTTTGTGCATTGAGTAGGGCCTCCAGCGCACCAGTCATTCCAGCTATGCCCCTTGTTAACTGGTTGGTATTATTAGTCAGGACTTCCTGGCTATTGATGCTACGCCTGCATAGCAGGGATGTGGCTGTTGCCAGGCGGTGTAAGGATTTCTCTGCTCTCTGTGCTCGCTGCTTGTCCCTGTGCCTTGCAGCAATTTCAGAGTCAAGTTTAGTGCACAGTTGCTGTATGCCTGTTGCCATGCACTTGTTCACCTCCACAAGCTCTTGTATGCCCTTGCCAATGTCCTGAATGTTATTGTTCATGTTTCGCATTTGTCTCTGACAGGCCATGATGCCCTTGCCCTGCATCCTCTGGATCCTGACCATCGATCCCTCCAGGCCTTGGAAGACACTGGACCCCTCCCCACGTGCACCTGCACCCCTTCCTTGGACTGTGCGCCTTCTAGTGGCAGGTGGTACAGGCTCTGTGCCGGGCTGCAGTGTGGCAGTGATGTCAGCCTCAGACAAGTCATGTGACTCTACACCCACCATTTCCTCAGCACCTATATCCATTTGCAGCAGTGGGGAAACAACATGCCTCCTGCTAGGGTGTGCAACAGGTGTTACCAATTCCATGGATGCAGGCAGTTCTGGTGATGACACCAATAGTGGTGACTGTGAGGGAATTGGGGATCCATGCATTTCCTCACTGATGTCTGTTGCCTGGGAGGGTGGCTGGCCACTCGGAACCCCTGTGTCCTGGGATGCACTGGGCCCTGGATCCTGACTGTCATCCCTCTGGGGTGCCGTGCCTTCTGCCTCCTCGGACTGCCTTCTAGATGTGTGACCTGTGGACATATGGGCACATATCAGCTAGGTGCTAATGTGTCACAGCCACTACAATTAAACATATCAATTTGCACTTTGAACATGCTGCCTGCCCTTCATTTTGTCTGCAAACATTTAAATTACTTGTTGGTAACAGTGCTATGTCACATGTTCTTTCTAATACTGACTACATGTACCATGATGCTTTGCTACAGTTTTGCACACACACCATGGGACTGGGGTAACTGAGCTGCAAGGGGTGAGGGATGGATGGGGGTGGGAGGGGGATTGCTGTGCATGCATCTTACCTTTTGTTTTTGCAGATTTAGCCGAGCTGTCCACTTCTCCCAGTCCATGGACACTTTCAGTCTCCAGGGTTGTGGCTACCAGCTCCTCAAGCTCGGTGAGTGGGGGTGCTGTGTTCTTCCCTCCACCTGTTTTCTGTGACTGTTTGTGGCGATCAGCCAATTTTTTCTTTGTGAGGCTCCTTAGGTCATAGAACCTCTTCTTTAAGTCTTCTGTCACTCTGGTGGTCACTCCCACAGCATTCACTTTCTCTAGGATGTCCAGCCATGTTTTCCTTTTTGTGGATTCTGGCACAGTGAGGGACAGTTTTCCAAACAGTCTGTGGTGTACCTTCACCACCTCCTCAACAAGCACCTGTAATTCAGTACTACTGAACTTAAGTTTCCTTTTCCTTTCTGCTTGCTCACTTTCCCTGCTGCTTTCCATTTTAAAGTGTTCTCAATTCACGAGCTCTGCCTGCTGCTGCTGCTGCTCCCAGTCTCTCTGCTCCAACTGCCTTTCCAGAACATTCTAATTAGTTGCAGCTGCCTGTGTGCACACTTCCTGCCAGGAAGGGGGAGGGTGGTTGCACCTGATTGGCTGTTTGTGTTGAGTTTCACTTTTGGTTGCTGGCCGTCGCGGGAAATACCGATCGGTATTTACCGATCGGTAATTACCGATCGGTAATTACCGATCTGTAATTACCGATCGGTATTTCCAATGCTTTCCTATGGGACTTTTGCCCCATAGGAATGCATTGTCCATACCGATCGGTAATTACCGATCGGTAATTACAGATTCTATATTTACCGATTCTTATTTACCGATTATTACCGATTCGGTAATTGGAACATCTGGATGTTCCTACATACCCCCCCCTTCTTATTTACCGATTCTTATTTACCGAATCGGTAAAAATCGGTAATTAAGGATCGGTAAATATTTTTTACCTACATCCGGCCCTAGATTCCTTAGGGACATTGAAGACACTGATTGCTGATATCGCCACATGACCTGATGCATGGCCAGTCTTTTGACTACTGTCAACAGCTGTGGTTTGCATACATTTAATGTGGCTTACAAAGTAGTCTCAGGATTCTTAGACTGAGTCATAATTATCCAACTTTCATCATTAACAACAGACTGAAAACCACATTTAGGGCCCGATTAGGATCGCGGTGAATCCGCATCCTCCGGCCGGCGGAAGCCACCGCCGGCCCGGAGGATGCATATTCACCGCTGCGGACACAGAAAAGACCCCCCGCCAGATTAGGATGGATGATGGGGTCATGTTTCCGTCCGCCACTTTTCCGCCGCGGTCGCCTTCCGACCACGGCGGAAAAGCTCTAGTATGGTGGCGGTGTCTATCAGACACCGCCAGCCATATTAGGATGCCGGCGGAGACATGCTTTTCCACGGCGGGTTTTCCGCCGTAGAAAAGCATGTGGACATTGGTGTTTGGGGGCCCGTTGCGGGCCCCCAGGGGTGTTGGGGGGTGGGGGGTGCACATGGGGGGTACCTATGGTACCCCCCAACATTTACATGCACAAAGCGGCAGGCACCGCGCGGTGCCTGCCGCTTTGTGTATGTAAATGTAAAACATGCAGTTTTAACATTGCGACGGTTGCTGCTTCAAGCAGCACCCGCCGCAGCATAGTTAACCATACAGGATGTGACCGCCAGGGTGGTGGTCACATCCTAATTTGCACGGAGGGACCGCCGCTGCCCCTGCGGACGGTCCCTCCACCTCTGGGGTCCGCCATCCTAATCGGCCCCTTTGTCTGTAACACAACAGGCTGCTCAGGGGAAAAAAGTTAGAAGTAGCTGATCATGAACTTGCATACCCTAACCTCTGTTCTGCGCAATGGCTTGGTTGACCAGTTTCAGAGCTAGCTGAGGTACAAGAGGTATGTGTAAGCCATGACTTAAAGCTACGTTTTGTAAAACACAACAGCCTAATATGATACGAGGGATGAGCTGCTGTGGGAGCAAGAACATGTGCCAGAAGCAGAACAGAACTGTTTGGTAAAAGCAGGTTGTTAGAAAAATGCAAATGACACCTGATGTCAGCAGATTGGAGACCGGTACTACCAGACAGCTTGTTGTTTTCAATGACACAATATTACCAAGGATACCCACATTTGGGGAGAAACACCATGGGGAGACTTTTCAGACAAAGTTGGTACAACCCCTGCTTCAGTATGCTGGCAGAAGAAGTTTGCCATGGTTGCATAACTTTTCAACAGCTAAACATAGGGAAGTGAACACATGTCACATAAACACACCTAGGGAGATCAGATGACCCATTCAATAGGATGCAGATAGATTTTTTTCGAGATGACTGATCATACCAGGCTGGGATATATGCTGGTGATAGTGTGTGTTTTCTCAAGATGAGTGGAAACCTACTCAACTTGAAGAACCAACAGCCTCATTGTAACACAATCGTTAATACGTGATTTGATTCCCAGGATCTCCATGCCAGCTTCCCTTGAGTCAGATAGAGGAACACACTTCAACAATGAAGTCATGATGATGATCTGAACAACCAAGAGATGAACCGGGAGGGCTATTTATAACGGGGTCCAGTGCATAGGCCCTGAGGCTTCATCATCTGGGTTTTGCTCCTCGTCAGACTGGTGGTGCAATGTCTGACGAGCACCCATAAAGGAAACTTAGGGGCAGGCCACCTACAATCAGGGTGCCATAACACGGGTGAAGACCGTTGACGCCAGCTATTGATCTTAGTAGGGTCCCACTAGGATATGGCAGGACCTTGTGGCCTGCCTCTAAGTTTCCTGTGGAAGGTAGTATTTGCCCCTACCACTTCGTGTAGCACAGTTTTTATTTTCTAGGTCCTGATGAATTGCTATAAGAGCATGAAACATGTTGACCGCTAGGTAGAACATACATCACTGGATCATTGCACCAATGTGTATTTTCTCCTCAATGTTTTTATTAAGGTAGTTAACCACACCATTAAAAATACTTTGTGGATTACCTAACCTTTTTTAATTATCACCTACCTCTTACATCTACACTTTCCCTAAGCCCTCACACCCACATGCACCAACTGGCAGGAACAAAAGATCTCCGATAAAGAGCCCCTTTATGGGTGCCCGTCAAACATTGCACCGTCAGTCTGATGAGCAGCAAAACCCAGATGATGAAGCATGACACCTAGCTTGCTGGGTGTGTGAGGGTTTTAGTTCCGAAAGGGGGATTCCCCCTCCTTTCCCTCCTTTCCCACCTTTTGCTTGGTTCTCTTATTCTCACCCACTTTTGGGGAACAGTGTATCCTTTTTTGTCTGCACGATGATGATCTGCACAGCCTTACATATCAAACAAAGATTATATTGCAGTTACAGACCAGACGCCTCCGGTATTGTTGCACAGATCAACAGTACTGTCAAATCTAGATTCCCCGAAGTCTACGCTCCACCTCTCTAAAATGGGCAGTAACTTTACCACTGATGCTGATGAGTATTCAGAGTCCACCTGACAGGAAGACGGGGTTATCCCCTCATGAGATACTGATGGTCAGGGAAATGAGATTACATGCTGTTCCTGCAAATGCTCTTTGATGGTTAACTTTGTTTTATTGACTTTCAAGCATATGAGAAAATACATTGCATACATCGGGCATTCCCATATCTCACTTTCAGGATATCCCCCTCCTTCCAATCTGTCCGAACCAACATGGGCATGTAGGAGCACCAAATGTCCCTGCGGTGCGATCGAGAGGGCAGACTCTGTCGAAGCAAGATACGGGGCTGGCCCCCATCGAGCATTTCAAAAAGTCTAACTGTACCAAAACACCCCCCTCCCTCACCCCCACCCTCCCCTGAACAGGTGTGCTTGGACTACACCCCTCTAGGGCCTGGTCAAAGAGTCATCGTTGGACAGCAAATCAGGTAGCCTCAGTCGTTGACCGTGCCTCCGTAAGCCGGAGAAGTCGAAAATATTTTGAACAGGTCACCTCATTCAATTCCAGTGCCAACAGGGACACTAGGGGATGGCAGGTAACCCTGAGTGATTCTGCTGAGTTTGTGAGAGAGGCTTGAATTTGTTTCATACCTAAGATATACCATAATTTGTGTAACCAACCCATGTGTGTCAGTCGTGTCTGCGTGCCCCATAGGGAGAGGATGTGTTGGACAACTGCTCCTAGCACTAGACCCATCTGTTTCCCCCGGATGGACTTTAGCTGGTATGTGATTGGGTTAGGGAGCCCCAGGATTGTGTATGCAGAGAAGCGTGGGATTTCGGTCTCAAATTGTCTGTCAATGTCATCTAGGATGGTGGCCCAGTACCCCGTCAATTCCCTGCAGTCTCAAAGTAATTGGGTTAGAGTGCCTTCTTTGTCACAGCCTCACCAGCATGTCGGACTATTGTCTGGGTTCCCTTTATTTAGTCTGGCCGATGTCAGGTACCAGTATGTGGCTACCTTGACAGCAGATTCCCTACTGGCTGTGTTAAGGGCCATATAATTGGCCCTGAAGTAGATATCGCGCCACTCTTTCTCAGTCAGGCCCCTCCCCAGTTCCAACGCCCATCGTTTTTGGCCCGCTGAGGGCGAGGAAGAGGCCGGCGGTCGAACACTCCGACAAGCAAATGCTCTTTTAAACATTACTAATGACATTGTCTTGCACTATTATAAGGAACTGGCAGATGTAGTCTGTTCTGTCTCTTAACAGGTGCCACATAAGATCTGCCTCAAGAAAAGTGCCACAACGTCAATCCCGGTGATTGGGTTGTGATAAAAAAGCACTTTTGGAAGACTTGCCTTGAACCCAGACCCATTTCAAGTGATCCTTACTGCACTCGCTGCTGTTAATCCTTGACTGGATTTATGCTTTGCACACCAAACGAGTGAGCAATCCAGAAGAGGCACCTTTGATCTTTAATCCTGAGCAAAGAGCTTTGGTGATTGCACCACCAGTTGAGAGACCATCTAGACCAGCAGCACAAGTTCAGCAAGAAGGGGATGAAAGGGGTGGAGAACAATTGGCAGAAAATCAAGTGCAAGTACCAGAAATAACCCAGAGTGGTGTGGAGATCTCTGCCAAAAGAGAAGCAAAGAGCAAGTCACCAGGAGGGAGTGCTTCGAATGTGGCTTTGAGAGACAAAGACCCAGATGATGGAACCAGCACTGGAATAAGGAGAAGCAATCAACAAGCAGAATGGCCACAAGGCTATGAGAACAGAAATCTGAGAAGAAGTGCTTCAATACCTTGAGTACTAACTATACCTGAAGAGACTGAGGGGCATATTATCAAGGGGGTTTATCTCCGCTTTTTTGGCTTTAAAAGCCAAGAAAGCGGAGATAAAATTATCTCCCTATTACCTAGCTGTCGCTAACACCAGTTAGCGACAGCTAGTAGGAGATAGCGACCATCTTGGGCCCCACCTTGCATGTCAGTGATATTTATCACTAATGACATGCAAAGTGGGCGTGCCAAGATGTTAGCGACTGGAAACAGTCGCTAACATCGCTATCTCCTATTACCAACTTTTGGAGATATTCGCGCTAAGCGCGAATATCTCCAAAAACTAACACCTGCCCTGAGCAGTTCTTAGCCATGTTATCCAATGGGAGGTGGATACCATGGCTAAGAAAGAGCATTAGCTCGGTAATGCATGAATATCGCTGACTTTTCAGTGATATTCATGCATTGCAGCCGTTTTTTATCGCATTTGCGATAAACCTTGATAATAGCAAGGTTTATCAGCGATAATTTCTGACGATGCTTAGCGTTAAAAAATTCGTTGCTAAGCATCGTTAGCGATAAATATCGCTTAACGTTGGTAATATGCCCCAGAGTCTGGTGAGAAGAGCAGCTTAGACCCACTTAGCAAAATCTAAGAACAAAAGAGCCTGAGTGCCTTTCACAGGTATTCAGCACCTGAATAGTCAGACTTTGTGGACACTACCTTGAATGTTACATTGGAAGACATGTGCAATGTGAATCCTGAACGTTTAAACCTACCTGAAAGGACAACAAAATAAAGTGAAGGGAACATTTTATTGAGAAAAATCAGTGACCGAACAGAAAAAGGAAGAGATTTGAACTGTGTCTATTAGATATTTGTTATTTTAGTTTGTTATTTTACAGAAGACTAACCTAGGTCCAAGCTGAAAGTTACAGAAGCATAGGGCTAAAATTGTAGAAGAATGCAGAGTAGGGCTAAGGATTGTCTGGAATAGGAGCTTAACAGAAGAAGAAAGAAGAAACATGAATACATAAATAAATAACCACACTAAAGAAACTATTCACTAAACTTCATCACCAGCTATTGACCATGTGCTTTGAACTGACTCAGAGAATGTGATGCATTAGAAATAAATGTAAATATATTATGGGTTCAATTGGCGTAATAACAGTAATAATGATCACTAAAGAACTGATAGGATTTTACACAGCACCACAGTCAGAGCTTAAAGACAAGAACATTACTAATTTCCATCCTTACAGTACTAGGGAAGATCCCTTTAGTTACTCATTTGTAAGCTACAAGAAGAATGATTATTCCACTAACGTCTAATATAGGTCAGTACAAGAATCAACTAACGCAATGAACGGAAAGGATTGGTACGTCTGCACACACTTATCTGCACCGGTGTCAGAAGAGTTTACCTACTATAGCATACCTTTATCCTATGCTATTTCTTGCAGTATCTTATTGCCATTAGTTTATAGGAGAGGGCATTTTGAGTACTTTTACTCTAATCATGATCTAATACTTCCCCAAGTACATTAATTGAAAGCACAAACTTACACTCACAAGCAAAGGAAATGGATACAGCCTGGTACCATTTCTTTCCCCTCTGAGCTATAGATAGTGTAAAGGCATACAAAGACCATCTAACCTGTTTAATGCGACCCAAAGAAAAGGCTTACACGATGATTTTAGAAGAAAGATATACTAACATGACACACATTTAGAAAGTGGGTTTCTGTTGCAGTAATCCCCTTCACACTTTTTGCCAGACTTCTAATGCACTTTGACTTGATGTGCTCTGGGTCCCTGCCAATCAGGTTCCAAGGGCATGTGTTCTTTTCCAAAACTGTACCTTTGTAACACCAATTGCCACTTCTCGGGCCACATGCAGGTCCCTTATAAAAGGTACCATGGGTATCAAGGGTACTGTGACCAGGGAAAGTCTCTAACGATTGCAGCACATATTGGGCCACCCTTAGAGGTCATGTACCTTAACACACACACACTGCCATTGCAGGCTGCATGGTTTGGTGCAGAGAAAAATGAAGAGTTGACATAGCGCTCACACCTGTGTGACATACCTGCAACCCACTGCCTATGGTATAGGTAAGACGCCCCTCTAGCTGGGTGCACCATAGCACTGGTGAGGGTACAGTTGCATGAGCACTGTACCCCTACAGTGTCTACGTCCATTCTTAGACATTGTAAGTGCAGTAAAGCCATAAAGAGTATATGGTCTTGGAGTTTGTCATTACAAACTCCACAGCACCATAATGGCTTCACTGGATTCTGGGAAGTTTGGTAGCAAACTTCTCAGCATAATAAACCCACACTAATGTCAGTGTGGGATTTATTATACCATGCACTCAGAGGGCAAATTAGAGATGCCCCCTGAAAAACGACGAGCCTCTGATGGTTTCCCAGACTGGTGAACACCAGCCTGCCACCGCAAGACATTTCTCTGGACCCCTGGAGTGGGAGCCTACACTCCCTGAGCCCAGAAACAATTCCTTTCCTGGGCGGTGGTGGTCACACCTCCCCCAGGCCAGGTAGAGCCATCTGTGGCAGGGGAACTTCAATGGTCTTTGTAAAGCAATCCTCAGCCTCTCCTGCTATAAGGAGCAGGTCCCCTTCCTGTCTCCCCTCCTTTTCTGCTGGAAGACAGGTAGGACAAATGAGAACAGGCCAGAAGGTGTGCCCACCTCTGCAAACCCCACCCCTCCCGTGGGGGAGATGAGATGAAGCCCACTCTTCAGTGCCCGCCATCTTGAAGATGGCAGGCACTCTCTAATCAGTGTTAGGGATTTTTCTCACTTCCCCATGTGGGGTGAGCACACCAAGGGTATAGTTACCCTAAGGTCAGTAGCCCATTGGCTACTGATATCGAGACCCCTAAAATGCCCCCTAAATTCAGTATTCAGTATGCAGCCCTGAATCCCGAAGGGAGATTCTGGCAATCTAGTAAGTAGGATGAAGGAAGAAGTCCAGCAGAGGAGACTGCAGAGAAGAACTGACTGGGCCCAGCCCTACCGGCCAGTCTGCAGTTTTGAGAGATCCTGTGCCAAAAATCACCTTTTCCTGCAGCCAGTGACCTCCGGAACCCCTGGAAGGACTGACTACCTTCAATACAGACCGGATCTCCTGTAAACAGCAGCTCTGTTCAAAAGAATCACCCAAAAAAGACTCAGCCTCCTGAGGACAAGGAAACTCAACACCTGGAACCACCACTGCACCCGATGCCTACGGCTCGAGTCCGAGTGGCCCACATGTCCCAGTGAGGTCCCCCAGCATTCCAGAGTCTGAGTCCACTGTGGGTTTACCCCTCCAGGACTCCCCGACATCGCCTGCAGCCTCTACACGGAGATCCCCCAACCGTGAGTGGCCCGAGAAGGTGAAATGCGAACTCAAAAGGCACCCCTCCACCCAGCCACCCTGGAGAACAGAACCCGAGGTGCACCTCCAGCCCGAGCCCTCCAACTTACCTGCCCAGGTGTTGGTTCCTCCCGGAATACTTGCTAGACCGAGCATGGAGCCAAAATCCAAAAACTGCAACTTCAATTGAAAACAACAGGGCACACAATGCCAAATCAGCACTCTACACCTGCCCGTCCCTGTGCCGCTGTGGGTGAACCTTATGTGTTAACTCAGATCCTCCTTTTCCCCGAGCTTAACACCAGGAGCTTTGCTCCCTCAACCTTGTGCCCTGCTCGTCATCAGCCACCAACCAGAGGCCCCCATTCCCCTATTGGATAACAGTAGGGGAATTATTCCCGAGTGGGCGTTCCGCTGCGGTTATGACAAGCTGAGCTCATCATGAGCACAGCTCCTCTGTGCCTCATGATGAGCTGAGCTCGTCATGAGTGTCGAACAGGTTAATAAGCTTCAAAAGAGACAAGAAGACTTTCAATGGAAATTATATGAAAGGGACATGGCATCATGAACAATTTAGGGGGTTGAAAAGAAAAAGACGAGACCCAACTTTTGACAAAGTGCACTCTGAAATGGACTCACACGAGAAATGTAGATGTGTGATGATTTTACAAATCATCAGAGGGTGAAATAGAGAAAGCTGAAAATGTTTACGAAAATTTCACCACATGAAATATAGAAATGCGCTAAATAGTAACACGAAAAGTGCATAAAAGTCAAACGTTAGAAAATGTGCCTCTATATAAAGTGCACACGTGAAAATTTTGTTTATTTTCTGCAGAAAACTTTCATTTCTATCTTTCTCCACTCACTAGGCTGCACTATTCATTTATTCTACCCTGTCCCTTTAAGAAATTTTTTTTTTTCACAAAATAGTGATTTAACATTATAATAAAACTCTAGGGCTTGACATTTGTGAAATGTGTTGTTTTCTGAAAAATATATTTCTTCTTTCCTCACACCATATGACTTCACTATATGTAGATTGTATTCTTTGCCACATATACATAATGTACACGTGTATTAATGAAAAGAAAATTCTTGCTGCAGCTTACAGTCTGTGATCAAACCAGGACATACCAAAATTTGAATGTTTCATTTCATAGAGTAGCGTTATTGTGATATGATGGGACACCAAACAACTAACAGAGTAGTCTTGCAAAAGGTTCTCATGAGAACCTTCGGAATTGTAACTTATTGTAATACGTTGTCGCCATTTCTGACTTCATGCTGTTGTGGATGTTTACCATTGGAATTTAGGATGAAGACGATGAAGCATTGAAAGATCTCTAACCATTGGACACCGATGACATATTCGCCTGTTTTTGAAACATGCTTAACTGCTTTCTATGTAGTAAGTGTTCCTAGCTAGAGAAGTACTCTTTCCATGCATCGGTACCCTGCCACGTTCCTTGGCGCATTGCTTTGTTAGCCTGACTTGCCATAAGCTACTGCTTACTGTGATTTCTTTGTTTTCTTTGCACTTTGTGAGATTTTTCTGTTTTAAGCTGATCGTAGCTACTGCTGCGATTCTTACCTTCCTACCTTTTAGATGGTTGCTTCTGCAACTGTCTGGAGAACTCGGCTGAGTGTCTAAAACTACCATTTATTAGGAGTTCGATCACCCTCTTAGGTATTTGACTTTGCTCCTAAATCTACTTCCTTTTATCCAGAAGGAACTCTGTATGGGTTCTTGTTAGGATAGAATAGGTCCTTTAGTTTAGAATAGGGACTATACCCTGAATAGAACACACTGTTATATTTCTCTATGCTTGTTCTAACCGTTCTTATTTCATATTATTTCTCCAATTGATTTGCAACTGATTTGAATGCAAGAACAAAAATACTGACTAATCTAATGAGAAAAATACATTTTAAAATCTTCATCAACCCTCTCGCTATTGACTGAACATCAAATGTAATTATTGACTTCTTTGTTGTGTAATGCTCCATTCGAAAACAGTGGCAAAGATACATTGTCCTAGAAAGATGCAGAACTCCCTATTTCTCTAAGTAAATTTAAAGTGATGTAATTTGTGAAAGAATTTAAAGAGATTTGTCTGCTAGCATACTCAACCAGTCATCAGCCAACTTACCAACAAACTCGCCTCTAGCAAACAAATACACACATACGGCAGGCCAATAGCCACACATACCAATAGGTAACTCTCACACACACTGCCAGCCAACAGCTACACATATTATCAGGCAACAGCAACACATTTGTCTAACCAACAGCCATACATACAGCCAGCCAACAGCCATACATTCTGCTAGCCAACAGCCAAGCATACTGCCAGCTAAGTTCTGCTAGAATCCACACAATCACTACTACACACATGCTACCTGCCACTGCTGGGGTTGGTGCCTTGAGGAGTTTCACTTCTACCTTGGTCATCTGCCTTCCACCTGAACAAGATCCCTAACAACACAAACCTATGCAACGTTTTGACTTTCTGTTCATGTCTGTATCTCTGGCATTCCTAGTATCATGATAGTACTAGGTACACCTTTACTAACACCGTCCTGTGGCAGCCTGATAGTTCAGAAATTCTTATTTTTCATTCTCCTTTACTGCACTCGCAGAGCTAAATCCAATTCCTAATGTGTCGTAGTAAGTTGCGGATGTTCAGGAGTGCCTTTGGGGCACATTCATCAGGCAGTATGAGCATGCCTACAGGGTAACACTGGGAAAACCATGCTGGGGCTAACTCTACTAAGCGCCCTAAAGAGCACTTCTAAAAAGATTAAGGACCTTAGGGATTGGTGGACAGGGGGGCAAAACACAGTGCATGTAATGTCCACCATTACATGCAGCGCATTGACTGTAATGCACTAGTAATACAGCGGGTGGAATATCGCTATGTTCTGAGTGAGCATGAAGATAGCACAGGCTACAGTTTGGTGGTCCGTGTGCTCAGTCAAAAAGGGTTTGGTGGACTAGGTACTCAGTCAACACTTAGTGCATGTCCTGTACACCATTATATACAGTGCATTCACTGTATTGCTCTTGTAAAATGACAGATGTGACATCTGCTATGTTTTGACAGAGGCTGAAGGTGGCAAGCCCCCCAAAACAAGACCAATCGGTGCCTCTTTACTGGAGTCATTAAAGACATGGGCTCTCAAATCTAGTTTAGGAAGAAAGTATTTAATTACAGTTCTCACCAAATTAAACAGAAGAATTTTTAAAATTTCACAGATATGCAAGTAATGGGCCATGGAAGAATTGTATCCATGAACAATGATTTGGGGACAATATTAACTCTTAGTCTGTGTGCTTGAGTTCAGTCAATTTCTCAGACTTTCACTTTTGTGTAGTAGAAAGTGAAGCAAGTGAAAACACAGGGCCATATTATCAAGGAAGCTGCGGTAGTTTATCGCCGCTTTACCGGCAGGAAACTGCCGATAGAGCGGCGATAATGGCCTTGATAAAATGCAAATCGAATTTCAATCGAAGCCCAGGTTAGATGTGTGAACATCTAACCTGGGCTTCGATTGAAATTCGAATCGCATATTATCAAGGCCATTATCGCCGCTCTATCGGCAGTTTCCTGACGGGAAAGCGGCGATAAACTACCGCAGCTTCCTTGATAATATGGCCCACAGTTCCAGCTGAGATGGGTATTGGGGACAATAAGATCTACTCGCCTGCCTCTTTCTTTGGCAAGCAGAAACTCTACATTGGTGATGTTGTCAACTCGTTTGCCCTATTTCAGGAACACAATCAGCATAGTGAAGGTCTTGGAGCCTTCAAACATCCTCCACAAGAGATGGAGTAGAGGCTACTGCTTCCGCAGCACCAAAGCTTTCAACAACAGCCAACTGAAAGTTACAGTAAGAAATCGGTCTTCCCATGGTAGTCTGCCAATAGACAGCATGCACATTGTATGTTGCAAACTGAATCAGGTTGATTGCCAATGTCTTATACCATGTGCGAGTTTCATGATGAGTTATATGTTTCTGGACATTTTTATGCACTCTGCCCATGTACCTATTGTAATCAAGCGTACAGGTGGGCTCACCCAAGTACCTATTGCAATCAAGCATACAGGTGGGCTTGCGTATTCCTGCAAACTGACCCCAGACCATGACTGGAGAAATGCTCTTATTAGGAAGTGTAGTGAGCACATATATTTCCAGACTGTCTGACAATTTAACATTGAGGCTTTTTGGAGCACCCTACAAATAAACAACAGATGGACTCCTTTGCGGTTCTTTCAAATTGTATTGTAAGCCATGGAGACAGCTTTGTAGTTCACAAACAGGTCGGGCCGTTTTACACATACACTGCACTTTCCCTGTTTGAGCCATGAACCCCCTTTAAATAAGTGCACCATGTACAAACAGGCAAAGTGTGCCATATTACCATGAATGTGATACCCCCAGCTGCAAACTTATGCTGTCCTGGGGGCAGCACACTCAAGTGAAATGCAAAGTGGCTGCTTCAAAGCCACTCCATGTTTCACTGTGTAGGCAGCAGCCTACCTACACTTTAACGAGGGAAGAAAGATTCTCTTGCCAGCAGGTGAAGTGGCTGCCTGGAACCACCTGCAAGGGGATGTCTGGGATGTCAATGGGACCCCCTTTCTCCTCTCCAGAGGGCTGCCTTTAAGAGGCAGTATCAGTTCATCTCCCAAAGGAATGTTTGCCTCTGCGCCAGCGCAGATGCAAAGTGATTTCCTCATTTGTACGGGGAGCGGCCCCATGCAAATGAAGGAACACACTCTAATGATAGAGCTGGTGCTACATGTACGCCAGTTACAGAAGGGGGTGCACAAGCATCTGGGCACACATGCCCGTTGCGCCCCTGGGGCACTCTGGAATACGGTGCCTGGACTCCTGTTTAAAAGTTACCCATATGCAGGTTATTATTATTATTATTATTATTATTAATAGTGTTTTGTTAAGCGCAGGCAACCCGGAGGCCTCGTAGCGCTATATTGTTTGAGTCATGAGAAGGTCAGAGAGCCAAGTTAGATGAAGAGGAGCGTTTTCAGTTCCTTCCGGAACTTCAGCAAGTTTGGCTCGCCACGTAGGGTGTCAGGCAGGGAGTTCCAGGCTTTGGCGGCATTCCAGGAGAAGGAGCATCCACCCCATCTTGCCCGTTTAATTCTGTTCACGGTAGCCAGAAAAGCTGAGCTGGATCTCAGGCTTCTTTTGGGGAGATAGGGGTTTGCCAGGGAGCAGATCATGGATGGAGCAGTTTTCCACATGGCTTTGTGCAAAATGCACATGGATTTGAACACAACTCTGGCCTTGATGGGCAGCCAGTGTAGTTTCTTTAGAGCTGCTGTGCCGGAGTCTCGCCGGCCCAGGTTTAGGAGGAGGCGAGCCGCTGCATTTTGTGTAGTCTGAAGTTTTCTGGTGGTAGAGATAGGGGCTCCTAAGTATAGTGAGTTTCCGTAGTCCAGACGGGACAGAATAATGGCTTGCACCATGATTCTACGTGCTTGGAAGGGAAGAAGAGGCAGCACTTTCCTGAGCATCCGCATCAGGCCAAAACAAGTAGCGGACAGGGTATTGCTTGTTGCTTGAAGTCTAATTTCGAATCCAACCACATGCCCAGACTCTTTATTTGGGTCTTGGGTTGGGGTGGGTTTCCCATGCTAGGGGGCCAATCAAGCATAGGACCAGGAGTCAGTGAGTTGCCCAAGATCATGAGCTCAGTTTTCTCACCATTGAGCTTTAGGTGTGAGGTGGTCATCCACTGATTTATTGCTACCAAGCAATTCGTAAGATTAAGGGGGGAGGTATTAGGCTGGTTCATGGATACCACCAATTGTGTGTCGTCGGCATAGGTTACAATATCTAGGCCAAACGAGTGCACAATGTCCGCAAGGGGTTGTAAGTAAACATTAAATAGGGTAGGGCTCAGAGACGAACCCTGCGGTACGCCTTGATCAAGGGGCCATATTTTTGAATGGGCATCATTCTCAACTACCTCAAAGGAACGGTCTTCCAGGAAAGATTGGAGCCATAGTATGGCCTTCCCTGCAATTCCTGTGTGGCGTAGGCGGTCTAGAAGGATGCTGGTATTGATGGTATCAAAGGCGGCACTGAGATCAAGCAGCATCATTGCTACAGTGCCGCCTTGATCCATCTGTTTCCTTGCCACCTCAGTCACAGTCAGAAGAGCCGTTTCTGTACCTAGCTTTGGGCGGAAACCTGCTTGGGAATCGTGGAGCAGGAGGTTATGTTCCAGGTATTGAGTAATGGAGGCATTAATATGTTTCTCCAGTAATTTGCTGATCCAAGGAAGGAGTGAAATTGGACGATAGTTGGCCATGTTATCAGGGTCCAAGGTTGGTTTCTTTAAAAGTGCTCTAACTTGGGCACGTTTCCATGCCACAGGGACTATGCCTGTGGTGATAGAAGAGTTTATGATTTTAAGAATGACCGGCCTAATGATGTCCGTAATTTTAAGTAGGTGGAAAGGGGGGGCAGGATCAGTAGGTGATCCAGATTTAACCCTCTGCATCAGGATATCTAGTGAGTCCTCGTTAAGTAGAGGGAACTCATCCAGTGTATGCGGCGTCAGCTGTGGTGAGGGGGAACCTTTGGGTGGATTAAATGTGGCAATGATATTCTGGATTTTTTGGGGGAAATATTCTGCCTGATTGTCACAACGTAGTTGGATTTTATTGGGATCAAGGGGAATAGTCGGGGTGTCAATGAGGGATTTTGCAATTTTAAAGATTGCACTTGATGAATTGGAGGCACTGGTAATTATGTTTTCAAAGTAAAAGGCTTTTGAGTTCCTAATTTCTGCTTTATATTTTTTAATTGCCTCTTGATGGCTGAGTTTGTCTAAATTATTGCGGGAGACCCTCCAGGTGCGTTCCAATTTCCTACAACCTCTTTTCAGCTCTTTGAGTTGAGGGGTATACCATGGGGAATTTCTTGATTTAGTTTTTTCTTTGAGATCTTTCAGAGGTGCAACAGAATCCAGAGCTGTGCACATCCAGTTAGTGTAGGTGTCATAAAGAAGTGTGGGGTCTGTTCCCAATTGAGAAGGAGCAGGAGATAAGGATTCAATCCACTGGTCCACCGAGATTTTTGACCATTCTCTCCCCTGCAGGGTAGTGCGGGGGACAACTGGTGGTGGGGTAGCTGGTGTCCATTGTATCGGAATCAGGTAATGGTCTGTCCAAACCAGGGGCAGAGGTGTCCCTACCTCTAGTCTTTGGTCATTGCTAAATACCCAATCTAAGAGATGACCTTTTTCGTGAGTGGGTAGAAAGCCCTTCTTTGTGATTTGGAGGGCTGCCAGATCCTCTACTAGGGATCTGGCCGTCGTGTTACTGGGGTCATCCAAATGGATGTTAACATCTCCTAATAGAGAAAAATGGGGGCAGGTGATCACTGATTCAGCGATCTTTGAGTGGAGTGAATCAAGAAAGTCTCCTATTTGGTTCGGGGGGCGGTAAATAAGAATGCCTGAGAAAGTTGCGGTGGGATTAAAGTCCAGGGAGAAATACATGCTCTCACAGTTGGATATCGAGGTCGGGCTAACCCTACATTGGTAGTGGTTTTTAACAAGAATAGCCAGGCCCCCTCCTCTACCCTGTGGTCTATCCATCCTGTGGAGGGCATATCCCAGTTGCATAAGGGCAGTAATGTCCGGATCCGATATATCCCTGAGCCAGGTCTCTGTTAAAAATATTACGTCAGGGCTAGTTTCTTCTAAAAGTAGTGCCATTTGCACTGCATGTTTAATTAGGGAGCGACAATTAAGGAGAAACATTTTGTAGTGCCTGATGCTATGAGAGATGCCACTAAAGCTGGTGAGTGCATAATTACAATGGGAGCATATACCTGTAGTTGAGTTCGGGCGGATTGAATGCCAGCAAAGGTCTCGGGTAGGTGGCATTACATTTTTTAAGGAGAGAGAGTCATACCGTATAGGCAGGACGGTAGCCGCACTGGTTTGGGCAGGGGGGGTGGCCCCTGGTCCCGTCCGGTCGCGGACGGGCGCAGACGGGCTTGCCTTTGGCGCGCCTTTGGCGCGCCGCCGGCGTGCCCGCTGCGCGGACGGGCAGTGCGAGTGTTTTTATCCATTGGTTAAGTGAGGAAGGTGGGAGGGACGATAGACTGCACCGTCTCCCTTCCCTTCCCAAGATGGCGGCTCCGGTGGGTGGGGGGGAGTGCCTAGCGTCAATCGCGAGCGGAGCAGCGCTGTCCGATCGTGACGCTGCCTGGAGAGAAGTAATCTCGCCCCAGGTAAGGATCTGCCTAAAAACGTCCAATTAAAATATATACAGATTTTAAAATTGGTTCCGAACCTTCAATGCTGAAGGCAGCGTTAGTGCGAGCCCTATAGAATTTCAGTGATATTATTAGCAATCAATAATAATCTATTCAATAGAGGCGCAAGAGAGCGCTCAGAGACCCGGCTTCCGCCTCAGGGCGAGTGAAACAACTCAAGTTAAAACAAACAATACCGGTCTCTAAGTTTGTAACCCTTAAGTAGTCTGGGAGGGCGGGAGGGGCGATAGACTGCACCGTCTCCCTTCCCTTCCCAAGATGGCGGCTCCGGTGGGTGGGGGGGAGTGCCTAGCGTCAATCGCGAGCGGAGCAGCGCTGTCCGATCGTGACGCTGCCTGGAGAGAAGTAATCTCGCCCCAGGTAAGGATCTGCCTAAAAACGTCCAATTAAAATATATACAGATTTTAAAATTGGTTCCGAACCTTCAATGCTGAAGGCAGCGTTAGTGCGAGCCCTATAGAATTTCAGTGATATTATTAGCAATCAATAATAATCTATTCAATTATTTTAATATATTTATAAGGAGAGATTTGGCAAGCTCCTAAACATTCTGCTCACTAAGTCTAAACGTGGACGGGTATACTGCAGGGTTCATTGTGGAGTACTTCCCTGCATATAGTCTCAGGCTGTACACATAACAAGTACAGCTCTACGACATGTACTTCACAATGATATAACAAGCTATTTTGCTTGGAATGTACTGCCTTTACAGCAGTCACCCTTTGTAGAAGATCAAGGACTCATCAACTGCTATAATCTTCCAATGAGTACAAAACACTGGAAACTTGGCAGACAAATGTTCCAGGAAGAGCCAGATTTGGAACAACCTGTAATGGCCTGGGGGGTCCGTGGAAAATGAAGCAGAATTTTCATAGAAATGCAGCATCTGCTGCAAAATCTAAAACCTGCCTTTGCTTATGAACGATGTGAAGGTTGGTGCTGCTGAAACTGCACAAGTAGATGATTAGAAATGTACAGTTGGTTTTCCTAAGTGAAGTGGGAGTTCGCAGATATGTGTACAGTGAGCTCCAGAATGAATCCATGCTCTCTCAGAAACTAAACAATAAGAAAGCACAAACAGCAGACCATTGTCAAGCACATTAATTCCTGTGTCTTCCAATTATCAGATGGTGCAGTCACTTCCAACAACTGCTGTTTAAGGATGTCTAAATTAGACCAGTAGACAAAAAACAAAAGGGAAGGTGCACTCCAATGAAGTCAATAGAGCAAAGAGTATTTTTAAAAGTCTCTTCTTTATTCAGTATCAAAAAGTTTTTTTTCCAGTCATCAAAGGCACAACCAACGCGTTTCGTTCCCCTTTGTGCCACGGGAACTTCGTCAGGGATGTAAAAATTATAAGAACATATATATACATAAATACACAAATAAATACACATGATCACATTACTGAATATCAACAGAACACACAAAATTTGACCCAAAGAAACATATAACCAATACATGGATATTGACTATTAACAAATATACAAAATTGAAAAACACAGCATACATTTTAAAACAACACCCGAAGTTTGTTGGTCAGGAATAACAGCGAGATCAGGTGCATGTAGTTAAAAAAAGGGACAAAAGAGTAGAAAAAGGAGAGAAAGGAGAAGGTGACGACCAAAGGAAAAACCAAAATAGCCTAAGCGAAATAGAAAGAGTGAGCCCATGTCTCAAAGTCAATGCTTACCTAAACAGTATATTTAGTATGAAGTCAAACGTCACGTTTTTAGGAAAATAATCGGTCCTTATGGTGAGCATCCCAATGATACAGAACTGGTGAAAATAAACAATATATGAAAAGATATCATAAGAAAGTTGCTTATAAAATCACATAGTCAGAATAATGTGTCTAATCCCTCATAGACCTTGTGAAAAGATGATGCCCATCATGAGGGTCTTAGGGATATATATACCTTATTTAAAATGATTCTAAGGGTACCACATTCATGTTCCCCAGGAGTTTCATCAATTTGTTCTTTTAAAACCGTCCCATTGATATCTGGAACAAAAAAGGGGGGAGCATGGGATGCCAGTCAGTAATGCATTAATCACGGTATTCTGAGACAGACTCGAACGGCCCAACTCGAAAAAATTGGAGACATAAGAGATCAAGGGACATATGAGATAGGTATATATTTGTACCCCCACAGAGACATGTTGTACATTCCAGATAAGCGCCAGAGTTGCTCACTGCTCTGTTTAGGTGAACGGTGATTGTGAAAGTTGAAAAGTAGAGACTAAGGGGAAAGAGTGAGATGGAGGGGAACACATCAGATACGCAGTTTGAGATAGTGTGATTCATAGGACATTGGCAATTAGTTCATATTTATTATGAATAGTTCATAGATTCTCCACACGGTTATTACGAACCATAAAGTAGATCAAATACAAATAAGACTAATAACTGTGGTCATTAAATACTGACCACCCATTAAGAACATCGAAATTTTACAGGAGGAAGGGTAATAGTCTTACCCTTAGTCAGTAGACCTTCGCACCCAAGAAAGGGATTATGTTTCCCCCGCAGAGAAAGTACCTGGAATCAAAGTGTAACCATATGAGTTACATGTGACCCATTATATTCATTAATGAGCTTAAGAACAACGTGTGAATATCCTCATAAGCTAATTTGCTGGTCCAGTATTACCCGTAACATTATCCCTTGCAGCGATCGGTTAAAATTATCATGTGAAACCTTTTGTTTTTATCCTAGTGTCCCGCTATAGAGAGTCTAATGCTCAAAAAGCTATCACCCCATGTGCGATGTTTTATCCAAAGTTCGGTCGGACCATCACTAGAAACACAGACCCCTCATGGCTCATTCCCAAGTTTTATACTATATATCATATCTTTTGCCGGGATTCCTAGTGCACATGTGGACAACCGTATTTCTCTAAAAAGTAGAGATAATTCGGTCCTCTATTGACCGTCTTTGTCATAAAATGTCCGTTACATCAACCCCGGAAATGAATTATTATGATAAGCAAGGCATACAAAGACCCACATACCTTGCTTCAAATCGTGCGGGGTTACAAGAATAATTAGGTTGGGAGCCGTTCCCAGACTGATACCTCCGCTAGGTGCAACAATCGGTAATGAACACAGTTGCGGCACCTAAGTCAAAGGAGAAGCAACCACAACCAACATTATGGTAACAGAACCAATGCCGAAATAAACGATAGTACTGCGCAACCCTCCCCCCTGGGATTTCCACATACCTTTAATACAGCACCGGAGTCGTAGGTCGCCAAAAGTTTGAGACGCCAAGAGTCTACTGGCTTGAGTAAGTTTTTTAAAGCCCAGTCAATTACAGTTAAGCACCGCCCCTTCCCCCAGCGGTGGCCGTATGGTCAGAACAGCAGCTGCTTCACAACAAAGCGTGGTGGCCATCTTTAAGGATGCATTTACTACGTGCCAAAAGACTTGTCTAAATTGAATTTGTGTATCGGACAGGGTAAATAAGACCCTATGGTTTAGCAAAGGAAAAGAAAAGCTGATAGTGTTGATACAGTATCAAGCCAGAGGTAAACTAAACACTTGCGTGTGTCTCAATACACCGTCCTCAGTTTAATAATATACAGCGCCTGATACAAGCAGTAGTGACATGATCGGAGTGGTGTCTGTTACACAGCCAAACGTGGCGGCCATTTCTTAGAAGGCATTACTTGGTGCTAAAACATGCTTCAATTCAGTTTATGTGTCAAAAGGGAATGCGAAAACTAGTGAATCGACAAGAGTGTAAGAGTATGAATACTAATTTGAGTCAAAAATAATCAAAGCACTCTCGTACATCTTAGTGCACCGCCCTTGATTTGATTGCAATCACATAGTACTACCAAAGTCAGAGATTCTTAAATCAAGAGTAAGATTAATTTACACCATTATATTTGTTATGTTATGTTATGTTAATTTTTTATTTATACAGCGCTCGTACGCCCACAGGCTTCATGGCGCTATCGAAACTTTTGAACACAACACAGCCTCTGGGTACTTTGAGCAAGAGTAGATCATGTCTCAGTTTAATTGCAGTAAGCTTGTCTAAAAAGCAACGTTTTAAATGCCTGTCTGAAGGAGAGAAGGTCCTCACTCTGTTTCAGAGTCAGTGGCAGAGAGTTCCACAAGGAGGGGGCAAGAAAGTGGAAACTACTACCGCCCTGGTGCTTTTTCCTATATACTGGAGTCATCAGTAGCTCTTGTTGGGCTGATCGAAGATTTCGTGAAGGGATGTACTTACAAACTAAATTCCTAATAAATTTCGGGCCTTTGCCCTGCAGAGCTTTAAAAATAATACAACCAGCTTTAAAACTGACCCTCTGAGCCACAGGTAGCCAGTGAAGTTTTTCTAATCCTGATCTAATGGATTGCCGTTTAGGTTGTTTAAAAATAAGCCTGGCTGCCTGATTTTGGACATATTGTAGTCTCTTCAGCTGACCTGCTGGGAGACCGAGATACAAGCTGTTGGAAAAATCAATCCGTGATAATATTAAGGCAGCAATTGCCTGAATCAAGGCAGAGTGAGTTAACAACTGGGATATTTTCTTTATCTTTCTCAGTTGAAAGAAACTGGTTGAGACTACCGTCCCTATGTGGCTTTTTAATGAGAGATCCTCACTAAGAGTCACCCCTAAACTCTTGACTGTGTGGGACTTCGTAGGTGGAATACCCATGTTAGATGGCCAGAAATGGGGACCCCAACTAATTTCACTCTTCCCGGGCAAGATAAGTTCTGTCTTGCCCGGGTTGAGTTTGAGGTAATTTAGATTCATCCATCTCTGGATGTGAGACATGGTATCCTGAAAGGCTGCCACAGCATCAGGGGAGTCTAATGCAAAGACCAATTGCAGATCGTCTGCATAGTTAAAAATTGTGACTTTCCAATTTTTCAGGGAGTACAATAGAGGACGTAAATATAAATTAAAAAGGAGTGGGGAAAGGGATGATCCCTGAGGGACACCGCAGGTGGAAACAATTTTTGGTGCTGTGAATGACCCCAATCTGACTGACTGAGTGCGTTCAGAAATAAAAGATTCTAGCCAGCTCAGAGCTGGGCCCCTGATGCCGGCCTGCTCGACACGGTTGACAAGAATGGTATGGTCAACCGTGTCGAACGCAGCCGACAGATCAAGGAGCACCAATGCCTGGTGGGCCTCTCTATCTGCGTTGGATCTCAGGGTGTTCTGGACCGCGAGTATCACTGTCTCGGTGGAAAGGCCCGGCCGAAAGCCTGCCTGATTTGGTTCTAAATATTCAGTTAGTTCGATGAAGCTCGAGACACAATTAGATACGTGAGCCTCCAGAATTTTAGACAGATAGCGTAACAGGGAGATCGGCCTATAATTGGAAGGGTCATGTGGGTCAATGCCAGATTTTTTTATCAAAGGGATCAACAGGGCCTGTTTAAAACTGCTAGGTACTTTACCCTGGGCACATGATATTGAAATACCGAAAACAAACAAGGAACAGAAACAATTCAAGAAAATCCTGTCAAGAGTATATTGAAATGAGAATACTTTGAAAGAGATAAAAATTTTAAGAGAATCCGCCATAAGATCTAAGGAAGAAAGGTACATAGCTGGTATAGGTTGCAAAGAGCGGGATACACCAAAGGATAAGATTTTTTAGAAGAGAAAATACAGAGAGGAATATAATACTGTGAGACGGAAAAAAGTTTTTCCGAATGAATTGTACATATGAGTGCTCAAGAGAACATTCCTATTGGACAATGGGTTTCAAAAACTTTTACAATTTTTTAAAACTTTTTAACATAAGACCATCTTTGGTTTGATACAGATATGCATTAGGCTCATCCTATGCAGTAGGTAAATATCCTAAACAATAACGGTTTTCACTTTTTCCCAGATCATCCTAGACAGATACTGCAAATTAGATCACTCTACCCAAGGAAATAATGTAGCTCCCTATCCGTATTATGCCCAATCTGGGTAGCCTTTAGACGGCAAATCCATTTTACTTCTCTTTGTCTAAGTACTAACTCGCAGTCACCACCCCTGGCATCCTGAGTAATGTGGTCCATACCGTGGAACCAAAAGGTTGGATCATTATGGTGGACATCATTGTAATGAATGCTGACCGGATATCGAATGTCCCTATTGATAATCGCTCTACGGTGTTCTTGAATTCTAGCCTTCAGTGAACGAACAGTGCTACATACATAGATGATGTTGCATTTACCTCCCAACACATACACCATGTATTGGGTGTTACAATTGATAAAGTTGTTGGTCTTATACTTTTTGGTGGTGTTGTAAATGAATTCTGTAGTCTTGTTGAGGCCTGAGGGGCATATATTACAAGAGCCAAAAAAAAAGAAACCTTGTGGTTTAGAGGGGAGCCACATGCTTCGAGGAGTGGTCACATGGCTGACACATAATGTATCACTTAGTGACCTACATTTGCAGTAAGTGATCAAGGGTCTGGTTGTTATTGTGTTCGATAACCCCGGAATGTCCTGTAGCATTTTCCAATTCTTTTTAAGAATCCCATATACTTTACAGCTGTTCGAATTGTACTGTGTCACAAACTTGGTTGTGTGTTCATTACTCCTTTTCCTATTCGTGTCTCTATATTTACTACATAGTGTGTCTTCTCTTTTTAGTTTGTTTGCTCTCTGTACAGCTGTATTTATGATATTTCTTTTGTAGCCCCTTTTCAAAAATCTGTTGCTTGCTATCCTTATGCTTTCAGCAAATGTATCATCCCCGCTACAATTTCTCCTCAGCCTGGTCATCTCCCCATATGGGATATTATTGATAACCGTATGTGGGTGTGCACTCTCTGCATGCAGCATCGCGTTGCAAGCTGTTTCCTTTCTGTAGAGTGTGCTTTGTACCACACCCTCTTTTACAAAAAAGTGTTTATCTAGGAAATTGATACTGTCCTTGCCTTGTGTCATGGTGAGCTTGACATTACAGTTGTTATCATTAAGAAATGAGTGGAATGAATTTAGTTGTTCAGTGGATCCCGACCATAAAACAATAATGTCATCTATGTAACTCCCCCAGAAGACGATGTACTCAGTCCAGGGGGAGGCACCTCCACGCCATGCATGCTCCCTCTCGAACCACCCCATGAAGAGGATAGGATAAAATCAAAAGGTTTCACATGATAATTGAAACTGCAAGGGATAATGTTGCGGGTAATACTGGACTAGCAAATTAGCTTATGAGGATATTCACACGTTGTTTTAAGTTCATTAATGAATATAATGGGTCATATGTAACTCATATGGTTGCACTTTGATTCACTTTCTCTGCGGGGGAAACATAATTCTTTTCTTGGGTGCGAAGGTCTACTGACTAAGGGTAAGACTATTACCCTTCCTACACTAAAATTTCGATGTTCTTAATGGGTGGTCAGTATTTAATGACCACAGTTATTAGTCTTATTTGTATTTGATCTACTTTATGGTCGTAATAACTGTGTGGAGAATCTATGAACTATTCATAATAAATATGAACTAATTGCCAATGTCCTTAGAATCACACTATCTCAAACTGCGTATCTGATGTGTTCCCCTCCATCTCACTCTTTCCCCTTAGTCTCTACTTTTCAACTTTCACAATCACCATTCACCTAAACAGAGCAGTGAGCAACTCTGGCGCTTATCTGGTATGTACAACATGTCTCTGTGGGGGTAGGAATATATACCTATCTCATATGTCTCCTATTGTTTCGAGTTGGGCCGTTCGAGTCTGTCTCAGAATACAGTGATGAATGCATTACTTACTGGCGTCCCATGCTCCCCCCTTTTTTTGTTCCAGCTATCAATGGGACGGTATTAAAAGAACAAATTGATGAAACTCCTGGGGAACATGAATGTGGTACCCTTAGAATCATTTTAAATAAGGTATATATATCCCTAAGACCCTCATGATCGGCATGATCTTTTCACAAGGTCTATGAGGGATTAGACACATTGTTCTGACCATGTGATTTTATAAGCAACTTTCTTATCATATCTTTTCATATATTGTTTATTTTCACCAGTTCTGTATCATTGGGATGCTCACCATAAGGACAGATTATTTTCCTAAAAACGTGACATTTGACTTCATACTAAATATACTGTTTAGGTAAGCATTGACTTTGAGACATGGGCTCACTCTTTCTATTTCGCTTAGGCTATTTTGGTTTTTCCTTTGGTCCTCACCTTCTCCTTTCTCTCCTTTTTATACTCTTTAGTCCCTTTTTTTAACTACATGCACCTGATCTCGCTGTTATCCCTGACCAACAAACTTCGGGTGTTGTTTTAAAATGTATGTTGTGTTTTTCAATTTTGTATATTTGTTTATAGTCAATATCCATGTATTGGTTATATGTTTCTTTGGGTTAAATTTCGTGTGTTCTGTTGATATTCAGTAATGTGATTATGTGTATTTATTTGTGTATTTATGTATATTTATGTTGTTATAATTTTTACAGCCCTGACGAAGTTCCCGTGGCACAAAGGGGAACGAAACGCGTTGGCTGTGCCTTTGATGACTGGAAAAAAAACTTTTTGATACTGAATAAAGAAGAGACTTTTAAAAAATACTCTTTGCTCTATTGACTTCATTGGAGTGCACCTTCCCTTTTGTTTTTTGTCTACTGGTCTAATTTAGACATCCTTAAACAGCGGATGTTGGAAGTGACTGCACCATCTGATAATTGGAAGACACAGGAATTAATGTTCTTGACCTTGGTCTGCTGTTTGTGCTTTCTTATTGTTTAATTTAAAATTGACTGTCTTGCACTTGTTCCTATTGTAACTTAATCTGATAAGAATATGGCTAGATTTGATGATGGGAGGGAGGAATTGGCCCTCAATCTATTCGGTACCAACAGACCCAAATAACCGATTTTACAGGGGGACTCTAACAAGATGAGCCTGAAGGCCCTTTTTCTGAAATTAGAACGTCTAAAGAAACTAGAATTGTCCCGATGGTGGGATGGGGTCGCTTTACAACAATATCTAACAAATAAAAAGATACCAAAAGGATTAAGAATCTTAATCTTCCCAACGTTTGAAGATCTTAGCGACACCCTCCTAGATGAGTGGGAGGGAAATCTAGAACATGCACCTCAAATCATGATGCAAATACTAATAAAGCATGCTCGAGAAAAAGGAGAGAAGCTTCAGGGTGAGATTGAGGCCCTTATCTTGGAAAGAAACAACAAGGAACTTAAAGATCATGTTGAAAAAAATGTTGAGATTTAAAAAAAGTAATGGATGTGCACCATATCTATCTGAAAGAGAAAAAACTCCGATAGATAAGAAGGGATGACAAGGACTACCGGGACGGACGCATATATACGTTCGCCCAAAAATTTGACAGTGTACAAGGAAGTGAGGACAAAAAGAGACAGCGTGAAGAACGGGATGAGAGTGATGATGCCAGATCAGGGAGTAGTATAACTTCGGCATCATCCTGTAGTGTAACATCTAATGCCCTGAATGAAGTCCCGTTAGGCGAGGGGGCCACTTCTTTTCAAAAGGAGTTGGCCAAATTAAGAATAAGCAGCAGATTGCAACAAAAAAGGGAGCAGTCAAAACCCCCAAGAGACCAAATATAACAAGGAGGGGCTGAAGGAGGGCAAAGGGCAGGTACAACAAAGGGGCCTACATACAAACCGTTATCAAAGAAAAAAGTTCCTTTCTGTGTAATTATTTCAGAAGGTAACCGTGAGGCCTATCCATATCAATTGACAATTTTTAATTTACAATTGAGGCAGACGAAAAACAAATTATTTGCTCCACACTAGGATAATTATACTGTAACTCGATATTTATTTTCATAAAAAACTCTTGTATTAAAAATTCTTTTCAAATACGCATTCGGTTATGCACTATGGTGCTCTGGTACATTATTATATCCACTAACTAACAATTCCGTGTTACGGTTTCTATCACAGAGTCACCCATCAGTAATATGCAATCATATTTCAAAATTCACAAATTAAATAGAAGAGTAAAAACATATCATGTACATTTAAAAAGTCCAATTGTCGACGCGTTTCGGTGCGTTGGTTACACTTGTTGCACCTTCATCAGGACGAACAGATTTAAAAACAAATATACTTCTTCTTTCTAGAAAAACAGAATGCATATAATTAATGTAGAGTTCCTAATGTAAGTTTACCTAGTAGTGGGCATTTGTTTAGAAATGTATACATATATTATCCTTACTTTTAATGAAAGAATAGACGTCCTTCTGTTAAGTTATCTGGACGATTTAGTCTTTACTGGTATGTTGGCTAGCGCTCATTAATTCACGGCCAGGGAGTATCTGGAATCACAACAGCATTTAATCAGTTTTAAGGACTTTATGTTTATACTAGTCTGCTGTGGTCCACATATAGTAGACTGCACTTACTTCTATGGTTCAAGTATGGCACATAATCAATGGTGTCTACTCTCTGTAGCGTCTTTAAATGTGCGCTGCAAGTTTTAGCTTCATGGCGGTGCCTGTGGAATACACATAATTGGTACCATATATTCTGGGTGGTTTTCCATGTTTGTGAGGTTTTTTCCTCCCGGGACCTATTAATACATACCAGTCATGTGAGGCCTGTTATTAAATCAGGTTGACCACTTTCTCTCAATTAGTGGAGATCTTGGTATCTTTTTTGGTGTTGGTCACTAATCTCGTGGCTTGAGTGACAACGCTCTTCTCATTTCTTTCAGAGCTGTTGAAGACAGGAAGAAAGGAATATGACAGTGACTGTTTTCAAGGAGAAGGTGTTACTAAGCATTCAGTCACTTATGAATTATATCGTGGGGCATAGATTGTTTAAATTAAAGTTAATGTCCCCATATCGTTTTCAGTTGGATTTGGTGTAAAACTTTCCCTCCTGACTATATAAAAGACAGAGGCATAGGGCCATCCAGTGTCCTTATTGCCCTTTTAATGTTAGTATGTGGAACTTGACCGCTTAACGTCAAAGTCCCTGTCAACCGGCAGAAGGATCACACTCTGCCAGTTTAAGATGTATTAGCTAGCCTATCTATCCCCCTGCTCCGTCGGTTTTAACTAAAGTTTGGTAATCTCACCCGTTCTCGTTTGGCGATTCCTCCTTCTGGCTGCCCGCTGCTTCACCGGAACTGACTAGTTCTCGGCAAACGCCGAGTGCTTTTTATACACCTGTTAAATGTTTAATTGCTCCCTCATTATCTCGCAATTATGCATTTAACCCGATCGTGCGCGTTCTAAACGCCATTTTAGTAGTTCAATGTGTATCCGTGTGCGCCGGATCTTGCGTGCGTAAAGCGGAGATGATCCGTAATGGATATACTGGGCGCCATTATGGTAGTTTGTTGTTGGTTTTAAACAAACTACAAAAATACACTCGTCCAGATCGGGATCGTATCATATGCCTAATTATCATGGCGATACTAACATTTACTGGCATCTGATGTTGCAAGCGGATATGCGTCTGCTGATTGTCTCACGCTAAGGTTGTTGGAACCGGTGAAAGTAGAGGGTTATTGTATTTTCTTTGCTTATTATTTTAATCTACCTTTAATTCATGTGTTTATAATCACATGACAAAATACTTTTCCTCGCTGGAGGGGTGGTACCATAGTTAGTATATATTTTCAACGCCATATCTGTGGTTTTTATGGCGCGTGGGATCGTGTGTGGTTACCGGCCTTTATATTTTCGGCAGTCTGGCCCTCTGCAGGAAAAAAGTCGGGATAAAGGGGCAGGTGAACAAGAATCAGTAGATGAGTGAAAGGCCGTTCCCAGCTCATTTCCTATGTTACCCTCACTGAAAACATAATACACAAGCAATACAACAAATATCCTGTAATTCAACACTTCATCAATCTGTATTCACGGAATAAACAATTTTTGTTCAGTCTAATTATTCCATACAAGAAAAAAATCTCAACAGCACCTAACTTTTATACAGTTCATTATACAGTATTTATTGTTTAGTGTTGTCAGATATTATATTTGCCAATGTTGTCACTAATGTCTTGTTCATTTATGCATAGCTGTACTTCTATGTTCTTCATCATGTTGCCCGGTATGGACCGTAATGGTTGTGACTCCTACAGTCGTGGCATTAGTGTTTCTAAGACTATCTGATCATTCTATCCCATTCTTCACGGCTATTAAGTCCTGAATAGTATGATTTAAACTTAGACATAAAAAACTGTTCTCTCTGTTTCCGCTTTTTATTGGCATCACCACCTCTTACAGAAATCTTGATTTTTTCTAGAATGAACCACTTAAGCTCATCGGGTTTATGATTCTCTGTGGTCCAATGGTCAACTAGAGGGGCATTTTTTCTCTGGAGCCTTATTGCTGATCGGTGTTCTGTCAGCCTTAAGCGTATTTCTCGTCCTGTTTCCCCTATGTAGCATTTGTTGCAAGGGCAGAGCACCAAGTATACCACATTGGACGTTCGGCAGTTGACATGCTCGTTCATCCAATGGGTGATGCCATTTACTTCCAATTTATCAGTTTTAATGATGCTCTTGCAATGTGAACATGATCCACATGGCAGGTTACCCCTAATGGGAGCATTATTGAGAATGTTTTTCTGTCCATTATTTTTAGGCTCTTTGAACGTGTGCACTAGATGATTTCTGATAGTCTTGTTTCTCCGATAAGCATACGTGGGTTTTGTCAATGGTATTACTCCTGCCTTATTTAGTATTCCCCAATTTTTGTTAATTAGATTCTTGACTTTGTTGCTAAAGCCATTATAGTCAGATACCATAATGATATTGTCCCTGTATTCGTTGGTTCTGGTAGTTGTCTCAAATAAGCTTTCCCGGTTGTAATATTTGGCACGCTTGTAGGCTTGTCTAATCAGGCGTTTGGGATATCCTCGCTGTGCCAACTTTTCTCTTAGAGTCTCTGCATGTTTCTCGTAACTCTTTCTATCACTACAATTACGCCTGATCCTTAAGAATTGACTAAAAGGTATCCCGTCTTTTTGGCATTTTGGGTGATAGCTTGTGTGATGCAGCAGGGTATTCCGATCTGTGGGTTTAACGTATAGTTCCACATTTAATGCTTGGTCTTTCTCATAAATTCTGATGTCCAAGAAGTCTACAGCTGATTGGCTTTTATTGGAAGTGAACCTGAGGTTTGGATCACCACAGTTGATCCATTCAAGAAAATTATCTAGGTCCTCTTCCGTGCCTTCCGAAATAAAGAAAATATTGTCTATAAATCTAGACCATCCCTTGACATTCTCAAAATAAGGACACATTTCATTGTATATGTTTTTTGTTTCAAATCTCCCTACATATAGGCATGCCAGACTGGGAGCACATGTGGCTCCCATGCTGGTCCCCTTAATTTGGCAATAATAGTCACGCTTGAACATGAAGATGTTGTTTTTCAAAATGATCTCGATGCACTCTAGGATGAAGGTACTCTGGGCACTCAGATCGCCTAAGTCATTTCTCAAAATATCATCCATCATTTTCACCGTGTCTTCCTGCGGGATATTAGTATACAATGCTTCAATATCCAAGCATACTAACCATTGGGTCTCTTTGTTGAATCTTAAACCTTCTACTTTAGAGATCATGTGGGTTGTGTCTTTTATATAGGACGGTAATTCAGCCACTAGTGGCTGAATGAAATGGTCCACATACTTGCTAAGGGGCTCAGTTAGTGACTCCATTCCTGACACTATCGGTCGCATGGGGGGATCTTCCAAGTTTTTATGAACCTTCGGAAGTCCATATAGTGCCGGGACTTTTGGGTTTTCATTAATTAAAAAGCGATATTCTTCCTCACATATTATGTTATCCTCCTTGGCGTAATCAACCACAGTTTTAACCTTTTTCTTCAGGTTTTCCCATTCTCTAACGCTACTTGGTCTGTAATGCATCTCATTGTTTAGAAGTTTAAACATTCTTTTCTCATAATCTTCCGTGCTAAGGACGACTATACTCCCCACCTTGTCTCCCGATTTTATAGTAATATCATCACAGGATGACAGGGATTTTAATGCTTCCCTTTCCGGTTTGGATAAATTATTCTGTGTCCACACTTGTGTGTCCAATAGCTTCTTCAAGCCAGTAGTCACCACTTTTTCAAAGGTGTCTACCTCTGGGCCTACCATGGTCGTGTTTGGTGTCCAAATAGATGGTGGTTTGAGGCCTGATTTGTTAATGTTTTCTCTCCTTTCTTTCCCTTCAAAGAACTTCTTTATCCTAATCTTCCTGAATAAATCCCTGACATCCCTCTCAATGTTGAATCTACTACCAGTGGTACTCGGGGCGAAGCCCAGTCCTTTTTCTAAAACCCTTATTTCATGCACTGTAAGTGTTTTATTTGAGAGGTTTATAATAGGGGCTTTTAGATTATCTAGTTCTGTTGTGGTGGTTATTGGGTGTTCTGAATCTAATCCCAATCTTTGTGGCTGCGGGTCCGCATGTAGGGTCTCCTCATGGTACCTCCTGTCTGTTGGTTGGCTACATACAAACCGAACACAGGAACGAAACAGAAATAATAAATGCTAGTTGCCTTGATGTTGAACTTGATGTCAGTGATTGTAATTCTGACTTGAAAATTGTTAATTTGTCTAATAAAATCTTGGATAAAGATGAGATCTCGGTATTGAGCAAGGGTCTAAGTTTTTGTCCGACTCAGGGTGGGGACTTGACTGATACTCACATTGATTTGTATGGGTTCGTGCGATTACTGAAATTGAGGGATTTCTTTTCTCGCCAAAATCCAAAAACAGTGGAACCCATTGGGAATCCAGATACCATTACCCACACAGTATCTGATGTTAGAAATATACAGTTATTATTGAACCTCGAGGAGGACAGCTATGGGATGGTCGCCCTCTTGGAGGAGATGGGCATCCAGCAGGATTATGGCATGGAGAGTCATTTAAAACCCAAATCAAAATTCGTTCCATCTTACAACTACCATCCAGGTATAGATTTATTCTATGAACAAGTTACAAATGACCTATACCAACTTGAAAGGACCTTTGGCTCTGCTCCACCTAGTACCCAAAACATTACCGTAAAAGAAAGCCAAGCATTGGAAAGACTGGGACTTGATAAGACCATTGTTATCAAGGAAGCCGTTAAAGGCGGGAATGTTGTTATAATGAATCATGGTGACTACATGACTGAAATTGAGAGACAACTGAATGACATTACATGCTACCGACACATTCCCGCCAACCCCACTACTAATGTTACAAACATGCTAACGGCCAGATTGATGGAATGGAGAGAGAGTGGCCTTCTGAGTGAGGATGAATTCAGGTATCTGAAGGTAGACAAACCTAAATACCCCTGTATATACATACTTCCTAAGATTCACAAGGGGGGTACCTTTCCACCTGGGCGACCCATTATTTCTGGTATTGGCTCGCCCACTGAGAAAGTATCGGAATTTGTCGATTTACATCTTCAAAAACATGTCATCAATCTACCCTCCTACATCAGAAATAGCAAGGACATTCTGGTAAAATTCAAAGATTTCCAATGGTCTGACGAACTCTCCTTTGTAACTTTTGATGTAGAGAGTTTGTACACATGTATACATAGAAAATTTGGCATACCTGCGGTACGATCATTTCTGGACAAAGAATGAGCAGAGCAACATGACTTTAATGAAATTTTGCTGGAAATGATAGACATCATCTTAACAAACAATTATTTTCTGCATGACACCACTTGGTATCATCAAACCCGTGGGACTGCTATGGGTTCATAATTCGCTCCCTCGTACGCCTGCCTCTTCATGGGGTGGTTCGAGAGGGACCATGCATGGCGTGGAGGTGCCTTCCCCTGGACTGAGTACATCGTGTTCTGGGGGAGGTACATGGACGAGATTATTGTTTTATGGTCGGGATCCACTGAACAACTAAATTCATTCCACTCATATCTTAATGATAACAACTGTAATGTCAAGCTCACCATGACACAAGGCAAGGACAGTATCAATTTCCTAGATATACACTTTTTTGTAAAAGAGGGTGTGGTACAAAGCACACTCTACAGAAAGGAAATAGCTTGCAACGCGATGCTGCATGCAGAGAGTGCACACCCACATACGGTTATCAATAATATCCCATATGGGAGATGACCAGGCTGAGGAGAAATTGTAGCGGGATGATACATTTGCTGAAAACATAGGGATAGCAAGCAACAGATTTTTGAAAAGGGGCTACAAAAGAAATATCATAAATACAGCTGTACAGAGAGCAAACAAACTAAAAAGAGAAGACACACTATGTAGTAAATATAGACACGAATAGGAAAAGGAGTAATGAACACACAACCAGGTTTGTGACACAGTACAATTCGAACAGCTGTAAAGTATATGGGATTCTTAAAAAGAATTGGAAAATGCTACAGGACATTCCGGGGTTATCGAACACAATAACAACCAGACCCTTGATCACTTACTGCAAATGTAGGTCACTACGTGATACATTATGTGTCAGCCATGTGACCACTCCTCGAAGCATGTGGCTCCCCTCTAAACCACAAGGTTTCTTTATTTGCGGCTCTTGTAATATATGCCCCTCAGGCCTCAACAAGACTACAGAATTCATGAAGGGAGAACATGGCGGCAGACGGCTGAGCTGCCGTGGTGCTCCGTGATGCGGACCTCTGTTTACCTTACTCGGTGACCCAGCCTGACTGACCTGACCTGCTTTATTAGCGAGAAGCGATCGTCATGACAATTTCACCGCTTTAACTATTATTTTCCGTTTTTTCGGAGAAAATGTAAAAATCAGCAGACCTCGAATTTTTTGAATTGGGCTGTTTACCTCGGAGCGGGTAGTCCTTTTACCGTGTTTTTGCCCTGTTGCAGCGGCCCCGTAACTGCGGCAGTCTTCCAAGACCCGGCGTTGGCGTTAGCGTCGGAGGTCAGTGACTGTGGTACGGCGGCAAATCCCTTTGACTCAGCGTCTCTGCTCGATCACCGCGATGCCGCGGTAAATTCCTCTGATGTTGCTGGAGTCGGCGGAGGCGAGGAAACACCGCACGCGGTTTTGAGGAGCGTGTCTCCTCCTGTGATACCGCGGCGCTGGTCTGTAGCAGCCCTGGAGCTGAGGAGGGGGAGGAGAGCCCGAAACCTGGTGAGAGTTTCTTTTGGGATTTCAACTAGAGCCGGTGAGTTAACTGCGTCAGTACCCCCTGAGAGACTGGCTTCCGAAGTAGAGGAAGGGTGTTTCACCTGCAGTAGGGGGGACCCTCAAGAGGTCAATAGCATTGAATTGAGTCCTTCGACTCAGATCCAGACTAGGTCTAAGGGGCGAAGTGGTAAGAGAGGTGGGAAAGTGCTAGCAACCCCATCTATTAATCAACCAGCACTGAAGGAAAATGGATCTTCTTTTTTAACAACTGAGGTGAAGAGTAAGGGGGCACACACAAACACTGCTAAACTAAAGGCTAAAACCAAGGCAAAAACTAAGAGCGTCCTTTCCACAGAACAAGGTTCGAAAATTACACCATCATTGCGCTCATATTTTAAGGCTTTGCCGCAAGTGTTGCGCCTTTCTAAGAACCAGGAAATGGCAGCCCTCAATGATGGCTTATATGCTGACCCATCGCTTGCAATGGAACAGGATACCGCCTTTAACTCTCCACCAACAGTGAGCTTGTGCTCGGCTCCGTCTATAGATCTAGATTTGGGCACAACTACCCTCATGTCCTCAGCCCAGGAAGGTGCAGTATCCACAAAGCCTACAGTGCCTGTAATGCCTCAAACTGAATCCCCAGTTGGTATTTTAGACTCTCTAGGTAAAGGGAGTGTATTACCTGCAGTGAACAGCCTATCATCAGCCTCGAATTTGGTTGAAGAGTGGATGAATATAAATACGAACAGCGTCGGAAGCCCAAGGGGTGGTACAGGTCCTGACTTGCAACAACAGTCGGTGCTGGAGCCTCCCGTCACGATTTTTGCTGAACCTATAGAGGAGTTGGTAACCGGAATTGGAACAAGAGGTGAATGCCCCATACTAAACAAAGTCGCTGTTGAGCTCTCATTGCAGTCTCCTGCACAATCTGCCTCTGCTAATTTAACACAAATAGATACCACAGTTGGCATAACAGCAGAGTCATTGATGGCAATGTTTTCTACACTCTCCCAAGATATAAAGAGGGGATTTGAGGAGTCCTCGGCTAATCAAGCGGAGATGCGGCGTTATTACGAGTCCCTTGATACCAAACTAGAGGGCCTGGCATCAAGGACAGGCATACTAGAAGAGAATATGGGAGCATTGTCACTGCATGTTGACAAAGCGGAAGAGGACATAGTGAAGTTAAAGAGAGAGGACCAAACCCTTCAGGATAGGATGGAGGTGTTAGAGAATAACGCCAGACGCAGTAATATACGGGTTCTCAATGTGCCTGAAGGAACTGAGGGTTCTGAAATTAAACAGTTTATGGTTCAGCTTTTGAAGGATTCACTAAGCCTAGGATGTTCGGTTGAGGAGCTCACCATTGACATCCAACGGGTGCACAGAGAACCTTTTAAACATAACCCACAAAGGACTAAACCTCGTAAGATTGTGATTAACTTCCACACATATGCCCTCAAGGAACAAATTCTCAACCAGGCTCTTAAACAGAAATCTCTATCAGGGAAGGGATTCTCTTTTCAAATAAGATCAGACCTGGCCAGGGTCACACTTGAAAGACAGTGGGAACTAGGCAGGCGCTTAGATGCTTTTAGGAGGGTGGGCGCCACAGCGAAGATAACCTTTCCCGCAGCGTTAAAAGTTATGCATAATAACAAAATGTATAATATTAGGACAGTACACGCAGCGGATGAGCTTCTGTTGGAGCTGGGTAATAAGGCTTCTGCATTATAGGGGAGAACGGGTTTTAAAGGGCCCTTAGTCATGCAACTTGTGGGGTTTCCTCTCTTTGTTTAGGAATATAGTCAAAGGTTTGTTACTTGATACTGAAAAAAAAAGAGAGAGTAAAAAAATAAAAAATAAAAAATGTATATATACCTGGTAGTTATAGATATAAAAGCACATAATGGAAAAGAAAAAAAATATATATATATATAAGTGAGGACACTTGGTCATTTTTTACTACCTTTTTCCTTCTATATCTTCTAGCACATAAGTTAGGCCGCAATGGCCTTTACATAAGGGGTTGGGTTCTAGCTTATGTTGGGACCGGGTGGGTGAGTCGGGGTCCGTAGGGGGGTGCCATCTACTGGATTTAATCCGGTTAGATACATCTAGGGTTCTCCACGGGAGGGGGGGTGGGAAGGGGCCGGGAGGTCGGGAGAGGGGGGGGTTAAAAAATGTTTTTAAAAAAAAGACTACAGAATTCATGTAGAACACCACCAAAAAGTATAAGATCAACAACTTTATCAATTGTAACACCCCATGCATGGTGTATGTGTTGGGAGGTAAATACAACATCATCTATGTAGGTAGCACTGTTCGTCCACTGAAGGCTAGAATTCAAGAACACCGTAGAGCGATTATCAATAGGGACATTCGATATCCGGTCAGCATTCATTACAATGATGTCCCCCATAATGATCCAATCTTTTGGTTCCACGGTATAGACCACATTACTCAGGATGCCAGGGGTGGTGACCGCGAGTTAGTACTTAGACAAAGAGAAGCAAAATGGATTTGCCGTCTAAAGGCTACCCAGATGGGGCATAATACGGACAGGGAGCTACATTATTTCCTTGGGTAGAGTGATCTAATTTGCAGTATCTGTCTAGGACGATCTGGGAAAAAGTGAAAACCGTTATTGTATAGGATATTTACCTACTGCATAGGATGATCCTAATGCATATCTGTATCAAACCAAAGATGGTCTTATGTTAAAAAGTTTTTAAAAATTGTAAAAGTTTTTGAACCCCTTTGTCCAATAGGAATGTTCTCTTGAGCACTCATATGTACAATTCATTCTGAAAAACTTTTTTCCATCTCACAGTATTATATTCCTCTCTGTATTTTCTCTTCTAAAAAATCTTATCCTTTGGTGTATCCTGCTCTTTACAACCTATACCAGCTATGTATCTTTCTCCTCTAGATCTTATGGCGGATTTTCTTAAAAATTCTATCTCTTCAAAGTATTCTCATTTCAATATACTCTTGATAGGATTTTCTTGAATTGTTTCTGTTCCTTGTTTGTTTTCGGTATTTCAATATCATGTGCATCAGACTTTTATAAATATAATGGTCTAAATTGATCTTACTCTTGATTTAAGAATCTCTGACTTCGGTAGTACTATGTGATTGCAATCAAATCAAGGGCGGTGCACTAAGATATACGAGAGTGCTTCAATTATTTTCGACTCAAATTAGTATTAATACTCTTACACTCGTGTCGATTCACTAGTTATCGCATTGCCTTTTGACACGTAAACTGAATTGAGGCATGTTTTAGCACCAAGTAATGCCTTCTAAGAAATGGCCGCCACGTTTGGCTGTGTAACAGACACCACTCCGATCACGTGACTACTGCTTGTGGCAGGCGCTGTATATTATTAAACTGAGGACGTTGTATTGAGACACACGCGAGTGTTTAGATTACCTCTGGCTTGATACTGCATCAACACTATCAGTTTTTCTTTTCCTTTGCTAAACCATAGTGTCTTGTTTACCCTGTCCGATGCACAAATTCAATTTAGTTAAGTCTTTTGGCACGTAGTAAATGCATCCTTAAAGATGGCCGCCACGCTTTGTTGCGATGCAGCTACTGTTCTGACCATACGGCCACCGCTGGGGGAAGGGGCGGTGCTTAACTGTAATTGACTGGGCTTTAAAAAATGGCGCCAGCCAGTAGACTCTTGGCGTCTCGAACTTTTGGCGACCTACGACTCCGGTGCCCTATGAAAGGTATGTGGAAATCCCAGGGGGGAGGGTTGCCCACATCTGTACTAGGAATCCCGGCAAAAGATATGATATATAGTATAACATTTGGGAATGAGCCATGAGGAGTCTGTGTTTCTAGTGATGGTCCGACCGAACTTTGGATAAAACATCGCACATGGGGCGATAGCTTTGTGAGCATTAGACTCTCTATAGCGGGACACTAGGATAAAAACAAAAGGTTTCACCTGATAATTTTAACCGATCGCTGCAAGGGATAATGTTGTGGATAATACTGGACCAGCAAATTAGCTTATGAGGATATTCACACGTTGTTCTTAAGCTCATTAATGAATATAATGGGTCACATGTAACTCATATGGTTACACTTTGATTCAAGGTACTTTCTCTGCGGGGTAAACATAATTCCTTTCTTGGGTGCGAAGGTCTACTGACTAAGGGTAAGACTATTACCCTTCCTACTCTAAAATTTCGATGTTCTTAATGGGTGGTCAGTATTTAATGACCACAGTTATTAGTCTTATTTGTATTTGATCTACTTTATGGTCGTAATAACCGTGTGGAGAATCTATGAACTATTCATATAAATATGAACTAATTGCCAGTGTCCTATGAATCACACTATCTCAAACTGCGTATCTGATGTGTTCCCTTCCATCTCACTCTTTCCCCTTAGTCTCTACTTTTCAACTTTCGCAATCACCATTCACCTAAACAGAGCAGTGAGCAACTCTGGCGCTTATCTGGTATGTACAACATGTCTCTGTGGGGGTAGGAATATATACCTATCTCCTATGTCCCTTGATCTCTTATGTCTCCTATTTTTTCGAGTTGGGCCGTTCGAGTCTTTCTCAGAATACCGTGATGAATGCATTACTTACTGGCGTCCCATGCTCCCCCCTTTTTTTGTTCCAGCTATCAATGGGACAGTATTACAAGAACAAATTGATGAAACTCCTGGGGAACATGAATGTGGTACCCTTAGAATCATTTTAAATAAGGTATATATATCTCTAAGACCCTCATGATGGGCATGATATTTTCACAAGGTCTATGAGGGATTAGACACATCATTCTGACCATGTGATTTTATAAGCAACTTTCTTATCATATCTTTTCATATATTGTTTATTTCACCAGTTCTGTATCATTGGGATGCTCACCATAAGGACAGATTATTTTCCTAAAAACGTGACGTTTGGCTTCATACTAAATATACTGTTTAGGTAAGCATTGACTTTGAGACACGGGCTCACTCTTTCTATTTCGCTTAGGCTATTTTGTTTTTTCCTTTGGTCCTCACCTTCTCCTTTCTCTCCTTTTTCTACTCTTTAGTCCCTTTTTTTTAACTACATGCACCTGATCTCGCTGTTATCCCTGACCAACAAACTTCGGGTGTTGTTTTAAAATGTATGTTGTGTTTTTCAATTTTGTATATTTGCTAATAGTCAATATCCATGTATTGGTTATATGTTTCTTTGGGTCAAATTTTGTGTGTTCTGTTGATATTCAGTAATGTGATTATGTGTATTTATTTGTGTATTTATGTATGTATATGTTGTTATAATTTTTACAGCCCTGACGAAGTTCCCGTGGCACAAAGGGGAACGAAACGCGTTGGCTGTGCCTTTGATGACTGGAAAAAAAACTTTTTGATACTGAATAAAGAAGAGACTTTTAAAAATACTCTTTGCTCTATTGACTTCATTGGAGTGCACCTTCCCTCTCTCAGAAACTGTTCAGCACAAAAAGATGTTTTGTGCAAAATTACCACAAAGAAATCTTCATCCAGAAAAAGATGGAAGTAGTCAATAGACAAAATATGTGTAGTATTGGCCTTACATTCAGCATCTGAAGTGACTGAGGGAATGTGTGGTGAAATTAAATACATGTATAGACTGCCAAATGAGCACTTTACCTGTGCTTGGTAAGGTACCTACCTGCATTCTGGGTTGGTACTCTATGTGACTTGCTCTCTGCTACACATATTGTGCTTCTGAAGTGACATCATGACTGCCAGGGGTATGTTCCTCAGAATCAGTGGAAGAAGTGGGCTATCCTGTTTTAGGTTTAAACCTATAATAACTGATAAAAACCCAACTGAAAGGAAAATTGCCCTCACCAGTGTAAACATATAAACACTGAAAAAACACCTTCATAACCACAAACTTAATGACATTCAAAGAGAGTAAAAGGTGAGTGAAAGAGTCAATTTGATTTCTTCCTGAAAGGGCCAATACAATGTAACTTTGTTATACAAGCCAGCAGTAAGAAAGACTGAGCTAACATTATTCTGCTTATGTTTCGTTGTTTATGGATGTCACTAAAATATTGTTTCTTCTTCCTTTTGCTTTTTTTCTGTTTTGTGGGCTTTGGTCTAAAGATGCAGGTTTAGAAGCATGTTTAAGGTCTTATCTAATTATTTTATAAACTGTAGAGTATCAGGAAATATCAAAATCACATTTGATATTTTGTGTACATTACATTTTTTCACTGATGGGTAAAATGGCTGGTTTCATAAGACTCTTTCCCAACATGTACCATCACATTTTCCCACAGAACAGTGAATGGGTAAAACGCTTTGATACATCAGCCCCCTTTTCTAGCGAGTGAGTATTGATAGTAGGTGAATTGCCGTGCACACCAGGCTTTAAATATATAATGCAAGGTGTAATGACAAGTATATGTGAAAAGAGTGCTGTCACCAAGCATCGGAGACAGTGATGAAAACATGACCCTCTCTTTTGAGTTTTATCTATGCTACTGTGTAAATAGGCCATGGTATTCTTAATCTGTAAAGTTTGTTTTGATAAGTTTATGGTCTTTGGCACCGAATACATGTATTTTGACTGACTGACTGACCCTAGTAGTTTAAAAACATGGAATGCAGTGTCACTTGGAATGCTGCTGCAGAAAGTTCTTACCAAGTTCAACAATAATTGGAGTGATATTGTTTGTATTTGCAGTACTTCTGCTACATATATGGAAACGTTGTGTGATGGCCTGTCAAAATCGATACCTGAGTGGAAGTGCAACCCTATAGGAGATCATGGCCACTTGCTAGATGGTATGTTGAAAGCATCTTTAGAATCTTCAAAGTTACTGTAGAATGCTATTGACTTTGTAGTCCATTCTTTTGCAGTGTTTGTTACGTGCGGGACCTAAAACGCAAATACTTCTCATTTGGTGCTTTGTGTGGCATCAAGGAGTCATCCCAACTGTGCAATTTAGCTGGTGGTTCTCAGTCCTAGAGGCCGTGAATGCTATATTATCCATGAGGTGACGATTTACAGACTGTTTGCTTAGTGATGATGCCAAAGGTAAGAAATTGTTTTCATTCCTAGAGGCCGTGAATGCTTTATTATGCACAAGGTGACCATTGACAGAATTTTTGCTTAGTGATGATGCTATAGGCAAGAAATATGAGGATCTTTGGTCGCATATTGATAGTGATGCGAAAAAAGTACACCGTAAAGAGTAGTTTCACCAGATTTTGAAAAGTACTGCTTCATTTTTGACTGCTTCAATAACTGAGGCCTTATGATCCCAGTTCACGCATATGTTGCAGAACCTGCCCCTGAGAATTGCAATCTTCAAGTGCATCAGTATTGGCATGAAAAGCTATGTCAGTGGCCAGAGTTAGCAAACTGCCTCATATCACTCGTCCCTTTTTTGAGTTACAGCCTGGGAAGCAGCCATCCAATAAGACACCATCTCTGTTTTCTATTCAAAACTTTTGAGCCTGTTGGAATCCAGAGGTTCTCATAAATAGGAATGCTGTATGTGTGCTATGAGCTAAAAGAATGGAATGCAGTGTGGCGAGAGTGAGAGTGTAGTAAACTGCAATGACAATTGTCTCAAAAGAGAAAACACACTTATCTAACTCCAACCTGTGATGCAAAGAACTTCTCCAAAGAAGCTAAAGAAAAAAACATAAATATTTCAGGTTGCAACACACCTAATAAACCATCAGCACCATGTCCCCTCCTGCTGTCACCGGCCCGAGTTTATGGCAATGAGTCAGCCCACTTGAGCCACTGATCAGTTTTTGTACCATTAACATTGACTTCGACTCAGCACAGCATACATCATAGGGCAATGGGTGGGTGAGCTCACTTCAGCTACTAATCAGTTACTTAGCTATTTACATTTTGCTGCTACCTAACGCAGCATATGGCTCTGTGCCAACTCACTTCAGCTATTGATCAGTTATTTTGCCACTCACTTTTTTCTTCCACCCAACACCAAATGAATCTTTGGGCAATGAGAGAGCCCACTTCAGCCATTGATCAGTTACATTGTCATTCACATTTCAATTCCACTCAGAGCAACATACATCATGTGGCAGTGGGTGTGTCCACTTCAACCCCTTTCCTAACAACTACCACAGGATAGGGAAATATGTAAGCCCATTTCAGTATCTGATCATTGTGCCTTTCACATGTTACTGCCACCCATCACAGCATGCATCGTTGGATAATGGGTCAGATGACTTAGCCATTTAGCAGTTATTGTGCCATTCATGTTTTACTTCCACCCAGCACAACACATATCGTTGGGAAATGGGTAAGCCCACTTCAGCCATTGATCAGTTATTGTGCCATTCACATTTTAATTAGGGACATGTGATCAATTCCACTCCACTGGTAGAGTTCAATGAGTTTTGCCCACTCAGCTTTATGCTTGTAACACAAAGTTCCATCAAAACTCCACAAACTGGAACGTGGTATAGTTTTTTTTCAAGTACTGCTCTCCAATGTAAAAATTGATGACCCCATGCACAATTTTTGGCTGCTAGGACGGCACCCTTGAGATTTTCTCAACACGGGCAGTTGCGACAGTTCACAAAGAGAAAGCTGTCAACTGAGTAGAAAATCTATTTGAATGGCAGCAAAAATGCAGTGCCCTATGACATGCAACATGGTGCTGTTCAAGCTGATTTTGCTTGTGGCAGAAGCTCCCGGTGCTAAAAATCTGCATGACATGCAGATTACGCCTGCTCCTAGAACTCCGCAGAATCTCTCAGAGTTTTTATGTAACTCAGCGGAATTCCATAGAGTGAAACGTCACAAGTTTCGACCACCCCTAATTTTAATTTCCTCCAGCACAGCCTACTTCATGGGGAATTGGACGAGCCTACTTCAGTCACTGATGAGGTATTCAACCATTTACACTTTCTTCCACCCACTACAGCATAGGACATGGTGTCAGCCCACTGCAGCCATTGATCAGATAATGTGCCATTCATGTTTTACTTCCACCCACCTCTGTTTACATAATGGGGAAATGGGTTAGCCCGCTTCAGCCATTGATCATTTATTATGCTATTCATATTTTACTTTCGCCTCTATAATATATAGTGGGTCAATGGGCCATCCCTCTCTCTTTTGTTTTACTGTGCCACCTGTTAGGGTGGGGGCAGGGGAAAAGCCAAAAAGGCCATGCTCACTAGAGGATAAAAAAAATTAAATCCCAAATGTTCCCTTCCTTTGCAGGGGCTGATCACCCCCCGGACCTGACCAGCCCCTCCAGGGAAGGCAAATCAATAAATCATATATTGCCCCTAGGGGTTCAGCCCCTGGTGTCCAGTGAGATCCCTGCCTGTGGATTGAGGCACACCCTCTGTCCACTAGCAGGGATCTCATAAAAGCATCCCTGGGAAGAGGTTGCCACATTCAAACGTTTTGCTTCCCCAGGTGTGCCTGAAAGACCCTGGGCTGCAGAAGCAAAATAAATAGGCACTCAAATTATTTTTGCCCCCACCTGGCTCAACCCATGCCAGTGGGGCTGACCCCTCCAAAAAACATTAACTCCCGGGTGTCTAGCACAATCTATCTTCATGGATTGTGGTGCACCTGCAATCCATGAGAAGGACTAGTGGACATCATATGCCAGGCTAACTTCTGACATTGGCGTGCAGCGGATGGGATAAGAGCTTGCATTGTTTTACCAAATAATCTTGAGAATATAATTTGAAAGAATATATCAAGGTACCTGTAGGTACATGTGAATCAAGTCTTATATACATAAGTTCTACTGAACTTAGCAGTTGTAGGTGGTTAGGGCTTAACACACCCTCACTATAACTCCTAGAGAGGTTCTAGTAGGAAAACAAGTAGTGTATGTAGGTGCACACACCACATCACACTAGCCATGTCTTTAAGAGCAGGAGGTAGTGCCTCTCTGACAGATGTCAGCAACTTGCAGACAACTAAGTATGACACCTTCACTTTTCAGGAACTGAGAAGCTTATGCATAGTCAGAAGTTTAAGACAAGGACAGAGTCTGACCACCCAGCACCTGATTGAGCTGTTAGTGGCAGATGACTAAGAAAAAGCATCAGACCCAGAAGCACATGGTAGCAGGGATGGGGCCATCCCTCATCAGAAGAGAATCCTAATGGGGATGTCCCACTGGTCTCTGAAGATGAAGAGGATGTGGACCAGGATGAGGCTGATGAACCTAACCTGGGAAACATAGGACTACCTGGAGGTGGAGATGGCTTAGAAAGGCCTCCCTCTAACCTTCCAAGTAGGCCTAATGGTGGGATCAGAAGACGCAGATCCCTATCCAGTGGGTCTGACCATTCTGACTCATCAGTAGGGTCCAATGCTTCTGCTCAAAGGAGAATGACTTCCCCTCAGAGAAGAGAGCATAAAGCTAGGATGATAGAAGTCAAGCTTAGGATCAAGAGGCAAGAAGTTGACCTGGCAAAAGAGACCCTAGCTATTAAAAGAGAGAAGAAATTGTGTGGGCTAGAGCCCACTGGTGGCAGCAACAACCCTAGTGGTAGGGAAAGGCCTCATGACCATAGAAACCTGAACAAGATTGTCCCTCCCTATCAGATTGGGGATGACATCCACAAGTGGATAACTGCTTTGGAGAGGGCTTGCAAAGTACAGCAGGCACCCCAAAGTCAGTGGGCAGCAGTCTTGTGACTCTCCTTTGCAGACAAAGGAAGAGAGAAGCTCCTCACTGTTAAAGAAGAGGATGCTGACAACTACAATGTCCTGAAGAGTGCTCTGATAGATGGGTTTGGCCTAACCACTGATCAGTACAGGTTGCTGTTCAGAGATACCCAAAAGACACAGACTCAGGACTGGACTGATTTTGTAGATTGTGCTGCTAAGGCTCTGGAAGGCTGGTTACTGGGCAGTAAAGTAAGTGACTTTAAAGGATGTTATAACCTTATTAGGAGAGAACAGATTCTTACTAACTGTCAAAACCAGCTATTGCATCAACACCTGGATGACTCTGATTTGACCTCTCCCCAAGAATTGGGTAAGAAGGTAGACAAATGGATCAGAACCAGGGTGAAGCAGAAGGTACAGAAACAAGGTGGTGATCAGAAGCAAGACCAAAGGGTGGGGGGAAAACAAAAGACCAGAACTCTACTCAAGGTCCCCAAAAAGCTTCTAATGGTAGGGGTTCCCAACAATCTAAAAAGAAAGAAAGCCCAAAGAAACCATGGTGCAAAGTTTGTAAAGTAAATACTCACTGGACCAGTGATTGCACCAAGAAGGAGGCAGCTCCAGCCACCATTGCACCCAAGGCAATTGTTCCCCCTAGTTCAGCTCCAAGTTGTGGTTCTCAACGGAAGGGTGTAGTAGGGTTAACCCTGGGAACTGAGATGGATTCTGGCCTAGTTAGAATACCAACTCAAGCTGTTTTGATCTGTGATGGGGACATAATTATGTCCTCTACTGTGAGTCCCAATAACTTGGGCAAGTACAGACAAACTCCTTTAATTATTGATAAAGTGGCTCAGGCCTACAGGGACACATGTGCTAGTGTTACAATGGTGACGGCCAGCTTTGTGAACCCTGGACAGATCATACTAGGCGAAAATTACCTAGTGACCAATGCTAGAAATGTCACTACCACCCACAGTATGGCAGTTGTTAATTTCTCATGGGGAGGGGTAACTGGCCTTAAGAAGGTAGTGGTTAGCTCAGACCTCCCTGTAGAATGTTTGCTTGGCAATGACCTAGAGACTTCAGCCTGGCCTGAAGTGGAGTATAGGACCCATGCAGAAATGTTAGGAATCTTAGCACATGTCCTTGCTGTGACTAGGTCACAGGTCACAAATTGCAACACTGAACATGCACTGGATTCTGGAATAATGGACCAGTTGCCTACCAGGAGGAGAAGCAATAGGCAGTGCCTTCTCCCCGCCTCAGGAAGAGGATCAGCCTTCTGAGGAAGCTGATTGTGAGACCCAGGAAGGAACTGTCCTAGAAGAGCTTGAGCCTGATCAGATTTAGTTTCTTGGGACAGGGGGACCTTCCAGGGCAGATCTGAGGCAGGCGCAGTTGGACTGCCCTTCTCTTGAACCCCTCAGGCAGCAAGCTGCTGCTGAGGCTGCAGCGAATGCTAGTGGAACCCATAAGGTTTATTGGGATGAAGGGCTCCTGTATTCAGAGGCTAGAGACCCCAAGCCTGGTGCTTCCAGGAGGTTGGTCATACCTTTGGCATTCAGGGGCTTCCTTTTAACACTAGCCCATGATATTCCCCTTGCAGGACATCTTGGCCAGAACAACACTTGGGACAGGCTTGTCCCTCTCTTTCACTGACCTCACATGTCAGAAGATACCAAGGAGTTTTGTCACACCTGTGTCACCTGCCAAGCCAGTGGCAAATCAGGTGGCACAACAAAGGCCCCCCTCATACCACTACCTGTGGGGGGGATTCCCTTTGAACGTGTAGGGATTGACATTGTTGGACCAATGGATCCCAAACAGCCTCTGGGCACATATTTATTCTGGTGGTAGTAGATCATGCCACCAGATACCCAGAAGCTATTCCCCTTAGGACCACAACAGCACCTGTTGTGGCAAGAGCACTCCTGGGAGTTTTCTCAAGAGTGGGTCTCCCTAAGGAGGTTGTCTCAGACAGAGGTGCAAACTTCATGTCTGGATACCTGACTGCAATGTGGAAGGAGTGCGGAGTGAACTACAAGTTCACTCCTCCCTATCACCCACAATGCAATGGTCAAGTTGAGAGATTCAACAAGACCTTAAAGGGCATGATTAAGGGTCTCCCTGAAAATCTCAGGCGGAGATGGGAAATCCTGCTGCCCTGCCTTGTGTTTGCTTATAGAGAAGTCCCACAGAAGGGGATTGGCTACAGCCCTTTTAAACTTTTGTTTGGACATCCTGTAAGAGGACCCCTTTGTCTGGTGAAGGAAGGATGGGAGTTACCTCTCAAACTTCCCAAGCAAGACATTGTGGACTATGTACTTGGTCTCCGCTCCCGGATGGCTGAGTACATGAAAAAGACATCCAAAAACCTTGAGGCTAGTCAGGAATTGCAAAAGACCTGGCATCACCAAAAGGTTGTGCTGGCTGTTTACCAGCCAGGACAGAAAGTGTGGGTGTTGGAGCATGTGGCCCCAGCAACTCTCCAAGACAAGTGGAGTGGACCCCACACTATTGTTGAGCAAAAGGGAGAAGTTACCTATTTGGTTGACCTTGGAACTCCCAGGATCCCCCACAGGGTGCTTCATGTCAACAGACTGAAACCATATGTTGACAGGGCAGACATGGGCTTGCTCGTGGCTATTGATGAAGGACAGCAGGAAGAGAGTGACCCTCTCCAGACCTGGTCTCTCAGACCCCCAATGATGGTTCAGTTGATGGTGTAGCCTTGGCAGGCAGCCTCACTGACCAACAGCAGCAGGACTCAGACAGGTTCTGCAGGCCTACAGACATATGTTTTCTCTGACTCCAAGTCAGACTACCTGGTGAACTCATGAAGTGGACACTGGGGACAGTCTGCCTGTTAAAAGTAAGATTTACAGGCGGCAACCTGATCATGTCAGGGACTGTATCAGGACAGAGGTCCAAAAGATGTTGGAATTGGGAGTCATTGAACTCTCAGAGAGCCCTTGGGCCAGTCCAGTAGTCCTTGTGCCTAAACCTCACACCCAAGATGGTAAGAGAGAGATGAGGTTTTGCGTGGATTACAGGGGTATCAATGCTGTCGCTAGGACAGATGCCCTTCCAATACCCAGGGCAGATGAGCTCATAGACAGATTGGCATCTGCCAAGTTTTTGAGCACATTTGACCTGACAGCTGGCTACTGGCAGATCAGACTAGCTGATGATGCAAAGCCAAAAAAAGCATTTTCAACCCCTGGTGGACATTATCAATTTGTGGTAATGCCGTTTGGTCTGAAAAATGCACCTGCCACATTTCAAAGGTTGGTGAACCAAGTCCTCTCAGGCCTGGATGACTACTGTGCAGCTTATCTATATGATATTGCTGTCTTTAGCTCCACCTAGGAAGATCACCTGATCCACTTGAAAATTGTTTTGGAGGCCCTGCAAAAGGCATGCCTAACTATCAAGGCTACCAAGTGCCAGATATGGCAGAGTCAGGTTGTATACCTGGGCCACCTTGTAGGTGGAGGCTAGGTTCAACCATTGCAGAGCAAGATCCAGACAATAATGGACTGGACTGCTCCAACCACCCAGACTCAGGTCAGAGCTTTCTTGGGCCTGACTGGGTATTACAGGACATGTGTCAAGAGGTATGGTTCCATAGTGACACCCCTTAATGACTTAACTTCCAAGAAAATGCCTAAGAAAGTTCAGTGGACAGTCAGCTGTCAAAATGAATTTGATGACCTGAAGCAGGCCATGTGCACTGCACCAATTCTGCAAAGTCCAGACTACTCCAAAGAATTAATTGTTCAAACAGATGCTTCTGAGTTGGCGGTAGGGGTTGTGCTATCACAATTGAATAAAGATGGTCAAGACCAGCCATTAGCTTTTATTAGCAGAAGGCTGACCCCTAGAGAGAAACGTTGGTCAGCTATTGAGAGGGAGGCCTTTGCTGTGGTTTGGGCACTGAAGAAGCTGAGGCCATACTTCTTTGGTACTCACTTTAAAGTTCAGGCAAACCATAAGCCCCTCTTGTGGCTAAAACAGATGAAGGGTGAAAATCCCAAATTGCTCAGGTGGTCCATTTTCCTACAGGGTATGGACTTTACAGTGGAACATAGACCTGGGAGTAACCATGCCAATGCAGATGGACTCTCCAGATATTTCCACTTAGAACATGAAGACTCAACTGGTCAAGATTAGTTTAATGTCCCTGCGTTTGTGGGGGGGGTTGTGTAGGAGAGTAGGGTCTGCTTCCTATGGTTACCCCCACTGATTTTGCCCTTGACTTCCTCCAGATTTTATTCACCCTGCGCCGATCCATGCTGGATCGCTACCCAGATACCCACCAAACGGGTCGAGCTTGATTCGTACATCATGGCCCAGTCCACCGGACACCTTGAAGCTTTTTCCCCCCCCGTATCGGACGACCAGCACTGCTTCTCAACCAACCCAGTCCTGATGAAGATCCCGAGTTAAGAGGATCGAAACACCGTCGACCACGCAGCGCAAACAAAGGCGCGATGATACAATGTGGTTCATCTAGAGCAAATTAGACCACTACTCAACTGGAACCATATTGTTGCCTGTATTCACTGTACATATTCTTACACCAGTCACTGTGTGCCGTCCGTGCTCTGCACATTGTCACTTGCGTCGCCACCGTGCACCTCACTGGCACCCTTAGAAGCACCAAGTACAATTTGGGTTGTCTTTATTTATTTACTTACAGTGCTGCTACAACTGTAACTTTTTGTTTTTTGCTTTGGATAAACATGATGCCTTGTGCACATTTATAAGTACGTATGAGTCTCCTTTTTCCTCTCTGATAATGTTTTTTACATGTCAATTATATTTGCCTTGAAATAATACCAGTTGGGATATCATATGTTTATTATATCAAACACAACAGTGGCGCTTTCTCTAGGCAACACAGGGCAGGGATACGCACTCTGAGAGTCATTCAGGGGACATGTCTGCCCCATCACTTCCAGTGAGGCTTCCAAAAAGGACATCGGCACGTTCTCTCCACCTATAGAGCAATATAGAAACCAAAAAGACTTAATTAATTGTATTTAAGCTAAATAATATCTTATACAAGGTTAAAAACTGTAACTGAACGGTATTTTTTAGGATACCTTCCTCATCTCTATTACATGGTCAACATGTTGCTGCCCTTCCTAACGTGACAGAAACATCGCAAGGCTTTTATCAGGACCTAGGCAACCTTCTAAGTACTTAAGCCTACACGATCTCAACCTCTCATGTATGGTGCAGGTGAATGTCCGAAAATGACCACACTCCCCATCCACAGGATATATTTTTGCCATGCATGTGTGACTAGCTTTTCATGGTCCTTGCATTTGCTCATCATTACCTCATCGCCAAGCTCTTCATAGAATTCTGTTTTGGAAAACCAGAACTAGACTGTTGGTTATATTTATTAAAAAAAAGTGTTCTCTCCATTCGTCTGCTTCACCAGGTAAGCTGTGAGACCAACGTTGACCCTGACATGATTCAAAACCTGCTAGATACACTCCTGTAGGAGAGTAGGGTCTGCTTCCTATGGTTACCCCCACTTTTTACTGTGGTTCTCTGGTTTTTCGATTTTAGTGCGGCTGTGGAACTGCTAATCAGGCCTACAGCCCGGCTGTTCTCTCTCTAAATTGATACCATGTACTTTAGGTACATACCAGATTGGTTATTGGGTCACCCTTGTGAGTCCCTGTATAGTGTACCATAGGTACCCAGGGCATAGATGCACCTTAGGCCTACCACGGGCTGCAGCATGTATTGTGCCAACCCTGGTTTGCCTTCCAAACTGACACCACAGGTCTGTTCACACAGCCTGGGTAAGGTGGTGTAATCACCCCTTACTTCATTCATTCATAAAGCTTTATGCGATATGTAAACACATTATCATAAAAGCGTACATAAATGCGAAAGAATTGAAAGAGTACAAAAAGTAAAATTTTGATTAACAATAAAAAGCGTTAAAAGGAATAAAATGGTGCAATTGATTAAAAAACAATTCTTATACTCCAAAATGGTGAACAGTTAATGCAGTAGGCAATTGTTTGGATAAACAACACATTTCAGTTCAATAAGGAACTCAGTGGTACTAGGATTGCATTGAAGTCCTGGCTCTAACCATAGCTGTTAGATAGGTAGAGACGAGTGCGATAACTGGTAACGTTTCCAGGGCTTTCAGTTTTCGGTATGCCACTCTACACGATCTTATACCCCATGATTTAAGCAAGGGTTTCAAAAACATTGCCCTTGGGAGCTGGTAGTACTTACAAAACAGTAAGCAATGAATGTTCGACTGTGAGGAAAGGTTGTCACATGGGCACTTTTCCAACTGTCCTGACCAACTGTTTGGGTGTGGGAAAGTTAGTAATCTGAAGAAAGTTTCCATACGGAAACGAGTGAGCAGCATGCGCTTGTAGGGAGATGGTTCTAGGGAGAGATACAGTTGTACCCCTACCATAGTGGTCGATAAATGGTGTTCCGCTACCATGGGGTTGCTCTTCTCTATCGACTGTCGATCGACGGTCAGGTGATGCAGTACCAATTTTTTAAGGGCGGCTCGGGACATTTTTGTCATGGATGATGGATTGTGAAAAAACTCAGGGAGTCCCATGTCGGTAAGCAGGACTCTCACATACTTGAGACACTTAATGTTGTCAGCGCCGGTGAGTTTAAGACAATCTTTAATAACTTCCCTATTTAGGTTTGTCTCCTGATTAACCCAAACATTGTACCACAAGAGTTTTGGTGAAGAATTAATTAGGTCCTTGATGTGTGTAATGCCCAGTTCGCTATGTAGTACATATGTTGAGGTACCACATGGGGCGGCCAGGAGGTATCGCAGGAAAGAATTCTTAGAGCGTTGAGGTTGTATATCTGATCAGTCCGATTGATTCCCCATATCCCAGATCCATAAGTGCCAGTGGAGATACACTTTGCCCTGTAGATCTGTAGTAATGACCCAATCGGCCTCCCGCCCAGTTTTTTTGAGAAATTAATCAGGGCGCCTATTGCCCTGGAAAACGCCATTCCTCTTGCCTGTGCTGAGGCAAGCCAAGAACCATTTTTATCAAAATTAATGCCCAGGTAGGCAAACTTATCTGTGTTCTCCAGCGTTTTCCCGTTTAAAAATATTGGGAATTGTTTCTTTCTAACCCCATTGCCACAGGCCATGGTAAATGTTTTTTTCACGTTGACACGTAAGCCTCTTCTTTTCATGAAGTCAGTGAACCTCTCTACTGCTCTTTGTAAACCCACACAGTTTTGCGACAGGATAGCGGCGTCATCCGCATACAGTAATATTGGTATGGGGGTCCCATTGATAGTGGGGTAGTCGTAATATGTCTCGTTCAGATGTTCTCCCACAGAGTTTATATATAAAGTGAAGAGGAGGGGTGCTTGGATGCACCCCTGCCTCACTCCTCTGCGTATATCAAATTTTTCCGAGCATTCACCCCCTCTGCCATATCTGACGCACGCCCCTGCCCCCCTGTAGAGTTCTTTTATGTATATTAGTATGCGTTTGTCTAGACCAATTTCAGTGAGAGTGGCCCAGAGTAGTTTGTGTTCGACGCAGTCGAACGCAGAACTCAAGTCTACGAAAGTGACAAAGAGGTTTTCCTTTTTTGCTTGGGTATACTTTGCTATAATTAGAGCTAAGTTTAGACCTTGCACAATGGTGCCTATCCGGGTCTAAACCCGTATTGCAGCTCAGAAATAATGCCCTGCTCCTCTGTCCACTCCTGGATTCTATTTAGAATGATCCTCCCTGCCACTTTCATCAATGCATCAAGCAAAGAGATTGGGCGGTAGCATGAAGGATCATTTCTATCGCCTTTCTTGAATATGGTCACTACAATTGCCTCGGGCCAGGTAGAAATAAAGCCACTTTGTTTAGGGCATTTAGGACACTGGTAAGCAGTGGAACCCAAAAGTCTAACTGTGATTTAAAAACATCGATCGGCACACAGTCTGGGCCTGGAGCCTTGCCCGAGGGACTTGCTTTTAAGGCTATAAGGACTTCTTCACATTCAAATGTGATACCTAGTGGGAAGGAACTACAAATGGTGGCTCCCAAAAAAGGACCATCTTCATGTCTCTTTTCATTTGACTTTTTCTGCTTTTTAAAGCTGCTCGATATGCCTTCCTTGCTTTGGAAACTAATACCTGTGATTTAGGGATGATGTGAAGGGCCAATTTTAAAGCTTTTAGGGCCTTGGTGCAAGGTTCATTAAACCAACCTTGACTATAAAGGGATGCTTTTCTGGGTGCCTGAGTCAATAATCTTTTTATCTCTAGTGAGATGTTAAGGAAGGAGCAGCTGACCTCCCGGGGGTCCGCTGAGGCTGAGAGGCAGATCTGGATATCATTGTGTGTTTTTGTTACCAGTGCTTGAAAAAAGTCCATAGGCACCGCTTTTTCCCATTTAAGGCAGAATCTATTGCTACTAGCCAACTTCAATGGAGGTTTATGGGAAAAGGTGCTCGTTAAACTGGAAGGAGCACATAGTTTCAGGTCTAAGGTCACCGCAATCGGGTAATGGTCGCTTAAGGCTAAGCTAAGTGTAGCCCAATTCAACAGTATCCCCGCGTGTCTGGCAGGGAAAAGTATGTCGTCGATGGTAGAATGGCAGCCTCTCCCGATATAGGTAGGGTAAAAAGGCTCAGGTGGGGTGCATAGTTCGTTGGCATACGCAAGATCGAGGTTGAAAGTTAAATCGTTAAAAAAGTTGCCAACTTTCGTATGGGCGAAATGTGTCGGAGCTTCTTCCCTGCAGTTTCCTAACCCACAAATTCCCAGGCCACTACAAGGACACAGTGGACAGTTGAAATCCCCCGCCCAGAGAAACGGTAACTCTTTCGCTGTCTGGTCCACTAGTTTTGTTAGGTCTGCCTTAAGATTTTTGAAGACTATTTCAACTGAGTTATATGGGATATTATTATAGAGGTTTAGCAGGATCAACTTTTTTAAAGTTCCTCGCGTAAACACAATTATTTGATAAAATTCTGTCCCATTAAGTTTTATATCTATCGACCCGTACTTAGTTGAGATGTATGTACAGAGCCCCCCCTTGTTCCTACCATGGGAACTAGGCATGGCTGGTGTCTATAGTGTCTTGTATCCCAAAATATGTATCTCGTTTGTTGTCCACGTTTCCTGTAGGCAAACGATGTCATAGTGGGAAACAGTGTGCAACCACGTGGGATTAGTATATTTATTAGATAATCCTGCTACGTTCCAGGTAAGTAAATTGTCATGGCGTGCCTGAATTAGATCGGTGTGGAAAATGACCAAAATTAGGTATATATAAGCGGCGTTCATTCATGTTCACCACAGCCACTGTTGAAAGTAAAGTGAGAATCGTGAAACAGTGGCCACACCATCTTGTCCCTTTTAGGCCCCATCATGCGCGTAAGTGGCAGCCATTTTGTGTGTCGTGGCCTCTCTGCCCACTGCCAATAGCCTGCGCGTCTCTCCCCCTCACTCCCCGGCCTCGCAAGCATTCCCCCGCGCCCCGACAGCCCCCGGTCTCTCCTGCTTGGGCCATAAGCGCACCTCTAACGCAACCCTGTCTCCGAGCCACATCCCGTGCTGAACCTCCTCACTCTTTCATCTCATTCAAAGAACAGGTCCTTTTGATAACCTCTTCCTCGCTGCCCGATTGTCCGGCCTGATCCCAGGCCATCACCTAGCCCAACAGATGCAGTTTATTGCCCCCTACAGTAGGACCTCGCCTCACATCAAAGGAGCGGGGATTAATCAATGCTTTCGCACCCCGAAGATCCGACTGATCACACACATCCCCGTTCCCAGGGGAATGTCCAGCTGCGCGATAACCACCACATGCTGAGATCGGAGTGGGAACTCTACTGTAGATGTGTGTGGGAACGGGCCTGGCCCGGGGATTCCGAGGATGTCTTTTCTGTCCTTCAAAGAAACATTACGGATGCAGTGTATGTACTAAAGCCATAAACCTGTGTATAAGAGGCCAGGCCTCAGAGATGCGGTTAGAGCACCTCGAGAAGATACCCTGTTGTCTGATTTGACGTGTTCTGCTCCGTCGGAATAAACTCCTGTTTCCTGCCTTCTGTCTCCAGCGCCTGCCTCTTTGTTTGGTAATCTCGAATGGTATGAGAGGCGGCTAACGCCGGGCAAATACTGAAGGGTTCTTGGTCGAATTCGGCCCTACCTTTTCACAATTGGCGTCCCAAACGTGGGGTCCATCAGCGACACGTGGATCCAGTGGGAGAGGTCCCAACGACAGAGTGAACGACTGCAACGATCGGGAAGTGCACCTGCACGATAGACCCTCGTCTGGCAGCCGATCATCCGAGCTTCACTGGTTCCGAGCAGACCTCTCTCGAGTGATCTACGGTCCTGACTGGGAACCACCAGGAGTGCCACAGCAATTACGGAGAATAGAGGACGATCAGGCGCTGGAAGCGGAAGACGAGAAACTGTCCATGCGGTCCAGGTAAGGTTGTGTAACACGACAAATTGCGAATTGATTGTTTGATTGTTTGAAAATACTAGTATTACTCATTTGATTGTTTCTGAGAGATTCTCTATTTGCAAACAAGCACAGAGTCGCAATACTCTGTTTAGTCTTTGCAGATAGTGAAGGGTAGGTAACGCAGGCCTTTGCCCCCATTGTAATCCGTCGTGCCTGCTTCCCTCTCCATTTGATTGATTGTTATCCAAGCATTTACTGTTTTGGAATTGGTTCTCTTTGGATCATTCTCTATTTGCAAACAAGCACAGAGTCGCAATACTCTGTTTAGTCTTTGCAGATAGTGAAGGATAGGTAACGCAGGCTTTTGCTCCCATTGTAATCCGTCGTGCCTATTTTTATCCCTCATTTGATTGATTGTTTATCCGAACATTGATCGTTCGGAATTGGTTCTCTTTGGATCATTCTCTATTTGCAAACAAGCACAGAGTCGCAATACTCTGTTTAGTCTTTGCAGATAGTGAAGGATAGGTAACGCAGGTTTTTGCCCCCATTGTAATCCGTCGTGCCTATTTTTATCCCTCATTTGATTGATTGTTTATCCGAACATTGATCGTTCGGAATTGGTTCATTTTGGGTTATTCTCTATTCACAAATAAGCACAGAGTCGCAATACTCTGTTTAGTCTTTGCGGATAGTGAAGGATAGGTAGTGCAGACTTTTGTCCCCATTGTAACCCGTCATGCCTATCTTCTCCCCATTGTTCAGTAGTTGGTTCAGCCCGGACCGTTATTAGAGGTAGATCATCCGGCTCCACCGGAGGACACCCCTAATAAAAAGGACATATATATAAAAATACGGATTAGCCGTTGTATCGTGCTAGCAAACTATAACATAAAAATCGTTAGGGAAAACAAAAGGAATCGAACAAAATCAGTAGGCCACTGATGGGATCTTTTTGACCCCGCTAAAATAGAAACATTAGGAACAACCCCTCATGAGAAATATGAAACTAGTGAGAAGAACCGAGCTCGACGCCATGATGGCTGCAAGACAGCTCGGCTCCACCGCCCACCCCGCCCAAATAACGACAAACCCTATGCAAATATATAAATATATACAACACTCCAGCAAAGTAACATGTTAAAACGTTTTTATTATATAACTATTTACATGGCAGCCGGCTGCAACAACAATCCCAACGCATTCGCCGTCTGCTTAACGCTGTTCCTGTCCCTCCTTCAATGTTGGGCTACTTTGGGCTACTTTTTAGTTGGCTTTGGGCTATAGAAAGTCTACAAAAGCCATCAGCCAGCGAGGTAGCGTCGGTGGCGGCCTGGGGTGGCGGCCCGTTGTGCGAATAGGCCGGAGGCAACTCAACGCGCCGAGGCCCGTCCCCAGATCGTCCAGAGGTGATGTCCAGCAAGTTGTGTGCGGGGGATGCCTTGCTGATGGCTCCCCCCTTTGTTGCCTGGTTTGGCCATCTTGTATATCCACGCCAGGAGATGGCGTGGGGCACCCGCGGAGAGGCGGCGCAGACGGCCCCCTCTCCCACCGCCCCCCCCAGGCGGAGGTTCCTCTCCCGCACTAAGACTGCCATTAGCGTTCCACTCAACGAGCCCCCGCGGTTGACTGGCCGGGGGACCCGCTCCGGTGGCCATGGTGAAGGGCAGCTGCTGGGGGGGCTCTCAAGATGGCGGCCGACACCCGGATTTGGGCCTGGTCCATTAGGATGGCTCTGGGCTACCTTGGAACTCGGATGCTTGCCTGCTCGGGCATGAGCCCCACTCTTGAAGACGTCCTCTCAGTTTTAAAGATTCTACGAGAGTCGTTGGCCTTATCCACATCTGGTGCCAAAGGAAAGACTGATTCAACGCATCTGTGGAGGGATACGCCTGCTGTCCCGCTCTCCGGAGTGGCCACAACGTTGTCACAAGATGGTGGTGCTCTCATGCTGACACCGGCCTTTGTCCGAATTACTAAGAGACACTGTAGACTGCCAACTCGATCAGCTCCGGTGGGACCTCAGCGTGACCCGGTAGGGAAGATTTTGCCTTCCTCGCCTTTAAGTCGCGGTTCATGCCGCCTGTCCCTTCTTCTGGCGTTAACGGAATTTTTTGAACTGCCGAAAGGGATTCTGGTCCGGCCGCTAGTTATTGGAGGCATTCGAACTATACTCTGGACCCGCCTGGCCTCGACCAAAATGGCGACAGTGTGGGCGGGACTTGCAACTCCTTAGTTACTTAGCCTTGATGTTATGGGGGATGTATGCGGTCTTTGTGCACATGGCGGGTGGGGAAGTGTACTGACTGAGCATGCGGACAACCCTATTGATGTCGGGTTTATTTACTATTGATTATTGTATTATTAAAAGCTCCGAAGTAATGTTACTCATGATACTCGCCCATGGTATGCGTATGAACAATTTTATTGTAACTGATCCTGTTATACTTTCAATTATAAAATCAACCTTCACTGATCCTGCAACCGTTTGTAACATTTAGTTTTTTTTCCAATTAAATGGCTCGCTCGTTACGTACTCCTATACTACAGTGTAATCTCTCCTTACCTCATGCGTTTCCCGTCTGCCCCGTGGCCGGCCTGAATGGTTGGAGGCCAGTATTTGAATGCTGACATTTTTACAATCAAGGTTTTAAAAGAAAAATATATGGAACTAGCATCGTAACAGTCATTTAGATTGATAGGGTTGTTTTTTTAAATACCATGCTCTGCAAACAGGAACGACCCTATACCACCATAAACCTTTTCTTTTCCTCGAATGAAAACATGAATCCGTCACCCCCCCCACCTTATACTGAATACCCCTGGCCTTTGACCCTCTCCTACACGCGGTCTGTACTACTGCCCTCGGGCAATCTATGATATGAACAGACTACCATTGGTTATCTTTGCCGCACTACCAGTTCCTCTGGGCTTCAATGCCGAGACATAAGGGACTGCATCCCAGAGAGATGAGTCAAGTATGTGGTAGGTAAAAACATTTTCGTGTTTATGCGCGCTGATGTGCTTTGAACGCTGCCCCCCCTCTTTTCCTTTTTGCAGGTTACATCGGAATTTCAGCTGAAGTATGGAGAAGACCTAAAACCGCACCGTGTTCCACGCGAGGAAAATAGGCTAGCTCTGTGAGACGGTACATTATATGTAGGAGCTATCTCTGGGAGCATGAAAAATTGTATGGTATGAATGTGCGCATGGGCCCTGATTTGTACGGTATGAATGCGTATGTGTGGCGCACGTCTGGGTCAATAAAAGAATGCTTTTTGTGTATGATTGAGGCGTTGATCGAAACGGTTAATGGGATAGGAAAATTAAGCCCGAACATGGTACCTGCATGTAAAAGACGAATAAAAATATAGCACTTTCCTTACTTAGGAACGACTCTCTCTGGAGCTAGCGAATGGGAGAGTGGCCTACACCAGAAACTTGAAGGCTTATTTCAGTACGACAAACCCAACCCCAACCGATATCCCAAATGTACACCCAAAATAATGCGCACCAGTGAGTCAATTTATGTGCTGACTAAATAAGAAAAGTTAAGAGTACGCCGGGTTGGGGTTCATCCAGAATCCCCCTCAGCCCAGATATTAGGGATATTGTTATTTTTTAGATTTACCCCTTCTTCTTCCACCCTCATAGAAAAGTCAGAATTGTACCACCGCACGTCCGACTGACACCCCTCCTTTACCTCAGCTTGGATCATCATTTGCTAGATGTTGGAAGACCCCACCGTGAGTATAAGCGTGACTGGACTAGTGTCCGACCAATTAAAAAGGAGTAAGTATTTTTGAAGCGAGGTTACCAACAAAAATTGTCTACTATTAGGAAGGAAGGAGAACAAAGAGCTCGACCCCCAAAATGAATTAAAAAGAATACTGAGAATACGCAACATGCATGACAAAGTCATTTTGCCCAAATAGCTCTGTGTTCTGTCTTAGGTTTCCGTACTTGATGTATGTACTGTCGCACCCTATCTGGTATTTGTGTGTACGTAAACTATGAATTTATGTTTTCCCTCAGCTTGTGTTTTATACGTGAAACCGACCCGTACTGTTCTATATGTGTGTGCACTGAATAACCTATTATTATACACGTTTCTCTCTCTCTCTCTCTTTATGTTGTACGTGTACTAATAGCCTATTTGGTGGACACGACGCTCTCTTCCTCTGAGGGCTCCCTTGCTCCCTTTTGAATAAATGACGACACTGTACCTCGCCGGCACAGGTATAATTGGCTTTAGACACGACAGTGTTTGAACAAATTGACAGAAACAAAACGATCGTATTTTGCCATATTACTACCTCTCCTTTCTGTAAAATGATGGAACTTAATTGGCTGAGAAAGAAAGGACAGGTAAGACGACTAATGTCCCCTAATCTGACCCTTAAAAGGGAACTATATGTCAGTGGCTTTTGTTTTAGTGCTTTAGTAACACCACCCTCATCATTTGGATGACCACCGCCCATTGCACTTAAGTAGAATGTCCGAAACGTCCCCGTTTTCCAGAATGGTCCCAGTTCTGTAACCAGCCATCCCAGAAAATCTTAAAGACTGTAGCTGATGACCTTGTTTTTAAAGATAAATCGTCCAAAAACTGATAAAAGTTAGCCGTTGCTGTCAGAAAAGAGAAAAAAAATGCTTAACGTATGTCCTTCCCTGGAAAAAGTAGCTGTAAGCCCATGATAATAAGCACTTCACACTTTTTATGAATTAGCAGACCTTGAAGAAAAATATAGCCCAACAGGATTTGTTTTAGAAAAACACGAGTCTCTACTGGAGGAGCCGGTTTGAATTCGACGAACCATGTAATTGTTGGATATCAGACTTCTTGCCACGCTCGCGAATATAACAGGAATAAACACCAGACAGGCATGATGTTTGAAAATAGAAAGATACTTGCAGACCTGCACCACAGCCATGATGCATGAGTTAACAGCATACACCGATGTGAGGGTTACTAAGCATCCACCCTATCGTGACCAATAAACGTTTCCCCAACTATTCGGGGTTGGGAGAGAAATTAAAGTGTGTAAACCTCTTCCCCTGCCAGTTCTTTAAGACTTGTTTTTTTGTACTCATTTAAAGATAACGTGCGGTCGTCGGAGGAGAGGGGCCGGATGTGACGCACAGCCTGGCTGCAGATCGGGGAATATCTATGACCTCGACCAAGGTGGAGCCACAGAGCAAAGAGTTGCGGGACAAGGCACCATTCTCAACGTGGGAAGTGAAGGAAAGAAGGGCTGTCCAGAAGCCCCTGCATGCTGATGAGCTCGTGCCGAAAGTCCCAGCCCATTGTGCCCGATTGATGGGCCCACTTGCTTGAAATTTCTGCCCTCCTTGGTCCGTTTCAGACCTGATCCCACTCCACCCTCTTTTCCCTCGGCCTCCCAAAGCACGCCCCCATCACCCCTTTTTCCATATGGAGTTTTTGAACTTGACTTAAAGAAGAAACACAGCACAAAAGATAGAATAGGGTTTGTCCCGAAAGAAGAACGGAATACGGGTACCCCGACTAAAGTACCTATGGTAGATTAGTTAGGTAACAGGACAAACAGGACTGTGGTCCGAGAGCAAAGAGTGGCCACACCCTGCAACGCGAAATCTGAATCCGAGCTGGACACATAGCTCCACCGCCGGTGCTCAACAGTGCCAACGAAAGAAGAAAAACAATGAGAGCCTACCAGTGATGGCTCGCTGTAATAAGACACTGGAAAGACGAACCCTTATTTTGAACATTGCCACCCCTTGACTGTCCCTTGTATTAAGTTGAATTCCTCTCCCAACCGCTTTGTTTTTTTTGTAAATATCTTTTTATTGCAGCAAACATAGTGATACATTTACATCATATGAGTCATTTCTGCTGGTAAGCATTCTCTGCACAAGTTATTAACATTCGTGTCACACAGCTCTTTAGCTCACACCCCGGAGGTCGAGCAGCGCAATGTCAGAGAAATATGTGCGTGCGACGGAATCCTACAGAACAGTTAGTACCAGCTTCCTAAGCAAGACAGTGCTGCTGTGCAATCCTCACGTTCCCTCCCCGTATCGCGTAACCTAGAGAAAGCAGTAAGATCCTTTCTTAGACATGCCGAAGCAAGGGCTTCTCAACCCCCCAGCCCATCCTGACCCCCCCATCTCTCCCCCCCTCCCGAACTGTCCCCCCCTTCCCCCAACTCCACCCCCCACCCTCCCAGGCGTGCCAGCTCGTCACCAATGCAAGATCACAGTCATCCCGACCAATGCAGACCCGAAGTAGCCCATCAGGAGTATCCGACTAATGACTCGTAGTTCTCACTCAGGAAGCAGGGGAATAAAGGAGGGAGCCTAGGACGCCACCTCTCCGGGCAAGTGGTCCGCCGGGGCAGGGCTATGTGCCGGGGTGTCCTCCTCCTCCAGGCCCAACAGTGTGAGGTCCAAAATCAGCCCCTCCCACGCCCTGGCCTTCTCAGTCGCCGTGTCATTATCTGTTCTAAGTGCGGCCTGCATGCGGAGTTCTCCTTCACACCTGGCCCATTTAAGCAGCTCAGCCTTCCACTTCCCCACTACTGGGCCCCTGTTCGCTTTCCATTGGGATGTTATGGCCCGTTTCGCCAGGAGCAGACCCAGGTCTAAGAACTTGCTAGTAATCTTGTTCTTCGATGTGTGTGGGAACCAGTGCAGTATGCAGTGTGCTATGGATTGATGTAAGTCTCTCTCCGTGACCTCCCTCAGGGTGTCCACTACCTCCCGCCAGAAGGGACTCAACTCTGGGCAGGACCAGAACATGTGCTGGAAATCAGCTAAGGATGCCGGGCATCGCGGACAGGTCGCCGGGTGAGTAGGGAAGTATTTATGTAACTTGTCAGGTGTCAGGTAGGCTCTGTGTAGGACATAGAAGTGCATCAGCTGAAATCTAGCGTTGCGCGTTCCGTTGCGGGCCCGCGCCACTATGCCAGTCCACGCCTCGTCCGGGATCTCCATCGCCAGATCCGCCTCCCATTTCGCCTTCAGGGCCAGCAGAGGAGCAACAGTCTCCGAGACCATGCGCCTGTAGAGGCACGTGTCTGCCTTGACCGTTCCCGCCATCATCACCACGTACTGGCATCCCAGAGATAGTGGCGGCTCCGCCATACCCATCTTCCAGTGCTTACGGATTGCCGATGTCAGTGCTGCGTGAAGAAGGAAATCCCCCCCCCGGCAGCTCAAAGCGGTCTCTCAGTATGTCGAAAGGCAGCATCGCCCCGTCCTCATAGAGGTCCCCCATGGACTTGAGTCCTTGCTGTTCCCAATCCCCCAGGCCGTGCCATGAGCCCCCATGCGGCAGTGCCCTGCACAACCGGAGCGGGATCTCGGGGGCGTATGGTACCCCAATGCGGCCCCTCCGGCGGTATCTATTCCAGCTCCTCCGGGCCATCGCAAAATCTTGCGTTAGGTGAAAGTCTCCCAGCGGGAGCCCCAGAACAATCCGGGTTAACACCTGAACCGGGCCCGTCGGTTCTCCTGAGTCATCGCCTTCTCTCCTGGTTCGTGCGACCTATTGCGTCAGCCACTGCAGCTGGGCCGCCAGGTAATACAGCTCGTAGTCTGGTACCGCAAGTCCCCCCTCCTCTCTAGGGCGGAGAAGTGTGCTGTGCGCCACTCTGCGTCTGCCCGTCCCCCACAGGAAGCCGATTACTAACGATCTCAAGCGTCGGAAGAGGCCCGCCGGGATCCAGATCGGGAGGGTCCTAAAAAGATAAAGTAGCCGTGGCAGGGTCACCATCTTAAGGAGTGCCACTCTCCCCATGAGTGACAACGGGAGTGTACTCCAAAACTCAAAATTCTCTTTGGCGTGTCTGATTGCTGAACCGACGTTCCCCTCCAGGATATCCGCATTGTCGTGAAATATCGAGGTCCCGAGGTAGCGCAGGCTCCTTCCCTCCCATGTCACCCCCTCCGAGGGCTGTGGGCATATTCTGCGCGGTCGAGCTGGGAACAAGTATGACTTTGCCCAGTTTACCCGGAGCCCTGACACCCTACTCAGTGACTGCAGGAGGACCTTAGCCCCGCGCAGAGAGTCACCCGAGTCCGCCAGAAACATTAATAGGTCGTCCGCATACAAAGCTATGTGGTGTATCTGTCCATAGACATCTAGTCCCTGATACGCCCGCCCTAGTCGGGCCCTTGCCGCGAGCGGCTCGACAGCTATGGCAAACAATAGGGGAGAGAGAGGGCATCCCTGGTGGGTGCCCCTGCTCACTGCACACATCTCAGAGATAATTCTCCCAGTTCTGACCCTCGTCGTCGCATTTCGATATAACAGCTCCGTCCAATCTACGAAGCCATCGTCCAGCCCCATCGTGCGCATAACATGGAAAAGATAGGGCCATTTCAGGCTGTCAAAGGCCTTTTCCATGTCTACAGCAAACACCGCCGCTTCATCGCCGTCATAGGTGTCAGCCTCCAACACATGCAGGAGCCGTCGCACATTAAGCGCCGTGTTGCGGGCCGGGATGAAGCCGGACTGGTCCGCGTGGATCAGCGAGGCCATGTGGGGGAGCAGGCGTGTCGCTAAGATCTTACTCAAGATCTTGTAATCTAGGTTGAGCATGGACAACGGGCGATATGCTGTCCTGTCCCACGGCTGCATTCCCGGTTTCAGTAGGGGGACTATGAGTGCTTCGCCAGTTGTCGTCGGTAGGCTGCCCAGCCTCTGCGCCTCATTGTAGACCATTGTCAGTTTAGGCGCCAGGAGGTCGATATACGTGATATAAAACTCCGTTGGGAGTCCGTCTGAGCCCGGCGTCTTGTTCCTTGCCATGCTCTTAATGGCGACCCTCACCTCCCTCTCCTCGATTTTGCCCCCGAGCAGCTTCGCGTCCTCTCTATCCAGCTCAGGCAAGTCCAGGCCTTCTACAAAACCCTGGAATTCCTCCGCCGATGGTAGTATCCTACTGCGGTAGAGCTCCGTGTAGTAATCGTAGAACACCCCATTGATCCCCTCCTGATCAAACCGCGCCACTCCCGAGTGGTCCCTGAGCTCAAGAATGATCGAGCTCCGACGAGCCGGATTGGCCAGCCAGGCCAGAAGAGCTCCCGACTTGTCACGTTCCAAGTGCGCGCGTGTGAGGTAGGCCTTATAGTCGAAGCACCTGAGGCGCTCTACTGTCGCCGCCACTGCTTCCCGCGCCTCCAAGAGTGCCCCATGTGTGTCCGGTCGCTCAGGTCTCGCTCTCTCCAGGTCTCGCAATTTCCCGTCTTCCTTCGTGATGTCAGCTAGCAACGTTCTCCGAACACCCGACGCCGCCGCAATACATTGGCCCCTTACCACCGTATTGAAGGCGTCCCATTCTATTGTGACCGAGCCCGCTGTGCCCGCGTTGGTCTGAAAGTAGTCCTCGATGTTCGAGGCTATTGTTGTGCGGAAGAGACGATCTTCCAGCACCTCCGGGCGTAGTTTCCAGGCAGGGATTCGCGGGCGGTATTGGGACCAGCCCAAGTGCAACAGCAACGGGTTGTGATCCGAGATCGTGCGCGTGAGGTATTCGCTGTGGCACACCTCTGTATGTACGCCCTGAGAGCACAGGAAGGCATCGATGCGAACGTGAAGCTCATGGAGATCGGAAAAGAACAAATAGTCCCTGTCCGAGGGATGGTTAGCCCTCCATGAGTCGACCAGGCCCCAACGGTTCTGCCAAGCAGTGCGCGCAAGTGCTAGTTTGCCAGCCGGTGCATTGGGCAGGGGGGGTGCGACCTGTCCAGGGTGGTGTCGGTTACGCTATTAAAATCCCCTCCAAGGAGCAAGGGCTCCACCAGAAACGGGGCCAGTTTTCTGGACAATAAGGAGAGAAACGCAGGTTGGTCCACGTTCGGGGCGTATAGACAACCCAGAGTAAGGTCCCTTCCATCCAGTTTGCCCCTTACCATGACATACCTCCCCTCCGGATCTATCAGGTGTTGTGTACATTGGAAAGGTACCCCCGCCCGTATCCAGATGGCCACCCCCTGGCATATGCGGAATATCCAGTGTGGTAGACCTGTCCCCTCCACCTCTTTTGTAGCGCCTTACCCTCCTTGTCAAGCAGGTGTGTTTCCTGGAGGAAGGCGAAGTGAATACCCCGCCTGACTAAATAGGAGTGGATCTTGTGGCGCCTCTGCATCGTGTGCATCCCCCTTACATTCCACGTGAGACATTTGTAGCCTAGGTCGGGTCCCATTGCAGAGCCCAGTGTGTTTCATCTACGCTCTCAGTGACCCCTCTGGCACGCCTGAATCCCACCCCCATACCCCCCTCAAACTGATCAAAGAAACTTCCCCAACTCCCACACCCCCGGACAGACATCCAACATGGAAACCCCATCCAAACTCAAGCAACGAAAGAGTACTTCAAGTAAAGAGGGCTAGTGTGGTCAGTACGCCTACCTAAGCAGGTCCGAAGCCCCCCGCCCCCGCCCCGCACCCCTCGGAACGGTCAGGAGGAAACCCCCCCCGCTCTACCTCCCCCCCCCACACATCAGTGAGGAACCTTAGGCGGTCTCCGCATCTTACTGCATAGCGTCCGGAGGCTGCTCCCACCCATATCACAGTACCTTACAAATGTGTCCAACTGCTCGCCGTCCACATCAGCCAAAGATGCCGTCCGCCGTTTGGGGAGTCACCACTGGCATGTCCGTTTCTGAGAGATCTTGACCACTACTGGAGCCAAGACTGGGAGCGCTGATCTTCGATTGTTCCGATGTGCCGCTGGCGGGGCTGGCGCCTCCCTGGCTGATGGCCGCCACCGCCAGCACCGCCATAGCTCTTTCCTGCTGCCATCTCGACGGGGAGCCAGATCTCCGCGGCGGCGTCGTCCCAGCGGAGCGTCTGCCAGGCGAGGTCGCTGAAGGGGCGCCCGCGTCCGACTCCCCCCGGGCATCCAACCAGCTCCAAGCCTCCTGCGGTGAGTTGAAGAAGTGGGAACGATCTCCAGTGATGACCCGCAGCCGAGCCGGGAACAACATGGCATAAGGCAGCTGCAGTGATCTAAGCCTCCGCTTGACCGCCAGGAAGGAGGCCCGTTGTTTTTGCACGTCTCTCGTGAAGTCCGGGAAGACCATGACCCTGCTATTATCTATTCTCAGGTCCGGCAGGTCTCTGGCTCTACGGAGGATGTGATCCCTATCTCGAAAGTGCAGGAGGCGCATCACGATTGGACGCGGCGGCCTCCCCGGCTCGGGAGGGCGCGCCGGGACCCTGTGAGCTCGTTCCAGGGCGAAAAACTGGGAAAGTCCCTCTGGTGCCACCTCGGCCCGCAGCCATCCCTCCAGGTAGGCGACCGCATCTTTTCCTTCGGCCTTTTCCGGAACCCCCACGAGGCGTAGGTTGTTGCGTCTGGAGCGCCCTTCACTGTCCTCAGCCCTGAGTTCCAGCACCCGGACCTTCTGTGCCACCGCCGTCAATGACGCTCTCAGGGCAGCCACATCTCCCGGTAAATCTTTCAGGGTTGTCTCCGAGGTCGCTACCCTCTCCTTCAGTTTTCTGTGGTCATCTTTCAATAGCGTCAGGTCCGTGCCAATGGTGTCCATACGCTTTTCGAGAGCTTCCCTTGACGCCACTATCGCCTGCATTATGTCGCTCAAGGAGGGATCTCGCTGACCGGTCGAGCTGCTCGCTCCAGACTCCGACGCATCCCCCTCCACTAGGTGACCCGGGTCGCCCAGTTTTAGCGCGTCAAAGCCCTTCTTTTTGCCTCCTCGCGCCATTCTGCCGGACGGGAATGTCCGTGTATCCCAGCGGTGGTCTTCAGTAAGTTAGAGCACTCCCAGGTCGCCTTCCGGTCTTGCCTCAGTCGGTCGATCCCGTGCCCCCCAAGCCCTCGCCAGCCAGGGCTCCAGTCCGTCGCTCAGATCGGGCGTCTCAGGCCAGGTTCGCGCCCTCAAGCACCAAGGCCAGGTCGGTGTGCGGCGCGCAGGCGCCCCTCGGGCAGGAATCAGACCCCCACCGCTAGCTGTTCAGGTGATACTTTTCTTCAGCTCCGCCTGCGCCTCTACGCCCCCCACCAGGCGAGGTCCCAGTCCGCACGTGTCGCGCTCCCTCTCAGGCACTCCGGCGCCACCAGCTCTCTGCCTCAGTACATGGAGTTGTGGGCCACAGCCGCCATTTTGGGGCACTCACCACTCCGGTCGTCCCGCCTCGGGGCCAGTCGCCTCCAGCCCTCCAGTGACTCTTGTGCCGGTCTCCCGGGCTCGGGGCACCAGGGGGGGACCCCCACAGCAGCAGGGCAGTATCTCCGCTCAGTGTGGCCGCATCTCCGTTAGTGCCCCGTCACAATTGGGCCGCCATCTTGGGGTCAGGCAGCTCGTCACGCTGCCGGCCACCAAACTCCCCGAATGCCTCCACGCCGGGCGAAGCCCCCTGTCTCCTCCAGCACCGGGGGGCTCCCGCAGCGGCGCGGCTATGCGTCACCGACCTCCGGTGTTCCCCGCCGCCCGCAGGGTCCCGCAGTCTGGTTCAGCGGGCAGGGATCGCGGCCGCCATTTTGGGCGCCCTTGGCTCCGGGCGCTCCTGGAAATGCGAGAGCGCTCGTCCTCGGCAGCCACGGGGACACCAGGGCCCGCAAAGTACGCCTCAGCGCTCACCAGACCCCCTCCTACGTGTCCGGGGGTCCGGCGGCCGAGCCGGGGGTCAGGATCTCTTATGGCGCGAAGCGGGAGCGGAGGAGCTCCGGAGCCTCGCTGCCAGCTACATCGGCGCCGTAGCCACGCCCCCCTCTCCCAACCGCTTTGTATTGATTACCACCCAATTGAGCTTTCGAAACCTTACATCGGTCACTTCCAACTGTACATGGATAACTAAGAAGGCGTTAACTCTGTATCTTGATGATTGTAGAACACCAGTTATGCACATGAACATGCTGTCTAGTTTTGACCCCCATGGAGTCCAGACCTCAAGTGATAATAGCCCTTATCCTGCCAGAACATTTTTGTATGACACCATGTTTGTATTCGAACGAATCTCCTACATCGTCTAATGTAATATCCCCGCCCCCAAGGTCTAACGTATGACGCAGCTAATGTAATTTTGTATGCACTGTCTCCCCGCCCACCACATTGACTACATATGGTTATGTACGAATTGATCCAGCGGGCTATAGAAAATATATCATAAACTACGCTACCCAACTTCATAACCTATAAACAAAATTCTAAACTAAATATGGACCCATTTATAAACCTGATATATTTTGGGCCTACTGAATCAGGTGGTCAGAATAAATCTATATACACATTATCTACAAACTATATACATATTTATACAATTGCAGAAAGAATATTGTCATTAGAATAAAACCCAACCATTTAAACGACCACCATAGGCGACGTGATCTAGCTAATAGTAACCTACACTTCTGAATAACCAAGACCAGCTTGTTTGTCAAAAGTAAGATTTTATTTTCTAAATTATGGTATATAAGTTGAAAGTTTTATAAATGAATTTTAATAGCATTAAAGCAAACATGATTGTAATGAAATATGAGAAAAATACAATTTAAGCAAGTGAATCAAATTTAAAGAAAATATATAAAGTTTAGCATTTCTAAAACCTAATTCCCTAACTAAGCTAAATAGATAGAAATTAAAGTAAAGTTCTTTGAGGATTCTTACGTGCTCCACGCAAAGTCCAGTAGCACATCACCCTCATCGGAAAGTCAGAAAGCAGCAGCCAGCCCAACCCTAAGGGCATGACTTTTTATACCTTTCTACGCTAACTAAACTAGCAAAGGAAAGTTTTCAGAAATTCTCGACGTCCCATTGGCTGAGAGTGACAAGTGACAAGTCACCCGTTTCTCAAAAAGTTCCATGAAATCATGTCTCATAAAGACCATTGTCTCTTCCACGTGAAGCCAGAAGCTTCCTGCGTTTGCAACTATGTATTAAGTCATCCTCGCAGCTTCCATAGACTTTCATTACACTTCCGCGGATGCCAAGTTAAGGACTGACAAAATGTTCACTTTCGACCTTGGCCATGTCCGACAGAATGATGTCAGCTCATCAGTTTTTGCTTAGTGAATGCAGCTTCAATAAACGTTTTAATTCAGAATGGGCGTCTCGTGACTTTCTGCAGAATTATATGTCAGCTCTTTTTCTGCGGTTCAAATGACTAGGCCCAAAAGCAGGCAACTTATGTTTTCTAGTATAAAACAAACACAAGAAAAGTATTAATGTAAGAAATAAAGTAGATTCTGTATCCACCCCATGGTTTACTAATTAATTAACCCACCCGATTAATCAAAATGTTACCTAGCCATTGCAAACAAATAAAGCAGCGTTTATATTTACCAGTCTCCGTTTTTCCATGAGACCCATATGCACCTAGAATAGTAGAAATGACATCACACAGACAAGGAAAAGCAAAACAAGCACATGCTTCTTTTAAGTTTGCAGCAGTTAGTAATGAAAAAAACGAAAACAATAAATTATTTTATTATTTTGCACGAACAAAAAGATGCAACATTTATGCACGTTTATGAGCACACATGTTAGTCCCCCCCACGTGTAAAGTTTAATCTAAGTTGTATTAGCACGACATATCACAAATCATTAATAAATTTATTCATGTTATGGAAATGTGACTTTGCGAGTTTAAACAAAATTTTGTTTTCTATCTCGCTCCATCAACTCCCTCATCTGGTGATTAACAAATCACCACACCAGCACTCAAAATTTTGGTAAATTAAATTTTTAAGAAATCGATTCAAATTCATTTGTATCAGTAAACCTAAAAGTCTGTTTCTGCATAATCTTTGCAATTAACATGACGCTCTCTATGTAACTCCTGTAACTCGATCTCCCTTTCCTCTTCTTTTCTGAGTTTATAGATTCTTTTCTTTTCTCTCAACTGTTTCTTTCTTTTATATAACAAACAACCTAATTTGGTCAAAATAAAAATGAATACTATTATAATCAAAGGTGCCAGAATCTTGCCAAGAATTGAACTTCCGATATTATGAAACCAGTTTTTAATTGCTTGAAACCTTTTTGAAAGTTTCCCTGTAAAATCTTCTTCTTCTAAAGGAATTATCTCTGAATGCATTTGTGTAATATTCTTAATATACATTTCAATATTCTTACTTTCATCAGGTATATATGTACAGCAATGTTGGACATGTAAAATGCCACAGACTCCTCCCTCTTTTGCTAGGAGTATGTCTAAAGCAAGACGATCTTGAATTACCATGGATCTAATTGCAATAACTTCAACATTCACTAATTGAAACCCATCAGCAGTGTCAGTTGATAATCTATCAACTATAGTGGACAATTTTCTGATTCTCCCTGCATTTAGGGTTATACCAACAAAAGGTATTACAGCTTGAAAAATATCTCCCAGAACTTCAGTAAAAGTTTCTCTTTTAGCTCTATTTACATAATTATGAATTTTAAACAATCCTTCTGAATCTCTGTCAACATGAAACACTTTAGGAAAAACAATTCCCACATAACAAGTTCCATACCAATGGTCTGGAAGGTTGTAGTAGGCTTTGTCACCACAAACAAAATAAATCCCAGGAAAGATAGGATCTTTCCCACCTTTAAATCCCCAACCTCCCATAATCTGATAAGTATCTTCACAGTTACTTGCACCTACAAAATAATTATCAAAAAGTGTATTATCTCTTCTAATGCAAAGCTTTCCACTAACTGGTTTGTCTATGTGAATTGCAATATTTTCAAGCATTTTGCCATTTAATTTCTCATCCTCTTTTTGCCAGAAGGCTGACTTAGTCTGCTTGACTAATTCATTTCTCTTATAAATTGCTCTTCTCTCTTCAACCATATTCAAAAATTTCTTTCCTTCAGCACTTAATTTACATGTTAGATTATTCTTGTAAGCATACTCGTAAGTAAGTTCGTTAGTAACAAGGAAATATTCTCTCATTTGTTTTGCTTTCTTATGCTTATTTAAAGCATTGTCAATCTTGACATTAGCAAAAATTTCGTCATAATTTGAATAGTAATATTCTAAACGACCAGTTTGATAAAATAAACTAGTTAATACACTACATGTTACAGCATAAGTGAGAGGAAGCATATTATATGTTACTCCCTCAGAAACAGAAGCAGGTAACTTAACACAGACATAGCAGTCTTTTGCATCCATTACCTTTACATATTCACTCAATAGCTTTGTGAATGTATTACTTGAAAAATCACCTATTGATTTATCTTGATGAATGTTAGGCTGATGATCAATAACTTTTGCAGATGTACTATGTTTAGTTTGGCTAACCAGAGCTTTGCTTGTTATGTTAACTTTGTGTAATTCTCTATTCATTTCTAAAGGGATAATCACAGCTAGTACCAACCAGAGCAGAACTAAAATGAGCAGACATACCAGAGTCATCTTACAGCATCTTTTAAAAACAGAACATCTTGAAGTGTTCTCCTTAACATAAGGCATTTTTAGGTTAGTTTTAGCCTCAAAAATAAAAATAAATTTTAAAATTTATATACACCCCCCTTTTAAAATATATTTTTCTTTTATAACCCTAAACAAGATTTCTTCGACCTTATGTCATACATAAGTTTTCTTCAACTAAACAGTTTTTCTTCGACCTTGTGTCAACTAACAAGATTTCTTCAGCCTTTTGCCAATTTAATAATTCTGTACTTCAATCATTGTCACTAATTTCTTGGATTTCGTTTTCTTCTTCACTACTATCATATATGTCAATAACAGGTGGAATTACTAAGTAAGTCCACTCAGGAGACTTGTATTTCTGGTTTGGTCTAATTATTCTCTTTCCTTTTCTCGATATCACTTCAATTTTTCTTCCAACTCCAACTTCTTTTCCTGGACTCTTTTGACTACTTATTTCTTCAACTTGTTCTATTGGCTTTTTGATCAATCTTACTCTCAATCTTCCACCAGGCCAGTAGTCTGCTTTTCTCACGTACTTCTTCTTTGGTTCAGAATTATTTGATTCTGACTTCCAATTCCTTTTCTTTCTGTTTTCACTTCCACCTTCCACGTCACTTTCTTCAGTTTCGTAGTCTGAAATTTCAATTGACTCAGGAACTTCTCTATTCGGCAATTTCACTCCTTCAGGAACTTCACTTTGTCTTCCATCACTGGTACTTGGTAATTCGTTCTCCTCTTCTTCCTCAATTACCTCTAACTTCCCAGATTTCGGATTTTTGTTCCTTACTTCAGAGTTTGTTCTCTGCCTTTCGATACTCTCCTGGTCTGAAACTTCTTTTGGTTCAGCTTCTTCGTCTTCAATAGATACAACCGAATCCTCAGTTATCTTTCCTTTTAACAGATTCTCTTCACCTTCAGAATCTATTTCAATTATTTCTAAGTCTTTTCTTGTCAGATTTCCATTCACTGGCACAGTTTCCAGATGTCGACTTTCTTGTCGATCTTCAGAATCTGGAATTACTTCACCTTCTGTTTCGCCTTCTGCTTCAGAATCAGAATCATCTGTGGTATCACTTTCAACGTCAGAACTCTCAGGAGTTGGTACTGGAATAGTATGACTAGGATGAATCCAGCGTTTCAATCCTCTGCACTTTACAGCATTAGTAGTGACCAAGATTATCTGCCTAGGTTTCTGCCATCTAGGAGTTAGACAATTCCTTCTCCGATGTACTTTCGTTCTGACCCAATCGCCAGGTCTCAGATCATGAGTCAAAACTTTTTCATTTGATTGAGCTTCAGTTCCCACCTGATTAGACACAGAAGTTACCATATCAGATAACCTTTTACAGTAATCCAAAATTGCACTGTCATTTATACTCAACAGTTTACCTACAGGTACAAAAACTTGCCTCATAACTCTTCCCATTAAAATTTCATGAGGACTCAAACCTGTCTTTTTATCTGGTGTACTTCTTAATGACATCAAAACAAGTGGAAGAGCATCAGTCCACTTAACACCTGTTTCAAGACACATTTTTCCAATTCTGTTTTTGATTGTTCCATTTATTTGTTCAACTACACCTGATGCCTCTGGTCTGTATGCACAGTGTATTTTCTGCTCAATGGTCAAAGCTTCACAAATTAACTTCATCAGTTTGTTATCAAAATGGCTTCCTCCATCACTCTCAATAGTGACTGGAAAACCATACCTTGGGATGATTTCTCTTAGCATTAGTTTTGCTACTGTAATTGAATCACAGTGTCGTGTAGGGAAAGCCTCTACCCATCTTGAGAATAAGCATACAATTACAAGTACATATTTCAAACAGTTGTGTAAGGGCATTTCAATGAAATCTATTTGTAATCTGGTAAAGGGACCACCCTCTCGACCAATTATTCCTGTCCCCACCACTGATTTTCTGTTTGGATTCATTTGTTGGCATGACAAACACCTTTGACAAAAAGATTCAGCAATGGTTCTAAATTTGGTATTGAACCATGTTTCTCTAAAAAGTCTGACCATAGAATCTCTTCCTAGATGTGCAGGACCATGATATAATCTGGCCATGTCAGCAATCAAACAATTTGGTAAGACTACTCTGCCATCTTTGTAAACCCACACTCCATCTTCTTCACGTGGTCTACAATCTGATCTTAACCACAGGTCTTTTTCTTCATCATCTGCTTCGTTTTGTAAATCTCTAATCTCATGCCATGTTTCTACAACAGTTGTTAGCATTAATGAATTTGAATCAGTTTCTTTACTCCTCTCCCGATTGTATGAATAATTTTTCCTTGCGCAGTACTTTGCTGTTTCATCTGCGAAGGCATTTCCCTTGGAAATATAATCAGTTCCTCTAGTGTGCGCTGCACATTTGACAATTGCAATTTCTTTTGGCAATTGTATTGCTTCAATTAATCTTCTAATGAAAACTGCATTTTTAATTGGTGATCCTGTTGATGTCATGTATCCTCTCTGTGACCAGAGTTGTCCATAATCATGCACAACTCCGTACCCATACTGACTGTCAGTAATGATGGTAACTCTTATATCCTTTGATATTTCACATGCACGAATTAAAGCAATCAATTCAGCCACTTGTGCTGAACGAACTCCTTCAAGACATGATGCTTCTTCAACATCTACAACTGTACAAACTGAGTATGAAGCTTTCAAGACACCTCCTTCGGATCTTAAGCATGAGCCATCTACAAAGTAGACAAAATCCGATTCAGACAAAGGTCTGTCTTTGATGTCTTTTCTTGGTTTAGTGCAGAATTCCATGACATCTAAACATTCATGTTCTGTCTCAATGTCATCAACAATTTCAGAATCAGGCAGTAATGTAGAAGGATTCAGATTCAAACATCTTGAAATCGAAACATTATCTGCTCCCAGTATGATTTTCTCATACTTTGTCAATCTGCTACTTGTTAAATGTTGAGTCTTACCTCTTGTCAGTAATATTTCAACTGAATGAGGCACAAAAACTTTTACAGGAAATCCCATAATGATTCCTTCACTTTGTTCGAGGCTGATACTTGTAGCTGCAACTGCTTTCAAACAACCTGGTAATGCTTTTGCAATTGGATCAAGAACTGCAGAGAAGTATGCAATAGGTTTCTTTAAATTTCCATGTCTCTGTATTAATACAGATAATGCACATCCTTCTCTCTCACTGCAATACAGTTCAAAATCTTTCTCATAATTTGGCATACCTAAAGCAGGAGCTTGGCATAAGCTCTTTTTCAGGTTCTCAAAAGATTCCATCTCAGCATCATTGAGAATAATTGGATCTTTTACATCTGATTTGGTCAGTCTTTGTAGTGGTTTTGCAATTACTGAAAATCCACGTATCCATTGTCGACAGTAACCTACCATTCCCAGGAACATTCTGACCTGTCTTTGTGTTCTTGGCGGTAACATTGCTTGAATCATTTTTATTCTCTCTATTGTTACTTGTCTTTTTCCTTTTGCAATTCTGTGACCAAGATATTTTACTTCTTGTTTGCAAAACTGTAGTTTTGCTGGGGACACTTTATGTCCTTCTTCTGCAAGGCGATTTAACAGAATTATTGTGTCTGTTACACAATTTTCTCTTGTCTTTGCAGCTATTAACAAATCATCAATATACTGCACCAATGTAGACCTACCTGGTAAGTCTAAATCTTCTAATGATCTTTTTAACAATTCATTAAAGATTGAAGGACTTTCTGTATAGCCCTGAGGGATTCTTGTCCATCCAAGGGTCTTACCTTGGAATCTGAAAGCAAAGATTTCATAACTGTCTGGATGTAAGGGAACAGTAAAGAATGCATTGCAAAGGTCAATGACTGTGTACCATTCAGCATCATGTGGAATCTGAAATAGAATTACTGCTGGATTTGGAACCACAGGACAACATGGAACGACAATTTGATTAACCTTTCTCAAATCTTGTACGATCCTAAATGTTCCGTTTGACTTTTTAACTCCCATAATTGGTGAATTACAAGAGCTACTCTTCATTTCTTTTAATACACCTTGCTTGATTAATTTTTCAATTATAGGTGTAATACCTTCAATTGTTTCTGTTTTCATTTTATATTGTGGAGTGTTTGGAAATTCTATTCCCTGTTTCAATGCAATTTTTACAGGATCTACGTTTTTCATTAGACCCATCTCATTTCCAGTAAAATCCCATATTTCAGATTTCACTGTTTCCTTTAGCTCTTCAGGTAAATCCTTTTCTTCAAATGCAGGAAACAATTTTGTTTCTTCTGCTTCTATCATCATCATTGTCATCCTGTATAAACCATCTTCCTCCATTGTTTGTAACTCAACTCCATCAGGAGAACAATATATTCTACAATTCATTTTACATAGGATGTCTCTGCCTAATAGATTTACTGGACTACTATTACAAACCACAAATCTGTGTTTGTCTCTGTAGTTTCCAATTTCAACTGGTACTGGATCAGTTAAGTCTGTTTTAATCTGTTGATTACTTACTCCCACAACTTGGATGGTATCCCCAGAGAGAGGTAGGTTTTCAATTTCCACTGATCTAACAGTAGAACGGGTAGCACCAGTGTCCACTAGAAAAGTGATGTCTACATCATTAACTTTCCCGTTTACATAAGGACCAGACTGGTCAACCTCAAGAGTGGCTCCAACAACACACTCTTCCTCCTCTCTCGGGCACCGTCAGCAATAATCATCAGAATCACTGTCTTGACTTTCTGCTAATAAAAATTGTTGTGAAGCATTTTGCATTTGAACCCTTTGCTGCTTTTGCTGTTTTTGTGGTTTTATTACCTGTTCACTTCCCTGAAATCCCACGTTTGGATTATATTTTTGAACTCCCCTACAATTCGGAAAAGGTGGTTGTGGCAATTGGTCTTGACGATTATTCACCTGTTGTTGTTGCTGTTGCTGTAACTGTCGCTGAATATTAAATTCGTTTAACCCCTGTTGCATCTGTAGCTGTTGCTGTAGGTTAACACCATTCTGCATCTGTGGATTCAATAAGGGATTCTTTAAGTTTTTAGGAGGATGAGGACACTCGTCCCTCCAATGTCCAATTTCGCCACAATTAAAACAAGGTAATCTTTGTTTCAGCTCTTCTATCTTTGGGCTAAATTTCTTTGGGAAATTATTACCTTTAAACTTTCCTTGTATCTGGTTTGTATTTCCAGTTTGAACAAAATTAGTGTTCTTATTACCCATGCTGGCAATCTGTTGCTCAGCCACCTTTACCTGAGCCCACATGGCTTTCTCCTTCAGCTTCTTCTGTCTTACTTCTAGTTCATCGCTACAATATTTTGCTTTTCTTAGAATATCATCTACAGATAGTGATTGCCATCCGACAATACTAGTTCTGATCATTTCTCCAATTTCAGGTTTTAATCCATAAACAAATCTATAGATAAAATGACTCATGTCTTTTTCATCTAATTTTTCATAACCACTGTATTGTTTAAAGATTAACAATAGTCTTTCATAAAAAGAATGAACTGATTCTTTTGTTTCCTGCTCTGTTCTTTCTATTTTAACCCAATCGACTTCTTTGGGTGGAATTTTGTTTTTCATCCAAACAATTACTTTTTCATAGAAATCCATTACAAGTGGATTTGGAGCACCTGTCTCTTTGATTCGTTCAGGTTCTGCTTTTGGCCAACTAATAGATATTTTACATTCTGTCCAAAGATCAGATGGAACTACAATGTCAAAAAATCCATCTAGATCAATCCACAGTACTTTTGACACTTTGATAAATCTATCAACTTGCCTGTATCACTCGACTGGTTTTTCCCTCAATTTTGGAAAGTCATTTGTAAATAACAGAATGTCCTGTCTCGACCAAGGGACATGAACATATCCTCCTCCTGCTACTTCTCTCATTGGAAATTGTTTTGACAATTTATCCAATCTTTCATCTTCCTTCTTTTTCGTCCATTTTACTCTCCATTTATTCAGTTCTCCTAGCTTTTTGATATAGACAATCAAATCTTTAATGTGAACTATTCTTCCCATTGAGTTCAAACTCTCAATGTCACTTTCTGAAAAGTCTAATCTGTAATGCTTTGCAAAATTCTTTTGTTTACTCACATCGATTTCAAGTTCTGCAGCTAGATCCTCTAATTGATCATATTTATTTTTCGTTTTCCACTGAATGCTTTTGCAAATGAATAGTAGTTCATCATCCCGATAGTAATTTAAACTATCTGGGCCAATTGTTCCAATTATTAATTCTTCGATATTCGCTTTTAATTTGGCCACATCAAGTTTTGGTGTGGTTACCCTGACTTCAGGACTCCCTATATCTGATACAGCACCCATTGGTGTTTTTGGAGATAAATCCTCATTAAAAGTTAAATCAGGCATTCTTGATTTAGAAGTGTTTATTTCAGATAAATCTGAATAAAATTTTTCAGCAGTCTTTTGAATTTCTGTATTTAAAGGAATAGTTAATCCAGTTTTGTTTGTTTCTCTTGGTTCAAATACGGGCTGAACAGGACCAATTGTTACTGGAACTGTGACAGCTTCCATGCCTTTTGTCATTCTTTTAATTAATTCTTCCTTTGATCTTATATATTCATTATAATCAACATCTTCAACATTTCTTGTTTCTCTTGCATAATCTTTTGGAGGTTCCCTTGCTCTTGGAGTCATTGTAAAATGTCTACCTTCATTTCGAGCATTCTCGAATTCTGATCTTCTAGGAGTTTCAGTGATTTCACAATTATTTGGATAAAGTTTAGGAGCTTCACTAATTGGAGGTGCACTCGGTGAAGTTTCAGTAGAAACCACCGGAGTAGACCATGATCTAGGAGGTCTCAAAGGCTGATTAGGCTGTTTCTTTCTAGCAGTTGTATATATTTCTTCCATAACTGCATCCTCAGATTCACTTTCCATAGATTTCCCTGTAGGAGAACCCATTACCATTTCATGAATTAAATACAATCCTTCACTCATGTTTCCCTGTCTCCACATTCGCAATCTATCTTCATGAGTTTCTCTTTTCCAAGATGGATTTTTAGAAGGTCTTTTAATTCCACTAGCTTCTCTTTGTAACTGATACATCTCGTCTTCCCACTCAACTAAAGCTTCAAATTGAGTTGGTCTCGGTTTTGGAACAAGAGCATTCATTTTCTCTCGTAAGTTTCTTAAGACTCTTACATTAAATGAACCATCATCAGGCCAAGCTAAAACACCGTCGTTTTTAGTATAGCGTTTCCAACTGTCGAACCATAGGACAGTATGATATCCGTATTCACCTTCCATATACGCTGCAGGTGTTTTATACTTATGAAGTAGTTTACCACCTCGCGTTTCGATTTTCTTGTCAGGTGAAAATAAATTTTTGAATTTCTGAAATAATGTTGTCTTTTTCTCAACATGTTTAAAATGATAACTCATTTTTAAAAGTTAAATTTAATTCACAAAATCGTTCGTAAAATATTTCCGGGATGTTCCGCAAAACAACCAATCCGTGCGCGAAACACACCAACAAGCCAATAACAGTTGAGCTACGTCACTTTTCTGCTCAACCAATAAATTTGGAGATTTTCCGAAGGACCAATCAGCTCACAGGCCGTCAGAGACTCAAGAGCCAATCAGAATACAGCTTGTGACGTAGGTCACCCAATCCCAGCGCGGCTCTGTGACGTACACAGCAGCTGCGGTTTCTCGCTTCTCACTCCTGGCGCTTACCCCTCCTTCACAAAATCTTTTCACAGCGCCATTTTAAGGACACTTTTCAGTGTAAATTAATTCTTAACAATGACTATAAAGACAACATCTGTTCGTTTCACTATTTAGGATAGTTTACATACATTCAAGTATCCACACTTCGGAATAGTCGGCGCTATTCACACTAAGGATAATATTCAATTGTCAGTAGAGTAACCTTACCCCACCCTTCTAACACGTATAATTATGAACTCGCTTTGCTCTGAACCCACCGCGAAGTGAAAGTTCTAAGAGTTCCACTTGAACATAAAATACAATTCAAACTCGCACTTTTACACGGAAAATTCCCTAATTTCAAACACACATGAAATCCGTACAGGACTCTCACCTGTTTATAGAAATCATGCACCGTTAGTAAAATAACGACGTTATCCGTACAGGGCTCTCACCTGTTTATAGATATGAAACATGTACCCGTACAGGACTCTAACCTGTTTATAGATAATCATGCACCGACGTTAATTTTACCCTTCACTCAAGCTCGGATATAACTAATACTCTCATCACAGTGAGTTTTATGGAAGGCGCTTTGTCCCTATTCTCATGCTGCTTTGATTTCTTAGAAAACCCTCACTATACAAGATTCAGATCTAGCCCTAAAACTGTGCTGCTCGGCGACAACACTATGGTACACGGCGATACCTCTTGTGATACTCGGCGATATCACTACAAACGGAACAGATGGCTTGCGTGACTAATTTCTCGCCACACAATCTATACCGGTATAGCTTACAGATAGGCACGAAAAACGAACTTAACATGTGTTAAAACATCGATCCTATTTCCATACCATAACGCAACCCTTAGCAACCAACATATTACCTTGGTTACCTCTTAGCAACCATCAATTTCTGCTACCAGAGAATTGATCCAGCGGGCTATAGAAAATATATCATAAACTACGCTACCCAACTTCATAACCTATAAACAAAATTCTAAACTAAATATGGACCCATTTATAAACCTGATATATTTTGGGCCTACTGAATCAGGTGGTCAGAATAAATCTATATACACATTATCTACAAACTATATACATATTTATACAATTGCAGAAAGAATATTGTCATTAGAATAAAACCCAACCATTTAAACGACCACCATAGGCGACGTGATCTAGCTAATAGTAACCTACACTTCTGAATAACCAAGACCAGCTTGTTTGTCAAAAGTAAGATTTTATTTTCTAAATTATGGTATATAAGTTGAAAGTTTTATAAATGAATTTTAATAGCATTAAAGCAAACATGATTGTAATGAAATATGAGAAAAATACAATTTAAGCAAGTGAATCAAATTTAAAGAAAATATATAAAGTTTAGCATTTCTAAAACCTAATTCCCTAACTAAGCTAAATAGATAGAAATTAAAGTAAAGTTCTTTGAGGATTCTTACGTGCTCCACGCAAAGTCCAGTAGCACATCACCCTCATCGGAAAGTCAGAAAGCAGCAGCCAGCCCAACCCTAAGGGCATGACTTTTTATACCTTTCTACGCTAACTAAACTAGCAAAGGAAAGTTTTCAGAAATTCTCGACGTCCCATTGGCTGAGAGTGACAAGTGACAATTCACCCGTTTCTCAAAAAGTTCCATGAAATCATGTCTCATAAAGACCATTGTCTCTTCCACGTGAAGCCAGAAGCTTCCTGCGTTTGCAACTATGTATTAAGTCATCCTCGCAGCTTCCATAGACTTTCATTACACTTCCGCGGATGCCAAGTTAAGGACTGACAAAATGTTCACTTTCGACCTTGGCCATGTCCGACAGAATGATGTCAGCTCATCAGTTTTTGCTTAGTGAATGCAGCTTCAATAAACGTTTTAATTCAGAATGGGCGTCTCGTGACTTTCTGCAGAATTATATGTCAGCTCTTTTTCTGCGGTTCAAATGACTAGGCCCAAAAGCAGGCAACTTATGTTTTCTAGTATAAAACAAACACAAGAAAAGTATTAATGTAAGAAATAAAGTAGATTCTGTATCCACCCCATGGTTTACTAATTAATTAACCCACCCGATTAATCAAAATGTTACCTAGCCATTGCAAACAAATAAAGCAGCGTTTATATTTACCAGTCTCCGTTTTTCCATGAGACCCATATGCACCTAGAATAGTAGAAATGACATCACACAGACAAGGAAAAGCAAAACAAGCACATGCTTCTTTTAAGTTTGCAGCAGTTAGTAATGAAAAAAACGAAAACAATAAATTATTTTATTATTTTGCACGAACAAAAAGATGCAACATTTATGCACGTTTATGAGCACACATGTTAGTCCCCCCCACGTGTAAAGTTTAATCTAAGTTGTATTAGCACGACATATCACAAATCATTAATACATTTATTCATGTTATGGAAATGTGACTTTGCGAGTTTAAACAAAATTTTGTTTTCTATCTCGCTCCATCAACTCTGTCTGCATTGATAGCAGAATTATTTCCATCTGCCTGTAATGCATATGGGCTACAAAAGCGAATTGTATAACTAATGCCAGCTTGTACATCCTCACCTATGACATGAACAGAAATGAACTAACTTATGATAAAAACTGGGGACTGTGGAAAATGACCAAAATTAGGTATATATAAGCGGCGTTCATTCATGTTCACCAAAGCCACTGTTGAAAGTAAAGTGAGAATCGTGAAACAGTGGCCACGCCATCTTGTCCCTTTTAGGCCCCATCATGCGCGTAAGTGGCAGCCATTTTGTGTGTCGTGGCCTCTCTGCCCACTGCCAATAGCCTGCGCGTCTCTCCCCCTCACTCCCCGGCCTCGCAAGCATTCCCCCGCGCCCCGACAGCCCCCGGTCTCTCCTGCTTGGGCCATAAGCGCACCTCTAATGCAACCCTGTCTACGAGCCACATCCCGTGCTGAACCCCCTCACTCTTTCATCTCATTCAAAGAACAGGCCCTTTTGATAACCTCTTCCTCCCTGCCCGATTGTCCGGCCTGATCCCAGGCCATCACCTAGCCCAACAGATGCAGTTTATTGCCCCCTACAGTAGGACCTCGCCTCACATCAAAGGAGCAGGGATTAATCAATGCTTTCGTACCCCGAAGATCCGACTGATCACACACATCCCCGTTCCCAGCGGAATGTCCAGCTGCGCGATAACCACCACATGCTGAGATCGGAGTGGGAACTCTACTGTAGATGTGTGTGGGAACGGGCCTGGCCCGGGGATTCCGAGGATGTCTTTTCTGTCCTTCAAAGAAACATTACGGATGCAGTGTATGTAATAAAGCCATAAACCTGTGTATAAGAGGCCAGGCCTCAGAGATGCGGTTAGAGCACCTCGAGAAGATACCCTGTTGTCTGATTTGACGTGTTCTGCTCCGTCGGAATAAACTCCTGTTTCCTGCCTTCTGTCTCCAGCGCCTGCCTCTTTGTTTGGTAATCTCGAATGGTATGAGAGGCGGCTAACGCCGGGCAAATACTGAAGGGTTCTTGGTCGAATTCGGCCCTACCTTTTCACAATCGGGAGCGTTACTTTTCTTACAAGCAAGGAGATCCTCCCTGGTACCAATTAAGGGGATAGCCGGGGAGTCGTGGGCCCTGCCTGAGCTTAAATAATCTATGCCTCTTACTAAAAGATCAGGATTTTGGGATTCGCACATTGGAGGGGAACTGTCCGGGGCCTTAATTTGGGTAGACGTAATTTCTGGATCATAGACCTCTACATCACAAGTTTGGAGTGGTAACTGGTTGAGGCGTGTATGGAGTAAGGCTGCAGCATATGCATCCTTGATCGACCTATTGCTAGCATGGGTGCTATTTATGCCTTCAGTCGTGGCTGGTTTGGGAACAGTGGAGATAGTCCCAACCCAGCTGCCTGATTTTAACCTAACCCTTATGCTAAATGTTAAATGTCGTATACTTGTAAAGCGCACAGCTGCCCCAGCAAAGGGGCGTCCCGGCGCTGTATACCGCTGGGGAACCCGTCCTGGCTTTCCCTGTGGGATGGTCCCTACTGAGAATCCCCAAGGTGGAGCCAGGCATCCCCGGCGTTGATGGGGCCGTTGTGGAGATTAGGCAAGCTAATGCCCAGAGTTGCCGAGTGGGACCCCAGGTTAGAGTAGGCACCGAGGCGAGAATTGTCGAGTCCGCTGACCCTGGTCCACGACCCTGCCGCGTCGGGAATTGAACCCTGGTCCCGGGGCGATTTCTGCTCCCGGGTCTGCCGCCTCTAACCAGTGAGCCACACCACTACCAGAGGTTTCTCCAACAGAGGTAATATTAGGCGGCCGATTGGACAGCTGGCCTTCTATTAGAACGTGGGGAACAGGGGGCCTAGCTGTGTGAGTAGATAGAAATCCGCCACTCAGGGAGAGATTAGGAAGTCAATCCACTGCCTCCAAACAAGAAAATGTGGCAAAACGAATGAATGTGGGAATATTAAAACGTGGCCTCACTATGCTGTCCCTAGTTAATAGCCGTGGTATTGATTGGTGGGTCATTAAGGAGCGGGGATAAAAATAGCTTAGATCGTGTGTCATTATGCCTTCCTCTCCCTGATCAGAGTACCAATCTGCAATGTGTCTGGGTGCCCAGATATCTCTGAAGTTAACGATGATGACATCCCTCCCAATGTCCTTTGGTCTTTGGCCAACCCATCCTAATCTTCTGACGTGGAGAGTTTTGCTGTCAATATTGGGGGGTAGAGGCCTATTGTGGCTTAACCAATAAACAACTTTATTTCTTAAGTCTTGGTGGCCTTCTATTTTCCCCGGGGCCAGTTCTGGTACCCAGCAAGTACCACTACATAGGGTGCTGCCTCAGGTGGTAAATCGATTTGGTGTGTGATACCCCTTTGATGTTTATTGGATGGCCGTTTGTTGGGAATAATTCCATGGGAACCGTCTGGCTTGTTTGACAACCCCCCTGAGTTGTTACCGTTGTTATGTGATGTCTGTACAGCATCTAGAGTCCGCGATGCAGTGGTATTGGCTGTGATTGTGGGTTGGGGGACCTTAGCTGTGGATGGAGGGACCTTTTTGGGGATGAGGGCCTTTGATTTCAAATCCATTGTTATTAGTTTTGTAGGGTGTTTCAATGTATGGGTGGTCAGCTCCCTTGTAAGTTCTATGTTGGTGGAAGTTAAAGTTTCAAGGGAGGCGAGTTTCTCTGCAATCTTTTTGACCCTCGCAATTAATGGTAATATGAGAGATTTCATCAATTGCTCAATATTTCCCATTCGGTCAGTGGTAGAGGGAGCTAATAGCTGGAAATGGTCCTGTATGGTCTTTTTTGTGGCTGGTTTTGGGCTCTTTTTGGATTTTATTGCGTGTGTTGGTATATCTGTGCTGTCTCAATATGCTCAGCGCCCCCACGCCTACTTCTTTTAACTATCTGTCTAATGGCCGCTGGTTTTCTGTAGGATTTTTTCCTCTTGGTGTGTTTAAGGGGGAGTTTGGGTGTGGATATAAGATCCTCTAGTGAAGACTCAGACGTTATGGTGATGTTAGAGTCGTGTCTCTGAGTATCCCTTGAGTGTACCGTGGAACCTATTGAGTCTCGTACTTGATTGGGAATACTTATGTCCCTGATAGAATCTGTGTGGGTTACCTCTATTGACGGTGTGATTGCCTGTTCGATTTGGTCCAAAGATGGACGCTTTTTGTAGAGGGGTTCTAAAGAGAGGCGCCGCTCGGTGATGGCTATCTCTCGGTCCAGCACCGAAGCGGCCCTTGTAATAAAGAGATCCAGTTTCGCTCTAACAGAGCCGCCCACCACAGAATTTCTGCCCTGACTAAGGCGGGTTGTCATGATTCTTCGGGGCTAACTCCCGAGGTATGGAAGCAGAACACAACAAAATGTAATGTGACCAATATTATATACGCGTTAACCACAGTTATTCGCCCGTATAGCATGCGAGCATAGAGACAATGTTATAGGCTTACTCTCAGTGTCACGGTGGGCAGATGTAAGGGGGGTGGCTCAGTCCAGTCTCTGACAGCCCCTGACGGCCACAGACGGCCCGCCCTTTGCCCGGGCTTAGCCCGGCTATGCCCCCGCGCGTCCCGCGCCGCGGGAGGACACGCTGCAATTTAAACGCCACCGGGTGCAAGGGGAGCGTGTTCATCTACAGGAGTGCAGAGGCTTCTGGTTGTCGTAGTCTCCCCGTACAGCGGCCGCGCCCTAGATGATTGTAGGCAGCGGGGGAGAGGGCAAGCTGCAATCAGGCAACTCCAGCAGGGGGCAGAGCGGGTGGCAAAGGTACCGGTATGCCCCGACTACAACAGGCAACCCAGGTCAAATTCCTTTCTTCAGCGGTCACAAAAAAGTACAGAGTGAACCCCTTGCTTAGATATAGTATACCTATATCTATATATCCATATAGACACATATACACGTATAAGTCACTCCTATGGCAGGCCTTGACAATCCTGGAGGCAGAGTGCTTGGTTTTTGTGAGAGAGTGCCCTAGAATGAGCTGAGCCCCTCTACAGCTTTCGGAACCATCTCCTTATGGCTGTTCTATGATATAGCCATACCATATACTCTTATGTGCATTATAATCCTCGCGGTTAATGCTAACTTTGGTTTGGCTCTTTCAAAACATGTTGTGTAAGTTGTCAAACACTTTGGAATACTACCCCCACCCCCGCTAGTTCTGGCGGTGGGGTAGCATTCCACCCTTCTAGAGGGAGAAGACATGTAGTTACTGGTTTACCCGGTTAAAGTTAAACAGAGCCTCAGCATCACAAAATGGATGCTGCTGCCACACACACAAGAGTGACCTCCTGTTGGTGGACGAAACTCCAGCAGGAGAGGCCTGGACAATAGGTTTCCTGTCCAGGGAGGTGCCAGCACCTCTCCAGACAGGCTTTAGTGTATTGGGGCAGGAAGGGCTGCATTCGGTGAATGCTTTCCAGACACTGCCTGAGCACACAAGGTGCTCCATGCATTTCCCAGTTCAAACCGGTTGCTGGGGCACTCTGCCCCAGCTCTGGCGCGAAGCTGGACAAAGGGAAAGGGGTGTAACCACCCCCTTCCCAGGTCCACCCATAGGAGGGACCTTAAGGTGTAGTCCAGCCCCTAAACTCAGTATAAGTATAGGAGCTGTGTCCCTAGGACTTTAGATTACCCTGGATGAAACTTTGAAACATACATCCTGGACCTTCGACATTCCATTTGGACTGGAAGATGGAAGACATCTCTCTTTTGGTCAAGGAGTGACCACCCTGTTCAAACAGGCACCAACAGCAACTTTGCCAGTCTGCCTTTTTGAGGCTTCCGCCAGATCCCGCAGAATCTGAGACACAGGACATAGACTTTCAGACATCTCTGACCCCTACCTTTGCTCACAGCAAAGCTGAGACACGTGGCAGACACGAGAGAAGTGGGACCGGAACTCCTGGACATTCTGCATTTTGCAAGCTGCACTCCTTTCCCGAGGTATTTTGAAGTTGTGCATTGAGGTGCTTGAAGCCCATCCCCGAGCACCATTTGCATTGAAGCACAGGCCCCCACACTCCACGAGTGTCCCATGGGCCCTGCTTTTGCAGTTCAGCTTGACGCATCTTCCCGGTTCCTTGCCCATTGGCTAGTGAGCCCCCTGAAGACTACATTTTGAATTTAACTTAATTTCTTGGTTGCTCCAGCTTTCCTACAAAGGAGAAGCGCCACAGACCTTGCTGGTCTGCAACGAAGCCAATCTTGACATCATACGTGGATTGCATTTGCCAAAGCTTGTTGCGCCCAATCCGGATACCGATACCGCAGTCCACTAAATCCTTAGTGGCACAGCTTGAATACAGCTCCTGGTTGTCATTGACGCCTCCGGACCTCGTGGCTGAAGAGACAAACTTCACCTTTTCACCTGAAATCACCCGACATCGCCTGGTTCCTTCCTGGTCACTGGCAAGTGACCCAGACTCTGTCCCTTCTGCTTTCAGGTTCTTCAGATCGTTGATCCACCCTTGGATCCACCCGGACACTTTTCCTCTGGTCGCATGCAGCACTTCTTTGCAGCTCTCCATTGAAAACGACGACGAAACCCGACACCAAAAGACACCTATGCACCCGGCTTCCCTGAGTGAGGTAACACGAGTACTCTGGTGCTCCCGTGGGTCTTGACTCTCGAATTGTCCTAGTTTAAAAGGGTTCCATCGTAGTCCATCCGGAAGTGTCTTTAAATTGTAATTTTGTAACTTCTTTGTTTCCCATAGAAAGTCAATGGTAACCCGCGGCTGTGTTTAGACACTGCACACGTCTCCCCTGGGCCTCCTATTTCCTAACCTTTGGTTGTTTAAAGTAGCCCCAGCGATTCCACAGGCCCTAGGCCTGCTTTCTATTCCAGACGAGGTTCTTATACCACTATTTTAGTATATGGTTTGTGAGGCCCCTGGGGCATACTGTATATTGTGCAACTTATCGTATGCTAATTGAGATTCTTGTATTGTACTTTTATCTCTGACCTCATAAAGAGTGCAAAGGGGTTGTGTTTAGAATAAATACATATATATTTGATATATACCTTGTGTGGTGTACTTTCATTTGGTACTCAAGAGATTACAATTGGTAAAACAACTTGCCTAACTTGCCTACTGCTGGTTCATGCTACTACTAGGATAGCTTTCTATAAGGTTGACTTTACAACCACCATTAATAAGAGTCGATTAGACTGGTGCAAGGTGCCCACTAGAACTAGTGGACATCATATGCCAAGCTAACTTCTCACAACTCCTTCCTCATAAAGCGTTACTACATGCCATAATTGATCTTATTGTCCAAGTCAGACATGGAAGAAGACATGCTCCTGTATTGCTCGTCAGATGCCACTGCTGAGAAACTGCTACCTTAACGCTAATCGGCTGCTGTTACGCTGCTGGCAGAAACACTCCCACTAGTGAAGCAAATCTATGCTGCCTGTTACGGAGAAGGAGATGAGGAGAGGTAGGACTTTCTGTGGCATCCCATATAATCCTCAGAAGACTTCCTCATTAATTGGAAAGCCTCACCTGCCACAAACACTGCCGTTACCTCCTCGTCCGTCTTCCTGCATACAGTCCTTACACATGAGATACTTCTCCTTTCTGGCAGAAAGAAAAAAAGACAGCAGTAAAACAGGAAATAGTCAACCGCCATGGCTGGGCAGAAATGCGGGTCTCATGGCTGCATCCAGGAAGACCAGGACGCGGCATAATGAAGATTACCAGTAAGTAACAGGGGCATGAGCTACAGGGGAACCACATGCCACCAACACACTGTTACACGAATAAGAAGATCCTGATTCCCTCCATTGTGGAGTGTAGCCTCAGCACCACCATTCAACTTCCTTTCTCTGCTGCCTGACAGTGACACCACTCTCATTGCCTGGCCAGTTGCTACAGCAAGAGGAACAATGTCCATGAAAGTGAAACATATATTACTCCATGAAGAGACTGGCAAGACACCCAGCACGAGCAAGCCTCCTTTCCCCGCTTCCGCTAATGATCTGACAGACACACAAATCTGCCGTCCAGGCTGTTAAAGTAGTGCAAATAGGCTGGGCAATGCACACACTCAAGCGAGGAAGCAAAAACACTTCTACATTGAAGGCAGGGGTGTTAACCCCTTGCCCGCGGCCGGCATTCTGCTCCTATGCTGGACATTCCGATCGCGGGCGTGGTCATGACAGCCCCCAGCCGTCATCAGCACACGAGCACTGTGTGCCATGACGGCTGGGGGCCGTCATCAGCATGGAAGGGTTAAAGGTGTGTCTTGGAGGTAGGAGGCCTCAATTGATTATGAATATAAGGAACGTGAGGAAGAGGCGCCCTAAATAGGTATCTGATGCTTGATTGAAAGCCCTTGTTGGAAATCTGACTCTAGGAATCTCATGGGTAATTTGCCAACTGAGTCTTGTTCAGCCAGAGATAGAAAGAGACTATTTACAGCCAGACCATTCCCCTGTAAACCGGTCCATTTGTGCTGCTCTTTAAATCCAATTTCTTGGTCAGTGGCCCATAACGTCATTTTTTTGTTGAAATAATCATGTTTACTGCTGAAGCGGTCTCTTCGTTACACGAAATCATTCATTGTTATCCAGCCGATTGGCCCCAGCTATACTGACTGACATTGGGAGGATGACAGTCTTGGTCGCCCAACCGGGATTTAGACCTATGAACACACATTTTTCAAGTCTAAATTCATTAGACCCTCAGGGATAGTAAATTATTTAAGCTTGGAACAGAGTTGTTGTTTTTTTGTTTGCGTTATGCCCCCTTTGCATCTCCAGGCTCCGAACACTTGGCAGGTTTTCATTCCTCCGAGTATAATGCAGTTGAACGGAAAGTATCCTGTAAATGTCGAAACGCTTTTACCTTTAGAGAGTACAATGGAAATCCCTGTTGCTTTCAAGAGACACACGAGGAGGGTGAACGCCTGAAATGTTCCTGATTTGACAGTGTGTGAAATGCTTCTCACAACTCTGTTCTGGGCCTGGTGCTGCTTTCGTCTCAGACTCCAGTTACTGGAGACGCGCGAGCTCCTTGTGCTGCGCGAGATGAAGCAACACCGAAGCTTCCGGCCTGACATCGAGCATAATTGAACAAAAACAACGGAGCACGATAATTGAAGAGCGAAAAAAAAGAAACTTCTTACAGATAAACTCCCATCAGAAAACTGTTGAGAAGTACGCTGCCTGCCAGCAAGAACTGCAATTATATTTCCACACTTCCTCCAGTGAAGTGTAAGTGGTTTAGAAGGGCAAGCGAAAAATGGGAGAGGCATTGAGAATGCGGATCACGGCGCACGAATCGGAATCTGGAAGGCAGTTTCAGAATGAATTTATGGAGAGGTAATTTTTTTGCATGTCATATAATTGGTCTGATATCACACTCATCTTTCCTTATCCCTTTTTTGTCAGTTTTCCACTTGTTGCCGCTTTCCTTGAAAACGCGATGCATAATTGGACGTCAAAATTTAAAAGTAAAATGTGACATTTGAGAAAGGCTTCCCTCCTAGCTGCATTGAATCTTATTTTTGACATTCTATCTTTCATCTTTTCAGAAGAAAGACATGGACCGGAGAGGGTGAGTAGAATGCACGAAGGCATGTCCTGTCCAGACATAAATCATGTAACCTTTACCTTTTAGAAGATAGCTTGCCACCTTTTACCAGATTGTATCCCCTCTTTAATTGTGCTGTTGTGACAGCCGCATTAATTCTGCCTGGGAATGGAGCTATCTGCAGGTGCCACTTGGAAGCAAACGGAGATTGTATCATAAAACTACACATAACCGGTTATATTCTTTTGCTTTATTATCTGATAAGGAAAAACAAAAAAACAAGAAAACAGAAAAATGGGACCTGATGCGTTGTCACTAGCATTGCTCCCTGCCTGCAAAATTATGAAGTGCTGAAACATGCACATCACACGTTTAATCAACAGTAGGGGCGCTTTAGCTGAAAGCAATCTATCATGAAATAGACGGGGATTGTGATAAATGATGGAACTCGAAAGAGTCTGCTTTCACAGTCAGAATCCAGAGAGGCATGAAATCCCCAGCAGAATAAGGAATTCTGTCTTTTCGACAGGCAAATAGGGTAACTGATCAACACACAAATGCACCCTGCGTTGTTTCACGGTGCCACTTACATGCTTGTATAGGAAGAGCATAGGCAGCAATAGCTGTGCTTTTGAAAATCTAATTGAGTCATGGGAAGTGCCTGCTCCGCCACTATTTTCAGGTATGAATACTATAGAGCACTTTAAAAGAAACACAAAAGTTTTGTTGGACCCTGCCCTTCCTGTAGGGTTATCCCCAAGCATTTTTAAATCTCTCTCCCCGAAATCATGGTGTGAGTGTTCTACACCTGTTTGGCATATTTAATTTACTTATAAGTCCCTTGTAAAGTGCTATTCTATACAGTCGCGGTCCGTGTAGGTAACAGGGGTGGAGCGGTGGGGCAGAGGGGCCGGGTAAGGGGGATCTGCATCGTCACTTGAAATCCCCCCTTACTTTGCCCCACCGCTGTTACCTGCACAGACCGCGGCTAATCCCATATACCCAGAGCCTGTAAATGAAATGCTACTATTGGGCCTGCAGCACTGCTTTTCGCACCCACAGACGCAGCCTTTCAAACCTGTCTCAGGCCAGCCACTGCAGACCCTGTATGCACAGTTTACTGCTACTTTGACTTGGCAGAGTTTTATATAGTGCGAACTAGACCCGAACCGAATCAGGTATCAGAGCGCTTTACATAGCACCAGTTACGTTACATGAGGACATACTTTCATTTTTTAGGCACGGGAGATTAAGTGATTTGCCCAGAATCACAGGAGGTTTTTGGCGTCGTTATCAAGACTCGAACCCAGATCCCCAGGGCCAAGGTCGAGCGCCTTAGCCGTTAGGCCAACTACTTGCCAAGTCTTAAACTACTCTTTTATTACACATAGGTCCCACCTAAGATAGGCACTAGGTTGCCCTATATGCAGGGTGCTGTGTCAGTAAAAGGTAACACATGTGGCTTTATTATGTGGCATGTCCTGGTAGTGACAAACAGCTTATTTTGTCTGTCACTACTGTGAGGTCTACTCCTCTCATAGGCTAGCATGGGGAATTCCTTTATACGTGTTTAAGTGGTTATTCCTGACTTGAAAGGAAAAGCAGTGCTATGTTTGTTATGTCTAGAATGGTAGTGAAAAACTCCTGCTTACTGGTATAGTTGGATTTTACATTACTGTTTTAGAAATGCCACTTTTAGAAAGGGGCATTTCTCTGTGATTAGGACTCTTTGTGCTTTAGCAGCCTGACTCCAATCCTCGTTTGGGCCTGGGTGGCAGCTACAATTGGTGCATACTTTCAAGGCAGTCATCACCCAGGGAGGGTTGGGTGTCACAGGGTTACATCTGCATTCATTTCAATATAACTTTATTCGATCTGAAGGGGGGCGTGGCTTAACAAATGCGTTTGAGTCCAGCTCCTGCCCTAGCGTTTTAAAATCCTGCAATATCCTGGCACTTCTTTATTAAAAACGGTGCTACTGAGGTGAGGAGCCCCCCCGGACCTCGACCGCATCTATCTCGCGTGGGGATCGCCGCTGGTGGAGGCGGGGAGCCCGGCGGCCCGCTACGGACCTGATTGCACCCGCGGCCGGCAAATGGCGGCCGCCTCGCGTTGAGGCGATTGCGGAGAGAGAAGGGACCCTTTGCAGCGGCTGTGCGCCCCCAAAGAGGTAGGCGAGGAGACGCGCGGGCCCCGACGAGGCAACTGCCGCAGCCGATGGTGACCTGGTGCGGCTGAGGGAGGAGCGGCCGCGGACCTCGGAGGGCGCCTCTACGCGAGGCCGAGGAGGAGCGGCCTGGGTGCGTTCCAGCGCCGGGGGCGCCGACAGTGAGACCGGAGACTGGGCCTGCAGGGTCTGAGTGGCCAGAGGAGTCGTTTTTCCTTCTTCTCCCCCGCCCCATCAGGGGGGAAGCTGGTTCTATTGGGGCTACAGGCCGGTAAAATTGTGTGAGACCCTGGGGAACGTCGGAACCACCCCCCACAAAGAGCAGCAGAGAGCAGACCCATCCTCACGGGGTCAGTGGGGGCCACTGCCGGCGAAGGGGTGCGGCTGGCAGACGGGGCACTGTGGCCCCAGAGTGGGTGCTGGGTGTGCATCAGGACGGAGAGGCCTTCCTACAGCTCGACGGCGCCGGGACGCTGCGAAGACCACAGAGGACGGAGCTCTCCCTGAGACAGAGCAGCCTGGAGGCCGCTTTCCCCCCCCCACCCGGTTTGGAGCCAGTTGACATTGTTGGTGCTCCTGCTGCGGGGGAGATCCGGTGGTGCCTGGCGGGGTTGAGGAGGGGAACTGTCTGGCAGAGGGGGTGCACAGTCTCGAGGTTGTGGCCGGATCGGAGGCGGCGGCCCGTGACAAAGCTAATATCCTGGCGGCGATCCGTGACTCCAGGGTAGCGCTGGAGACCAAGATGGATGGGATGGCTATGGACATCAACCACTTACGCCTTGACCTCAGGAAGGTAGCGGACAGGGTCACCACCACGGAGGGGGATCTGACAGTATTACAAACTGAGGTCCGGCAGATGAAGGAAACGATAGTGGCACTCCAGGAGCATACGGCCCGATTGGAGGATGCAGAGGGGCGTTCCCGGAGGAACAATCTCAGCTTCCTGGGATTTCCGGAATGCTCAGAAGGGCAGGCGGCGGACCTATTTCTTGAGGACTGGATTGGCAAGGTCTTCCCGAACCTGCAACTATCCAAAATGTTCACAATAGAGAGGGCCCATAGGACTCTGGGGCCGTCTCCGAAACCGGGGTCTCCACCTAGGGCCATAATTGCGCGGTTCTTCAATTTTAAAGACCGGGACATGATCCTACAGCATATCCACAAGTCGGGCCCGCCCAGGTACGATAACCTCGACATTCACATTTTCCCGGACTACACTAGAAAAGTACAGGACCTTCGGAACAACTTTCTGCAGGTTAAACGGCGGATGCGGAGTCACGACATCAAATACAGTCTGCTCTTCCCAGCCAGGCTCCGAGTGCAGCACGGCGATAGGACACACTTCTTCGACCGCCCATCGAATGCGGAGGACTGGATGGACGCGCTGGGCCTGGCGCGCCACGACCACACACAAGGATGGCAGGAACAAAGACGGCGGAATGCACAACGACGGAGCCAGCGACGCAGAGAGGGAGGACAGCCCCCGGGAGAACGCGCCGTCGCACAGAACAAACGCATCACGGTGGGCCCGGATGGCACACTCCGGGCGGAACTAGCGGCGATTCCAACCCAAAACCAATTCACCCCACTATGTTTGGTGCAGAAAACACAGTCGGACTCAGGGGGAGCCGCCAGTCAAGTTGCTGAACCTGCACAGGACAAATGACTGGTAACTCAGGTGGTCTGAATGTAACGTAGGGGGTCCTGGACACTGTGAGTATCTTTATACTTTAATCTGGGGGGATCAATGCTGCCTGACAAGTTAGAGATGTGGCTGTTCCCTGGAGTGGTAAGAGTATAACGAGGTGGGGACGGGGGCGGTAACCCTGGGTATCACAGTGAGCGTACTATGGTGCCAAATTCACCTTAAGTGGCCAATTGTAGAGTGCCGAGGTGGCCAGCTAGGCCTAGGCCGGGAAGGGCTGCACGGTGCTAGTCAGTCGGCAGAAGATTCAATTACGGGGTGAAGGGATTCTTCTGGACTATAAAGTATTCAATTGCTGTGTTTATCTTGTTTAATTCACTAATTACAAGTTGAAGGGGGGTTTGAGGGTGGGAGAGTCTTTGGGGCGGGGTTCGAGGTCTCCTGACCAGTTCCGAATTGGCATATGCAGTACTACCGCCTGTGGGTGGGTGATGTTGAGGTTCTTTGTTTTGGTTCAGGGAGGGATGCTGCTGGGTCACTTTATAACCTTGTTTTGAAATGTCAGGGTTGTTTGCTTTTTGAGGGTCACGATGCGTGGTGGAGAGGGTTCGGATGGCACCAATAGGGGCGCTGAGACTTCGAAAATTGCTAACTTAGGATGGGCGATACACGTAAATACAAATTCATAACATGGAATGTCAGGGGGCTCAATAATATGATTAAGCGGATCAGGGTGGCCACCTATCTCCGGCGTTATGGGGTCAGTTTTGCATTACTCCAGGAAACACATCTTTGGGGGGACTGCCTTAAGTACGTACAGCGTACATGGTGGGGACAGTTTTTTGCCACATCTTACTCCGGATTTGCCAGGGGCACTAATTTGGGTAGCACCGGCGGTCCCCTTTAAGGCCACACACACAACACTGGATCCAGAGGGCAGGTTTGTAATAGTGGTGGGAACTCTGGATGGGCACGGTGTATGCTTGGTGAACATTTATGCCCCAAACACTGACAATGGGGAATTCCTAGGCCAAGTGTTAGGTCAGTTGGATATATACCCAGACACAGAGCTCCTCGTGACAGGGGATTTTAATTGTGCATTCGACAGGGCATTGGATAGATACCCCCCGAAGCCAGACGCCAAACCCAAAATGAGAGACGCAATGACCCAGATGCTCCAAAATTATGACCTGATCGATGTATGGAGACACCGTAACCCTGCTCATCGGGTGTACTCGTTTTACATGCCTGCTGCCAACACCCCAGTAGGTTAGATTATTTTTTTCTTCAAGGCATGGTAACCAACCGGACAGAAGAGATCCACTATCTGGCGCTCTACCTATCTGACCACTCCCCGCTCTTGCTCACGTATTTGGTGGATGGACCTCGGCCCTAGATCCCGCTCTGGAGACTCAACTAGGAGGCGTTCGGGGATCCCAATTATAAGGAGGCCATCTTGCAAGGGCTCGAGTCATATTTAGAAGTGAACAGGGGGTCGGCTAGCACTCGGGAGACTGAATGGGACACAATGAATGTGGTCATTCGGGGGACCTGTCTGTCTACGGAGGAGGGGGTGAGACGGGTACTAGAACGGGAACTTCGACAATAAGAGGACCGTCTGGCGGAGTTGGAAAGGGACTTCCCCACAGACAAAGAGCAACGACCTGAATGGACGATCAAGCGACAACAGCTGGGGGACATCTGGGCCTCACTCGGCAAATTTAACAGGACAGCCAGCAGTCGGAAATGGTACGCAGAGGGCGACAAAGCGGGGAGGCTGTTGGCGCATTTGATTAGGGCGGAAACTCAACTCCACCCAATTCTGGCACTGCAGAATGAATTGGGCCAGATGGTGTATACACAGAAGGCGATTAACGAGGTGTTCCGATCCCATCTATACAAAATATACTCGGAATCGCAACTTTTTGCGGACACCGAAGACACAGAGCTGTACCTCGAGGGGATACAACTACCCGGTATTGAAGAGGAAAGCCAGGAGGATCTGGGGGGGCCAATCCGAGAGGAGGAACTGCGTGCTGCAATAGCCCATCTGTAAACAGCAAAATCCCCGGGGATGGACGGATTAGCAGACAAACTTTATAAGGAATTCCAGGGGGTTTTGGCCCCGAAGCTCCTTGAAACTGCAATGGAGGCCGACGACCGGGGCCTGCACCCGGACTCCATGCGTGCGGCAATGATAGTCATGCTCCCTAAGCCATACATAACATAACATGGGGCGGATAATCCAGCGTTTGAGGGGAAGTATCGCCTTCTGGAACACCCTTAAGCTCTCCTTGATGGGGAAAATCGCTCTCATCAAGATGGTGGTCCTCCCGCGCTGCCTGTATACCATGCAGGGGTCTTTCTATGAGCTACCGCACCGGGTTTTCTGGGAATTGGACTCCCTCCTTGTCCTCCTATTATGGAACGGGATGAGATGCAGGGTGAGTCTGGAAGTCCTGAAGCGTAGATGGGGCGCAGGGGGATTGGAAGTCCCCGATCTGGAGCTGTATTACTTCGCATCACAAATGCAACATGCTATTGCATGGTTGGATACGGACCCCTCCTGGGAGTGGTCCTTGCTGGCAGGGACTTATGGGAGTGAGCAACTGGGAGCGCTGATGTGGCAGGTGGGGGGGCGGTGAGATCACATCCCCCCACTGATCAGATTGGTGGCTGCGATCTGGGATAGAGTGGAGAAGCCGTTTGCCCCTGACTTGGATCTATGGCTGCTGCCACCCTTTGCCCAGATTACACAGGTCATGTCCACGGATAAATGGATGAAGGGAGGCTGCCTCATGCTGGATGATTTATATCCCAACAATACATTTATCTCTTACCAGGAGGCGGTTAACGCCTTCGAGCTTGGGGCAGGCCAATTCCTTCAATACGCCAAACTAGTGGCGACTGCGCGTCAGCTGTGGCCCATGTTTCCGGAGGCCCCGGCACACACCCGTATTTTAGTCACTATGTTGGCACTAGCCGGGGTCGGAAGTTCGTGACTCAGCTCTACAGGGCTCTGAGGGAGGATAAACGGCTACGGCCCTTGGCGAGAGAGGAAAAATTACAGCAGGCGTGTCCGCAGGAGATCACTCCCCGTGAATGGGAAAAGATCCACGAAAGTGTGCGAAAGGTGTCAGTGAGCAACCGCTTTAAACAAATTCAATATAATATTATACACATGGCCTACCTGTCCCCAAAACGTCTCCAGGTTATTGACAATACTAGGGATTTCCATTGCCCGAGATGCCGCAGCCCCCTGGCAGACTTTGTGCACATGGTGTGGACGTGCCCCACCCTTCAATCATACTGGGTGTCAGTTCTGGAAGCTCTGGCGAGGGTGTCGGGATGGGTAATAGATTTGGACCCGCACCCCTGCCTCCTGGGCTTGATCCCCCGAGACCCGAAAAGAAGGGTGAGCAGAAGGTTCCTAATGCTGGGCCTGGTTACAGGCCGACGTCGTATTGCAATTCATTGGTTGTCCCCACAGGGCCCGACGCTGCAGAAGTGGAGGGCAGATCTGAGGGAATGGGCACTGGCAGAAGAAGAGCACATGAGACATACAAGAAGGGATGGGAAGCTACCTGAGGTCCTACAGGCTTGGGGGTAATGTTTCAGGAGTTGGTGAGACAGGATGCCCCGCTGACGCAAAATAGTCCGGAATTGATCACCAATGGGCAGGGGGAGGCTCAGACCCAGACTGGTGTGACACAGGATGGCCCACCATAGAGAGCAGACGGCATTGACCCTATATTTTTTATTCTTTTTTAGACCAGGCAGCGGGGGGGGGGAGTTTTTCTTGAGGGAGGGTGAGGGGTTGGGGGAGCGGGGGGGAGGGGGAGTTCCTATACAGTTCAGTAAGGTCTTACGGGACACTGCACCAACGTGAGGGGCAGACAAGTGCCCCCCCCATTATCCTCGCTACTGTTCGGTAGTCGGCCGAGTGCTGGAAATGATAAGAGGGTTTATATGTACAGGGCGACCAAGATGTATGATTGTATCTTACTGCTTTAATGTGCTGGAGATGTAAATTGAAAAAACATGACCAATAAAGTAAAAAAAAAAACTTTATTCGATCTGAAAGTGATAGACCGTAAAAGTACATAGAGAATATTACACATGGTTGTAAGCACTCATGAAATAAAAATAATTTTACAGTATAAACCAGTTGAAAATAAGTTTGTAAAAATTAAAAAGTACAGTGGAGAAACGTCTGTGTATAAAAAGCTATAAAAGTGCAACACCGAGGGTTTCGATAATTAGTGATTCAGCCCAATGTTTGCACCGTGGTCCTTAAATTATTTTTTCACCTCCGTCCTAGCATTTTTGAGGATGCGACCGGGTTTAGGACACCACCAACTTATACTGATGGCTCCAAAAATATACAATCAAAAAAGGGGGAGAGATGGAGGTGCTGGTTAGGTTCACCCTCCAATGTACATGTAGTTCACAAAAAATGTGTAAATGTCAGATTCAAAAAACCTAACCCAGGGAATGAGGATTCAGCTGAATGTGTGAAAAAAAGACCCCTGTCCAAAGAAAAGAAAATTATTTTCTTGAGTCCCCCCCTAGGTGACATTCTTCATCCTTGGGGCCATCCCAAACAGCTGCTGATTGGGGCGTGCTGCAACTTGCGGAACTACGTAGGAGCACTTTTTTGTGAAGAAATGTGTAGTGCAGTGTTCGTGGAGTGGTGAAAGTGATGTTAAAAATACCTAGCTAGTGAGCTAATATTTTATTCTCGCTCCTAGTTGGTAAGGATAAAAAGGGGTTAAATAGTAGGGAAAAGATATAACTGTTATGTGTATACAGTCCAAAATATTTGGTCGACATGTTTCAAGGTATCCCCTAAACCTCTTCTTCAGGACCACACGGGGACCAGCGCCATGAGTGACACTCCTTGTGAAAACCTATAATAAAGTGAGGATGCACACCTAATGTGTGAGCACCCAATTCAAAATACATACGGTTTAGTCTTTGGCTCTTAACATCTGTACAGGGAATAAAACAGAATGAAAAGTTAGCACATAATGCCTGCCCACCTCTCACGTGGGCATGTCCATACCCAATGAGTTAATCCGATCAATGTGCTCCTCTATAAGTGGTGCCCTTAGAGATAATAATTAATTAGTGTTTAAATCTAATGTGACATACTAAAACACATCAGACGTCTCCGTTGTGAGAAAGCATAGTTAGATGCAGGGATATAACTTTAAAAACATTAGTGAAAAAAACGGACACCACATGACATACAACATATAAGCCTGTAATGTTTCCAAAACGTCTGGAACATACTTTTATGCTTTAACAATACTATGACTCATGGTCTGCCGGGGTAGAGGGGCTTGTAGTCATACCCTATAGAGATACCGAGCATTGTAGTTAACTGTGAGCAAGGAGGAGAAAATAATAGAACTGCCAGCAAAACATATTGCTGTGTCTGCCCATAATGTGGATGGCAGATGCTCAAAGAAACAGAAAAATAGAAAAAATAGTTCTTTGAAATGTCAGGAGGAACCTGTTGAGGAAAAAGAAACGTACTTTGTCAAAGCACACCTCCGTATAATAACACCCACTGGCACCTTAGCGCGTCTGTCTCCTGGTGGAGTTTAAATAGGAATGAAAAAGCCCAGCTATGCTAGTGTACCAAATTGACTAGACTGTGGAAGTTAAAGCAAACCAAAATGGCTGCTACTGTTGACAATACAAACAGGCCATCTTGGGAGGATATGGAAGTGTTCCTCGGTCTTGCCCCCGTAGTGTAACTTAGGCAGGTACTTGTGCAGATGTCAAGGTTATCAATAAATCATTTTGATAATGCAGGAATTACATATAATAAGTCATGAAACCAATGTATGGCTGAGCTGGGCCCAGTGTGTTGGAAAATCGGTCATTTTCCTTAGCGAAAAACAGGGCCATCTTGGAGGGGTGAAACCATTATTCATAAGTACCCTCCTAGAATCTTCCGGCTGTCTTAGACAGAGGAAATGCTACAGTCAGCATGTAATACTGGAATGAAAATCAGAATAAACATAATAAAAATATGATAAAATGAAATAACAATAAAAAATGTTGTTAGACCAACAAAAAACAAAAATTGGTCTCTTTGAGAGGCTCATTGTGGGGCCATAATGGATACAAAGGGTGATGTCAAAGCTGATATATTAAAATACATATCTAGAAATTAAACTTAAGGGACCATGTGGGGGTTCACTTGTAGGAAAAAAGTTCATACAAGGCACAGTGATACTCAGTTTAAACAAGTGTTTGTGTCACAATGGTCATGTTGGTTTTGAGACCAGTTGGCCCTTGCTGGTAGCATGAGTTGTTGATTTTGGGTCTGAAAAAGATAGAGGTGGAACAAAAGGATGCAGTATCTAAGGGTGTTATAGATGTATTATCAAGGTTCTTCAAAACATTCGTCCAGGGTGATAATACGGTTGGGGGCTGAATGTGTGATATATGGGTAATGTGGTTCATTTAGTGAACTGTCCCCATGGAATATTGTCATTCAGGCCTGCTGTGTCTGTGTGCAATTTATACACCCATCTTTGCTCCTTTTCTAATAACCTCTGTTCTAGGTTTGTGGCCGTGTTCTATGTGCTCTGACACTACCCAACGTGTGTCGTTTGGAGTGTGTTTCATGTCGTTGAAATGTGCTGTCATTCTGGTGCTGGCTCTGTGGCATCTGATGTTGCTTCGATGCTCACATATCCTCATGCTGACCTTCCTAGTGGTCATGCCTACATAGTGTAGGTCGCAAAGGCACGTTATCATGTACACCACCCCTGCAGTGTTAAAGGTGTTGAATTTTCGTAATTCCCACGTTATTCCTGTGTTGAAGGTCAACTTTTTAGTGGTAGTAGTTAAGTGACATACACTTCAATTACCACATGGGTGATGGCCTGTTGGTAGCATACTTATCAACTGTTCGGTTGTTGTCATTGTTGAGTGGAGGTTTTGGAGGGTGTGTACCAGGATGTCCCTGAGGTTTTTCTCTCTCTTATGTGAGAACATAGGTTTTGAGATATTCAAATTGCCACTGTTCATAGTTGTGAAGCGTTGTGAAGGGCCTTGAATGTGTGGGTGAGGAGTTTGAAGGTTATTCTTCTGTCGACTGGGAGTCCATGGAGGTTGCGAGGTGCTGAGTGATGTGGCTGTGACAGAGGATGTTGAGGATTAGTCTTGCTGTGGAATTCTGGACATTCTGGAGTCTTCAGAGGAGTTTCTGTGCGGCGCCGACGTAGTGTGTTGCCATAGTCAAGTCTGCTGCTAATGAGGGCATGGGTGACTGTCTTCTGGGATTCAGTGGGAATCCATTTGAAAGTCTTTTAAAGGAGGCAGAGTGCGTTGAAGCAGGCAAAGGACACAGTGTTTATCTGGTGGTCCTTTGTGAGTGAGAAGTCCAAGTACGATGCCGAGGTTTCTTGCATGGTTCGTGGAAGTAGGGGGTCTTCCTAGAGCAGAGGGCCACCAGGAGCCATTCCAAGTAGAGGGGGAGGCTCCCAAGGTGAGCACTTTATCTTGTCTGCCTTGAGCTTCAGGCGGCTGTCTTTCATCCAGGTGGCAACAGCTTTCAATCCTTTGTGGAAGTTGTTCCTGGCAACAGCTGCTGTAGCTCCTGATGAAGGCTGTGAGGGGGCTATGTAAATGCTGAAGAGGGTGGAGCTGACGGAGGAGCCCTGGGGTACTCTGCAGCTGATCTCTGTTGGTTTTGAGAGGTACGGTGGGAGTCTAAGCCATTGTGTTCTGCCGGTGAGGAAGGAGCAGATCCAGCTGAGGGCCTTGTCTCAGATACCAGTGTTGTGGAGTCTTATGGCTAGGATGTGTGGAGGGAGATGGTATAGAAGGCCGCTGGGAGGTCCAATAGGACAAGGGCCACAGTTTCTCTCTGGTGGAGGAGGGAGCAGTTGTCATCTGTGGTGGTGAGGAGGGCATTCTCTGTGCTATGATTGCTTCGGAATCTTGGTTGGGTGATGTCCAGGACGTTTTTGGTTTCGATAAATTTGGCGAGCTGGGCGTTGATGGCTTTTTCGATTACTTTGGTTCGGAAGAAGAGCAGGGAGAAAGACCTGAAGTTCTTGAGGTCAGTCGGGTCCTTGGAGGGTTTCTGCGGGTGGGGGTTGATTTTGCCATGTTCCCAGGCATCGTGGGAGGTGGCGGTCTCGATGGAACAAGTGATGGTTCGGCATAGCTTGGGTGCGATGGCGGAGGTGGCTCTATGGAATATGCTGTGCGGATAGGGTCCGAGGGGCTACATAGTGGATGCTTTCATAGTCTTTATGATGGCACATGCATTTGTGATGGCACATGGTGATTTATGTGCTTATGATGGACATTGGTGATCTACAAATTTATTTTCCTAAACCAATTACTATATTTCATACACTGATATCATAATGTGTATCATTTTGACTCTTGCAGTATCAGGATATACAAGTATCCTTTTTCAGTAATTGTTTTGTATGCACAATACTTATGATTTATGTCATTTTGCTTCTAACCGCTTAACCGCGGTGGCAATTCTGCCGCGGTGCGGCGGTTTAATTGAGTGGGCGGGGCCTTATTTACAAGCCCCTTGCACTGCCGGTGCATCATGTTGCATGAAGCACTGGTAGCGCACCCGGCTGCATGATATTTACAAGCACACGTAAAGTCACCCTGCGGGGCTTTACGCGTGTTTGTAAATATCACCACTTTTCGCACAACACTTTGTGTGTTAGGGGCATGACATGGGTGCTGCTGTGGGTGTTGCCAGGCAACACCCATGTCCACTGATGCATTTCCAGAATTACGAGCAATCGTAAACCTGGGAATGCGTCAAAATGCTACTCCGACTCAGGGGTGACGTAGCAAGGCGCAACGAGGAGAAATATTTCATTTCTCCTCGTTTCTTTCCTCTTTCAATGTGTGCTGCATTCTACAGCATGCATTGGAAGTGGAATCACCTCAATTGATTGTTTTTGTGCATGAAGGTGCCCCTTCCTGGACAAAAACAATCTTCCCATGACGCAGACATCCTTGCACCATTGTATAAAGATGCCTGCGCTGGCGCATAGCAGCAGTTTGTGCGCCAGCGCAGGGAAAAAGACAGAGATGGAACATATTGTTGTATATATGGCACATCCCTGTACTTCGAAACTAACGCAGCGCGACACAGCCAATTGCCTTGCAGCACTGTGCTGTATTAGTTTCTCGTAAATAGGGCCCCAAGTTTTTAAGTCTTTACTTTTCCAAAACTTATTGGTTTACTCAATTAGGGTGTCTAGGCTGCAATCCCTCACCATAGTAGAAGTGCTCAACCTAGGTCCAAAAGACCAGGGGGTAGATTTACAAGCCCCTTGCGACACTTTTACGCCGCCGTTGCGTCACTTTTGTGACGCAGCGGCGTAAACAATGCGCCACGTTGCAACTTATTTACAACGTGACGCATCTAGGCAGATGCGTCATGTTGTAAAGCCCTGCGCCACATGAAACCTGGTCAGGTTTCATGTGGGCGCTCTGTCGCAGGGTGGGTGTTCCCTCGCAGGAAAGCTCCGTAAAACTGGCACAGTAAAATCTACATGATTTCACTGAGTCAGTTTTAAGACGCTGCTGAGTCAAATCCTTACGCCTGCTTGACGCAGGCGTAAGGAGTGGCGCACCACGTTGAGTATGGGTGGCCCCTGTGCATTGCAGGAGTTGCGTCGCGCTTGCCCAGAACTGGATTGGCATCACTTGGCAGGTCAGAATTCACAGCAAAAGAGTTCAGGGGCTATCGATGAAGTCTTTGATGGCCCTGAGACTTCTTAACATGAGGCAAGCACACACAAGACCTTGGAGAACCTTGACGAGCAGGATATAGAAAGCCAAGTTCAGTCCTTTCACTCCCAGGACAGAAGCAGCAAGAAGCAGCCCAGCACAACAAAGCAACAAGCAGAGTGGCAGTTCCCCTTCTACAGCATCCAGCTCATCTTCCTGGCAGAATATCCTCTTAGTCCAGAAGTGTTCTGAAGTTATGGTGTTACAGCTCCAGTACTTATACCAGTTAATGCCTTTGAAGTAGGCAAACTTCAAAGGAAAGTCTTTGTAGTGCACACGACCCTGCCTTTCCCTGACCTGGCTCCAGACACACTACAAGGGGGTGTGAGGTCAGGAAGAGCTCTATTCAGGAGTCAGCGACAACTCTTCCCCCCCACTCTAGAAGACCCATTGGCCTGGTATGGGCCATCAGGATATACAGGGCACACCTCAGCTCCCTTTGTGTTACTGTCTAGACTGAATGCGCAGACAGCCCAACTGTCAGTCTAAAGCAGACCTGGATTCCACAGCCAGGAAGAAGCATAGAATGGCAAAGCAAGAAAATTCCCACTAAAAGTGGCACTTTCAAACACACAATTTAAATATCAACTTCACTAAAAGATGTATTTTTAAAGTTCAGAGTCCCCAAACTCCAAATCTCTATCTCTTTCCAACTGCAAGCTACACTTGTAGGAGATTACAAGGCAGTTCCAATGATAACCTATGGGAGAAATATTTCTTGCAATTGTGAAAAACAGAATTAGCAGTATTTCACTATCAGGACATGTAAAACACACCAGTACATGACCTATCTTTCACATGCACTGCACTCTGCCCATTTGGCTACATTGGGCCTAGCTTAAAGGTGCCTTACATGCAGAAAAATTGAACGTTTGAGCCAGGCAAGTGGGTGCACTTGCCTGGTTGACATGGTATTTCAAACCTGCACACACAGACATTGCAGTGGCAGGTATGAGATATGGTTGCAGGGCTACTCTTGTGGGTGGCACAATCAGTGCTGCAGGCCTACTAGTAGTATTTGATTTAAATGTCCTGTGCACACGCAGTGCACTTTACCAGAGGCTTTCCAGTAAATCAAATATGCCAATCATAGATAACCAATCACAAGCACAATTCACACAGGGAGCCCTCGCACTTTAGCACTGATCGGCAGTGGTAAAGTACCCAGAATTTTAAAACCAGCAAAAATGAAATGAAGCACCCAGTCAAAAACAGGAGGCCAGAAGCAAAAAAGAAAGGGGAAAAACACTCCAAAGATGCCAGGTCTAACACATAAAAAACATATACTGGTTAATTCCAAACGGCACACTTCAGTGTATGGCATACTAAATGGTATTTTTTTAACAGCAGACTTATGTACTTAAGGGTCAGCAACAAGAGCACTCTCCCACTGTCCAACATAGGTCATCAACAAATAGTTATAATCCCAAAAGGAGATCATGTGACCATCTAGCGACCCACAACTTCTCTATCCTCCAAGTTATAGGGCTTCCTTATGGAGAGGCTTGTAAGTCCTTGGAGTTTAAGATCGTGGTGCTCAAGTCATCAACATTGCAGTCTCCATTTGTCTAATGAGAACATGAGAGCATCTTCAGGACACAGTTTTGATAACAAAAATACCTAAAACAGCAATACGGTATGAAAATATATACAATGAGAATAGGAACAAGAAGTAAGCCACTAGTAAAACCACAAGTTGGATCAAACCCACCCACAACTAGTCCAGATCAAAAGAGATTGTGAAAGCAGTGGTCAATCACAATGGTAGGAACATGATAACACCATCACCTATGAACCCACCAACCGGTATAATACCAACTACTTACAATGAGGAAAAGTTGTGAGCAAAAGCCCAGAAAGGGGACCTTTCACCATAACCAACTTAAATCCAAATGAGGAGGAAAACCTAAGCAAATGAACCACAATAGCACCACAGTGTGCTCTATAAATAGAACCCAAACCTAAAAATATAAAGTTACAATTGTACTCACATAACCTTCTAAATAGGTAAACATGAGGAAGAACAACTGATAGAATCAATGTCTGCCTGAAACGCAATTTAACCAAACATATCTCCAGATACAGAGTACAAATATACTTAACAAGACAATACTGCAGAATAACTACTTCCCAGAAATTCCTCCAACGTATAGGGAATAGACATGAGGAAGAGAGCAACAAATGCTTTATGAAACAAGGTAATGGTGCTCTCAGCACGCTACTTATGGATTGGTGTGCATACTAGGTGCCAGAACACCGGGGTGACCCACTTTAGGAAAACAAATCCCCCATATTGGAGTGGACACATATGATGAAACTAGCAAAGGATAACTGAAATCAAAGATGACAGTAAATAATGGCATGTATAGCGGGGGCCATGCCATCTAAGCACACTGATTGTAGCCAAATCTGAAAACGAATCCACCATATAGGAAAGAACATAGTGAAAACAAAAAATGTGCAAGTGAATCATCCAAAAACTATGCTGGATGTGCATTCGCCATATTGGAGGGGTCAACTCATCTATAGAGCATCAAATAGATTGTAAGGAAATTAGGGCCTGATTATGAGTATAGCGGTCTAAGACCACCAGACACGCTGGGGCACGGTGGCCCGACCACCATTCTATAATTTTGGCAGTTGGACTGCCATTCCACTGCCACAACCACCAGGGAACCACTATCCCTTGCGGACCAGCAGCTGTCAGGGTCTCACAATATGCTGGCAGTGCTGGTGCAGTGTCAGGGAGGTTCTTCCTCCATGAAACTCCTGGTGGTCATGAAACAAAGAGGGCCCTGCAGGGCCCCCTCATTTCCCCTGCATGGGTGCAAGCAGGGGGCAAAGGCTGAGCCCCCCAGTGTGCATGCACCCCCAGTTCTGGCACGGCATGGACTTCACAGTCCATGCCATTCTGGAACATGCTATCACGGTCCTGCGGTGGTGCCTTTCTAAGGCGTACATAGGTGGTGATCAAAACACCTAAAACTAAGAAAAACATACACAAATAATATGAATGCTGAAAGAAGCAAGCAGAATGACACTAAACTGTATGAGAAATAAGAATCACTTCTGCATTTTCTGTTTTCAGTAAGGTTCTATCCAATACGGTGAATTAGTTTCCATATTTGACTATGGTCGTTCTGCTCGAATGACATGGTACCCACTATACACACCATTATTTACTGTCATCTGTGATTTAGGTCAACTTTTTTACCTGCAAGCTAGTTCAGTATTATTTAATACACTATCTGGCAGATGCATCAACGAAAATACCTCCCGGTAAAACACCGAATCGGTAAAACAGGCCGATACCGAACGCAAAACCAGAAAATGCTATGCATCAAACAATAAATCGGAAAAAAATAAAGAATTGTTAAAACCCCACGCGGTAAATTACCGAATCACTAAACAGACAATCGGAATTACCGAACCCCAAATCAAACCTCGGAAATACCGAATCGCTATTAACGAACCGCAATGGTATGCATGAAAAGTCGCTAATACCGAAAATCCCAAAAATCGATATTTAGCATGAGCAAAATAAGGGGAATCACAATCAGGAGGTAAAGTTAACTGAAGGACAGAAAAAAAATTCCAACCCCATCAGCAGGTGCTGACAATCAGTAACCCTTCATAAATGCCCTTGGAAACCCCACATGTCAACCAAAATGGCTGCCCTGTACGTGCTTGCTAGGAGGAGGAGGATCAACGCCCAGGCCCAGCGCAGGAGGATGATACAGGACAGGATCTTCAGGGTGCGCATAACTTTGCTGGGGCAGACCGAGGAACAGGTGTACGACAAGTATAGACTCAACCGTGCCATGATAATGCGCCTAATAGCAGACCTGGAACCATTACTGCAGCACGAGACCCGTAGGACCAACGCCATACCAGCCCATGTGCAGGTCCTATGCTGCCTGCACCTGCTTGCGTCTGGAAGCTTCCAGGGGGTAATAGCTGAGACTGGAGGTGTGTCGCAAAGTGCTTTATCACGATTCTTCCACCGGTTCCTAGAGGCCATGCTGACATTAATAAATCGCCACATTACCTTCCCCACAACACCCCAGCAGCTGACCCGCACCAAACGGGAATTCTACCAGGTGGCACAATTCCCCCATGTCATCGGGTGTGTTGACTGCACGCATGTCGCCATCTGTCCTCCATCAGCCACTGAATACATATTCCGTAACCGGAAGTCATACCATTCTATCAATGTGCAGGTGGTGTGCAATGCCAAGTACATAATTACGGACCTTGTAGCCCAATTCCCCAGGAGCACACACGACGCCTATGTATTCCGTCACTGTGGCCTCCACAGGCGCCTGATCAACGGTGAATTCGGAGAGGGACACCTACTAGGTACATATAGATGCATCATCGTGCTCTCCAACCACTCCATCCCCACATGTATATTTTCATTCATTCTGATTACCATTCTCTCCCCATCCTGCAGGTGACAGCGCATATGCATTGCGTGAATATCTCCTCACTCCCTATCTCAACCCAGCTACACCGCAAGAGCAGCGCTACAACAGAGCACACATTAGCACCAGGAATGTGGTTGAGCGGACATTTGGCATCCTCAAGAGCCGCTTCCGAATACTGCACAAGACTGGAGGTGCCTTGCAGTACGACCCAGTGACCTGCTGCCAGATAATTGCTGTGTGTGCCATCCTGCACAACATCGCCACACGCAGGGGGATACCCATAGAGGTGGACGGAGAGGATGAACTACGTGCACAGCAACCCCCCCCCCAACACCAACAGGCGCATATGCCCAACACAGCTGAAGGGCAAAGGAGGCGGACATACATCACACGGAATCATTTCTGAGACAGGTAAGAGAGTGACTTGACAACAGGAGCAGGTTTGCAAGGGTTTAATGGGCATGGACATCTGACTGGTGCAGAAATACGTAACACAAACATGCTGCTGCTGCAGTTAAAGTCTAACTAAAATTGTCCCTTCTCAGAACGGGTGATGCGTGCGGCATCTCAGTCTGACCCTGGTTACGTCACCAAGGACAGTGTGACTTTGCCACATGTTCACTTCCGTTTGCCGCGTACCCCCAGTCTCTTGTCCTGTGACTCCTCGGCTTCTACACGATGGAAGTCAGTGGCAGTTGCATTGCGGCCACTGCGCCTCCTCCTGCTGGACTCCGACAGGGAGACGCTGCTAACACTGGAGGCTGCCTCACTCCCCTCTTCCGCTCCCAGACTGCTGACACTGGCTGACCCAGGCTGCAGTTGCTCCACTGCAGTGGTCACCCTCTCAAGGGCCTTTGCCACATCCCCACAATAATGACCTAGCTCCACTTGCAGGGACACGGACCTGCGGGACAGCACAGCCGTGCTGTTGCACAGCTTATTAATGGCCTTGTTTGTTGTATTCACTGCCAGCATGATCTGCCTGTGGCGCAGGCGCTCACTCCGTTGGCCTGCGACCACGGCACGTGTCAGTTCTTGCAGGCACAGCTTGATTTCATTGTTGCCGGCAGCTACGGCAGTGGTGTGCTCACGCACAGCGTCAGTCATGTTGCCTAGTTTGTTGCAAAGTTTGGTCATGGAGTGTTTCATGGCACCCATGTGTCTCCCCTGCAGGCGCTGGACACGCAGCATCCGGGTCTCCACAACTCCGTACCCTTCGGACAGATCGACTGGTCTTGCAGCAGCCCTAACCGGGGGCACAGCCCTCTGCCTGATGCGCTGTCGTGCTGCAGTTTGGCTGGTTGGAGTGACGACAGCCTGGCGTGGAACATTTGGGTGTGCTGAACTGTGATCCGACTCCATCACGGGCAGGGAGGGAACATCTGCTCTGCGGCTCTGCGGAGTGGCCCGCACTGGTGGTGGTGGTGGTGGTGTCTTGGACCGTGAGGGTGGTGGTGGTGGTGGTGGTGTTGGCTTGGACCGCAGGGATGGTGGAGGTGTTGTCCGCCGTGGTGGTGAAGGGGATGACATGGCTTCAGCTCCCTGTGAGCACTCTGCATCTGACATCACTGGCGTCTCTGAGATGACGAGGCGGGCACTGTCGTCAGAATCGATGGGGGATGCATCTGTGTGTGAAACAGTGCATAGTTATTAGCATGGTATAGTATGTCACAATAGCTGTGGCATCTCACAATAAATTACTTTTTCTGACTGACATTTGGCCCTTTGCTGCTATATTCATCTCTGGGCTCTGGCATGCACCCATTCATGTATTGACTACAACTCCCATGGTGCAACACAGTGGTGAGGGTATGTGTTTTAGGGCAACGCTACATGTGCACTGGGGCTGGCATGGGGGATTGGGCAGGGACTTAGTACGCGCTGCATTGTTACGCTGCCATGCTTCTTACCTTGTCCTCCTTCCGCAGCACCTGAGGTGTCCAGACGTGTGACCCCCACAACAGCTTCCTGTTCTATGGTGGACTCCACTAGATCCTCCAGGGCTGTGTTCGGCGTCACATTGGATGTGCCCCCTCCTGTGCCAGCAGCATCCTTGACCCTCTGCGCTATCCTCTCCTTGGCCCTCTTACGCAGGTCGTACCAGCGTTTTTTCAGGTCGTCGATGCTGCGATGGGTGACTCCGCAGGCATTTACCTTGTCCTTGATGCGCAGCCACATCTTTCGTTTTTCTGCCTCTGGCACCTTCAGCGACAACTTCCCAAACAGTCGGTCATTGTTGCTGGTCACACACTCTATTAGGATTTCCAGCTCCTTATCTGAAAACTTGCGTTTTTGCTTTCGGGGTGTGTCCTTTCCCTGATGGGGGGCCTCCTTCTCCATCTTGTCCTGCTTGCCTTGTCCTGATTGCTACTGGTTCTGTCAGGGTCCTCAAATCCTGTGCTCTGCCTCCTCCTCTGTGCTACTCCGAACACTGAATGCAGCGTGGCTGTCCTACTTCCTGGTTGTGATGTCATCGGCCTGCTTCCGAGGCGTCGCGTAAATTTACCGTTTTCGCTATTACCGATTTCGCTAATACCGGATTCACTAATACCGATTCGGTATTAGCTAACTCGGTATTTGCTACTCTCGCTGTCGTACTTTCGGTATCTAATAGCGATTTTTACCGATTCGGTAATTTTTAACGATTTTTTTGATGCATCGCAGTTTGCATGTCCTTAATAGCGATTCGTTATTTTTCGCTATTACCTACATGTATTACCGATTGTTGATGCATATGCCTGTATATCCTTTGCTTACTACACCATATGTGTCCACTCCAACACTGCAGAGTTGTTTCCTTATCGTGGGTCACCCGGGTACCATCGCGCCCAGCATGCATGTTGATACTTAACTAGTATGCTTAGCACACCATGACCTGGTTTCCTTCAGCATTTCTTACTCAAATCCCCATGTCTATTACATAGATATGGGAGGGATTTATGTGAAGTAGTCAGTCTGCATTGTTGTCTTGGTAAGTATCTTTGTACTCAGTATCTGTACATATGTTTCGCTAAATTGCAGACACTGATTCTGTCAATTGTTCTCGCACAGGTTGATCTATTTGGAAGGCTTCGTGAGTACATTTGTATCTTTATATTTTAAGACTTGGGAGCTATTTAAAGGGCACACTGAGATGCTATTATGGTTAATTCACTTAGGTTTCCCTCCTCATGTGAATTGAAGTTGATTATTGTAGTGTGCCGCCCAGCCTCTACACTACAAAGTATCCACCACTGCATGCCAAGGGTCAGACTTGGCTCGAGGTTGTGAATAAATGGGCATTGGGGCACTTGTGACCTTTTGCTGATACCTGCATCCACTGTGCATGTCTGTGTTTGTCCAAGGCTTTGAGTACCAGGCCTAATCACGAAGCTAGGTCCAGGTTGGCCTGCTACACTGGTGACGAGGCCATTTCGATCCTGCGTAATATCTGCTGCCTGCATTGTGCTGATGCTGGTGTGCCTTGGAGAGTTCACGGCGGGCTGGGCTTCCTGCCCGTATTAGGCTGCCCCGTGTGATGCCTTCGCCAATGTCGCCACCAGCGCCATATCTCAGGTGCTACCTTGCCCCTTGGCTCCGCTAAGCTGCTCCCACTTCTGTGGGCCCCTGCTGTGCTGTGACGGTAGCCTCCTCTGCTCCAGCTGCATAGCTGTGCTCCTGCTCACGGCCCGCCCCACCCACCGCATCCTGTTTTTTGGCCTGTAATGGACTAGTGAATTGGTTTGGGCCATCAGCCCTGTCTCCAGTAGGAGAAGCCAAATTGTGGCCTGTGCTGGGAGTTCCTGATGCCTCCCTACAACAAAAATCCCCCCCCCCTATGTTGGGTGAGGCCTGCAGCCTCTCGTGGCTGTCATTGGATGTTGGTGGAAAGTGGCTGCTGGGAAATATCTCGCAATAGCTGTGTGTATCCCTCGCTCTTGGCCTTGCTGTGGCCTCTCTGCAAAACAAATCTCTCCTTCACCGACCACCAAGTCTTCTGAAGGTGCCTGGGAGAAGGGAACTTCTCTGCTTTTGAAGGAGACTGCCTGACACACCCCAACTGTGATATTGGACAGAAAAGCTTGGGGCCACTGACTGTGAGTACAAATCTGCACAGTGGTTGTCTTCTGGCTGCAAGCACACCCTTTAGTTCTCCACTGCAATTCACCTGCCAAGAGCCCACACCCTTTCATTACCAATGCAAGGGTTACCTCAGTTATCCACATTCGGTACCTACTGGTCCAGAAATATGAATGAGCCTCCCTTCAGCTGCTCACGAACAGACCTAGCCCCGTATGCTCAGGCCCCTGTGACTCCGCTGCCGCCTTTCAGTGAGCTGTCTGATCCTGCCACGGCAGTGCCAAGATGGTGTTCCTAGATTTGGCACCAACAGAGTTGTGAAGCAATTTCTACTTCTTCACTTTGGTGGTACAGAACTATATGACCTCTTTGAACTCCACCAAATACAGTGGGTGACACTGATTATGACGCAACCGTGCAGTTGCTGAATGATGATTTTGACCCTCCGCTCAACCTCGATTACGAATGTTTCAAATTGCACTAAGCCAAATATCTGAGCACTGAGTCAGTGGATATATTTTATGCTCAGGTGAGAAATCTTGGGAGCATCTGCACTAACATGAACCAGCATGAAGAAATCAGAGTGCGAACCATACAGGGGTGTCGGTCCTCTGTTCTGTGATGCCTGACCCTTCGTCAACCAGGCATCTCGCTGGATGACATCCTTATTCTTGCCTGCTCGCATGAACTATCAAATGCCTGTGCAGGCAAAACAGTGTCGTCTTCGGTCTCATCGAAGCCACGGGCCACTAAAGATGAGCAAGCACATGCCATTCAATGGGGGCGAGGAGCCACACATCAGGGGCCATGCCCAAAACCATGAAGTGGCTGTGGGAATTATGGCCTGGAATGCAAGTTGGCAGGGACATGCCCTGTTAGAGGGAAGACATGCTCAAAGTGTGGGAAGACAAACAACTTTGCAACTCCTGAACAGCAACGACTGCCATCAGCTACTCTGCACCAACTTTCGCTGGATGACTTCACTGAGATGGGTGAGCCTAGCAGCCATGGACTGGACACTCCCCTGGATAAGGAGGAGGATAATGTCTTTGTGGTGTCCTTTGCTGGCCGTGCAGGATAGAAGAGGTGCTCACCTCCCATGTGTGTGATCTACATCTGCGGCACCCCAGCCAACACTCTCATCGACACAGTAGCGTCAGTGAATGTGATGGACACTGAAGATATGAACAGTTAACACCACATCCCCCGTTAGCTCCCAGCCAGGCAAAGATATACAATTATGGCAAGATGGAGCCTCTGCCACTCCGAGGAATGATTGATGTCGACATTACAAGTGATGGGCGCTACACTAAGGCAAAATTCTGCACCGCTAAAGGTGAGAAGGGCACGCTGCTAGGTTGTCATTCTGTGGAGGACTTCCAGATGGTGTTCTTTGCAAAACAGGTATATGAGTCACATAACTCATGTACCTTAACAATGTAAACCTTGTCACAGGTCAGTCGTATAAATACCTAGGTGTCCATCTGGATTCTAGACGCAATCTCACAAAACAGTGTAGTGAGATCACAGTCAAAGCTACTACCCTTGCGGTGTCACTAGGTAAGCTCTCAAAAAAACTCTCAGGCCCAACCCTATCGCCTCTTCTAGAAGTAATGAGAGCGAAAATTGGCCCCACATTATCATACGGCATAGAGACATTCAGGGGAAAAATGAACACTGCTTTGAATACGCACACGACTAAAATTTATAAAAAGATTCTCCAGCTACCAAAGTCCGCATCCGCTGCACAGATAAGACTAGAGATGGGGCTATTAAACTATGATGCCTCCGACACCGGGGCATACCTGAACCTTTGTCACAAACTGAGGCAAGCGGACCCTGGTACATTAGAATCCCTAGTCTGGTTAGAAATCTCACAGAAAAATTCAGGCAGAACGTTTGGACGCCTTTTTAAGAACGCAATCCAGCAAATGTCAGCGAGTGACCTATGGGCCCTCAACCCCAGTCAGACAGCTTTTAAAATGGGGATCAAAAAATGTGTGAGAATGAAATCTCTCATTATGGATAAAGCACATTTTTCAAAACGCAGTCATGCTTGGGCTCTTTTAAATTCGTACTGTCGGCTAGCCCCTGCCGCCTACTTAGCCTGTACATATTCATTGTACTTAAAACGTAGTCTTACCGCTATCAGAATGGGTGACTGGCGATTTCTGCAAGATCTACCCACATGGCGATGCATGGCGGAGGATCTAACTTGCAGAGGATGTGGCAAAACAGCTGAAACTCTGTTGCATGTGGTCTGTCTCTGCCCAGCCCTTAACTAAGAACGCAGGTCCAAACTCAAAGCTGAATGGAATAGGCTGGGGGTCCAGTCCTGTAGGCAAGTGATTATGGTGGGTCTGAACCCCGAAAATACTGTTTTAAATATAAAACTCACAAAATTCCTTCAGCTAGCATATCGTAGTTTTAACCAAAATGGGTCCTGCTAAAGCTCCCCTCCTACTTCTTTTAATCTTTAATGCACTTTACAACAGATTTTAATTTTAAGGGGGGCCGAAATGAAATTTTAATATAGAGGTTTAGGAATGCTGGTTGTCTTTTACACGTATGGTACCATAGACAATGGGTATATTATAAAAGGGTTGATGAGAAAAGTTCCTTGCACTATATGTCTTAAAGATATCCTTTCTCTTATCACTACCACCCTGTGTTTTTATTTTAATTTTAAATTGTTATGGAACAAGGAGGCCCAAGAGTGGATAACTTCTACTTTCATTACGGCTGGGTAATTGACTGTTACTTGTTTTCTCTACGCCTTTTAACAGTTGCTACACAATGTGACCTTTGTAAATTCTTTTAAAGATATATGTTTACATCTAAATAAAGATATTTTTGACTTGAATAGGTATATGAGTCACACGTCCATGATTTCCTTGCTGAGTTCCCCCAACTCTTTTAGGGGCTGGGAAAATAGAAAGGAAATCCAGTTAAGCTGCACATCAACAAATCTGTCAGGCCGACGGAATTGAGACATCATAGGGTTCCTTTCCATCTTCGGCCACAGGTATAATGTGAGCTGAAGAGATTTGAAGAACTCAAAGTCATTGAAAAGGTGCCTGGTCCCACACCTTGGGTGTCTCCATTGGTTGTAGCGCCTAAGCCAAAACAAAGAGGTGTAATATGCCTCTGCCGTGACTTGAGGCTTCCTAATCAAGCAATTAGAGTGGAACACCACATAACACCGATGATGGATGACATCATAGCTGACCTCAAAGGGGCAATATTTATCAAAGTTGGACTTAAACTACGGCTACCATCAGCTGGTGCTGGCCCCTGAAAGCTGCTATATCACAACATTTTCCACACATTTTGGCCTTCAACGCTACAAGTGGCTGACCTTCAGAATTTCATCAGCGGCAGATGTGTACCAGATTGTCATCTCTGGATTACAAGGTGTTATCAATCTAAGTTATGACATCCTCATCTATTCTGAGAGCCTTGAACTGCACCATGCTCACCTGAGAAACACCCTTCGATGACTTGCTGACAGAAATTGGACGCTACATAAAAGCAAGTGTTCCTTCTACCAGAACTCAGAAGAATTCTTTGGATATCTCGTTTCACGAGAAAGACTCCAGGCTGATCCATGGAAGGCAACTGAAATCTGGGCAGCGAAAGTAACACAAAACACCATCGAAGTCTGCAATTTTTTGGGAATGGCAACATACTGCAGGAGATTCATTCTTAATCTTAGAACAATGTCAGAATCACTCAGGGCTCTCATGCACACCACTTTTCCCTGGGACGGGAGTCTGACTGCTGAGAAAGCATTCTGGTCCAACAAGAAAGTCATCCTCAACAAGGTCACCATGGCCAATTTCTACCCCAGAGAAAGATGGAGCTGGTAGTAAGTGCCAGTACAGTTGGTCTGGGGGCCCTTCTGATGTAAGAAGGGTCTGACCGATAGTAGGTCCCAGTATCCTATGCCACCTGGGCATTGTCTGAAATGGAATCTTACTATCTACATATTGAGCATGAAGCTCTGGCCATTAAGTGGGCATGCCATCACTTACATTTATACCTCTGTGGCCACAACTTTAAAGTTGTCACTGATCACAAACTGCTCCTTCCCGTGTTTGCCAGTACAACCGAACTGGCTCTTCCATGAATAGAATGATGGGTCATCCAACTGCAGCCGTAAGCATTTGAGGTGATCTATCGCCCAGGTGGTTGGGTCCAGTTCTTGGAGGCTTGGTGGTTCTGTCGCAGGTGAAGTTGTAGGTGTGGCAGGAGAAGGGTCCGTGGGTGCGCTTCGGGCGGCTTGGAAGTAGTGGTGGTCTCGGCCGCTGTTGAGAGTGTGGAGGGTGTTGGCGTCGTATCGAATTCTGGGGTCGCGGGGTGCGCGGGGTCCAGGGGTTCTGGCGCTGGGCGCGGTCCAGACGCGGACAGGCGCAGACGGGCTTGCCTTTGGTGCGCCTTTGTCGCGCAATTGGCGCATCCGCTGCGCGCATCCGCTGCGCGTCCGGCCAGTGGCCGCCATATAAGCGCAGAGGGAGGGAGGACCAGGTGGGAGGCGGGAGCGGGGCGTCGAGGGGGCCTGCAGGCAGTTCAGGAGTCACCTCTGTCTCCCGTCAGTGGTCACCTTGTGAAGCGGAGAGGGGGGGAGGAGCATCTGGGAGGTCTCAGGTGGCCGCGTACTCACGCTGGAGGGGCCGCAGCGAGACGACGGTCAAGGTGGGGTTGAGTAGCGGCAGGGGGGCAATCTGGCCTGCAGGCAGGTCAGGAGTCACCTCTGTCTCTCGTCAGCTGTCACCTTATGAATCGGAGAGTGAGGGAGGAGCAGCTGGGAGGCGGGAGCGGGGCGACGAGGGGGAGTGGCCGCAGGAGGCAGCGGCGGGGAAAAAAACAGGGAACAGGAAGGCAAAAAAGGGGGGTTTGGGGTGGCGAGCTGGTGAAACAGGGGTTTGGAGAGGCAGAAAATAAACAAAATACCCAACTGGCGCAAGGCAGGTAGAATCAGGCAAGTGAGGAAAAGCTGGCGATCTGGGCCGAAGTAGGGGTCTCTGGCGGCCACGAACTCGCGCTGGAGGGGCCACAGCAGTCAGGGTTTGAGACCCGGACCATGGCACCTACCTAGAATTGGGAAACTACAAGTCCCAGGTGTCCCGGTGAAATGGGGCGGAACCTACATATTGGGACAGAACCCGGAAGTCGGGTTGTATCGGATTCGGGAAGCGTGTTTGGACTAACGGTGCGGCTGCCCGTTCATTGCTACTTCTCCGTGGTGCTTCGCTGGTTCTGACGCGAAGACACGGACTCCAGTGTGTTCGACCCGGCTGGGTCGGGAACTTTGCCATTCCGGTAGGGATGCCAATACTGCTACTTTCAGTTCTCGGAATGTTATTTTCTTACTCACATACGAATGAAACACTATGTGAGAGGAGTTTGATTATCAGAATCAATCTTATTAGATTTGCATTTTATTTCAACTTTTCATTTTTCATTTAGTTTTTAAGCATTTGAATATTTAAACAAAACATTTCAAAGCACATCACAAAAACAAACATTTGCTGGATAATATTAAATTCTCTTTTCATATCTCATTCATACACACTCTCACTAAAGATCTTTTTCATACACACTCAATATACATTCATCCACCTAGCAATCTAAAGAACAAACAGCTCTATTTTATACAATGTATATACAATTTTTAAAGAGAAACCATAGAGTCACATTTAGAGACATAAATCACTGTGATCATAAAATGTCGTTTGGTTTTCTTATGGTTTCAATGTAGCGACGTTACATGGGAGGGTCTACGCGTTTCAAACTCATTTTAATATAGAGTTCTCGTCAGGACCATAGACTGTGAATGAAAAACAAGGGGACCTCTGTTAGAATGAGTTATTTATATAACAGAAGCTGGTGTGGGTTCAACAACCACCTCTCTACATCTTACCTCTCTGAGTGTCAGACAGATTGTGATTCCTTAATTCACCAACGACCGCGAAGCGGGACCACCTACATGACAAATACACATACGATGTTTGTATCATCCAACTACACGTATTCAAAGTCAGACAGACTCTAGGCTTGTACTCACTTAATTATGATGTTTTTGCGTTTCTTTCTGTGAAAAAACAATGAATGACAATGTTTAAGGGGGCGATCTCAGTCGCTTGATTGGTTGTCCTGCACAAGGGCTGGGTGTCTTACCGGAATGAAGTCAATTAGTGTCCTATGATGTGGAAGGAGGAATCGGGGATTTGTTTTCCACACAAGGCTCACGATGCGCCTGGGGAAAAAAAGAGAAGGGAGCGTACAATTATTGCCCATTCTGATTTATCGCGACCTCAGTGGCCAGTCTTGGCTCAGTACTCCTCCCAAATGGTGCATACCTTTCGTTCGTGGCATTTGCCAGCTTGGTCCCGGTCTGGTTTCACAATCTCGGGTGTACAGCTGGATTCCCCTGATATTTCCTGTTCGGAAATATCACATGACTTTCGAATGTAGCGCAGGTGCCATCTTAGTGTGGTCATGCTCGCTCTATTCTCTATGGAGATATATTTCAATAGCATGATTATTCAGTGGTGTTTGCCGTATAAAATTTGTTATTCTTGGTTTGTGGTTGATTGGCATTAAGGATGCAAAAATTGGACGATGTCATTGGAAAATGGCGTGGTACCATTTAGGTTCCCTTTTGGGTGGAGGCCATCTTGGGTAGGGAAACCATCCACTAAATAGTATTGTATGGGTCAGGTGAAAGAGCCTAATCAACACACATTCTTGCTCTGGTTATAATTTGTACATCTCGGAAAGTTCATTCAATCCGTTTGTAGCTGTGTTGAATCTTACGATCATCATTGATTCTTTTTTAGAAAGTTTTGCGTCCAAGTCCCCTCCTCTCGGATCTGGTTCAACTTTAGTAATCACTGTCCATCGTAGTTCATTGTCTCCGTGATTCTTCATTTGCCAGTGGTTGACCAATGGGGCATTCTTAACTTTGCGTTTTATCCGTCATTTATGTTGTTGGATTCTTGAGCGAATCTCTTGGTTGGTTTTGCCAATGTATAGAAGATTACATGGACACCTAATTCCATAAATCACGTACCGTGATTTACAATTTGTGAACAAGTCGTGTTTCCATGTTATTTCGTTGTATTTAAAAATTGCTCCTTCTTCCGTGGAATGACAGCAGTTACATCCGCCGCATTTGTGGTGCCCCACAACCGGAGGTAATCCAATCATACTTCTCAGGTTGGGTTGTGGTTTTAATGGTAGTGCAGCTCTTACCAATCTATTGGCTAGACTTGATTCTTTTCTAAAAGCGAATAGGGGAGGTTTATTCAATTCTTCGCATAGATTTTTTACCAAGTGCCAATTGCTATTCACCACCTTTTTCAACATGTTTGAATTGGGGCAATATGTAGTAACTAGTACTATTCGTTCCAATTTCTTTTTGGCCTTTTTCTCCAACAGATGCTCTCGTGGTGTCCACCACGCTCGTTTTTTGGAACATCGAAGTAATTTTTTCGAATACCCACGTTCAATTAGGTTGGTGGTCAATTTATCCGCATGTTTTACATATTCTTGTTTGTCTTGGCAATTTCTCCGGATCCTTAAATATTGCCCATATGGCAGGCTTTCCTTCAGGCTTCGGGGATGGTTGCTAGTGAAGTGTAAAGATCTGTTGCGATCAGTTTCCTTTCTGTATAGAGTAGTCATCAAACCTCCTTCATCCGAAGGGTATATCTCCACATCTAGGAAAGGGATTTTATTTTTTGAGTACATTAGGCTAAATTTGATTTCTTGTGTTCTGCTGGTGAGCCAATTGTTAAAATGCTTCAGTTCTTCTTCAGTGCCTGACCACACGAAGAAAACGTCGTCAATATAACGACTCCAATTACTAATTGAAGATCCAAAGGGGTTGTCCTGGTAAATGAATTTTTCTTCATAGCTTGACATGTAGAGGACAGCCAGTTCTGGGGAGAACGGGCATCCCATCGCCACCCCGCCTATTTGAAAATAGAAATCTCCGTAGAAATAGAAGTAGTTATATTTAAGTGCGAATTGTGCCAGTTGTATAATGAATTCTGTCGGTACCTTTTCCGGTTTTTCTCTAGTTTCCAATGTAGATTTTAACCACTTGGCTGCTAAGGCACCTGATGAGCTTCCATTGACTTTCCATTGAAATCAATGGAAAGTCCATGACGAGTTACCCTTGTCATTAGCGCTGAAGTGGTTAAAACCTGTATGCCCTCGTCTTGTGGTATTTGGGTATACAGGGACGTTATGTACATTGTCACGATCCAGTCACTTGTTCTGTCGAATTTTACTTCATGTAATTTGTTAATGAAGTCAGTTGTATCCCTAATGTAAGATTTTACATAAGGAATGAATAGTTTTAAAAAGAAATCCACAAATTTGGAAATCGGTTCCATAAGAGAATCACAACCGGACACAATGGAGCGTCCAGGTGGAGTCTTTGCATTTTTATGTACTTTCGGTAGTACGTAAAAAAGCGTTCTGGGATGTTTTATTTTAAAATATTCAAATTCTTTTTTTCCAAGGAAGCCCTGTTGGAATGCTTCATCAATAATGGCATGTAGTTGATGTTTTAGTTCCATTGTAGGATCTTTATTAAGCTTGCGGTAGCAATTGGTGTCATTCAGTTGTTTCTTGACCTCGTTAGTATATAGTGAACGGTCCCATATCACAATTGACCCACCTTTATCTGCTTGTTTTATAATTACAGATGTATCTTTTGATAATTGCGTCAATGCCAATGATTTAGATTTTGTGATGTTGTGTTTGACCCACTTGGTCTTCTTTTCCATATCAGTGATTGCTGAAAGAATAGTTCTCTCAAATGTTACTAATTCCTTTGGTATTTTATGGTTGGGAGAACAGAATGTGGATTTATTATGGAGTCCCGTGGTTTCCATATTAGAATCCATAGGATTTTCTGAAAAAAATGTTTTCAACCTGATTTTGCGGAAGAACTCTATAGTTTCGGTCTTAAGTTTGACAAAATCTTTTTTTTGTGGGCACAAATGTTAGTCCTTTTTGAAGTATACTTTCCTTGTCCTTTGTCAGGATTTTTCGGAAATATTGAAAATTAATGAAGGCGTCAGTTCTTGTAATTCTGGCGTCTGGTCGACATTTCACATGGTTGAGTGTATCTTGGTTTCCTCTGGGTTTTGTCTGACCTCTCCCTAAAAAAGTGGGGCCCTGTTGGTTTTGTTGAAAAGAGCCTCTTCTGTTGGTAGTTCTTCTAGGGTCTGTATTCTCTCCTTCACTGCTACTGCCTGAGGATGAGGTGTCGGAAAAGGTGATGTATTTTTGCAATGATCTTCCTTGATACTCCTGTAGGTATCTTCGAGAATCAGGTCGTGAGTAGAAATCTTGTTGAAGGAACGGGTTTACCTTTTCTAGATTACATTTTTTTTGATCTTTGTCAAATTGGTTGGTTTTTTGGTTAATAGTATAGTCCTTGAATTCACTGATTTCCTTTTCCACTTTTTCCAATAATCCTTTGGCGTCGGTAATCAATTGATTCGTAGCAATACATGATTGTAAATTTTCTATTTTCTCCAGTTGGACTTTTGATAGTCTTTGGGCTGTCTCAATTGTCAAGACTATTAAGTCCCGACTACACTTTGTTTCTATGAAACTATAGCCCTTTTTATAAATGGGGTCCTCTGTGAAAATTACAGGTATATTTTTTATCTCTAAGCCTCATGGAATAGTCCCAGCTCTCAAATGTTGGAGTAAAAAATGACCATGTAGGTCTGTTCGAATCTGTTTTTTCTTTAGTCTGAGAAGTTTTTCTGTCTCGTTTTGATTTTGTGCTGACACGCTTAGAGAAGCCGATGCAACTTCTTTATGTGATCCTCACTATAGGCAAAAGCCTCGTTTTCTGACATATTTTTCTTGCACTCTTAACACACTCACTCAAATTCACCCACAACCAATTCAAAAACCGTCGCAGGACCGAATTCCTAATACTCAAATGAGAATTGTAATTCAACAAATAACAAGTACCCACAATTCTACGAAGAGGGGCTACCACATAGGCGTTTGCCTGCTATCACAATTACTATTCACCACTGGGTCTGGGCTCCCAAGCAGTAAGGCCAAACCCTGCCTTAAATGTATCACAAAAAAAGATGCCAATACTGCTACTTTCAGTTTTCGGATTGTTATTTTCTTACTCACATACGAATGAAACACTATGTGAGAGGAGTTTGATTATAAGAATCAATCTTATTAGATTTGCATTTTATTTCAACTTTTCATTTTTCATTTAGTTTTTAAGCATTTGAATATTTAAACAAAACATTTCAAAACACATCACAAAAACAAACATTTGCTGGATAATATTAAATTCTCTTTTTATATCTCATTCATACACACTCTCACTAAAGATCTTTTTCATACACACTCAATATACATTCATACACCTAGCAATCTAAAGAACAAACAGCTCTATTTTATACAATTTATATACAATTTTTAAAGAGAAACCATAGAGTCACATTTAGAGACATAAATCACTGTGATCATAAAATGTCGTTTAGTTTTCCTATGGTTTCAATGTAGCGACGTTACATGGGAGGGTCTACGCGTTTCAAACTCATTTTAATATAGAGTTCTAGTCAGGACCATAGACTGTGAATGAAAAACAAGGGGACCTCTGTTAGAATGAGTTATTTATATACCAGAAGCTGGTGTGGGTTCAACAACCACCTCTCTACATCTTACCTCTCTGAGTGTCAGACAGATTGTGATTCCTTAATTCACCAATGACCGCAAAGCGGGACCACCTACATGACAAATACACATACGATGTTTGTATCATCCAACTACACGTATTCAAAGTCAGACAGACTCTAGGCTTGTACTCACTTAATTATGATGTTTTTGCATTTCTTTCTGTGAAAAAACAATGAATGACAATGTTTACGGGGGGCGATCTCAGTCGCTTGATTGGTTGTCCTGCGCAAGGGCTGGGTGTCTTACCGGAATGAAGTCAATTAGTGTCCTATGATGTGCAAGGAGGAATCGGGGATTTGTTTTCCACACAAGGCTCACGATGCGCCTGGGGAAAAAAAGAGAAGGGAGCGTACAATTATTGCCCGTTCTGATTTATCGCGACCTCAGTGGCCAGTCTTGGCTCAGTACTCCTCCTAGATGGTGCATACCTTTAGTTCGTGGCGTTTGCCAGCTTGGTCCCGGTCTGGTTTCACAATCTCGGGTGTACAGCTGGATTCCCCTGATATTTCCTGTTCGGAAATATCACATGACTTTCGAATGTAGCGCGGGCGCCATCTTAGTGTGGTAATGCTCGCTCTATTCTCTATAGAGATATATTTCAATAGCATGATTATTCAGTGGTGTTTGCCTTATAAAATTCGTTATTCTTGGTTTGTGGTTGATTGGGATTAAGGATGCAAAAATTGGACGATTTCATTGGAAAATGGCGTGGTACCATTTAGGTTCCCTTTTGGGTGGAGGCCATCTTGGGTAGGGAAACCATCCACTAAATAGTATTGTATGGGTCAGGTGAAAGAGCCTAATCAACACGCATTCTTGCTCTGGTTATAATTTGTACATCTCGGAAAGTTCATTCAATCCGTTTGTAGCTGTGTTGAATCTTACGATCATCATTGCTTCTTTTTTAGAAAGTTTTGCGTCCAAGTCTCCTCCTCTTGGATCTTGTTCAACTTTAGTAATCACTGTCCATCGTAGTTCATTGTCTCCGTGATTCTTCATTTGCCAGTGGTTGACCAATGGGGCATTCTGCACTTTGCATTTTATCCGTGATTTATGTTGTTGGATTCTTGAGCGAATCTCTTGGTTGGTTTTGCCAATGTATAGAAGATTACATGGACACCTAATTCCATAAATCACGTACCGTGATTTACAATTTGTGAACAAGTCGTGTTTCCATGTTATTTCGTTGTATTTAAAAATTGCTCCTTCTTTCATGGAATCACAGCAGTTACATCCGCCGCATTTGTGGTGCCCCACAACTACTTCTATTTCTACGGAGATTTCTATTTTCAAATAGGCGGGTTGGCGATGGGATGCCCGTTCGCCCCAGAACTGGCTGTCCTCTACATGTCAAGCTATGAAGAAAAATTCATTTACCAGGACAACCCCTTTGGACCTACAATTAGTAATTGGATTTGTTATATTGACGACGTTTTCTTCGTGTGGTCAGGCTCTGAAGAAGAACTGAAGCATTTTAACAATTGGCTCAACAGCAGAACACAAGAAATCAAATTGAGCCTAATGTACTCAAAAAATAAAATCCCTTTCCTAGATGTGGAGATATACCCTTCGGATGAAGGAGGTTTGATGACTACTCTATACAGAAAGGAAACTGATCGCAACAGATCATTACACTTCACTAGCAACCATCCCCGAAGCCTGAAGGAAAACCTGCCATGTGGGCAATATTTAAGGATCCGGAGAAATTGCCAAGACAAACAAGAATATGTAAAACATGCGGATAAATTGACCACCAACCTAATTGAACGTGGGTATCCGAAAAAATTACTTTGACGTTCCAAAAAACGAGCGTGGTGGACACCACGAGAGTATCTGTTGGAGAAAAAGGCCAAAAAGAAATTGGACCGAATAGTACTAGTTACTACATATTGCCCCAATTCAAACATGTTGAAAAAGGTGGTGAATAGCAATTGGCACTTGGTAAAAAATCTATGCGAAGAATTGAATAAACCTCCCCTATTCGCTTTTAGAAAAGAATCAAGTCTAGCCAATAGATTGGTAAGAGCTGCACTACCATTAAAACCACAACCCAACCTGAGAAGTATGATTGGATCACCTCCGGTTGTGGGGCACCACAAATGCGGTGGATGTAACTGCTGTGATTCCACAGAAGAAGGAGCAATTTTTTAAATACAACGAAATAACATGGAAACACGACTTGTTCACAAATTGTAAATCACGGTACGTGATTTATGGAATTAGGTGTCCATGTAATCTTTTATACATTGGCAAAACCAACCAAGAGATTCGCTCAAGAATCCAACAACATAAATCACGGATAAAACACAAAGTTAAGAATGCCCCATTGGTCAACCACTGGCAAATGAAGAATCACGGAGACAATGAACTACGATGGACAGTGATTACTAAAGTTGAACAAGATCCAAGAGGAGGGGACTTGGACGCAAAACTTTCTAAAAAAGAAGCAATGATGATCGTAAGATTCAACACAGCTTCAAACGGATTGAATGAACTTTCCGAGATGTACAAATTATAACCAGAGCAAGAATGCGTGTTGATTAGGCTCTTTCACCTGACCCATACAATACTATTTAGTGGATGGTTTCCCTACCCAAGATGGCCTCAACCCAAAAGGGAACCTAAATGGTACCCCGCCATTTTCCAATGAAATCGTCCAATTTTTGCATCCTTAATCCCAATCAACCACAAACCAAGAATAACGAATTTTATAAGGCAAACACCACTGAATAATCATGCTAGTGAAATATATCTCCATAGAGAATAGAGCGAGCATGACCACACAAAGATGGCACCCGCGCTACATTCGAAATTCATGTGATATTTCCGAATAGGAAATATCAGGGGAATCCAGCTGTACACCCGAGATTGTGAAACTAGACCGGGACCAAGCTGGCAAACGCCACGAACGAAAGGTATGCACCATCTGGGAGGAGTACTGAGCCAAGACTGGCCACTGAGGTCGCGATAAATCAGAACGGGCAGTAATTGTACGCTCCCTTCTCTTTTTTTCCCCAGGCGCATCGTGAGCCTTGTGTGGAAAACAAATCCCTGATTCCTCCTTGCACATCATAGGACACTAATTGACTTCATTCCGATAAGACACCCAGCCCTTGTGCAGGACAACCAATCAAGCGACTGAGATCGCCCCCCCTTAAACATTGTCATTCATTGTTTTTTCACAGAAAGAAACGCAAAAACATCATAATTAAGTGAGTACAAGCCTAGAGTCTGTCTGATTTTCAATACGTGTAGTTGGATGATACAAACATCGTATGTGTATTTGTCATGTAGGTGGTCCCGCTTTGCGGTCGTTGGCGAATTAAGGAATCACAATCTGTCTGACACTCAGAGAGGTAAGATGTAGAGAGGTGGTTGTTGAACCCACACCAGCTTCTGTTATATAAATAACTCATTCTAAAGAACGCGTAGACCCTCCCATGTAACGTCGCTACATTGAAACCATAGGAAAACCAAACGACATTTTATGATCACAGTGATTTATGTCTCTAAATGGGACTCTATGGTTTCTCTTTAAAAATTGTATATAAAATAGAGCTGTTTGTTCTTTAGATTGCTAGGTGGATGAATGTATATTGAGTTTGTATGAAAAAGATCTTTAGTGAGAGTGTGTATGAATGAGATTTGAAAAAAGAATTTAAATATTATCCAGCAAATGTTTGTTTTTGTGATGTGCTTTGAAATGTTTTGTTTAAATATTCAAATGCTTAAAAACTAAATGAAAAATGAAAAGTTGAAATAAAATGCAAATCTAATAAGATTGATTCTGATAATCAAACTCCTCTCACATAGTGTTTCATTCGTATGTGAGTAAGAAAATAACAATCCGAGAACTGAAAGTAGCAGTATTGGCATCTTTTTTTGTGATACATTTAAGGCAGGGTTTGGCCTTACTGCTTGGGAGCCCAGACCCAGTGGTGATTAGTAATTCTGGAAGGGAAGCGTCTGTGACGTGGTCTTATTGTTGGAGTGGTTGTGGTGCTTCGCACAGAAGGAGCTGCGTGAAGACACAAACATCTTTGGTTCAGTGTTCCCAGGACGGAGGGGGTGTGTCGGCTGACACACTCTGCGGCGCTGTGGTGCTTCGCTGGTTGAAATGCGAAGACATGGACGCTGGAACTTGCTTTCCCTTTTCAGGCTTGGAAAGGGAATTCTTTTGCTTATAACGCTCCGAGGGATGGAAGAGAAGCCGGCTACTGTCAACGTGGGAGCCCAGTGATTCTGTAGACTCCATTGGAGGTTGGCGGTAGGATTTGCGGCTATCTGGCCATTAGACCCTCCTTGTTTATCGTTCCTTCCTTTGTTTATTGTTTTTTCTATTTCACCATTTGATTTGGGCTCTGGTGCAAACTGTGAATTACCGCTTTTGCTTCTGTGACGGAACAGAAGTAGGGAATAGATCAACCATTGGTATCATCGCTGGTAATACCGGTGAAGGGCGAGGCCTGTCATGCTCTTTAGTGCCATCGGGGATGAGGCTCTGGTACGTACACAAAAGGGAGGCGGATAGGATAGTGACTTATAGTGGAGAGCAGGAAGGGAATAACCTGTGCTTGTAGCATTGTAGGTATATCTCAGGGAGTTACCCACGAGAAGAGCGTCAGGTGACCGCATTGGTTGTTCCACACCGGTAATCCTAACAAGGTACGCCTACGACCTCAATGAGACGTATGTGTAGTGAGGTGCCATAGAGTGGTGGTAACATGTTCTTCCTTTGTTTTTTCAGGTTGATACCCCTTGGGCCGCACCATCCCGGCCTTATACATTTTTCCCTCGCCAGACCACCTCTAAGCTTTGGGTACAAATCGGAACCAAGCTTGGGGAGGTCTGGAGGTCGACCATTTGAGCATCACCCGGATCCCGAAGAGCGGGGCGATACCTGTCAGCAGCGAGACGGCGGTCAAGGTGGAGTTGAGTGGCGGCAGGGGGCGATCCAGACCATTGATGAATGGAACACCACAACCTTTAACTTTAAGGACTTCCAAGCCTCTCCAGAAGGAAACCCTATACAAAGGATGATAGAAAAACCTGTCACAGGATCACTTTTTAGGGCTACAACCATTAGTTGGTGACCTATGTTGGACAGCGGGATAGTGCGTTTGTTGCTGGTGGGGCTGAGTTCCACTACAAAAATGTAACATGGAACTTCAGGTCGATGTCTCTTTTTACCTGCTGAGAAGTATAAAGGGGAGAAAAAATTTATCACAATTTAACTTTCCAAACCAATCAGGACTTAAGGACCACAGACTCCAGCTTCAGTTTAGGGGGTTTATTACAGAGCCAAAAACAACTGAATATCCAAGCACCTCAACACGAGGTTGTAGAAATAAATGGGAACGAATACAAAGCCGAATCTCCTGATTAATCTGCTCCAGTGAATCATGAAGAGAATAAACAAGTCCAAAAAAAAAAAACACAAGCAAAGACTGCTACAACATTTAAATCAGACTTCATCTGCCACTAAAACGGAGAAAAATTATTAGACTATCCCTTTTCTATCTCTAAGGTGACATCCTTACTTAGCATTTCCCAGGCAAAGTCATTAAAAGGTGTTAGCTTGTGAAGACTTCCTAAGAAGTACATCACAGAGTAAATCAGTAGCCAGAGCTACAGAGCTGATCCTAAGATGCTCCTTTGGGTGATCTCCTAACTCCTAACTCAATCTGTCTCCCTCTATCTCTCTTAACCTTTCCCTTTCTCCCACTGCCTCTCTAATGCTCTTAACGCTCCTTGTGACTCTCCTCCACTCCTTCTGACTCTCCTCCCTCTGGTGCTTTCCCTAATACAAAATACGAAAATGTAGAACACGCCCACAGATCACCTCACTAACGGACACCTCTTCTAAGTAGTTTTCCACGTCTTCTCCATGTGGATTCTGTTGACCTTGATTCCCAGGCCTCCTCAGTGACAATGAACACCGGCTCCCAATTATTGCTTCATTCCTTACATTGTTGCACATCTCCTCCATGCCTAACTTCTAAAACAAAAGGCGTTAGTTCTAACTAACAAAGGCATATTTTTCCACCTGCAACTGAAATGTGAGAACAGAACATCCTTGCATACACATGAAATTAGCTGACTACCTCTAAATGTGAGAGCACACCAGGGAAAAATAAATTTTTAGGCCTACACAGTTTGGCCAATGTAAGAATGAGCGAATAGGCCCTTCATATTCCAACATGAATATTTCATTTAGGCCTTTACACATCAAATTATACACTCGAGTTAATAATGCTTTACACTGCAGCATCTACAATTAATACACGTTAAACATTTCACATTATTTCTTCGTGCAATCTTTATCTTGGTGCACATTTCAACAATTTGTTTTAATTTAATTTATTTTCAAACCATGATAGTTACATTACATTACACATACATAATCAATGGCTTTTAACAAAAAGACAGTCCTAAAAACAAGCAAAAAGTTTAGACGGCGGTTAGCTGATTAATCAAGTACAGTATGAACTTCATCATTTCCGATCTATCTAAAATCCATAACGGTCCTAAAAACAAGCAAAAAGGTTAGACAGTGGTTAGCTGATTCATCAAATACAGTACATTCTTCATCATTACCGATCTAAAATCCATGACAGTTCATTAAAGCGAAAAGGCTAGCTAATTTGAGTTTTCACCCCAATATTAAACACAATTCTTCCATATATGCCAACACCGGCCCCCATATCTCCATGCCCAATTTCCTTTTTCGAGAGCCTTTTAGAGTGTATAGACTATGCTCTAAATTGAAGATGGTAAAAAATCTGGCCCTCGATAATTCGGAGCAACTTTCTGAAGCCACTTTGAAGCAATACATAACCTGGCTATGGCTGTAGCTAAGAAGATCAAACATCGGATTTTTTAAACAAGCTGATCACACCTGTCACTCTCAGCCACACCCAACAACACATGAATAGCAGACAATCTTACCGGACCCCCCATGATTTCCATTAAGAATTTCTCTAGGTGTTCCATAAAGTTGCTTAGGTGCCTACATGAAAAAAAAAATGTGCAAAATGTCTGCGTTCTCTGTTCCACAACGAAAACATCTTCCATCATTTGCCCCTTTGCATTTTAACAACCTGGCTGGAGGATAATAGAGGTTGTAACTATTCCCTATTAGTTGTCTATGCCTATCTTCTACTTGGTCTATAAACTTATTTTCTACATCTGTTAGTGAACATGTTAAGTTATGTCAGTGTGCATAAGCTGTATCTAGGGTTACAGTGGGTATGAAATACTTGTTATGTTATGTTATGTTAATGGTTTTTGTACCGCGCACAGCTGCCCCAGCAAAGGGGCGTCCTGGCGCCAAGAAAGAAAACACAACATCACAAAATGCAACAGAATCAGGGATTTTTATTGAAAAGAAAGGTTTTGATGGCACGTCTGAACTGGAATAAATCTTCCAGAGCTCGAACTTCACTTGGAAGGGCATTCCATAATTTGGCGGCTACTACTCGAAAGGAGCGGCCTCCAGTCCTGCTCAATCGAAAGCGTGGAACAGCTGACAAATTCTGGCCCATCGATCTCAATGATCGAGAGGGAACATATGGGGTCAGTAAGTTCATCAGAATAGGTGGGGCCGTGCCTTTCAAAATTTTGAAAGCCAGGCAGAGCACCTTAAACTCGATCCGCCGAGCAACAGGTAACCAATGGAGCGTTTGTAATGCTTTAGACGCTGAAGAACGTCTAGGCAGCCCTAATACCGCTCTTGCGGCAGCATTCTGCACTCGTTGCAGCCGCATAAGTTCTGCCTTATTCGTACCTGCTAGCAGGGCACTGGCATAATCTATCCTGGATAGTACAGAGGCCTGGACCACAAGCTGTCTGGTAGGGGCATCGAAGAATTTAAGCACCGGCCTGATACCCCTGATAATTCCAAAACAGGAGGCCGCCACCCTCTTAGTCTGGCAGATAAAACTAAGAGTGGGGTCCAGCCAGACCCCGAGATTTTTTATCTCCATAGCGGGAGAAGGGATGATTCCTAGCTCGGGGGGCCACCAGTTGTCATTCCACCATCCAGGTTGCTTCCCAACCACCATCACCTCTGTCTTCTTTGTGTTCAATTGGAGACAGTTTTGATTCATCCAATTGGCCACCGCACGTAACCCCTCACAAAAGTTGAGGGCGTCCACAGCTGAGTCCCCACTTAGTGTGACCGCCAGCTGCGTGTCATCCGCATAGGACACCATTGTCAGGTCCCAGCGTTTGACTACCGCAGCCAGCGGACTCACATATAGATTAAATAAGGTGGGGCTCAAAGATGATCCCTGTGGAACCCCCATGGTGAGCGGGTAAGAGGTGGATTTGGCGAGTGGTATCGCAACCTGAAAAGATCTGTTGAAAAGGAAGGAGCGGAACCACCCCAAAGCCAAACCCCTAACCCCAGCTTCCTCTAACCGCCGCAACAGGATCTCGTGGGACACCGTATCGAAGGCGGCACTCAGGTCTAGCAACAAGAGTGCTGCTGTTCGTCCGGTGTCCAGCACGGAGCGCAGATGTTCGACCATGTATAACAAGGCAGTCTCCGTGCTGTGACCTGCTCGAAATCCATTTTGCGTAGGATCCAAGATGTTAGCTTTGGCAAGATGGTCGGCCAGGATCCTATTCACGTGGGCTTCGGTGACTTTAGCAGCCCACGGAAGCAGTGAGATGGGTCGATAGTTCTCGGGTTTTATAGGATCTAGGGTAGGCTTTTTTAGGATGGGTGTAACTACCGCTTGCTTCCACTTGGTGGGTACACTCCCTGAGGCCAGTGACAAGTTGATAAGGGCCAACAAGGGTGAGCGGCATATTGCCTGCATGTTTTTAAACTGGGCCGGTATGAGAGGGTCTGCAGGGGAGCCGGATTTGATTTTTAGGCTCAATAGATCAAAACCCTCCTCAGAAAGGGGGGCCAGCATATCCAAGGTCATATCGTTGCCCTTTGGACAGACACCTAAGTCCAAGCGGTGCATGATAGTTGGAAAGGTGCGATAGATTACTTGCACCTTTTGAACAAAGAAAGAGGCCAGACTTCCCTTTTCTATCTTCTTGTTTATAGTAATCATACTTATTTAAATGCTTGTAAGCTGGAACTTCTGTAAGCACTACATCATAGTTAGAAAAACAATTCTCATAGTGACCCTTGTCATAAAACATACTAAGCAATAAACTACAATTGATACCATACATGCAACATTCAACTAGTTTGATCTACCATAGCCTTTTCAGCTCCTACGATACCCTCTTTTGTGCTAGAAGTAGTAGGTGTGGATGTCCCTTGTACCGCCACTTCCCCAACTTCTGCATCGGTTGAAAGAATTATAGATACAACAACAACTACTACTATTGATACTATCACTCCTACAGTACATGTACATATTACCCCTTAGACCTACGGGTCAAACCCCCAGACTCCATCTTCTCTTCTCGGGGCAGTTCAATAAGAGGATACACAAAAGTCTCTTCTTACCACCTCAAATTGCTGTTCAAAAGTTTTACCAAAGTTCTTTGAGAATTCCTGGGAATACGTTCAAAGCTCAGTTCCTCTGGATTTATTTACACAGTCCAAAAAGACTTCCCTAGCCCTCTTTCTTCTTCTACTGGAAAAGCCCAAATTTTATTCTTTTCCACTCGGACCTAGGTTATCTTCTTCAAGACATTTATTTACAGTTCACAGTTCATTCGCAATCTCTTATAAGCCCAGATCCAATCTTGCTTAGCACTCGCTGCAGTATTTCATGACGAACAGCTGCTATTTCCTGAGCTGGTGGCTGATAAGCAAAAGTCGGAAAAGACAATTCCTGAAGGATCAAAATCCGCACCTTGCTCAGGACTGGAGGTCTCGGAAAAGTGATTGTCAACAGTCCCACTATCTCCAGTCCAGCAACTATCAGACCCACCTCGATTTTGAACTTAGGCGTTCTGCTGATCACTCGCGAAGACCTCAGTCTTCCGGTACCCAGTACTCCTGGCATCTGTTACCATATAAGTCCACTCTTGGGTAGTGTATTTTTGACAAGGCACTCTTACTCTCCTTGACTTCCTTAGACCCTCCTGAGCTTGCTCTCCTTTACCCAGTTAGGATTATGAAGTCTCTAACACAGGAGCAAGAGCTCTCTTAGGAGCTAGTCTCTGATTCAGCTTTCCTCGTCTCCCAGGTCACGATTCATCCATGGCTTCAGCTTTCCTCCTCTGCCCGACCAACTTGCACACTAGTTACTTCAGCTGAGTCTGACTCTATATCATTTGCAACGTTACCTTCTCCCTCAGAGTCGATACTTGGGCCTTGTGTAGCGTAACCCTCCTCAGCTTGTTCTGGCGGACCAGCTTTGTCAGCAACCCCACAGCTTGGCTTGCCCTCTCAAGTGGCCTAATTGCCACAGTTGGATTTTCTTCTACAAAAGGGGCTGTTTCTTCCAGGGGTTCTGGAACTCTGCGAGTGTGGGAGGCGTGTATCCAGTTCGGCAACCTTTCACACTTCACTGCCATATTCCTCACCAAGATCACCTGATAAGGACCACTCCAACGGGCATCAAGGCAGCTTTTCCTCAAGTGCTTACGGACAAGCACCCAATCGCCCGGACACAGGTCATGGCAGAGGTCTCTCGAGGTTGAGGCAGTTGCAGCTTCCACCTGGTGAGACACGGAATGGACCACATCAGCCAGTCCTTTGCAATAGTCAAGGAACAGATCATCTGTGATGTTTATCAAGTCTGTCAATGGCACTGCTGGTAACCTCATAGCTCCCCATCAGGATTTCGTGTGGTGAAAGACCTTTTCTCCTATCTGGTGTGCCGCGAACACTCATCAACACCAGGGACAAGGCATCCTGCCATTTCAAAGATGTAGACAAACACACTTTTGCCATCTTCATTTTCAAAGTCCCATTATTCTGTTCCATGATCCCAAAAGCCTCCGGTCAATAGCTACAATGCAGCCTCTGATCAACGTTCAAAGCAGCACAAAGTAACTTCATGATTTCACTGTGGAAATGTGTTCCTCTATCCGACTCCAATGAGGTTAGAAATCCGAACCTCAGGATCAGCTTCCTAAGCAACAACTTTGCTACTGTCAGGCTATCACACCTTCTGGTTGGATATGCTTCCACCCACCGTGAGAAAACACACACCACAACCAGAACATACCTCAAACCATTGCACCCAGGCATTTCAATAAAATTGAGCTGTATTCTGTTGAAAGGCCCTCCAGAACTCCCTATATGACTCACGGCAACCACAGTCTTCTTTCCAGCATTCATCTGCTGACACGTGACACACCTATGACACACTGTTTCAGGAAGCGCTCGAAACCGTGGATTATACCACATCTGCCTGAACACTTGCACCATAGCATCCCTTCTGTGGTGCACTGCTCCATGGATCTGTCTTGCCATAGGGCTCAATAAATCATCTGGCAACACTGCTCAACCATCATTTGAAATCCAAATCCCTTCATCTCCAATTTCACATCCTGCTCTGATCCACACAGCTCTTTCCTCTTCTGAAGCCCATCCCTGCAGATGCTTGAGCTCATCCCAGGTGTCTTCCATAGCTAACATCATGCTGAGTTTGGTTCTTTCTGGGCTCTCTCCTGTATAATCTCCAGTAAATATGCACCCTTGTTCAGCGCAAAAACGTGCAACCTCATCTGCATACTTGTTACTCTGAGAGACAAAGTCACTTCATATGAGCTGTACATTTTACCACCGCAATTTCTCGTGGACGTTGTAAAGCTTCTAACAATTGTCTTACATATTTCCCGTACCTAATGAGAGATCCTGATGACACATGAAACCCTCTATGTAACCATAGCTGTCCGAAGTCATGAACCATACCAAACTCATACTGACTATCGGTATAAATGGTGATTCAAAATTGATCAGCAGCCAAACAGGCTTGAGTCAGAGCTATGATTTCTGCTACCTATGCGGAGTATACTCCCTGTAAACAAAGCAGCTTCCACAACTCCAGAAATGGTACACACAGCAAATGCTGTCCTCAAGTGACCTACATTGTCTCTTAAGCATGAACCGTATACAAAAAAGATTTCATCGGACTCAGGTAGAGGTTCATCTGCAATGTCAGGCCTTGGTTTGGTCCAAAATTTAGTCACATCGAGACAGTCATGGTCCTCACACTCTTCATCAGCAATATTAGACACAGGCATTAAAGTAGCAGGATTTAAAACAGTACATCGTTTCAAAGTCACATTTTCCAAGGCAAGTATAACCTGCTCATAACGTGTAGGTCTGTTATTTGTCATATGTTGCATCTTGGTTCTCATCTGAAGCTCAACTGAATGTGGAACATAAACTGGAAGTGGATGACCCATCACAATATTTTCACATCTTTCAATGCTGACACCTGTTGCAGCAACAGATTTGAGACATCCAGGCAACGCTGAAGCTACTGGATCTAAAGTAGCTGAGAAATAGGCAATTGTCTATGGACTCCTCCATGACTCTGAGTTAAAACTGACAACGACAACCTTCTCGCTCATAGCAGAACAATGAAAAGGACTTGTTATGGTCTGGCACCCCAGAGCTGGAGCACAACATAGGTCCTCTGTCAACTCCAAGAATGCTACCAGGCAATCTTGATTCCACGGTACTGGATCATTCACATCCTTGTGCGTCAGCCTCTGTAAAGGCTTCGCCTTCAAGGAAGCATTTTGGATCCACTGACAGCAGTATCCAACCATTCCCAAAAACATTCAGACTTCCTTCTGTGTGGTGAGCACCATAATTTTCATAATAGCCTCAATTCGATCTGGTGACACCTTCCTTTTGCCTTTTTCTATTCTATAACCCAAATACTGAACTTCGGATAAGCAGTACTGTAACTTGTTCAGGGACACCTTGTGTCAATTCTCTGCTAGATAATTCAATAAGGCAGCAGTATCAATCCTACAAGCATCCTAAGTCTCATACATGATTAAAAGATTGTCAATGTACTGTACGAGAACCGAATTCTGCGATAGTACAAGACTCTCAAGATTCTTTTTCAAGAGCTGGTTAAAGATGGATGAACTCTCTGTATACCCTTGAGGGATACAACACTATGTTAACACACAATATTCCAGCCGGAAAGCAGACAAAAACTGGCTTTCCTCATGCAGAGGTATTGAAAAAAATGCCTGACACAGATCAATCACATTGAACCATTCAGCTTCACATGGGATCTGGAAGCAAGATCACGGATGGATTCTGTACCACGGGACAACATGGGACCACAATGGTGTTGACCTTTTGCACGTCTTGCACAATCCTATACTTCCCACCCAGTATCTGTAATCCCATGATTAGTGAGTTACATGGACTCCCCATTATCTCCTTCAGAATTCCCTGTTCGATCATAGATTCAATCACAGGTTTAATTCCTGCAATCGTCTCCAGTGACAGATTACACTGAGATGTTCTTGGAAACTCGACATTAGGTTTGACTTGGATCTTAACTGGCTCAACTCCCTTTATCAGTCCTATCTCTTCCCCGTGAAATCCCATACATCCAAAGAGACAGAGTCTCTCAGGTCGAGCGGGAGTTCCTCAACTGTTAACATGGGAAATTCTTCTATACCCAAATTCTGATTTACCACATCATCATCACTAGTCTGCAGCTCTTCTCCTTTGGACGTGCAATAGATGGTGCAGTTCAATTTACACGGATCACTGACATAATATCGACAGTCAAAATATCGACTTACCAAAATATCGAGGTAAAAATATAGAATGCCAAAATATCGACTTCCTATCTACAAACAGGTAAGTACAAAAATATCGACTCCAAAATATCGATAGGAAAAAATATAGACAGTCAAAATATCAATTTTTTAAAATATCTTAAAAGTAATCTTAAAGTACTATAATAATAAATATAATTAATTCAAACATACTTAAAATATTTAAATAAACTTAAAATTAATAAATAATTATTGTAACTTAAAAAAAAATATATATTTTTTTAAATATATATATATATATATATCTATATATACATATTATTAACAAAACATATACAATATTTTTTCCGTAGGATAGCGAGAGGTTTACATTTACTATTCCCACTCCAGTGAGAGTAACAGTAGGGAAAGCGTTGGATAGCGTAGGGGTTCAAAATAACTATTCCTATTCCAGAGAGTGCAACAGTAGGGAAAGCTTTGGATAGCGTAGGGGTAAAAATTACTATTCCCACTCCACAGAGTGCAACAGTAGGGAAAGTGTTGAATAGCGTAGGGGTGAAAATTACTATTCCCACTCCAGCAAGTGCAACAGTAGAGAAAGCGTTGGATACCCTAGGGGTAAAAATTACTATTCCCACTCCAGCGAGTGCAACAGTAGGAAAAGCATTGGATAGCGTAGGGGTAAAAATTACTATTCCAGCTCCAGCGAGTGAAACAGTAGGGAAAACGTTGGATAGCATAGGGGTAAAAAATACTATTCCCACTCCTAAGAGTGCAACAGTAGGGAAAGCGTTGGATAGCGTAGGGGTAAAAATTACTATTCCAACTCCAGCGAGTGCAACAGTAGGGAAAACGTTGGATAGCGTAGGGGTTCAAAATAACTATTCCTATTCCAGAGAGTGCAACAGTAGGGAAAGCTTTGGATAGCGTAGGGGTAAAAATTACTATTCCCACTCCAAAGAGTGCAACAGTAGGGAAAGCATTGGATAGTGTAGGGGTAAAAATTACTATTCCAACGCCAGCAAGTGAAACAGTAGGGAAAGCGTTGGATAGTGTCGGGGAAAAAAATACTATTCCCACTCCCGCAAGTGCAACAGTAGGGAAACCATTGGATAGCGTAGGGGTAAAATTTACTATTCCAACTCCAGAGAGTGCAACAGTAGGGAAAGTGTTGGATGGCGTAGGGGTAAAAATTACTATTCCAACTCCAGCGAGTGCAACAGTAGGGAAAGCGTTGGATAGCGTAAGGGTAAAAATTACAATTCCCACTCCAGAGAATGCAACAGTAGGGAAAGCGTTAGATAGCGTAGGGGTAAAAATTACTATTCCCACTCCAGCGAGTGCATCAGTAGGGAAAGCGTTGGATAGCGTAGGGGTAAAAATTACTATTCCCACTCCAGAGAATGCAACAGTAGGGAAAGCGTTAGATAGCATAGGGGTAAAAATTACTATTCCCACTCCAGCGAGTGCAACAGTAGGGAAAGCGTTGGATAGCGTAGGGGTAAACATTACTATTCCCACTCCAGCGAGTGCATCAGTAGGGAAAGCGTTGGATAGGGTAGGGGTAGCAATTACTATTCCCACTCCAGAGAGTGCAACAGTAGGGAAGGCGTTGGATAGCATAGGGGTAAAAATTACTATTCCCACTCCAATAAGTGCAACAGTAGGGAAAGCGGTGGATAGCGTAGGGGTAAAAATTACTATTACCACTCCAGAGAGTGCAACAGTAGGGAAAGCGTTGGATAGCGTAGGGGTAAAAATTACTATTCCCACTCCAGCGAGTGCAACAGTAGGGAAAGCGTTGGATAGCGTAGGGGTAAAAATTACAATTCCCACTCCAGCGAATGCAACAGTAGGGAAAGCGTTGAATAGCGTAAGGATAAAAATCACTATTCCCACTCCAGTGAATGCAACAGTAGGGAAATCATTGGATTGCGTAGGGGTAAAAATTACTATTCCCACTCCAGAGACTGGAACAGTAAGGAAAATGTTGGATAGCATAGGGGTAAATTTTAATATCCCCACTGTAGTGAAAATAGATTATTATAAGTCACATAATTATAAATTAATCAGTTAATACATTTTAATTTCCCATTAAGAATTAATTATTTACCAATAAAAAATTAATTAACAATTTATTTTAAATAAATACCAATTAATTATCATGTTTAATTAATTATATTAAATTACTTCCCACCCTATTCCCCTATAAACCAACAACCCGCTACTAAAAATAAAATAATATTATTCACATAATTATCAATTAATCAATTAATAAAAATTACTTGTCAATTAAAAATTAATTAATTACCAATTAAACATTAATTAATAATTTATTCTAAATAAATACCAATCAATTAATTAATTAACATATTTAATTAATTATAATTAAATTACTTCCCACCCTATTCCCCTATAAACCCACAACCTGCTACAGAAAAAAAATATTATTCACATAATTGTCAATTAAACAATTAATTAAAATTAATTATCAATTAACAATTAATTCAAAATAACTACCAATTAATTAATTAACATATTTAATTAATTATAATTAAATTACTTCCCACCCTTTTCCCCTATAAACCCACAACCCGCTACAGAAAATAATTTACTAAAATTTAAATATTTATCAATGAATCAATTAAAATTAATTACCAATTATATTTTAATTAATAACCAATTAATAATTAACAATTAATTCTAAATAAATAACAATAAATACATTAACATATTTTTATAATTAAATTACTTCCCACCCTATTCCCCTATAAACCCACAACCCGCTACAGAATGATATTACACAAAAAATAAAAATTAATATTAACTTACCTAAAATTCGATATTTTTGTTGTCTATATTATGTCTAGTCGATATTATGTCCATTCTATATTTTTGATTCGATATTATGTCCATTCTATTCGATATTAACATTTTCTAGTCGATATTTTGGTAGTCTATATTATGTCCAGTCGATATTATGTCTATTCTATATTTTTGCCTCAATATTATGTCTAGTCGATAAAAAAAACTCGATATTTTGACTAGTTACCAATTTACACAAAAGGTCACGACCTAACAGACAGACCGGACTTGAGTCGCATACCACAAATTGGTGTTGATCATGAAAGGTCATTATTCTTACAGATATTGGTTCAGTCAGAGGATTAGTCATTTTCCTGTTCACCACTCCTACAACTTGATTCGATTGTCCCGAGAGTGGTAAGTTAGGAACAACTGCAGATCTCACAGTAGAATGTGTAGCACCCGTGTCAACCAAGAAGGTAGTTGGGTGACCATCAATATCCGCCTCTACATAAGGTCCTCTTTGATCTACCTCCAAGACTTCTCCAAGGTTACAGTCTTCCTACCCTCAGACATCTTCGTAGGAATGGGTCTGAACCGTGTTCGTCCAAAGTCTCAATAAAGGCATCTGCTGGTAAGTTTGAGTTCCCTGTGAAATTCTCGGTGGCTGGGGAACTTGCACCTGCGGACCTACTGTTCTCCCTTGTACCGATCTGGGTCTGGTCACTGTATTGACGACCTCAGATGTCTGCATCACTTCCTCCTGCTGGATCTGATTAGCTGGATTTGATCTACACTCGCGATTCCAGTGCCCGAGCTTAAGACAGTTATGACATGCAGTAGTCTAATTTAAGGTAGCCACATCTAGTCCTGTCTTAGGATCTATGGCTTTCCCTTTTCCCTGATCTGATACATTCTGAGTCCCTCCTTGATTATTTCCCTGCCTTCTTCCTAACGTTCCCCCATTGGTCTGGTCCTGCTTTTCCTTCTCTGTATTCTGCATCTGGACCTGCATAGCTTATACTTAAGCTTTTTGTGCTTCGAGTCCACTTCATCACTACAGTATCTGGCATACTACAAGATTTCATCCACGGACTTATTCTGCCAGTAAATCAAATGCTACTGAATCATAAAGCTAACTTCTGGTCTCAATCCTAACACACATTTGGAGACTAACTGTCCCATATCCTTTGGATCGAGTGTGTCCAACCCACTATACTGCTTGAAGGCTTGTAAGGGCCTCTCATAGTAAGCATGCACAGTTTCCTTTGGCTCCTTAACAGTTCTGTCTATCTTAACCCAATCAATATCTTGTGGCGAAATCTTAGATTGCAACCATGTGATTACTTGTTCGTACTTTTTCATAACCACAGGAGAAGGGCCATGTGTAACCCAATCTCACTCAGGCTCTGAAGAAGGACAATCAACAGCGATTTTACAAGCTGACCACAAATCACTTGTTACTACAATGTCAACCAATGTATTCAAATTGATCTACAGAACTTTTGAAATTTTTACAAACCGATTAACTTGCTTGTACCATTCAACAGGTTTTACCCTCAGCCAAGGAAAATCATTGGTAAATGCTGCTAAGTCATCTCTACTCAAATGCACATGCACATACCCTCCATTCTGTACCTCCCACAATGGAAAGGCCTCTACTCTCATTGTTCCTCCGCCTGGGGGTGGTGTTTCTCCTAAACTCTTCCTGGCACTCCTCTTCTTTGACCATCTCTCCTCCCATTTGTCAAGCATGCTCCACAAGCGTATCCCTATGATCAATTCTCGAATGTGCATTTTCAAACCTATGACTCTTTTGTCTTCTAATTCCTGATCACTGTAATTTAACCTTTGATTCTCCAGTAACATTTTAGTTTTAGACAAATCCACATCATACCTCTGTGCCAACTCTGTCAATTTCTCATGTGCTTTCCTTGCCTTGTGAGTTACATCTTTCGCCACAGACAACAATTCATCCGGCTCATATAGTTTGATCCTTTCTAAAGGCAAATTGCCACTGATTATCTCCTCCGCTTCTGCATTTAATCTCACCACATCCAGCACCTTGGCCCTCAGATCAGTTTTAATTGTCCCTCTACTCGACACACTACTCGACTCTCCATTCTCACTACCCTGATCTTCCCGCTGGTTTCCTTCCATCAAATTCCATGAGACAGACTGACTCCCTGAAACTTCCTGACGGTTACTTCCCGTCATCCTTCCCCAAGGGCCTCTCACTGGGGATTCCCACATCCTCAAGTCAGAACGCGAGTCTGCTAAGGACCCTGTCCTCAGTGCTCTTTGTTCCACCTGTCCCTTAGAAGAATCTGCTGTGGCTGGCAATGGCGTACTTGATTCCATGGGCCTTGAAGGATGACCATTTCCACTCGCTGCCCCTTTCACTCCAGAATAAGTGTTTTCTACCATTACTGATCGTACCAAACTTCCATTATCTGTCTCATCTGGGTCGTATACTGAAACAATGGGACCAATGGTGACCGGCACTGTAAGAGCTTCCATTAGCCTGGTAACTGTGTTGACTTAATCTGCCTCCCTTCCCCTCAGTGGTTGTGTCCCCATCCTGTCCCTGCTGAAATCCTACCTGTCACTCCCACTGTAGGGTTCATCTATGACTCCCCTGTTTTCCTTGCAGAAGCTACCGTTCTTCTCCGAATCTGGATTATATGGAGGTGGTCGTTCTGCCAAAACCTCTCTAAAAGACTGTCATCTGTGTCGCTATCATTTTCCTCTTCTCTTCTCTTTTTTGGTGTCTCCTCCTTTTACAAGTAACGGAAATAGTCTATCTCCCTCAATGGCGTTTACCCTCCATCTCTTCGCCAATGCCTCCCATCACACATCCTGAAACGCCCTGGTCGACTTCTTCACCCTTTCCTGACTTCGATCTCTTTTTCTTGCATGCGCTGCTCTTATCCATGAGCAAAGGTCACAATGCAGCTATCACGCATTTCAAATCTGAATGAGCCATAGCGTGGGAAAGCCAAATCTCCCTCCTTTTCAGTCATCTTTTGCAAATTCTGAAGCCAAAGTATAGTATGGAGCCCTACATTTATAGCCATGTAATGAGCTGGGGTATCCTCAGGTGGCGCTTCTTCCCCCACTCAAGTTACTACTCCTCTATCTCCCCTACAAAGATCTAGTAATACTCTAAAACATTTCATGATGAAATCAACTCTTTTACCCACAGTGTTTTCATTTTACTTCCTGATGTCAATCCACCAATACCACCCGGCGTTACACTAACCGGCCTATCAAAGCGCGGCACACTTCGACGTCACTCTTCCTCCACACACAGCAGTTCCCCTCCTTCACAATCTCTTCAAACATTCTTGCACGTCTCACTCATACAGTAAGTACCTGTCCACGAAACGACTGGACAGTCACTTGATTGACTGTCTGTCCACCATACGACTGGACAGTCACTCGTAATTGTCTACCTCAATCTGACAATTGTCTGTCCACTAAATGACCAGACAACTGGCCTCAACCATCTGCCCACGAACGGCCGGACGGTACCATAAATAGTTGATAGGATCCAATCACTCAATTTTGCACACACAGTAACCCACGACCTGCGTTGGTCACTCAAACACTCACTCTCTTTTTCCCTATCTTGGGTGGGTTTGTTGATTACGTCTCACGACTCCCGCAATCAATGGCTGACAATTACGGCTCTGGGTGTCTTCTACAACACAATCTATCTATCCCGTGATCTTAGGTTACTCGTCGAGCCTGACATCAAAATCTCACGGACCGCGCGTGCTCACAGTCCGAAACCACAATCACTCAATTCTCATTCTAACTCCGCAAGACATCGCACAATCAAACCATCACCGCAATCTAACAACATTCCTATTCATACTCACTCCTCTGCGAACTGCTGCTTCCACCACACCGTCACTCTCTGCCGGTCTCCGCCACACACCATCGTTCTCCGCTCTCGAACTTCAAATTTAACATGGAACCTCAGGTCAATGTCTCTTTTTACCTGCTCAGAAGTGTAAAGGGGAGAAACAATGCATCACAATTTAACTTTCCAAACCAATCAGGACTTAAGGACGACAGACTCCAGCTTCAGTTTAGTTTTTTTTTTACAAAGCTAAAAACAACTGAATATCCAAGCACCTCAACCCAAGGTTGTAGAAATGCATGGGAACTAATACTAAGCTGAATCTCCTGATTAATCTGCTCCAGTGAATCATGAAGAGAATAAACATCTCCAAAAATAAAACACAAGCAAGGACTGCTACAACATTTAAATCAGGCTTCATCTGTTATTAAAAAGGAAAAACACTATTAGACTATCCCTACTCTATCTCTAAGGTGACATCCCTACTTAGCATTACTCAGGCAAAGTCAGTAAAAGGTGTCAGCTTGTGAAGACTTCCTAAGAAGTACATTCACAGAGTAAATCAGTAGCCAAAGCTACAGAGCTCGTTCTAAGATGCTCCTTACATTGAACTCCTAACTTATTCTGTCTCCCTCTATCTCTCTGAACCTCTCTCTTTCTCCTTCTGCTTCTCTAACCCTCCTTCTGACTCTCCTCCACTCATTCTGACTCTCCTCCCTCGGGCGCTTTCCCTAATACAAAATACGAAAATGTAGAACACGCCCACAGATCACCTCACTAACGGACACCTCTTCTAGGTAGTTTTGCACGTCTTTTCCATGTGGATTCTGTTGACCTTGATCATATACTTAGTCTTCGAAGCATTGATCTCCAGCCCTCGCTCCCCACAAAATGCCACAAAATCATCCAGAACTCGTTGTATCCCAGTCGGGAATTTAGGCAGCAGCAGGGTGTCGTCCGCAAACATGATAGCGGGCCCCCTGCTGCCATTGAGCCTTGGGGCGTTGATGTCCTTGATCCTGGTTAGATGGGCGATTACCCTGTTGACAAAGAGGCAGAACAGAGTGGGTGCAAGCACACAACCCTGTCTCACCCCTCTGTCAACGGGGAGTCTTGGTGAGAGCATCCCATTCCTGCCACACCTAACCCTTGCAAAGTTATCCTGATGGAGTCTTATCAGGATATTCAGAATGTTGGATGGGATACCCATCTCCGCCAACACAGACCACAATTTATGTCTTGGCACCAGATCGAAGGTGGCCCGCAGGTCTACAAAGACTGTGTATAAGCTGCCGCCTTCGATTATAGCGGTTTTCCAGAATAGGAGATTGAGACGGAAGATCTGATCCGTTGTTGAGGTTTTCCTTCTAAATCCTGCCTGGTATGGGCTCAGAATAGAATACTCTTCAATCCAATCTTGGAGGCGATCTAATATCAGTCTTCCGAATAACTTTTGAGGGACATCGATGAGACTGATGGGCCTGTAGTTGGCTGGGAGCAGAGGAGAGCCCTTCTTATATATAGGGACAATCTCTGCGCCCAACCATGTACAGGCCACCTCCATACCCCTCAAGACGGCATTAAAAACTGTCAGGAGATAGGGAGCCCAAACGTCTGGCTCTTGTTTGAAGAGGTCGCCCGGGAGCCCATCCAGGCCTGGAGCTTTACCAGATGCCAGCCCTGAGATAGCCACCCGGACCTCTTCCTCCGCAAACAGGTTCCCCTCCAGATGCGGGCTGCCGTTCATCGGCAGATCAATTGTGGCCCCATCTGGATCCACCTCGGCTCCTGTATAGAGAGCTTGAAAATGTTCTTGCCAAACCCTAGCTGAGATATTGGGTTCAATAGCCGACGGTAGCTCGCCAGAGCCAGTGTTTACGATTCGCCAGAATTTGCTGGAGTCCTTCACCGCTAATGTAGCGGTGAGATTCTCCCATTTCTCCTGATCCCATTCCGCCTTTGCATGGGTAGTCAGGCACTTGTAGTCCCTTCTCTTTGCCTGTATTACGGATCTATTGTTACCCTGCTTTAGAGAAATCATTAGATCTCCTTTAGCCTTTCGACAGGCGGCATTGTACCACTTTGGGCAGTGGCGCATACTGGCCCCAGTTTTTACTGGGGCAAAGAAGACTTCAGCAGTATTCTTTATAAGGTCCTCGTGAGTAGACCGCAGTTTTGTGTGCATCTCTTGGACATTAGGTTGTACCAATAGTGTACTCACCTTTTCTAGTATGGGGATAACATAGCCGTACAACTTCGAAACCTTTTCAGGGTTATCGGCTAGTTTTTCCCACCTCACTCTGCGTCTGTTGTTTGTCAGGGACAACCCTATAGTGCCCGCGACTTCACCAGCCCTTTGTTCATTGGGTAGACCCGGCAAAGCATATTCTAGTTCCAGCGCATTGTGGTCGCTGTCGTCCCTTTCTATCACCCTAAAACCTTAATTTTGGACCAGGAGGACGATTGGACTAAAATATAGTCCAATCTCGACTCCATCCCAACTTTATTGTATGTACATTTGGGAGGGATGTCAGAGTTCAGGTGCCCATTACAAGCCCTAATGGCGTGTTTAAGGGTCAAGGCAGTGACCTGAACTGCCAAAGGTGTCCAGGCTCTAGGAGGAGGAGCTGCCGTGGGAGGCACTAGCCAGAGCGCATCCTCCTCCATCGTCGGTCCATCTAATAATCCTGATAGTGGCTCAAAGTGGCAGTTCAAATCGTCCCCCACCACAAAAGGCATATATTTGGGAAAGTCATTGAGGAAAGTGGAAAGTTCCTCAATGGTACTTGACTCTCTGGTGATGTTTACCGGCCTAGAGTAGACATTTATTACTGCAAATGTGATGGAGTTAGACCATTCCAAGAGGACGCATTGAACGTCCTCAGAAGCTGTGGGATAGGATGTTGCCTTGCAACCCAGGTGGGTTGCAACCCAGGTGTCAAGGCCACCAGAGGGGCGCCCCTTACCCCCCCATCGTGCAGGGATGGAGAATACTGCAAAACCAGGGCGGGTGTGTTCCTCTCTTGCCCAAGTTTCTTGGAACATACAAATATCTTTTAAATCTATAAATGTGTTCCAATCTGTTGAGTCAAGCTTGTTTCCGAGACCGGCCAAATTCCACGAGATTATCTTTACTAAAGCTAGTTTCGGATTATAATTGGAACTTGGAATAATCCCCTGGCCGAATAAACTAACCGGCAGTAATTCAGTATGGGGTAATACACCTATTATAGATGAAGATTGGATATTTCGAGATAGTGGCCCAAATTGTTCGGGATTAGAAGGGGAACTTGGAAAGCTCCCCAGGCCAGTTAAACTAGTTGGCAACATTACATTATGAATAAAATCGCCCTGTCTAGCTGGGAGTTGCATATCTCTAGATAATGACTCAAGTATAGGGGGTTGACTTTCATTGTCATGCTGTAAATCTACAGGACGCTTGATCCCTGAATTGTAAGAGATACTTCGACTAGGAGGGGTAATCTTACCCGGCTGTTCTACCCTATGTAAGTGATGGATCGGCCCCCTCCGTAATGGATGGAGTCAATCAATCATGTCCAGAGAGCTGAACCTATTATACAGTGTTGGATAGTTGGTCTCCAGTACTGTCGGTCGGTAGATTGCCCCTCTCTCCCGTCTTCCCTGGCCTCTCCCTCTCATGGGGACTGAATCCCAGCCCTCCTCCTCCCCAGTGTTACACCAAGGGGGGTAGAAAAAAGATAGTGGTAAGGACTGGATGGATGTTCCCAGATCACGATATGGCCACCCACATATGTGCGATACGGTCCTGGGGTCCCTAAAGTTTATTAGGACACAATCCCCTTTAATAGATTTCTCTGTGTTACCCAGCCAGGGGACTCTTCTTATCATAAGTACATCACTTACTATTCCTGGGGGAAGGGGTCTATTCAGACTGAGCCAATTAACCGCCTTGTTTTTTAGTGAGGCAACCGATTCTTTAATCTCTGGTTTTAATTCCGGTATGCCTGCAAGTATAACTACAAATGGGCTAGCCTCAGGGGGGAGGTCGATAGACAGGATCTTTTTTGTTTTATCAACCACCCTCTGCTTGGATTTAGTGTTAGACTCAGGAGGAATACTTATAGTTGCCCCTTCCATCGGGAGGGAGGTTGGTGGGTGAATGATGAGCGGGTTTGGCTGTGGGTTGTTTGGGGCTGTTGTCACATCCTTGATTGAACTTTTGATTGTTGGCCCCCTCTTATTGTTGGATGTGGCCCCCCCTGCCAGCCTTGTTATCTGTTTTAACACCATCAACAATTATTGCTGATGTTTTTTCTATGGATGACAGCCTGGCTTCAATCCTAGTTAAACGGACTTCTAAGGGGCTAAGAAGTGAACTGAGGAGGGCGCCAATATTGGCGATAGTAATCGCATCTCCTTCCCTGGTAGTTAAATCAGAAATTATCTGCTCAGAGACTCGCATAGGTGGGGTATTTAGGGATGCTATTGTGGTGTCATTAGGGGGTAATAGTGTGGTTTTACTATGTTCCATGATGTTAACCCCCTCCAAGATGTTATGCTTTGGAACTTTTGCCTTACAACCCACGGGATTTTGGGCACCTCTCTTCCTTTTAGGTACAGCTCCTTCCCTAACTCCGCGTTTTAGATGACTCTCTCTAGCGGTCAAAATTTCATTAATTGGAGTAGTTGGTACGAGGGAGGGAGAAGGAGAGGTAAAATGCGCTTGAGTGGGAGATGGGGTTAATGGTCGTGTATGTTCAGTGCCTAGGGGCTCGTTATCCCTCTGTACCGAGGTCACAATAGATATAGCAGACGAGCTCATCGCCCCATTGTCCTGACTTTCATGGTCCGTTTGGTAGTGTCGATTCACGGGAGATCTAGCGTGCGCTATTGCACGCATGGAGGATCTTCTGACCCATTCTATCTCTTGGGAAATACGCCTTTCCAGTATAGTAATTTCATCAATTAATTGTGAGCCAGCTTTGACAAAATAGTTATCGAGAGTACCTGTTGGGTGGGCGCCAGCCTGTGAAGTTTTACTCCTTGTCTCTCTTGTAGCCATTGTCCTTTATGTGCGAACAGATTAGGGGTAAGGCAGTAAAAGAGGAATGCCAAGAGAAGTGGCCCGGTCCGGTCTCAACCGTGCTTGAACGGGCTACAACGGGCGCGCCCTTGGCCCGGGCTTAGCCTGGCGCACACCCGCGCACGTCCCGCGTGCGCATGGGTGGAGGAAGTTAAGTAGGAAAAGGTGGGGGCGGGAAGAGGACCAGCTGCGGGAGATATGTCACCGCACTGCATGCTGGTCCTTGCAGTCCCGCCGCAATGTACAGGTCACTTAGTTCTTTCTGTTAGCCTGCAAAGTTCCCCACACACGAGCGGCTCCCGCGGAGCGGGGGCCACGAGGAGTCAATGAAGTCCTTGAAGTAAACGGGTCCGGAAATCCAACTATCCCGATGGATAGGAACCGCTCTCCCTCGATGTGTTCCCTGCACAGCAGCACCAAGTGAGGAAAGACCAAAAAGGATTTTAAATCAGCCAAGAGGTGGGGGCGGGAAGAGGACCAGCTGCAGGAGATAGGTCACCGCACTGCAGGCTGGTCCTCGCAGTCCCGCCGCAATGTACAGGTCAGTTAGTTCTTCCTGTTAGCCTGCAAAGTTCCCCACACACGAGCGGCTCCCGCGGAGCGGGGGCCGCGAGGAGTCAATGAAGTCCTTGTAGTAAACGGGTCCGGAAATCCAACTATACCGATGGATAGGAACGGCTCTCTCTCGATGTGTTCTCTGCACAGCAGCACCAAGTGAGGAAAGACCAAAAAGGATTTTAAATCAGCCAAGAGGTGGGGGCGGGAAGAGGGCCAGCTGCGGGAGATAGGTCACCGCACTGCAGGCTGGTCCACGCAGTCCCGCCGCAATGTACAGGTCAGTTAGTTCTTCCTGTTAGCCTGCAAAGTTCCCTACACACGAGCGGCTCCCGCGGAGCGGGGGCCGCGAGGAGTCAATGAAGTCCTTTAAGTAAACGGGTCTGGAAATCCAACTATCCCGATGGATAGGAACCGCTCTCCCTCGATGTGTTCCCTGCACAGCAATACTATTACTCAAGCACCAATACCTGCCACACAGTTGTGAACCAACTATTAAATAGCACGTTTTTAAAACACCAATTTTCAAATGATATCAGGCACGCTTCATTTTCTATTAACATTGCTAAAAGAAGTGTATGAAGTGCAGGTAAAATATACTGAAGAACAAAGTGCACAGATATCCTCCTCATACAAGCTCTGCACTGAAATGTTCAGCAAAATTGATTCTTTGGCAGGAAAGAAAGCGCTCTCTATATAAGTAATCCATTTGAACTAGAACATCTTGCAAAACTAAGTGACCAACCCAATCCAGTGATTACTGACAGAAAAATCAGAAGTCTTAACATGAAAGTAAAATCGGATGAACCATAATATTCTGATCAATGCCAAATAAGCACTTACATTCAAAAATGTGTTAAGTACTAAACAAGAGGATACAAATTAAATTATACAAAATATAAATCTACCCAAATAACCAGTAAAAATCTTAAAGGGAAGGAAAACAGACAAAATCTAAATTGAATATTAAATCTCACTATATTGCTGCTAGTCACAGAGATGATAATGTAGATGATGACCAAGTTACGGGGCAGATTTACAAAGCCCTTGCGCCTCTTTTACGCCGCCGTTGCGTCACTTTTGTGATGCAGCGGCAGTGCAAAAGATGCGCCATGGTGCGGGGTATTTACAACGTGACGCATCTGGGAGATGCGTCACGTTGTAAAGCCCTGCACGAGAAGGAGGCGTTCCATCGCAGGGGGAGGCGTTCCGGTGCAGGAACGCCTCCCAAAAGTGGCTGAGTGAAATCTACAAGATTTCACTCAGTCACTTTTGGGCCCATGCTGCGTCAAAACCCTGCGCCTGCTTGAAGCAGGTGTAAGGATTGACGCAGCATTGTGGAGATAGAGCCCCCCAGAGCATTGCTGGAGCTGCGTCGCGCTTGCGACGCAACTCCAGCAATGTGCCGCTTTTACGGCACAGATGTGTCACGCATCTGTGCCGTTTTTGCCCCATGGTGTTCCGCATTGTAAATGCGGCGCATCCAGGGTGGCGGAGCTGCGGCGCACAATTACTGGCGCATCCCTGCTGATTTGCAGGGATGCACCAGTAATTGTAAATCTGCCCCTACATCTTTAAAGATATTAATAAAGAAAACATATTTTTCTCAATTAACAAATGCACTGTGTATTATTACCATACAAAAATATCTCATAATCATTTGGTAAAACATAAAAGCACTACCTCTTGGAAACAAACTCTCACACTAGTGCTCCCACCTCTTTCTTCGCTTATCACTAGTCATATTCAATTCAAAGCAGCTTCAAATTAATTATTGATGGAAAAGAGCTACAGAACACACAAAAATACATTATTAACAAAAGTAGTTCTAGATCTCAGTTTACAACAGAAAGCCACAATGGTATCCAAAATAAATTGTTGAGTGACCCAATTTCTTATTAAAACAGGCTTAAAAGACTAACACAATTTAAACATCCCGGCCCAAATTTACTAAGCTTTCACATAATGCAATGCTGCAAGAGAACTTGCTGCTCTGCGTTGCATGAAAGGAAGGGAACAGAAATGCAACAAATTCACAAAGATATTAAGTACAAAGGCCAGGTCTGGAATATGTCCCAGATAGAACACATGAAAGGACATCTGAGGTACTAGACTTTGAATACACATTCTCCATCAGTGAATTTGGTATAAATATTGGAGCTCGGTGCTCATTGTTGATCTATTCTACCAAGGAGGGGGTATTCCTCAGAGTAGTCAGACACTGCTAAGGAGCCAAAGGTTGATGTCCCACTGACAGCCAACTCAACAATGGTGAGGGAACATAACCTAGAGTCTGATCTGAAGGAGGAATTTCTGGACTGCCCTGGGTGGCAAGACATACTGCCTGTGAGCGAGGAAAGGAAGCACCCACCCTGCAGGCAAAGCTGATATGAAGGAACGGGCATAATTTACCCTAGTCCCTATAACAGAGGCTCACTAAGCAACTGTGCTGAATTAATTGTAGTACTATTGGACAAGGCAGTGTGATCTTTGTCATTTATCTCTGTCATAGCTACCACAGCACCTGGAGCGATGTACCGGACTGATAGACCCAACCAAAGCTGGTATAAGTGCCTGCTGGTGGCCCGTGTGCACCACAATTGCACTGCAAGACCGTGGCACTGCCAAAGTGTGCTGGTGGCCCAGGACCAGTTATGAAGACTACAAGCCTAATTGCGACTATTAAGGTCGATTAGACCGCCATAGTCATGGTGGCAGCCATGGACCACCAGAATGATGGTTCACCCGCCATATCACAACTTTGGCAGTTGAATCACCACAGGACTGCTGCAACCACAGGGGATCTGTGATCCTCCGGCGGTTGCACAGCAGTCAAAGGCTGCAATATTCTGGTGGTGCCTCACCCCCATCCTGTTTATGAAAAGGGTGGCAACGAGGCCTTGTACCTCTGTGCATATGGGTGCATGCAGGGGGTACATTTTGTGCTCCCCCTGTATTGTTGCACCCCCCAGCTCTTGCACGGGACGGAATGCACGACCTGGTGCATTCTTCTCCTGTATGAACATACTGAAGAGGTCAGACGGAGGTGCCTTTCTAAGGCTCTCCTATGAGCCTTACAGAAGCACCACCAAGGGACCACCACAGCACATCCACCTGCCAAGGATTACAGTCATAATCCAGTGGGTGGTGTGAGAGAACGGCTCTGTAAGCCCTCCCGTGGAGCCCTGGTGTGGTGCTTCGCAGGAGGCCCATGAAAGCAATAAACAGGCCTGTAGGATGCCTCTTGAAGACACAAGGTCGTCATCTCTCGGTTTAGCATGCTGAAGATAGCAGTAAAATCCATAAAAATAGAGGGACCCAAGAAGGACTGGTGGAGGGGCAGCTGAGGTAGCTGGAAAATAGCTCAGAAACCATAAAGACTCATACCTGTAAATTTCGTTTCTCTGCAATATTGTATATGTAGTGGAATTCTATGTTGTTTGTGTTATAAAGTACTCATTTATGTATTCAAAGAAAATCATTGGGTTAGCCATTGATCTTATTGTGCTGCTGAGGTTTAGTGTTGATTACTGAGTCTGAGCAGCTACCCACACTAAACTGTCTGAGGTCTGTGACTGCTCAGCCTTACTATCACTGGGAGTCAAGTTTGGGAAGGGATTCACGCCCATTTTGCAGTGACATAGCAGGTGGCCCCTGGACAGCAGTGATAAAAGCCTCAAATCCCACGGGTGTGGTCCAGTAGGCAATGCCAGCCCCATAGTTTTCTTAATGGGGCCTGACAAGAGGCAACTACCATCTGACTCTACTTTGCAGCACTAAGCCAGATGTTTATTCTCACATTCCTTTTGGAGACCATAAAAAATGGGTTAACACAAGGAAACCTCTACCATTTTATTAGACGGTATAAGGGCTCAATGTAGCACAATTAAGAAAGTACTAGTGATTGCCATGTTGGCATATACGTCTATCCTCATCCTTAAAGAATATCTCTTTGTTTGCTTTATTAATTACAACACCATCTCTAAAACCCTGGACATAGGTCTACTCTGTCTCATAATGGCTTCCTGGGGTATTTCATCAGTGTTTCTGTAAGCAGTTACGATACAATAATGGGGAATGGGGACATGGGTCAGGGTGAAGCTTGGTGTGGGGTTTCACTTTCTGACAATATTTGCCACCAACAGGAGACTAAAATAGGAGTGAGGGGTTGCTTCCCTACTTCTAAGTCTCCTCACTGCTGACCTGGTTAATGCAGGGGCAAATGTTAAATCATAGGCTGCTAAATGAGGTCCTCAGCAGATCCAAGTGTTGCAACAATGCTGACAACACAGTGCTTTTAGTTTGCTCCCATGTTGGCCTGCCTCTGCTGAGATCATTAAAGATACACAAAACTTACAGTTTACATGGAAAATATATAAATACATTTTGTCTCTTAAAAATCTAATATAATACTATATGCTTGAAAATAAATGTAAACAAATAACCATGTAAAAAATACAATTATCAAATAAATATAAATAATAACAGAAGAATACTAATGATACAGAATAATACAACACTAATATGAAAAAGTATTACAAATTAACATACACAATAACTGAAATATTGTTTAATAAAAATAATAATAAAAATAACATACCTTTTAATAGGCACAAAAATATATTTCAAATACATCTAAAAAATAAAATAATAAAGCTAAACATAATTAGAGGAAATAGTTCTGGGCTTTTAAGGGGTCAGATTTACTAGTCTCACTCTAAACTGACCATGAGTAGGAAAAGTGTTGAAGTATGGAGGGGTCAGAGGCACTATTTCCACTCCAGCGTAAGCAATAGTAGGCAAATGTTGGATTTTGGAGGGGTCAAAAATACTATTCCTTTTCGAACTTGAGCAGCAGTAGGGAAAAGTCTGCCCTTGGGATGGCTAAGGTTTACTATTAATATTATTTTTTCCACTGGCACAGCTTGTGTGCTTTACTTAAGGTTGAAAGCTGTGGCGTGCTCCGGAGTGTGTATTCCGTCATACCCTTTCAAAACTCCTTAATTGGGTACCCCTACAATTGGGGTGCCGTCCCCCGGTCACTTGCCTATATCCCTTTGTGATAGGGTTTCTGTCGTTTATCCATATATTTCACCATACAATTTGTTTGCTTTTGAATTTGTAAACTTTTATTTCATTCTTTACTTTTACATTGTTTATTTTCATTTCGTAATATATATCCTTATTCACAGTACTTCCAATGCATTTCGGCTTTTATCATAAGCCTTCATCAGGGAAATATTTCTACAACACAAAAAAATGCAATCTTTTATACACAAGGCCATTTGTTTATAATGTGCATACGTTTTGGCCGTTCAGACGCTAACCCGACACGCTTGCATACAAGTTCGCGCCGGGAGAGATTACCAGTAACCCACTGAGACACAAACACGCTGTTACACGTAGTCAAAGTAAGTTGGGGAGGTGTTTCCGTAAAGGGTACTGGGAGATTTGCAGTGTAGGTTACAGATTCAGGTGGTTTGGTTACTCTTAATTCATTTTTTTATTTTTTGAACACGCTAATCGTGTAATACGAAAATGGAAACCCAATAGGATTTGTAATAGAGGAGCGCAATTAGACATGAGTAGCAAGTTATGAGATATTATTCCACCATGAAATTAACGTATTGATTTAAGTAGAATTATGTATAGTATGCACATTATAAACAAATCGTCTTGTGTATAAAAGAATGCATTTTTTTGTGTTGTAGAAATAATTCCGTGATGAAGGCTTATGATAAAAGCCGAAATGCATTGGAAGCACTGTGAATAATGATATATATTACGAAATGAAAAGAAACAATGCAAAAGTAAAGAATTAAATAAAAGTTTACAAATTCAAAAGCAACAAAATGGTATGGTGAAATATATGGATAAACGACAGAAACCCTATCACAAAGGGATATAGGCAAGAAACCGGGGGACGGCACCCCAATTGTAGGGGTACGCAATTAAGGTTTACTATTCCCATCATTTAAATAAAACTAAATTTAGATAAAAACACATAAAATATATTTCAACAAATATAATAGTGCACAATAACTAATGATAAAGCTATAAAACAATTATGATATGAAAATACTAAATCATGATACAAAATATTAAAAACAATTAAATAATGGGCGTCATCAATAATCTATTGATCAATTTATCAGGTAAAACAATTAATAACCAATTGTTTAAATAATATATTAACTATTTTTTTAAAACAATTTACATCATTGATAATCAACTTAAAACATTTACATTTTTTAAACAACTAAACTATTCCCTCTCTCCTAAAAAACCCAACATGTCACCAATAAATAAATCAATACAAATAAAATGTAAAAAATTTCCTAAGCAAAAAAAAATAAAGCCACGTTAAAAGAAAATTACATTAAAATACTGATAACATATAACAAAAAAGGAATTCAATTTAAGATATGTATAACTATGATAAAAACGAAACACTTAAATTATATATTTTTATTTATTTAACCTCGTACTCTATTCTCCTACACACCTAATATCACACTACTAGGTTATACCTTACTAATCAAATAAAAAAATACAAACTATGGGGCCGATTAGGATGGCGGTGAATCCGCATCCCCCGGGCCGGCGGAAGCCACCGCCGGCCTGGGGGATGCAGATTCACCGCCGCGGCCACAGACATCACCCACCGCCAGATTAGGATGGCGGTGGGATTGCGGTGAGACCAGCGGCGGATGGCAGGTCCATCCGCCGCTGATCCGCGGGGTGTGGAGGGCTATTTGGTGGCGGTGTCTGCAAGACACCGTCAGCCAAATTAGGATGTGCATGGAAACATGCTTTTCCACAGCGGCTTTTCTGCCATGGAAAAGCATGTGGTTTTGGGTGTTTGGGGGCCCGTTGCGGGCCCCCAGGGTGTCGGGGCGTGGGGGGTGCACATGGGGGGTACCTATGGTACCCCCCAGCATTTACATGCACAAAGCGGCAGGCACCGCGCGCGGTGCCTGCCACTTTGTGCATGTAAATGTAAAACATGCATTTTTAACCTTGCGGCGGGTGCTGCTTCAAGCAGCACCCCCCGCAAGGTTAAAAATATGGGATGTGACCGCCAGGGTGGCGGTCACATCCTAATTGCACCGGAGGGACCGCCGCTGCCCCTGCGGATGGTCCCTCCACCTCGGGGATGGCAGACGGACGCAGGTCCGTCCGCCATCTTAATAGGCCCCTATATCTTTAAAAATGAATAACAATCATACCTACACCTACCCACCACAAATATTCTAGCTAACATATATTGAACTAATAAAAGACAGTATTTATTAAAAGTAAATTAAAGTAATTTTTATCAAATACAACAATATTCTTAAAAATGAAATTATATAAGAAAAACAAAATTCTCACCTTCAATATCCTGTCCCACAATATTATTTATCATCACAATATTTTGAGACAATATTTGAATCCAATAATATTTTTGCCGCAATGTTAAGGCTGTGCACCCAGAGGGGAATTATAATATGGATGCCTGCTCCGCCTTATTATGAGTGGGCCGGATTTCGGAGTTCTTGTGCTCAACTTTCTCAGATGTTAGAAACTGGCCTTGATTTTACCAGATGATAATTCTGACTGGTAAAATCAAGAAGCTTTCTATGCAGTAGTAGCTGTGCCCTGTCCCCTGGTCTTTCTTTTAAGGAGCAGAGGGTGAAATCAGTATGCCCAATGCAAACTTTGTCTGCTCTTTCTCTGCCCTATTCCCCCCCTTCCCTCCACCCCTACCAACAGAGGCTCATGCATAGACTTCCCACCATTTCACAGAAAGAAGTACATTTATGCTTTAAACACCATGGAATGTCCACATGGTAATTTCCCCACTTCATGGGTTTGAACTTGTAATTGTATGGTACCAACATGATGGTACCACACAGTAACCGACATTTCTCATGCAGATTTAACACCTCATCAGAATAGAGCACTCATAATCAGAAGCACAGTGGTCAGTTGCTCTAAAACAAAAATTAAGTTATTTGATAAAAACTGGAAAAACTTGACACCTTGGTACAGAGGTGATAGACTGCACAAACAATAAGAATTATTGAGGCAGTTGGTATAGTGATGCATGTGGTCCTTGGTGCAAACTCCAATCATTTTAAATAGGTGTTCCACTCTTATCTCTGCGTTTAGGAGGCCATGTTGATAGTTGCCCAGCCTGTAGGCTCCGCTGATTCTTGAGGTACTTAAATTAAAGCTTATCATTATCCTATGGGTTGGTTGCATTTCTTAACAAAGTGATATTTTATCTTGACTTACTGCAGTGTCATATTTCCAAAAACATTGTGTTACCTTCATCAAGCTGGGAATGGCAAACAAAGCTGGACTCATGCAGGATATTGGTGCATTACACAATATATAAAGAATAGCTAATGAACTCAGGAATTCTGATGAAGGATCTCTGAAGTCAGTTTGCTGAATTTGGTTAAGGGGAAGGAGAACGCTCAGCCCCATAGTATATCTTGCTGGTAAGCATATAAGCCATCTTCAATAAAAAAGAGGAGAGCAAGAGTTGTATGCCAGGGAGAGGCTTTAAGGAGGCTGATGACCATCAATAGGCTTTCAGTTCCAAAGCTGTAAACCTTTTAGATTTCAGTGGAAAAAAAACATTTCCTTTTCCATGACTTTTCCCATCACCCTCATCAGTTTCAAAGCTATCATTCTGCTTCACTAAATTGTACCATCAAACATAGTTTTTTAAGAGCGCATGTTGTGCTGCTTCCTTTAGGTAAAACAGGGGCCAGGTTTACTAAAACCTTGCATCAGCAATGTGAAGCAGGGCAACACAAGGGCGTAAGTCTGATTTACTATGCCACGCAGAGCCAACTTGCACGGTTCTGCATTGGATTGTAAATCTAGAGTAACGCTAGGCAGCACAAGTCACTGCCTTGCATTACTCTGTGTTGGGAAGGTGTTTCATAGGTGGAGGAGGATGGATGTTTCCATGCATCCACTCATGGGTTTTGGCGCAGTCACAGATTTACTAACAGTAGTAAACTTGAAAATGCATCAAAATGCTTTGCCTTTCCAGGTGAGGCGTAACAAGGAAGAATATGTTTTTTCTCTTTTTTACGCAGCACACGTAGAAAAAAAACACACTATCAAACATTCACCATGGTGATGGTAGTTTCAAAAAATGCTATCAATGAAAACAACTGTATATTAATGTAATTACAGCCTTGAAGACGTCACTGCGTGACGAAACACATGTTGGCTGTCTTCTCCTGATTCCAATGTAAGCTACGCTCAACAAACCATTTGGCTCTTGTCTTCAAATGTAGAGTGAATATACTAAACAGTGCTAAAATATTACGAAGATTGAAAAGTTTTCTTTTAATAGTGATTGGGGAGTGCTTTTGTATCTTGTTTATCTCACCTCCCGGATTACAACTGTAATTCTTGGCGGGCGGACATGCTGCTGCAGTCACTCCCAAACTGCTACCAAGCCGCCCCAGGACACACCCATTGACCCTTCACCTGCCACTCCCGCAAGCTCGACTGCATCAGGACCCACACCAAATCCACAAACTCCAAACAGAGCTCCAACACTAACCACCTAAAGTGCATCCTGCTCAACACCCGCTCGGTCCACAGACACGCCATTGAACTCTGGAACCTACTCGACACTACATCGCCGGATGTCGCCTTCCTTACAGAAACCTGGATGAATGCCTCATCCGCTCCCGACATCGCCATAGCCATCCCGGACGGCTACAAGATCATCCGAAAGGACCGCACCAACCAAACAGGAGGAGGCATCGCCATCGTCCATAAGAACACCATCCGCATCACGACCAATTCAGACGATGACCTCGCTACCGCCGAACACCTTCACTTCCAGATCCACACCGACCCGAAGACCACACTCAGAGGCACCCTCATCTACCGACCACCAGGACCCCGCACACAATTCAGTGAAGACATCACCGATTTCATCAGCCCACACACCCTCCCCTCCGAGGCCTACATCCTACTGGGAGACCTCAACTTCCACCTGGAAAAGAAAAACGACAGCAACACTACCACCCTTCTGGACAACCTGGCCAACCTCGGACTCGAACAACTTGTCAATACCCCCACCCACTATGCCGGACACACGCTCGACCCAATCTTCACCTCCAGCAAGCACATCTCCTTCAATCACACCACAGCCCTCCACTGGACTGATCACAGCTGTGTTCACTTCAACTACAAAAAGACCACGACCCACAACCCCCCACAACCTATTCCCTGAAGAAACTGGAACAAAATTACCACCGACCAGCTCTTCACATCGCTTCACCAAAACCCTCCTGCAAAATCATCGGACCCAAACCAAGCAGCCACCAACCTCACACAATGGATCACCCACAGCGCCGACGAACTAGCACCATTGAAAAACCACCAAATCAAGCAAGGTAACAAAAAAGCCCCCTGGTTCAACAACGACCTTAAGAAATCCAAGAAGTCCTGTCGTACCCTCGAGAAAGCCTGGAGAAAAAAACCCAACCACCGACAACCTGACCACATTCAAGAACGCCACCCACAAACACCACCAACTGATCCGATCCACCAAGAAATCAGCATTCAAGGATCGTCTTGACAACAACGCCCAAAACAGCAAGGAACTATTCAACATCGTCAAAGAATTTACCAACCCCACCGCCGGCACTAACGACATCACTCCCTCCCAAGACCTCTGCGACTCCCTAGCCTCGTTCTTCCACAACAAAATCGCCGACATACATAACAGCTTTGGAAACCAGCCCGAAGACCAGTCCACTCCACCCAACTCCGAACCAAAACCGACCTCTAACATCCTTTACGACTGGAACCCAATCACCACTGAAGACACCATCCGCCTGATGAACTCCATCCACTCGGGATCGCCAACCGACCCATGCCCCCACCACATTTTCAACAAAGCAGACTCCATTATCACACCACATCTTCGTGACGTCATTAACTGCTCCCTCAACTCCGATACCTTCCCGGAAAGCTGGAAACGCGCCGAACTCAGCGCCCTTCTAAAGAAACCAACAGCAGACCCCACTGAACTTAAGAACTACCGTCCCATCTCGCTCCTCCCATTCCCTGCCAAAGTCATTGAGAAAGCCGTCAACAGTCAGCTCGCCGCCTTCCTCGAAATCAACAAATCCCTCGACCCCTCACAGTCCGGCTTCCGAACCAAACACAGCACCGAAACCGCCCTCATCACAGCAACAGACGACATTCGAACTCTACTGGACCACGGAGAAACTGCTGCCCTCATACTACTTGACCTCTCTGCAGCCTTCGACACAGTCTGTCATAGCACCCTCATACAACGCCTTAGCAATGTCGGAATACAAGGAAAAGCATTGGACTGGATCAACTTGTTCCTCGCTGGAAGAACCCAGAGAGTCCGCCTCCCCCCTTTCAGATCAGAGGCCACCGAAGTAATCTGCGGCGTACCACAAGGATCATCACACAGTCCCACCCTCTTCAACATATACATGAGTCCCCTCGCATCCATCGCACGCCAACACAACCTCAACATCATCTCCTACACAGACGACACCCAACTGATCCTCTCCCTCACCAAAGACCCAAACACCGCCAAAACCAACTTACACGAAGGTATGAAAGAAGTAGCCGAGTGGATGAAGAACAGCCGTTTAAAACTGAACTCGGACAAAACGGAAGTCCTCATCCTAGGTTCATCCCCCTCTGCCTGGGATGACTCTTGGTGGCCACCGGCCCTGGGAACCGAACCCATACCTACGGACCACGCACGTAACCTGGGCTTCATCCTGGACTCCTCCCTCTCGATGACCAGACAAGTCAACGCCGTCTCATCATCATGCTTCAACATCCTACCCAAGCTCAAAAAAATCTTCCGTTGGATCCCCACCGAAACAAGAAAGACGGTCACCCACGCACTGGTCACAAGCCGACTGGATTACGGAAACACCCTTTACGCCGGAACCACAGCCAAACTACAGAAAAAACTCCAACGGATACAAAACGCCTCTGCCAGACTCATACTAGACATCTCTAGGGTGTCGGGCGTGGGGGGTGCACATGGGGGGTACCTATGGTACCCCCCAGCATTTACATGCACAAAGCGGCAGGCACCGCGCGGTGCCTGCCGCTTTGTGCATGTAAATGTAAAACATGCATTTTTAACCTTGCGGCGGGTGCTGCTTCAAGCAGCACCCCCCGCAAGGTTAAAAATATGGGATGTGACCGCCAGGGTGGCGGTCACATCCTAATTGCACCGGAGGGACCGCCGCTGCCCCTGCGGATGGTCCCTCCACCTCGGGGATGGCAGACGGACGCAGGTCCGTCCGCCATCTTAATAGGCCCCTATATCTTTAAAAATGAATAACAATCATACCTACACCTACCCACCACAAATATTCTAGCTAACATATATTGAACTAATAAAAGACAGTATTTATTAAAAGTAAATTAAAGTAATTATTATCAAATACAACAATATTCTTAAAAATGAAATTATATAAGAAAAACAAAATTCTCACCTTCAATATCCTGTCCCACAATATTCTTTATCATCACAATATTTTGAGACAATATTTGAATCCAATAATATTTTTGCCGCAATGTTAAGGCTGTGCACCCAGAGGGGAATTATAATATGGATGCCTGCTCCGCCTTATTATGAGTGGGCCGGATTTCGGAGTTCTTGTGCTCAACTTTCTCAGATGTTAGAAACTGGCCTTGATTTTACCAGATGATAATTCTGACTGGTAAAATCAAGAAGCTTTCTATGCAGTAGTAGCTGTGCCCTGTCCCCTGGTCTTTCTTTTAAGGAGCAGAGGGTGAAATCAGTTTGTCCAATGCAAACTTTGTCTGCTCTTTCTCTGCCCTATTCCCCCCCTTCCCTCCACCCCTACCAACAGAGGCTCATGCATAGACTTCCCACCATTTCACAGAAAGAAGTACATTTATGCTTTAAACACCATGGAATGTCCACATGGTAATTTCCCCACTTCATGGGTTTGAACTTGTAATTGTATGGTACCAACATGATGGTACCACACAGTAACCGACATTTCTCATGCAGATTTAACACCTCATCAGAATAGAGCACTCATAATCAGAAGCACAGTGGTCAGTTGCTCTAAAACAAAAATTAAGTTATTTGATAAAAACTGGAAAAACTTGACACCTTGGTACAGAGGTGATAGACTGCACAAACAATAAGAATTATTGAGGCAGTTGGTATAGTGATGCATGTGGTCCTTGGTGCACACTCCAATCATTTTAAATAGGTGTTCCACTCTTATCTCTGCGTTTAGGAGGCCATGTTGATAGTTGCCTAGCCTGTAGGCTCCGCTGATTCTTGAGGTACTTAAATTAAAGCTTATCATTATCCTATGGGTTGGTTGCATTTCTTGGCAAAGTGATATTTTATCTTGACTTACTGCAGTGTCATATTTCCAAAAACATTGTGTTACCGTCATCAAGCTGGGAATGGCAAACAAAGCTGGACTCATGCAGGATATTGGTACATTACACAATATATAAAGAATAGCTAATGAACTCAGGAATTCTGATGAAGGATCTCTGAAGTCAGTTTGCTGAATTTGGGTAAGGGGAAGGAGAACGCTCAGCCCCATAGTATATCTTGCTGGTAAGCATATAAGCCATCTTCAATAAAAAAGAGGAGAGCAAGAGTTGTATGCCAGGGAGAGGCTTTAAGGAGGCTGATGACCATCAATAGGCTTTCAGTTCCAAAGCTGTAAACCTTTTAGATTTCAGTGGAAAAAAAACATTTCCTTTTCCATGACTTTTCCCATCACCCTCATCAGTTTCAAAGCTATCATTCTGCTTCACTAAATTGTACCATCAAACATAGTTTTTTAAGAGCGCATGTTGTGCTGCTTCCTTTAGGTAAAACAGGGGCCAGGTTTACTAAAACCTTGCATCAGCAATGTGAAGCAGGGCAACACAAGGGCGTAAGTCTGATTTACTATGCCACGCAGAGCCAACTTGCACGGTTCTGCATTGGATTGTAAATCTAGAGTAACGCTAGGCAGCACAAGTCACTGCCTTGCATTACTCTGTGTTGGGAAGGTGTTTCATAGGTGGAGGAGGATGGATGTTTCCATGCATCCACTCATGGGTTTTGGCGCAGTCACAGATTTACTAACAGTAGTAAACGTAGTAAACTGCGTGACGAAACACATGTTGGCTGTCTTCTCCTGATTCCAATGTAAGCTACGCTCAACAAACCATTTGGCTCTTGTCTTCAAATGTAGAGTGAATATACTAAACAGTGCTAAAATATTACGAAGATTGAAAAGTTTTCTTTTAATAGTGATTGGGGAGTGCTTTTGTATCTTGTTTATCTCACCTCCCGGATTACAACTGTAATTCTTGGCGGGCGGACATGCTGCTGCAGTCACTCCCAAACTGCTACCAAGCCGCCCCAGGACACACCCATGGACCCTTCACCTGCCACTCCCGCAAGCTCGACTGCATCAGGACCCACACCAAATCCACAAACTCCAAACAGAGCTCCAACACTAACCACCTAAAGTGCATCCTGCTCAACACCCGCTCGGTCCACAGACACGCCATTGAACTCTGGAACCTACTCGACACTACATCGCCGGATGTCGCCTTCCTTACAGAAACCTGGATGAATGCCTCATCCGCTCCCGACATCGCCATAGCCATCCCGGACGGCTACAAGATCATCCGAAAGGACCGCACCAACCAAACAGGAGGAGGCATCGCCATCGTCCATAAGAACACCATCCGCATCACGACCAATTCAGACGATGACCTCGCTACCGCCGAACACCTTCACTTCCAGATCCACACCGACCCGAAGACCACACTCAGAGGCACCCTCATCTCCAGACCACCAGGACCCCGCACACAATTCAGTGAAGACATCACCGATTTCATCAGCCCACACGCCCTCCCCTCCGAGGCCTACATCCTACTGGGAGACCTCAACTTCCACCTGGAAAAGAAAAACAACAGCAACACTACCACCCTTCTGGACAACCTGGCCAACCTCGGACTCGAACAACTTGTCAATACCCCCACCCACTATGCCGGACACACGCTCAAGACAATCTTCACCTCCAGCAAGCACATCTCCTTCAATCACACCACAGCCCTCCACTGGACTGATCACAGCTGTGTTCACTTCAACTACAAAAAGACCACGACCCACAACCCCCCACAACCTATTCCTTGAAGAAACTGGAACAAAATTACCACCGACCAGCTCTTCACATCGCTTCACCAAAACCCTCCTGCAAAATCATCGGACCCAAACCAAGCAGCCACCAACCTCACACAATGGATCACCCACAGCGCCGACGAACTAGCACCATTGAAAAACCACCAAATCAAGCAAGGTAACAAAAAAGACCCCTGGTTCAACAACGACCTTAAGAAATCCAAGAAGTCCTGTCGTACCCTCGAGAAAGCCTGGAGAAAAAAACCCAACCACCGACAACCTGACCACATTCAAGAACGCCACCCGCAAACACCACCAACTGATCCGATCCACCAAGAAATCAGCATTCAAGGATCGTCTTGACAACAACGCCCAAAACAGCAAGGAACTATTCAACATCGTCAAAGAATTTACCAACCCCACCGCCGGCACTAACGACATCACTCCCTCCCAAGACCTCTGCGACTCCCTAGCCTCGTTCTTCCACAACAAAATCGCCGACATACATAACAGCTTTGGAAACCAGCCCGAAGACCAGTCCACTCCACCCAACTCTGAACCAAAACCGACCTCTAACATCCTTTACGACTGGAACCCAATCACCACTGAAGACACCATCCGCCTGATGAACTCCATCCACTCGGGATCGCCAACCGACCCATGCCCCCACCACATTTTCAACAAAGCAGACTCCATTATCGCACCACATCTTCGTGACGTCATTAACTGCTCCCTCAACTCCGCTACCTTCCTGGAAAGCTGGAAACACGCCAAACTCAGCGCCCTTCTAAAGGAACCAACAGCAGACCCCACTGAACTTAAGAACTACCGTCCCATCTCGCTCCTCCCATTCCCTGCCAAAGTCATTGAGAAAGCCGTCAACAGTCAGCTCGCCGCCTTCCTCGAATCCAACAAATCCCTCGACCCCTCACAGTCCGGCTTCCGAACCAAACACAGCACCGAAACCGCCCTCATCGCAGCAACAGATGACATTCGAACTCTACTGGACAACGGAGAAACTGCTGCCCTCATACTACTTGACCTCTCTGCAGCCTTCGACACAGTCTGTCATAGCACCCTCATACAACGCCTTAGCAACGTCGGAATACAAGGAAAAGCATTGGACTGGATCAACTTGTTCCTCGCCGGAAGAACCCAGAGAGTCCGCCTCCCCCCTTTCAGATCAGAGGCCACCGAAGTAATCTGCGGCGTACCACAAGGATCATCCCTCAGTCCCACCCTCTTCAACATATACATGAGTCCCCTCGCATCCATCGCACGCCAACACAACCTCAACATCATCTCCTACGCAGACGACACCCAACTGATCCTCTCCCTCACCAAAGACCCAAACACCGCCAAAACCAACTTACACGAAGGTATGAAAGAAGTAGCCGAGTGGATGAAGAACAGCCGTTTAAAACTGAACTCGGACAAAACGGAAGTCCTCATCCTAGGTTCATCCCCCTCTGCCTGGGATGACTCTTGGTGGCCACCGGCCATGGGAACCGCACCCATACCTACGGACCACGCACGTAACCTGGGCTTCATCCTGGACTCCTCCCTCTCGATGACCAGACAAGTCAACGCCGTCTCATCATCATGCTTCAACATCCTACCCATGCTCAAAAAAATCTTCCGTTGGATCCCCACCGAAACAAGAAAGACGGTCACCCACGCACTGGTCACAAGTGGATTACGGAAACACCCTTTACACCCTTTACGCCGGAACCACAGCCAAACTACAGAAAAAACTCCAACGGATCCAAAACGCCTCAGCCAGACTCATACTAGACATCTCTCGTCAAGCTCACATTTCCGGTCACCTGAAAGACCTCCACTGGCTCCCCGTCAACAAGAGAATAACGTTCCGTCTCCTCACCCACGCACACAAAGCCCTCTACGACCTAGGACCCGAATGCCTCAATACGCAACTGTCCTTCTACACCCCCACCCGCCAACTACGATCGTCCAATCAAGCCCTCGCCGCAATTCCGCGCATCCATAGATCCACCATGGGGGGAAGATCCTTCTCCTACTTAGCGGCCAAGACCTGGAACTCTCTCCCCACCCACCTCTGCCTTACACAGAACCACCTCTCCTTCAGAAAGCAACTAAAAACCTGGATATTCGATAAGTAAAGTACCCCCCTCCTCCCCCAAGCGCCTTGAGACCCTCTGGGTGAGTAGTGCGCTATACAAATCTTCGAACTTGAACTTGAACTCGGCGGTGCCTCTCTAATGCTTATAGGAGAGCTTTAGAAAGGCATCGCAGAGGGATGGCAAAGGTACAATCCTGCACCAGAAGGAATGCACTATGTCGTGCATTACTCGGGGTGCAAAAATAAATGGGGGCACAACATGTGCCCACCTGCATGCAATGCCATGCTCGGAGGCTCAAGGGGGGCCTGTTAGTGATCCCTTTGTTGCCTCACAATGGATGTATGACGTTACAACGCATGCTTTTACATCGCATGCCTTTACAACGCGGTTTTTACATCGCATACCATTACAACGCATAGCGCTTTTGGGTGTTGGATAGTGAATAGTTTAATTTACTATTCCATCTCCAGTCCCCGTGGACACTAGGGAAGGTTATTGGATAGTAAATTAACCTATTCCCTATCCTAGAGCGCCCCCCAGCGCAATGCGTTGTAATGGTTTGCGTTGTAAGGACCGCGTTGTAATGGTGGTGCGTTGTAAAAGTTTTGTTGTAAGTGATGTTTCCCCCTCACAACCACCATTTTCATGGTGGTCTCACCTTATTGAAAAGGATGGTAGTGAGGCAACTCGTAATATGCTCGGAGGTGCGGCAGCAGCACAGCCAGCATATTGCAGCCTTTGACCACTGGGCAACCGCTGTGGGATCACGGATCCCCGGCAGTTGCAGTGGTCCTGTGGCGGTCGAGCTGGCAAAGTTGTAATAGGTACTCATGAACACTGGGCAGATGTAATTATTTACAAACATAGAAAACCATAATCCTACTGTCAAAAGTAGTACTTCTTTTCTACTTTCACTGATCACTAGCTGATCAAGATCTCAAGGGAAATTACAACACACACAATATATGATCAATCCAACCAAGTGGGCAAGGCTTACTGCTTTAATAATGTTATAATATGATAATTTTTAATAATGGCCTGCATAATTCTTGCCTGACTGCTTGCTTGACCACCTGCATGAGAGCTTGCATGACCACATTGGTTTTCTTCAGTATACTATCCAGTTGTCTTCAAATTCATGCACAGGCACAGCAGTGAAAGCAAAAACACACCTCCAGTCCTCAAACACAACATCTAAACTACCACATGTGACTACATGACAGAGAAACTGTTTCCTTCATGAAGCGTGCTACTTGACAGCAAAGCCCTTCAGCACCTTATCACCGTTTATTAGTGGTAAAACGTGGTATATACGTGCAATTACCATACATTGGAATACAAGAAACCTGCTTTGTCTCCTGATTTAGGATTCGTATTGGACAATACTTTTAACTGTGAAAGCCTGAAGACCTAAAGATGCTAGCCATACATAGTCACTGGTTCCATGCCCAGACAGAACAGATTCATTTCTAAAAAGGGCAGACCCTTAATGGAATATGGGTTTGGAGAAACATGCATGAATGATACACAAGGACCATACAGGACTACTTCAAGGTTCTGAATCTGAATAGTGAGCATGTCACGCATAATGAAGGCTAATGGGAATTCCTTTTTACAGTGGGGAGCAGTCTAGTGTTAACCAATGTGAGAGCCCCAAACTAGCAATACATAGGAAGAACAATCCCCTACGTGGTTATTGATCAACTTCCTGTGGATATGGCTGTTCATAAAGAGATCATGCTTGAATTTCCCTGCCTTAGTTTCATTAGTCCACTTCTGTTTCATACTTACTTTAATAGATTCATTCACCAGCTGCACATACAGAAGACATAGGCACAACAAACCGCTTTCACAGCAATCACTCTACATGGAATGTGTTATCAAACTTACTCCACAGATTAACTATTTGCGGCACAAAATTCATAAGAAGTGCACCCCGCAGGCAAGCTAAGGCGTTAGACCACAACACAGCCTGGTGTTGATGAAGACCCCTTGAATGGCAATACTTAACGTTGGAACACACTGGCAACTGAAGAGGGACAGATCATTTACTAGAAGTACCTCAACAAGTAAATGGGGGTGGGGTCGCACACTACTCACACACCAGCGGGGTTGCCGGTGGCTGCCAAATATTGCCAGGTTTAGTACCACTCAGGCGCGCAGGTGCGGGGTCCCAGTCTCGTCAGCCAACTTCTCGAGGGAGCATTAACATTACAAATGAGGGTGGGGTCGCACACTACTCACACACCAGCGGGATCGCCCCTAAGGACTGTGGTAAGTGTAGTTCGTGTTCCGCGGTACATCTTCTTTCAATTCTCTGCTATCTTCGCTATCTTCGCCATCCATGGACACGTGTTTCGGGGTATTTACCCCTCATCAGCAGGGATTAGGCCGTGTTCTGGGGTTGCCGGTGGCTGCCAAATATTGCCATGTTTAGTACCACTCAGGCACGCAGGTGCGGGGTCCCAGGCTCGTCGGCCAACTGCTCGAGGGAGCTTTAACATTACAAATGGGGGTGGGGTCGCACACTACTCACACACCAGCGGGATCGCCCCTAAGGACTGTGGTAAGTGTAGTTCGTGTTCCGCGATGCATCTTCTTTCGATTCTCTGCTATCTTCGCTATCTTCGCCATCCCTGGACACGTGTTTCGGGGTATTTACCCCTCATCACCAGGGATTAGGCCATGTTCTGGGGTTGCCGGTGGCTGCCAAATATTGCCAGGTTTAGTACCACTCAGGCGTGCAGGGTCCCAGGCTCGTCAGCCAACTGCTCGAGGGAGCTTTACCATTACAAATGGGGGTGGGGTCGCACACTACTCATGGTGTGCAGTCTAAATATCGAGTTTTTTATTTCGAATGGACATAATATCGACTCCAGAATATCGAAATGGCATTAATATCGAGGTAAGTAATATCGAAGTTTTTTTTATCGATTGTTATGTATGTTAAAAAATATCGATAAATAAAATATCGAGTATGTAATATTGTTAGTAAAAAATATCGACATTTTTAGTAGTTAAAAAATATCGAAAGTTGTGTTATCGACAGTCATGATATCGACTGTCATGATATCGACAAATAATATGGATATAAATAATATCTAATAGTTAAATGTACACTGTTTTTATGTTTTATAAATACATTTATTGTTAAAATATATGTTATTTATTTATTTATTTATTGATATAGAAATAATTTAAAAAATAATTAATAATTTTAATGAATAATTCAAATACTATAATAATTTCTAGGAGCGGGTAGTGGGTTTTTAGGGGCATAGGGTGGGAAGTATTTTAAATATAATTAATTAAATATGTACATTTATTAATTGGTATTAATATTTAATTAATTGTTAATTAATTTTTTTTATAAATATATAATATTTAATTGGTAATTAATTAAATTAAATACATTAATTGCTAATTATGCTCATTCAAAAAATGTATGTTATGTAGCGGGTTGTGGGTTTATAGGGGAATAGGGTGGGAAGTAAATTAATTATAAATAATTAAATATGTAAATTAATTAATTGGTATTAATATTAAATTAATTGTAAATTAATTAAAATATGTTAATTATATATAATTTATTTGGTAATTAATTTAATTTAATTGAATAATTGCTAATAATGAAAAAGTAAATATTTTATGTCATGTAGCGGGTTGTGGGTTTATAGGGGAATAGGGTGGGAAGTAATTAAATTTTAAATAATTAAATATGTAATTTCCTTAATTGGTAGTTAAATTAAAATAATTGTTACTTAAATCATATATTTAAATCATATAAAATTTAATTGGTAAATAATTTAATTTATTAATAGCTAATTATGTGAATTTATAAATTTTATGTCATGTAGTGGGTTGTGGGTTTAAAGGGGAATAGGGTGGGAAGTATTTTTATTATAATTATTTACAAAAGCTTAAATTATTAATTGGTAGTAATAATTTAATAATTGTCAATCAAATAATGTATTGAAATTATATAAATTTACATTGGTAATTAATATAATTGTATTGAGTAATTGCTAATTATGTTATTTTAAATAATGTATGTGATGTAGGGGGTTGTGAGTTTATAGGGGAATAGGGTGGGAAGTAATTTAAATATAATCAATTAAATATGTAAAATTATTAATTGGTAGTAATATTTAATTTAATGTTAATTTAAAAATTATTGTTCATTAAATAAAATATAATTGGTAAATTATTTTATCTAATTGATTATTAGCTAATTATGTTACATTAATTATTTACTTTTCTGTAGTGGGTTGTCTGTTTATATGGGAATAGAGTGGGAAGTAATATAATAATAAATAAGGAAAAATAATATTTACTTAAGGTATACAAAGTTTAGCACACAACGTTTAAGATGCAATACCTTTACAATGAAACTTTTACAACGCTAAAACCATAGCAACGCATGTATTTAGATCAAATGTTTTTAGTTTGCAGGTATTTTTACTACGCATACCATTACAACGTAAGTGTTGGTAGATATATATTTATATTTAAAATCTTATAGCTTTGGATTGTTGGCTAAAGGGGTATTTTTAGGGTTCAGGGTCAGTTTTCAGTTTGTGGGTAAAGGGGTATTTTTAGGGTTCAGGGTCAGTTTTCAGTTTGTGGGTAAACGGGCATTTTTAGGGTTCAGGGTCAGTTTTCTGTTTTTGGGTAAAGGGGTATTTTTAGGGTTCAGGGTCAGTTTTCAGTTTGTGGGTAAAGGGGTATTTTTATGGTTCAGGGTCAGTTTTCAGTTTGTGGGTAAAGGGGTATTTTAAGGGGTGAGGGTCAGTTTTTAGTTTTTCGCTAAAGGGGTATTTTTAGGGTTCATGGTCAGTTTTTAGTTTGTGGGTAAAGGGGTATTTATAGGGTTTAGGGTCAGTTTTCAGTTTGTGGGTAAAGGGGTATTTTTAGGGTTCAGGGTCAGTTTTCAGTTTTTGGGTAAAGGGGTATTTTTAGGGTTCAAGGTCAGTTTTCAGTTTGTGGGTAAAGGGGTATTTTTTGGGTTGAGGGTCAGTTTTCAGTTTCTTGCTAAAGGGGTATTTTTAGGGTTCAGGGTAAGTTTTCAGTTTGTGGGTAAAGGGGTATTTTTAGAGTTGAGGGTCAGTTTTCAGTTTCTTGCTAAAGGGGTATTTTTAGGGTTCTGGGTCAGTTTTCAGTTTGTGGGTAAAGGGGTATTTTTAGGGTTATGGATAAGTTTTTAGTTTTTGGGTAAAGGGGTATTTTTAGAGTTCAGGGTCAGTTTTCATTTTGTGGGTAAAGGGGTATTTTTAGGGTTCAGGGTCAGTTTTCAGTTTGTGGGTAAAGGGGTATTTTTAGGGTTGAGGGTCAGTTTTCAGTTTCTTGATAAAGGGGTATTTTTAGGGTTCAGGGTCAGTTTTCATTTTGTGGGTAAGGGGGTATTTTTAGGGTTCTGGGTCAGTTTTTAGTTTTTGGGTAAAGGGGTATTTTTAGAGTTCAGGGTCAGTTTTCATTATGTGGGTAAAGGGGTATTTTTTGGGTTCAGGGTCAGTTTTCAGTTTGTGGGTAAAGGGGTGTTTTTAGGGTTCAGGGTCAGTTTGGGGTTTTAGGGTAGAGGGGTAAAGGGTAAAAATAAGGTCAATTTAAATTTTCATTAAATTAATTAAATTTTATTTCATTTTATTAAATTATTTTCTATTAATTTACATTAAATAATATATTATATAATTATAAATACTTATGTTGTAATGCTATGCGTTGTAAAGGTATTTGCTTTGTAAAAACATTTGTTGTAAATAAATGCGCTGTAATGCTATTTGCGTTGTAAAAATGTTTTTGTAAAGGTATGCGTTGTAAAAGTATGTGTTCAAACGTCATACATCTTTTATTTTATTGTATTTAATAGAAAAAAAATTACATTTAATTTTTTATAATCAAAATAATTATTGGTAAATAGTTGTAAATTAGTATTAATAGGTAAGTAATAGAAATAACGATAGTTATTTAGTAATTTGGATATATTAATTATTATGTTGAATTAAATAGTTAATCATTTGTTAACAAAATTATATTGATAATATTTTGTTATTTATTTATTAATATATGAAGTATTGACTTTCCCTACTGTTGCACCCATTGGAGTGGAAATAGTAATTAGTATGGGTTCAGTGTCCAGCACCTTCCATGACTTTACAATTGGTGAAATGGGAATTGTAATTTGTATGGTTTTAATGTGTAGTATGGTTTTGTAAGTTTATAATTGGTGCAGTGGAAATAAGAAAACTTTTTTTATATAAAAAATTATTATTGGTAGGATACTATAATAAAGTTTTTACAGTACATAGAAAAATGTTGTTTTAATTATAATTATTGTTATTGTAGTACTTAAAAGATTAATACACTTTTACAAAGATTACATTTTAAAATGCATTTTTATATAGAATATTTCATATGTAATTTATATTTATATACAATAATAAAGAAGGAAACATACACAGGGTTAAATGCAATAAATGAAAAACAGTTTATTAACATTTAATAAATAAATTGTAAGTAGAGATTTATTTTTTATTTCAATTGAAATTTTTAACTAAACAGTTTTTATTATCCCAAAAAATATATGAAGTGCATATATATGTTTTTCACACATAAATGATATTAACATTATTTGATGTTTATTAACATATATTGTAATTTAAATAGGTAAAGAAACAAATTGGTAATATGTACTTTTCATTTAATAACAATTATTTTATTCACATACACATTGAATATATTGTCATAGATAAATATGTACATTTCTTTTATAACAGTTACATTTTTGTTTTTTTACAAAGAAATCATATATTTTTCAAATTAATATTATGAATATTGAAAATATTTATAATATTAATTTTTACATAGATAAACACAAAAATACCTTTTTATATACATACATAATGTTTCAACTAATATTTGCTATTTTTATAAACAAATTATTTGTAACAAAGTTATAGATGCAATTTTTTTTACATATAGATTATTTTCAAAATGTATATATAAATCATCAAATATTATTTCAAGTATCATATAACAGTTGAATAATTATTTGAAAGGAATGTATATTTAAGAAATAATTTTCTACTAATTAAATAATTATTTACACTTAATATAATACTCAGTGTATTTTTTTAAGTGTTGGAATATAGAAATTAAAGAGGATTTTCCTGTATACAGGGACTACTTTTTAACCGCGTAATGTTACAAAGGCTTATTTGGTGCTTCAACAGATCGCGGTTGGATGCTGCTTCGCGTTAGAGAGGGTAAGTTTGTTTTAATTGTATTTTACAAGTTAATGAAGTTATTGTTAGTGTATGTGTGGTGTGTTTAGGTTTATGTAGATAGGGTTATTAAGAGAAGATTGTGTGTTCGGTGTTAGGTAGAGTGTACGATATTTGATTTTTACCGCGTTTTTGTTGTAGGTGTGTGAGGTGAGGTAATATGTTTAAATGTTACTAAGATAATATGTTTGGTGTACAAATATGTGTATTTATATATGTATGGGTGTTTTTGTGTGGGTGGGTATGTATTTTATTTTTTCCAGGTTATCATCGCGTTTTACTGTTTTTGAGGAGGTACTTCTTTTTCGATCAGAGTTGTGTGACGAGTATTATATACTCGTATTTTTTAACACAATTTTTAGGGATTTCAAGTTATCCTGGAGCGTTTTTTTTTCCACATTATTTTTTTCGGGTTTTCTATTGTATCTCGTGTCTATTACATTGGAAAGGAGTCGCTATGGATTTGCTTGTATTTTAACATTTTTGTTTGGGCTTCCATGGATTGTATGGGTTTTTGCAATGGTGTCGTATGGATTGTTTGGAATTGGATTACGTTTGAAGCTGCAACAGAAATGTAAGTATTTTCTAATAATTTTATGGGTGGGTAAACTGTTTTAAATTTTGCTTTAATTACGTTGTATGTAACATTTTGTAAATACATTATCTAAATACATTTTATATATGTTATTATTATGTATTTGATAATTTAATTGCAAATTGTTACATGTTAAAATCAAGGATTTTAGAAAACAATGCTTAATTTAATGTGTATAGTTATGTAATGTTTTAAAGAATAGTTTTGGCAATCATTGATAGATATTCTAGTCCTTTGCTAGTTGGATAGAGGGTAACTTGACTTTGGAGTGTGTTATACATTTTTTTACTTTCTTTGGTGAGTTTAGGCCCGATCAAAGTTACTGATTGCTCCATTCGGAGCTCCTGGTAACTCTGTTCTTTTTGTAAGGATTGTATTAATTTGTGAAGGGTAGGCGTTCCTCGGCCTGTAGTTGCTTGGAAGGCATTGTGCCATCCTTCAACTGCATTGTTTGTTTTAGCTTCCTTATTTAGTGTGCTAAGGTAGACATTCCACCAAGCTATTTGGTATTTGGGTTGTCTTCTATGGCCTGATCTGTGTAGCCTTCCTACCCATGTGTCTTCGAAGTAGTCAAGCATAGGGCTTAGTCTTTCTTCGTTTCTTTTATAGTAGGGGCTGTCTATTAATAAGTTATAGTGCTCAGTTACATCTGTTAGTGGAACATAGGCTAGGGCGATGAGTTTTTTTATTTGATAAGCAAATGTGCTATCAGTGGCGTATTGGATACTCAAGGTTGAATTTTGTAGATGTCGCCAGATACATTGATTAAAATGGTAATAACAACCTTGTATTGCTGTGTGTGGGTATGTTTTAAGGATGCTGTTTATCATTGCTTTTTCAAAGTCAATGATAATTTTTTGTGGAAAATAGTTGTTAGTATGTTGAATGACTTCAGTTAGTATTTCTTGATAGGTAGCTTGCTGTTTGTTTGGTAGAAGGGCATAAAGGAATGGAATATTTGCATTTTGGAAATGACCATGGATGGTGTATAATTGATAAAAAAACGGTTTGGGGCATACAGAAAAAGTACCGTCCATCATCCAAGTTTGGCATTGGGTAAGTTTAGTCATGTTGTTTGCTGTGGCAAACACTATAATTCTTTTATCTTTAGCTTTGTTGTCATAGAGTATAAAATTATCTTTATTGTGAGTTACAGAGAGTTCAGGGGGAATTTGCACTTCTTTTTTTGGTGTGGGAGGAGTAGTGCATGTTGCTCTTTTTTGTCTAGCTACAGTTCTTTTAAGGGATTCGATAGATGGTAATTGGCTAGAAGCATGTTGGGGAAGTACACTTAAATGGTGTTTCAGAATAGCAGTTGTTGGTTGATCTGTTCTAGTACTAGCTTCTTTAAGGGAATCTAGCATTTGTCTAATCTCTATTTCTGTTACATTGGGTGGGTGATTATGTTCTTTAGTATAAGTAACAGTAGTTTCCTGAGTTATAGCTCTACCATAACATTTGTTGGCATAATATTTCGTACACTTCCAAAACACTTTCAAATCTTTTTGTTTCTCTTGAGGGTAGACATATCCCATGTAACAAAGAAGCATTTTCCCTTTTTGTGAATAAATGAATTTAGCTCCTTCAGTCATGATAGTATTGTATTTCTAGGAGGTAATTAAAAGAGAATGTCATTACAATTTTAGAAAAAATAATGTTGTATTCTAATAATACAGTTTAATACATTTTTAATTTACCTGTAATTCTTTTGATGAATTCAAGTAGTTCTTTTCAGGTGTTGATGTTCTTTAAACTGTTATTTTCTGTGTATATCTTTTTGTACCTGTGGAAGTAGAGAAAATGTGTACAAATATTTTATTACTATTTATGATATTGTGATAGAGGTGTTTTAGCTACTTTCTATTTAGTTACCTATCTATTAAATGTCTAATTTACATTTCAATTATATACTTACTTATTTATATTAAACTTTTGATGTCCAGGTGTTGTGTAGGTCTTCTGTATTTTCTTTTTGTCTGTAGGATAAGTAGTAAAAAAACAAACATATTTTAGGTATTTGGCTTTTAAACATAGGTGTGAGGTTTGAGAGTTACATTTTGGATGGCTAATAATGTAGTAGTACTTACTTTAGATAGGTGTAGCTGTCTTTATGTTGCAGTCAATCAGTTTTCTTTCAGAAATCCTGCAGAGTTTCGTCTTCCTTTAGTTAGGAGATCTAGCCTGCATTTTTAGTTTGTTGTAATCTTGTTTATATAGTATTAGTCTAATTGTTTCAGAAATAGGATTGGTTGTTTAAATTGATAGTCTGTTTTTATTTGTAGATTTGAATTTTTTTATCTGTTATGCTAATTGCTTTCCTTATATGGGTGACGCCAATTAACGTTTTTGTAATGTGTAAGGCCTTATTTAGTATAGGTAATGTTATTTTTATTTTTGTAAAGTGGAGAAATATATATAATTTGCAGTAAGAAATGTTTAGTCGTTCAAAACATTGTTTATGTATTATAAAATGTATGTTTGTATTTATTGTGTGTTATAAATGTTAGGAAAATATATAATATATTTTATACATTTATATAAACAATATTTGAATAATTATGATTAGTATGACTCAATTTTAAATAATAAAGTGATTTATTCAAGGAAATAGTAATGTCGATATTTTAATAAATCGATCAATTTGCTATCTATATTTTTGTATTCGATATTTTGACTGTTTTTCATTTAAATATGTGATTATCGATGTTTTAGAAGTCGATATTGTTGTTAGTCGATATTGTTGTAGTCGTTGTTTTTTTTAGTCGATATTGTGGTTTCGATATTTTTGTGGTTTGTTGTTTAAGTATAGGCAATCGATAATTTTTTTGTCGATAATTTGTCATCGATATTTTGTCCACTCGATATTCGGTCTGTCGAGGTTATGTCAGTGATCCACTACTCACACACCAGCGGGATCGCCCCTAAGGACTGTGGTAAGTGTAGTTTGTGTTCCGCGATGCATCTTCTTTCGATTCTCTGCTATCTTCGCTATCTTCGCCATCCCTGGACACGTGTTTCGGGGTATTTACCCCTCATCAGCAGGGATTAGGCCGTGTTCTGGGGTTGCCGGTGGCTGCCAAATATTGCCAGGTTTAGTACCACTCAGGCGCGCAGGTGCGGGGTTCCCAGGCTCGTCAGCCAACTGCTCGAGGGAGCTTTAACATTACATATGGGGGTGGGGTCACACACTACTCACACACCAGCGGGATCGCCCCTAAGGACTGTGGTAAGTGTAGTTCGTGTTCCGCGATGCATCTTCTTTCGATTCTCTGCTATCTTCGCTATCTTCGCCATCCCTGGACACGGGTTTCGGGGAATTTACCCCTCATCAGCAGGGATTAGGCCGTGTTCTGGGGTTGCCGGTGGCTGCCAAATATTGCCAGGTTTAGAACCACTCAGGCGCGCAGGTGCGGGGTCCCAGGCTTGTCAGCCAACTGCTCGAGGGAGCATAAACCTAGGGGCTGTCTCACTAGATATCTACGTCCTACTCTCAGTAGGTCGACATGTTTCTTGCCTATATTGTCAGGGGGATCATTGGCAATTCTTCAGGACCAGATTTGAAAAAATGCTATCTACACACAGTGAGAGGGGAACCTACCTCCCACATCATGGTATAGCGGGCAATGTCCTACCGTTGTCATGGAACCTAGAATGAAATGAAGTAACAGACATTATATAAGCTGTAAACTGTAGTCTCTATCCTCTCTCTTCCCCTGCTCTCTAGCCTGTCTGTGTGGAATGTTGTATATGTCATGGAATGTTGGATGGGTGAACTGATTCAGTTGGTGACTGAAGGCTGAGCTGCCAGGAGGACAGCTCCTGGTGGGGCGTACTTACAGAGTTACTTACTGGCCTACTTTCCATCCTGGCTTCAACATCATACCTTTGTAACCTTGTACTTCAATAAATACTTCCTTGGAACCTACCACCTCTGGACCCTTTTATCATTGTAACATTTGGCGCAAACACCAGGAACATAAGAGCAGGGGAAGAGAGAGGATACTACATATCCCCCTTCTTTACACTTGAAACAAAAACAGAAGAATAAAGAACTCCTACAATCAAGAAAATGAAGAAAAATATCTTATTCTAGCTTGGTACTTCTTTCCTTTAACCATTCTCTTCTTCTGACTTAGTATTGCTTATGTTCCTGGTGTTTGTGCCTTTTTCTTAATTTTCTTGACTGTAGGAGTTCTTTATTCTGACTTGGTGTTCGTGCCTTGTCTTATTTCAACTTTCCTTATGGCAGTGTTCTTTTTCTGTTCATTACGTTTAGCTTGTTTTACTCATTTCTTGACTCTTCTTCTGTTTTTGTTTCAAGTGTAAAGAAGGGGGATATGTAGTATGGTGATTTCTCTATCCTCTCTCTTACCCTGCTCTCTATCCTATCTGTGTGGAATGTTGTATATGTCATGGAATGTTGGATGGGTGAACTGATTCAGTTGGTGACTGAAGGCTGAGCTGCCAGGAGGACAGCTCCTGGTGGGGCATACTTACAGAGTTACTTACTGGCCTACTTTCCATCCTGGCTTCAACATCATACCTTTGTAACCTTGTACTTCAATAAATACTTCCTTGGAACCTACCACCTCTGGACCCTTTTATCATTGTGACATAAACCCTATGCATATTGCATCGTATATCTTATTTGCCTGTGTGATGGGTTTGCCTAAGCGACCTAGACTAGGCTAAGATGGCCGCTACTCACATTCGTGAAGTCCTTCTTTTAATCGACAACCTCCCGGGAATGGATCTGGTCTCTGCCCCCATCTGCCCTTCTCCATCTGCTTTATCCGTTTTGCATTCCCACAGAAGCATTATTGATTTGTACCGCCTGTCTGGTACCACTTGTGTTGGATTGGCTGCTGGTGACCCACTTAAGCAATGTCAATTAAGTGCAAATCAACACACAGGTAGCGCATACAATCCAGCTTTAATAAAATATTAAGTGCACAAACACATATCTTCAGCAATGATAATTATACATTAGCAAAATGGTTGCATGTATATATATAATGAGATGCCAGAAACGGTCAGAGACACATAGGTAAATCTGTAGCACAGCAGAATATAGAATAATTCACAATGCAGTAACTCAAAAGCACAGAACTCATTCTGTAGAATATAACCTTTCAACTATAGAGAGCAAGATAATCACACTTCTTTATATAACTATGGACAGTGCAATGCTAGCTCAGTGATGGTGAAACATGCAGTCTTGAATCAATTCCAATGGAGTTAAGTAAAGATGCAATAGTAATACTATGGTAAGTTAAGATAAAGTAGTGGAATCAGGCCCTTCATTCCCCCAGGACTTAACTTTCCACAACGCCTAAAAGCTTGCTCTGCTCTCTCTCTGACACCCTCCCAGTGAACGGCATAACTGGGGGCAGCAGGTTTGGGCAGAAGACAGTTCCGCACGACTCAATTTGTGAGCTTCAGATTTTATACACTAAAACTGCCTTGTGCAATATTCTGCTGTTCCCTTCCCGCAAATTCTAGCCCTGTTATCATTAATAGCAACTTTGTTCTTTCTAGTATTAATCAATCATCCTCCCAGGCCCTCTCTGGGTCAGTACATCCTCAACGGGATGTCTCTCTCACAAGCTGCCCCAATTCACCATAAACAGAGCTTCTTCGCAGATAGCTGTGTCTATCGAATGTAGGAAACAAGCATTGCAAGCTCAACGATGCCGTGTACCGTAAACAAAGCACCTTGGCAGCACATATAATTGTGTTTAGTAGGAAATGGCAAACTAGCATCACAAGATTCTCTGCTAGCGCTGCGTGGAACATGGATTTTCTACATGCATTTTCACTCATCAACACTAGCTTAGCTAATTAACCCTTTTGCTTCACAATGTCTTCCGCACACATGGCCTGCATACTCCACACAACCCCTTTTGATGAGTGTCAATGACTGCTAAAACCGAGTTATTTGATTGTGTTCACAGGCAGATTACTAAGAAGCCCAGTAAACATTTCAGCAAGCGTCTTCACAAAAAAATACAGCTGTTTAGTACGTATGTATAGTCTGCACAATATAATAGTCAATATAGCAAAAGCCATGACCAGCCAAATGAAAAGGGTGCAGCAGGAGATTAAGATTTTCCATGGCTCGGGGGCGTGGCTTGCGTGCCGCTACGTGATGGCGGGTCGCGCTTGAGCTCCGAGACGAGCGAGGGCCGTCGGAGGTTTATCTCCGCTTCCAGTCACCCCACAGCCGTCTAAAGTGAGCCTCATGTGTATGAAGATGCCGAGTGCTGTTTGGGAGACCTTCCTGTGACCTGGAGCTGCTGGTGCCTGATTTATCGCCGGGTTGAGGTGGCGCTCGGTGCTTCTACGGACGGCCGCCATTTTGTTTCTCTTCAGAGACGCCGTTCCGATTTTCCTCACAAAACGGAGGTACAATTGTTACGCATTTAGCAGGAATGCGGGTAAACACATGCTGGTGACTTTTATTAGCCTTTACAAGCCTATAACGGATTTCTCTCACTCTTCATGGTGTGTGGCTATTATTATGAGACTTTTTTTTTGCTTTTCATTTTACTTTTCCTTTTTTCAGAGCGCCTCTACTGCCTTTCATTGATACTTCCATGCTCTTTGGTACCCTGCTTTTTGGTTTCTTAGTTTCTGAAGGCGTCCTATTGATACCGGCAGGGTCCTATATTGCTATGATGAGATTCCTATTTTTATGCATGTAAGTCCGCCGTTATTTACTACTTTGCTTTACCTGCTGGAAGTGTGCTCTCATATTTAGCAGTTTGCTAATATATATTTTGCAGTTAGAGCGCTCAATGGCGGCATTGCGGAGGGATCTCACTGAGCAGGTGGTCCGTAACCGCAGATCCAACCTGCGCATTTTTGGCCTTCCTGAAGAAGCCGAGAAAGGTGCACCGTCTATGATTTACTTCTTATGCCAATGGTTGCCTTCTACCCTACAAATTTCTTTTCAAAGAGACTTTGAGCTGGAACGGGCACATCGTGTCCCCACCTTTCGTTCTAAATCTGCTACACAACCAAGGGCGATCATTTTTAAACCGCTGCGTCATCAACACATGGAACAAATTTTGGCTGATATGCGGAAGGTTAAAGTTGTCTCCTGGGAAGGCCACCGCATCTCAATTTCTCAAGACTTTGCCAGAGACACGGTGATAAGGAGGAAAGGCTTTCTTAATCTCCGGAAGCGTCTATCAGAGATGAATATCCCCTTTTCCTTCTCTGGCCCTTCAAAATTTTGCATTACCTTTAAAGGTCGCTCCAGAATCTTCGATGAACCTGCTGATTTGGCCTCTTTTTTAGACAATCAGATGGAGCTCCAGATGGATCTTCCAATGGAGGCTTCGCTTGTCCCTGCTGCTTCTGGCACTTGATGTGATTTCTATGCCTTCAATGTTTTTTTTTGCTCTCTTTCCAGGTCTATTGAGCTTGCCTTTTTTAGACCTGCGTGCTCCATTGTTGCTGGTGCGTCTATGGTTTTTTTTGTGATTGGTGATGTCACTTGAGTCTTTGGTAGTGTTTTTCTTCTCTCTTCTGGTTGTGGTCTCCTCTCCATCGCTATGATGTCGTTGTTTGGCACTTTAGGTCTTTTTAATTGTTGTCTCTTTATCATTATTGTAGTAGTGCCTTTTCTTTTCTTTTTGGTTGTCCTTATTCTTGTTATGGTCTTTTCGCCTTGGTAGTGTTTTCTTCTTCTTCCCCGTGTCTTGTTTTTTTTTTTCTTTCCCTCTTTATGATGTCCTTGATTGTTATATTGGACATATCTCACTTATGTTCCCCTTGTTCAATTGTGTAGTAGTGTTTTGTTTCCGAGCGCCCTTATTCTGGCTAGTTTTTTCGCGTCTATCTATTTTTTGTTCTATTTGTACAGTCTATGTCCATACTAGGTTCCTCTTTTTGCTTGTTTCACTTTATGGTACCCTTTCTGATTCTACCATCCGTATGTAACAGTTTGTCTCTTTTCCATCCCCGTCCTTAGGTTTCCTAGCGTTTTCTGCAAAGTCAATTTTTTCACTCGTTTTTTACTAGGCTCTTCCGTTGGGTGTTGTCGTTGTGCTTGTATGTCTTTATTAAGTATTTGCTTGAATATTTCTTGTACTGTTTACTGTTTGGGTACAAGACTTGGTCGCTGATTTTTATTATCTATTTTCTATAGTTAGCGTTACGTTGTCCTCACTATGTTACAGTTATTGTCTATTCTATTTATTTATATGCTTACTTAATTGATGCTTCATTCATTAGTTTGCTTTACCATTATTAGATGCTTTCCTATACTAGGTCTAAGTTCTTTTATTTATATAACACTTGGTTACTACCTTGTCTAGATATCATACATGCACTTGATATCTTTTTGATGTTCCTTACTGTTTCCATTAGATTAAATATAATACAGTTTGTATCTCTTATGATTAATAATTAATTGCTTACATGTGCCTTTGAATATTTACTGTATACTTAGTTTTGTTACATATCTACATTGCGGTATCATTGATTATTCTGTTTCACAACTATTTAATATCTTCCTCTACTGGGCTAGTTTATTGTACTTTAATGTATTTATATTGTATTTTATAATCTTCTTGGATAATTCGTTTCCTCTTATTCATTTTTGTTTTATTATTCCTGCTGCATTTGAGGTTTGCTCTTGCTTAGTTTAATCAGTTCTAGTACCTATTTAAGCTATTTCTATAATTCTATTCACATAATGCTCCTATACCCTTTAGGGTCAGCTGCTGTTTTGATATTTTTTAGTGTCTACCTATTTCCTAGTTAATTGCCTCTTCTTGTTTCTACTTCCACTTCATTAATTGTTATGTTTCACACTTTTTGCTGTCTTTCTTCCTTTGGTTTCATTCACTTTTTCATAGTGCTTTCTCATTCCTCCTATATAGTATTTGGTATATGCATATTTTTTCTATAAACTTACCGGTTGAATTGTTCTTATGGTAATATTCCTCTTCCTATCAATCCAGATTTCAAATGTCTTCCTCTTCCTGTTTACTCATTCCAAGTTATATGTGTTACATTGGGGTTTTTCAAGCTGATTGTTATTATACCTCATGATGGTCCCCTTGCTTGTCTTCCCACGTTCCCCCGAGTATGAATTTGGTCTTTTTCAGACCTCTCTTGTTACTTTCTTTTCCCTTCTTCTCTTGCCTTTCCTTGCCTATCCATCTTTATCTTCTCTCACTTCATTCTTTTTCTTTATCTCTTCTTTCTTTTCTTTCTTTAGATTTCCTCATAGGATTCTTCCTTTTTGGTCTTAAAGCTTTGTGGTTGGCTGATTGTCTTGGTGCTGTTGGTTTCCTTTCTCTCATTTTTGTATTATATTTGCTTTACTCTGCAACATTATGTCGGGCCTGAATGTGTTATCCCTTAATGTTAAGGGTTTGAACCATCCAGTCAAGAGGTCCAAGATCTTGGATTATTGCAAATCTCTTTCCTCGGATTTAGTTATTTTTCAGGAAACAAAAGTATCTACCAGAGAGGCTCTCTTCCTAAAGAAAGAGTGGGTTTCAGATGTTGTCTGCTCCGATGCTTTTGGTAAAAAGAATGGGGTTATCACCTTAGTCTCTAAAAAGTCGGGCTTGTCCATACTCTCTTCTGAGCACAATACTGAGGGTCGATGGTTATTAACTAAGCTGTCTGATGGCAATGCTAATCTTTATGTTATGAATATTTACGCCCCGAATAAAGATGACCCGTCTTTTTGGAAGGCAGTTACCAAAAAATTGAACGACACACCTCACTCGGGTAATCTTATTGTTGGTGGGGATTTCAATTTACCAATGGATCCCATTCTAGATAGGAATTCAGCTTTTCAGTTTCGCCCTCCTAAATCGCACAAACAACTACTTAATATGTGCTCTATATCTCATCTTGAGGATCTATGGCGTCTACATAATCCCTCTGGTAGTGATTTTTCTTTCTTTTCTTCCCCTCATTCTACCTTTTCGCGTATCGATTATTTATTGGTACACTCCTCTTTGGTTTCTTCTTCTTCTTTGCCGCTTATTCACCCTATTCTGATTTCTGCTTATGCTGCGGTTTCTTTTACGCTGCTATCCTTTGCTCCTCAGACAAGACCTCGCTCCTGGAGATTGAATACTGAAATTTTACATGATGATTCCCAAATTCGTGAATTCTCCAATGAAATTGATACTTTTTTTCTTGAAAATGAAGGCTCAGTTTCTTCCCCAATTGTCCTCTGGGACTCGTTTAAGTGTACTTTCCGTGGTCAGGTTATTAAGTGTATGTCGAAACAGAATTCTGCTATCAAAAAGGAACTTACCGACTTGGCAACTGAGATTAAAAAGTTAGAAACTCTCTTTCGACATTCTAAAGATAAATCTTGCCTACAGTCAATTAAGCACTTAAAATATACATATAACACCATAGTCACCAAGAGAGCTCATATTGGGGTTCAAGCTCAGAAATCCAAAAAGCTATTGTTAAAAAACCGAGCTGGTAAGATTCTTGCGGCTACCTTAAAATTTCAGGAATCCTCTTATAATTCTTCTCTGATTTCTTCTATTAATGATCACCTTGGCACTAAAAAAATTCAGACTGTGGAAATTCTGGAAGTTTTTCGTGGCTTTTATAATAACCTATATACTCCTTCTAATCAATCCTCTTTTGAGCAATGTCAGGAATTTTTAAAATCTGTCCCAGTCAAATCTATTTCTGTGGAGGATAGTAGTTCTTTAAATGGCCCAATTACCTCTGACGAAATTGTTGATGCAATTAGAGCCACTCGTTCTGGGAAAGCTCCAGGGCCTGATGGTTACCCTATTTTGTTTTACAAAACCTTTCTTCTTTTGCTTGTTCCCAAGCTTCAATCTGTTTTTGATGCCTTTATTAAGGATGGTTCTGTTTCTGGTTCTGCTGCTGATGCCACCATTGTAGTGATCCCAAAAGAGGGGAAAGATCACTCTGACCCCAAAAACTTTCGTCCTATTTCACTTCTTAACATGGAAGCTAAGATCTTTGCTAAAATCCTAGCTAAGCGTTTAGAATCCTTTATTCCTACATTGGTACATCCATCTCAAACGGGTTTTGTAAAGGGTCGTCTCGCGAGAGATAATATTAGAACCTTTTGTCATATTCTTGGTTCAGCTAAACGCTCTAAGCTCCCGGCCGTCTGCTTTGGCTCTTGATGCAGAAAAGGCCTTCGATAAGGTCTCTTGGCCCTTCTTACGTGCTGTATTATGTGCACATAATCTTGGTGATTCCTTTATTCACATGGTCATGTCCCTTTATTCACAACCCCGAGCCAACATAAGAGTAAATGGCGCCACGTCGTCTTTTTTTAATCTTCGCCAGGGCACTAGACAGGGCTGCCCTTTATCTCCTCTTCTGTTTTTATTATCCATTGATCCTCTCCTTAGATTGATTGCCATGCATCCAGATATTAAGGGTTTTTCTTTTGGCCCTCATCGGATTAAAACTGCGGCGTACGCGGATGATGTCCTTATTTTCTCGGATGATATTGTTTTGGCCATTCCTGCTATTTCTGATATCATCTCTCGTTTTTCAAAGGTTTCAGGATACACCTTAAATAAGGACAAGACGGAGATGTTCCCACTGAATGCTTATTGTTTCTCTACACATATGGGCTCTGCTGGCTTTAAATGGCAGTCTAAGCAATTGAAGTATTTGGGTATTTATTTTTGTTCCACCTTGTATGATACAGTTGCTTATAATGAGAATCTGACTATTCTTAAAGTACGACGTTTGCTGGACACCTGGTCTCCGAAACACATTTCATGGTGGGGGCGCCTTCAAACTCTTAAAATGATGATAACGCCGATTATTAATTTTGTCTCTTCCATGCTCCCAGTGAAGTTATCTGCTTCCTTCATTCATGACATTGATGTTCTTACTTCTAAATTTCTATGGAATATTAAACGGGCTAGAATTGCTTATAAATTCTTACGTCAACCTTGTGACATGGGAGGTTGTAACTTTCCTGATTGGGACAAATATCAAACTGCCTTTCTAGCTTCTCAAGGTGCTCTTTGGTTTTCACCCCCTCCTATTCATGTTCCATCTTGGTTGCTAATAGAGCAGGAATTGGCATCTCCTTTGCCGCCTGCTTCTTTTTTAACTACGTCCACTCTGTTCATTCCTTTTTCCCGTTCTATTATATTAGATACTATTGCTGCGGTAAGAATGGTGGACAAGCGGGTGGCGAATCCATTACACAAATCTAGGTGGTCGTCTATTTGGCGGAATCCTAAAATTAAACTTACCATTTCTTCTTCTTTAATGTCTTATTGGGCTTCTAAAGGGATCTCGCTTGTTCATCATCTCTATGATTCCAATAATGCTCCATTACCGTTTTCCTCTTTAGCTCAACAGTTTTCTTTATCTAATCTAGATTTTTATACCTTTCTCAAGATCAAAGTGGCACTGGCTAAGGTGCGCCTTCATCCTACTTCCCCTATGATTACTCTCTTTCAATTGTGGATCAGGACTGGCCATGTAGCTTCTAAAATTTATACATTTTTACAATCTACTTCAATACCTACCCATACTGTGGCTCAGCAGAAGTGGTTACACCATTTTGACCAGAGTGTTACGGACCATATTTCTGCAGACACCTGGCAGATGATTGGTCAATTTTCTCTTCGTAATAAAGTCGCTGCATCGTTAATGCAATCTAAATTTTTCTCCGTTAACCTTCTCCATTGGACCCCTACTCGCCTACACGCGTTGAATCTCAAAGAGGACAATCTTTGTTGGAGTTGTGGTTTATTACCAGGGGATTTTCCTCATATGTTTTTGACTGTTCGCTCCTTCAACCCTTTTGGGATCTCATTCACAAACAACTCACGCTCATTTTTGGCATTCAGTTTCAACTATCTTTTCCATTAATCTTATTAGGACCTTTAGCCTCCCCAGTTCCTCTTCCCTTAGACTCCATGGACGTACAACTGTTAGATCTTTTATTGACTGTTGCAGTTAAAGTAATTTTAATGGAGTGGAAGTCATTCTCTCTAGTTTCCTATCATACTTGGTGGGCTTGGGTTTCCTTTTTACGCAGTGCGCTTACATCGGTTGATCATGCCCATCTTTCCCCGTCTATTGCTAGTGGTGTTTGGACTGCTTTGGACATCTACATGGATTTATCTTCCAAAGGGTTGATTGCACAATACCCCTTTGATATGTCTGGTTGAATGGTGTTTTATCTGTTGGGATGGTCCGTTGGAAATCCTCCTCTCTGTTTCTTTTCTTGCTTTCTCTATCTTTCTCTTTCTTTTCCTCTCTTCTCCTCTCTCTCCTCTCTTCTTTCCCTTCTTTTCTTTTCCGTGATATTCTAACTGACAGTGATACTCTTGATACTTCTCCCTGATATATGATATTTGTTTTTACCATACTAATTTATATATTTATTTCTGGTGGGCTATATTGGCTACAAATGTCTATTGTATAACACATGCTTGCCTACTATATTTTGATTGTTTTATAGTATATCAATTGTGTCACTGGCACTTGTATTGTGTATCTTCATTTGCTTTTTCATAATATTAAAATTCTTTGAAATGAAGATTTTCCATGGCTCATGGTGCCCAGCCAAATAATATGTCATAACAATGAAGCTCTGTTAGTTGCTGTATGTTAGAATTAAATCAATTTTTATTAGCAGAGCACATAACATGTAACTACATTGTCTCGTGGCCTATAACCCTGCGGGCCGGCTACATCACAATCAGCAAAAGGAAGGCAGGCCTGTAAAACCAAGGTTTTCGTAGGTAGGTAATTGACACAGCATGCCGCCTACAACCCATTCCGGGCCGGCCGCGTTTGGTAAAGGAGGTAAGTAACTGCCCTAAATACACAAAGTGTATATAATAGACAAGTCAGTCGAGCAGCTAGCTAGTATGTATGAGGCAGGGAGCCGAAAACCTGTCATCTATGGCTGATGGCTATAGAGTCTGCTTTTTAAAGAAAGGAAGGGATGAAAACCACAGACCCCACAAAAACACGGTCAAACTGGAAGGAAACACAAAAAGAAACATTGTTCACCCTCCTCCCCCACCCCACCTCTCTCCCGGTGGGCAAGAGACAAGATGAAAGGCACCTGTGTGTGGGGATACTATCCGGTGTGATAGGTGACGATAGTATATGGACTCAGGGAACACACCTCGGATCGCAATCGCTATTCACCCTAATGCCCTTTGGGAATCAGTTTCAGAATCTGGAGATAGATGAGACAGGACAACTCTCGGAATTCCGTGGACAGAAAAGAGATAAAAGGGGCCCAGATCTTTTCATAGTCAGATTTGGTCTCTAGTGTAGCCATAGACAGCCTCTCCAGGCCCAAAATATACCACAACTGATGCAGCAACTGTGTATGTTCCGGGGCACTGTCAGTTTTCCACCCTGCCAAAAGTACCCAGTGTGAGGCATTCAGCCCCAGAGCAATCTGCCTGCCTTTGGTTGAGCACAGAGGGAAGGTCATTGGATTCGGCAAACCCAGGATGGTGTAAGCAGGGACTCTGGGGATGGTGGTGTCGAAGGCTTTATCGATCTCATCAAGGATATTTTCCCAATATCCAGTGAGCTATGGGCAGTTTCATAGCAAATGAAGGAGGGTACCCGGGTTACCACAACCGCGCCAGCAGAGTCCATCGCATTGAGAGTTCCACTTGGTCAAACAGGCTGGTGTATAGTACTAGTAAGATACAAATTTAAATGAAGTTTCGGTGTGGCCCACGGAATGTCAGATGTGATGGGTTCTGTGAAAGATATCCTCCCATTCCTTGTCAGACAGGGTACGACCTAATTCAACATCCCACCATGTCTGTCCTGCAGTTCAAACCCTTGCGGGGCTCTGATTGAGAAGTGAGTATATTTCAGAGAGGAGTTTACGGTCATCCTTTTTATAGACAAGCCACCTTTCAAATGGCCGCATGGTCTGCCCTGCCGTGAGGGAAACGGCTCACCATGTATTTATCGGCTCACTGGCTCCTGGCTGATAGAGTCCCTGCTTTAATTTCGTCATGAGGGGAATGGCTGACGGAACCTCCCAGCCAACATCCTCCAGAGTGCCTTGCTGTGGACGCCAGTCATCGCGCCAGAGGGCGCCGGAGGCGCTCAAAGGATGCCCGGCCCTCCCGCAGCGTGGGTCGCGTGCGGGCTTGCCCGGACGCTGCCCGGGCAAAGCCCGGGCCAAGGGCGGGCCTGTCCATGCCCGTCGAAGCCAGGAGGAGGCAGGGCGGGGCCACCCCCTTTTCATTATCATCCCGGTGCTCCAAAAGGAACTTGGTTAGTGCTATTTGTCTTATATTTGGTGACCTTTTAAAGCCTGGACACACATTTATACTTTCCTATTGGATAGAACTTTTCTATTTTTGGGGAATTTATTGTTGTACCAGCTATTCGTGTTTTATCGTTTTTATCCTTTAAGGAATTTTTTTTATACTATTTTAGCGTTCCAATCATGGGGAGGCGTAAGATACAGGCAAAACAGGACGGGGCTTTAGGCAATGCAAAAGCAACTGGGAGAGCAACGGGGAGAGGAGTTAGCCTAACGGCTAAGGCGCTCGACCTCGGACCTGGGGATCTGGGTTCGAGTCTGGGTAACAATGCCAAAAACCTCCTGTGATTCTGGGCAAATCACTTAATCTCCCCGTGCCTTAAAAAAAAAAATTAAAAAAAATGGAAGTGTGTCTTCATGTAAAACGTAACTTGTGCTATGTAAAGCGCTCTGATACCTGATTCTTTTCGGGTCTAGTTCGCGCTATATAAAACTCTACAAAAAACAAAACTGTAACTACCATGGATGCTTTTCTATCTAGAGCTGCCACATTGATAGATTGAGAGATTGACATGGTAAACAAACACCTATCTAGATCACCTACTAGTGGCCCTTTTCCTCTTCTTGATGTGGCTAACAGCCAGCTAAACAATTGTCCTGATGAGGCTGGAGGTACTGTACATACACAAGAGGGGGGTAGTGATACACAAGATGTGGTTGTACTTTTCCCTGCTGTGGGGTTACAGCAGAATGTCTCAGCTATGCCCCTGTCTCCCATTGTAATTGTGGCTAATAGGCAGGAGGCTGCCACTTTATTGTCAAGTGGAAAGGATGGTAACGCAAAGGATGGGACGCGAAGGGCGGCCCCTGTTACACATAGAGAGGTTACTAGCGACCATAATTTAACACATCAATTGGGGGAAGTAGACATATCAAGTGGGAGTATAAAGAGAAAAGGTAAAACAATAGGCAGTAAAGCCCAAAAAAGTAAATTCAATGTATCAACAGATACTGGTGTATTACTGACATCAGCTCCAGCAGCGATGGAACTCCCGATGATAGAAGTGTTTAAATCTGTACTATGCAGTATTTTGGAAGATAAACTCCGCCCAATTATGACTAAACTACATAACATTGAACAAAGCTTAGCAGTACAGCACGAGATTATACGATCTATTCAAAATCGAAGTAGCCCTGTGCCAGCCCCCCCCTGTTTTACACAAGGAGCCCGTGAAGGTACATATAGAGGGGCACCTACTGTTACAGATGTGGGCCTTGGCTGCCCAGGAGGACAGAATTATAAGGTTTTTGTTGATCTGACTACAGATAGAGCTCAGGCAGCAAAGCAACAAGGTGTAGCTCTTAGTGTAGGGGGAAAGAATGGGGTGTGATGCCGGGGTACACCAATGATGTACAGCAGAAATGACCTGTAATCGACCTACCGCCGCAGTCAACACCGTTGGTGGTTATCTTGGGGAATGTGCCATCTCTCCCAACGGGTACAAAGGAAAATTTTATTCAGCTTAAAAATAAGGTCACCCATTGGCTGTCCTGCAATATTGATGCTGGGCCTGCGATTGCACGCAATGTTATTATGGTCCGTCGAGTTGCTTGCCTTGGAAATTCTAGGAAAACAAGGGAGGGGGACTGCATTGTTGTGAATTTTAATAACCCGTTGTCTGTCGAGAGAATTTTCTGGGAGGCAAATGTTAACAGAGTAAAAAGGGATCGAGGTATTGAGATATTACCATTGGGATATTTCTACAAAGCGTTGAACCCAAGTCAGACTAATTTTAATCCAGCTCGACATATCTGGCCTTATGAGTCGGTGAATACTCCCAGGATTGGCTTATTTATTCATTGGGCAAACAGGCATAATTTAATGAGGGATGGTTGTCCCTCTCCTATTGTGCAGGGGCCAAATAGATTTGCAGTTCTATCAGGGCTGAATGACTGCGACTGACTGAGTTACAGCCCGGGGCTTCCAGATACATTGGCCCAGATACCTGCGTCGGTCGACATTAGTTCACCCGTTGCGGGTTGTCTGGACAATGTATTCCTAGAGAGACCACTAGAGTTATCAGAGGCTGTAATTGGTGTAGAGCCCAAAGCCCAGGAGCAGAGAATAATATTAATGCCCGAGGTGTTGGAGGACCTACCTACTTTACACATGGGGAATAGATCCAAGGTAGAAGACTATAATATCTTATCTTGGAATATTGCTGGGCTGACGGAGAAAATGGCAGATCCACTATGGTTGCAGTTCATCAGGCATTTCTCTGTGATTTGCCTTCAGGAGACGTGGCTGGTGGACTGCAACCTGTTTCTGGAGGGGTATAGGGCTTTTTTGTCCCAGCATCTCTAGCAAATAGCGGGAGAGCCATGGGTGGTCGAGTTATTTTTACATCCTTGTCCCTGAAATGTAGGATTGATTACATCTCCTCTACCCATAGTGATTTCCAAGCGATAGTTCTAAGGCAAGGTAATTCGAGTCTATGTCTGATGAATTTTTACAACGCAGTATATAGACAGGGGACTTGTAAAATAATTCAGCTGACCAACTTTGTAAAGACGTATTGTGCTCCCTTTAGAAATAACCTCATGATAGCAGGCGATTTTAATGTTCACCTTTGCGGGGACCCAGAATCAACTAGTATGAGCGATATGGGCTGTGCAGGGATCCGGGGTCTTCACTTTGAGCATTCGCAAAGGGGAGAAACACTAAACGATCTGCTAGATGATTATGATTTGTCTTCCTCCATGTGTTACATAGCACTATCTAGTAAACATATGGTTCCGTCCTTTAAAGGTCGCAATGGTGGTTCTTCAATAGATCATAATCTGTTATCAACAAGCATTCAGTCCCTTTTATTATGATTCAGAATACTAGAGAGTGCCTATAGCGACCATAACCCTGTGTGTGTGAAACTTGGAGGAAGCATACTGAAAAGGCAGGTTAGGGTGGTAGAACCAGGCACCTTGAAGCTTACTGATGGTAGGCGCTGCCTAAAATGGGATCAAGTAACCCCGTCTATTTTTCACGAAAAGGTTCATGAAGCATGTGCGGCAGAATTCTCCTATTGTATGGATCCTGATTCTTCTGCCAAAGGTATTTTAAATGCTTTTAAAGGGATTGTTTCTAAGGTGGGAGCTTTGCTGTCAGTCCCGGCTGATCGATGACCCCAAGTGGTTTGATCCTTTGTGCTCCAAAGCTGCCAGAGAATTAAAAGCTGATCTGAAAGGAAATCCCAGATTAGTGTTCTCCGTAATAACAACAAAAAGATTTTGGCTAAACGCAAGTCAGAACTGAAGGAAGCTACCTGGCGGGAACTCCTAGATCCTTCTACATTATGCAGTAGCTCTAGATTCTGGATCATTGTTAATAGACCTCTCTTTGAAAGGGAAAGAGCTGAGGATTTGAGTACTAATATAACAGAAAAGGAATGGGTGTCCCACTTCAGTAGTATTTTTAAAAGTGCCTCAACTTTACCCCGGTTGCAGCCAAGAACCCAGGAAAACGACGCGATTATTTTTACTCAAAGATAAGTAGAGGAAGGTATTGTTAGCCTTACATGCAACAAGGCACCAGGCCCGGATGGTATCCCACCGGACCTTTTTAAATCTAATCCTTCTCTCTGGGCATCGATCCTGGTGGCAGTGATTAATGCTGCAGCAAAGGAAGGGTGCCCAGAGTCGTGGTTAAGGTTGTTGGTGGTGTCGCTTTAAACAGATTAGCTGCCTGGGCAGAAGAAAATAAGATTGTCTCTGATATCCAATATGGGTTTCGCCCAGGTCACTCTACTCTGGCACAATGCCTTAACCTCTATTTGATCCTCGGAAAGTACACTGTCGCCCGCCAGGGGACCATCTACATGGCCTTCATGGATCTCTCCTCCGCTTTTGACTGTGTCACTCGGGGGAAGATGTGGCAATCCATGAGGGCCATGGGGGTGGAGGCAAATTTGGTGGACTTCCTGTTGAACATGCGTAAAGACACCAAGTCAAACATTAGATATGCCCAGGACCTGAGAGTCTCTAGGAATTTTAGTACAGAAAGGGGTGTACAGCAGGGGTGCATCCTAGCCCCGTTTCTCTTTAACCTATATATCAATGATCTAGATAAAACTTTGAGAGAAACAGGGGTTGATTTTCCATTCGTTGGACGCAGGGGACTGCCCGTCTTGCTTTATGCAGATGATGCAGTTCTCCTGGCTCACACCCCAAAAATCCTGCAGATCCTGCTTGATACTTTTCGTAGGTTTATGGCTGAACGTGATCTGTTTTGTAGTTTGAGAGTGACCCCTTAACACACCAGGGGAATAGGGTACTTTAAACAGTAAAAAGAGAAATTCTTCCCTTGGCGGACAATTTGAATTACATACACTTGATTGGCTAGGTCAACTAAACACATGAAATTAGTTCTACACTCTATAATACCCCACAAAAGCAATATGGTTCTGATGTTTATTTAAAAAAAGAAATTAATCTTTTTGTGTGTTATGCTGCTTAAAAACAAATTATTGCGCACTTTAATAAAAACAATTTACAATTTACAACTTACAATTTCATTAACATCGTTTTAAACACATACTAATAAAAACACATTAAATCACATTACATCACAGTTATTTAACTTCATTTCAAAAGAAAGGGAACAAAAAATCACATTAAGGGGAGAGACACACAGACACTTCTTATTGGTCTTTCTATTTAGCACATCTGAAACCTAATATTCGCAAAATCTAAACCTGGACCCGTAATGTGTTTTGTCTACAGGATAGATTTGGTTTCTTTGATTGTGCATCAGTGGCGTCAATTAGAACGTGATCTGGCCATAAACAATTCTAAATCATATGTAATGCAAGTAGGGCTGCGCCCCAAGAAGCAGTATTCCTTTAGGGTGAATGGAGGAAAAGTTCCTTTAACATCAATTTTCTCCTACCTGGGTGTATTAATGGATGATCGTTTGGATTGCGGTCCTCTACTTAGGAAGAAAAGAGGGGAAGTGTCTAGGACCAATGCAGCAATTTTCAATTTTGCCCGAAAAATGGGGAAGCGCCCCATAGCGGCAATGATAAAAATGTATCAAGCAAAGAGTGTTGCAATTGCCAGTTATGGCAGTGAATTGTGGGGATATTCAGGCCTAGAGGGAATCCAGGGGTTAGAAAACAACTTTCTAAAACAGTTGCTGGGGGTCCCGAAAGGCACTTCAAATCTAGTAATCCATGAAGAGACTGCTTTAAGATTTATTAGTGATACTCTCGCTATGCGCCCGCTGCTTTTTTGGCTCAACTGCTGGCTGAATGAATATCTCGGCCTAATCCAAGAGTTAATGAAAGAAATCTTGAGCCTGGATCATATGATTTGGATACCTTGATTACAATACCTAAAGGGCAGCTTTGAAGAGTTGGGACGTCCGGACCTCTTTTTAAGCCTTGATTGCATCACTAGACTAGACGTGGCCTTTGTGAAGCATTCTTTTATTGTACGTAAACAGTTAAATAGAGATGGAATGGAATTGTCTAAAAATAGCGTCCGCAAGTATTCAATGCTTAAGTCCACTCCAGATATGGAACCATACCTGTCGTGGCCTTTGTCGGCCCACCAGCGTTTTTTACTAACTAGGTTCCGACTGGATTATTTCCATCTTTTACTAGCCTTTCTGAGGGGATGTCACAAAGGACAAGTGTTAGCGTCCTGTGGCTGCGACAATTTGTCTCCTCAGGACTTGCTGCACTTTGTTTTCTTCTGTAGTTTTTATGATGCCCCACGGAGGTTCTTTTTAAAATCGTTTTAAAAAAAGTTATATTTTAGACAGGCTCGCCCCGCTCTTTTTTTTATGCTACTTTTAAAGCCAGATTGTATACCATTTGTGGTTGCTTTTCTGAAATCTTGTTTTAGTATAGAAAATATGTGGACCCCTAAAAAATTGGTTAATGTATCATATCAAGAGATTTCCGAAACATCGATGATGTTGTGCCTAATGAATTTCTATCTTCTCTTTTCATAAAAAAATGCATCTGTATGTATCAGGATATTTGCATAATATGTTCTGATATGTATATCTGTGGTTTTTAAATTTTTAAGAATGAATTGCGAACTTTTATGGTTTTCAAACATGTAAACCGAATAAAGTATTTTTGAATTGAAAATGGCCACATCGGTCTAACCGGCAAGGGACGTATTGCGGGACCAGTTATCCAGTGCAGCATTTGCGTATGTAAAAAGAGGTCTGAGCCTACACGCCCATAAACCTTTTGCAGCTGCGTAAAGGAGATGGGACCCTGGAGATTGAACAAATGCCCCAAGACCTTACACCCACCCTCCAACTTCTGCTTGCTCGTCCCTTCATCCATCCCGGGAGGAAAATCAGGGTTTGAAAAGACTGGAGATATGGGAGAGGGAAATGTAGTAAGATCCGCTCACGTAGACATCCTGTCGCAGATTAGCATAGTGGGTTGAGTGACTGGCGAGGAGTGTAGCCTCCAGGAACTTAAGGACTTAGGTAACCAGGCCTCTCTCCAAATATGGTGTCCTGAAGATTATCTTTAGGGAATGGTCTTTTATTCTAGAGAGCCATAGCATAAGAGACCTTCTCAGAGCACGTTCCAAGAGACAAGACGTGAACAGAGCGGATGGATGTCATACTGTCATGCTTAAGATTATTTATTTACTTCTAAAGGGGAATATTTACTAAAGGTTCACAAAACGTAGGACATCAGTCAAAGTTGCTGCACTGTGTAGCATGAAAGGGAGAGAGCTAAACATCTCCATATCTTCTCAGACTCTTCAGCTCTCTACCTGCGCTGGCTCAGTTGAAGCTGCTTAGCATCAATACAGGCGCCATGCTGCTAGGGTGCCTTCATTAAAAAAGCAGGATTGTTTTTGTGCAGGAATGAGCACCTTCCTTCCCAGAAAACAATCCTAAGAGAAAATTTGATGTGAGAACTTTCTTTGATGATGATTTTTGTATCCTCATGGGGATTGCTTGTGTATTTAAGATTTTGAAGAGGACAATAGGACAGGATAATTAGAGGACTGTCTAGCTACCTATGATGTTACATTGCAATATTATCACAAAAATCAAAAAAGTTTGTTTAATATTATTCATTTTATGTATGAATAACCTTTTTGTTTACTCTCCTTTGTCACATTGTTTATGGCACTAGGGCATGATAAGTTTGTACTTAATTGTAGATTTACTTTAAAAGTAGAATGGCAAAATGCATAGAATGATTGCTGAAAATTATTAATGACTTAATTTGTGCAATGTGGAAATGTCTTTCTTTATAATTAGGTATGCTAGAGAGATCCTCTGGTCTTTAAATATGTTCAGTTAAGGTGATCCATTGGTTATAGTGCATACTACTATACTCAAGGTTTGTGGATTCAAGTTTTCTCCTAGGAACATATGCGCTTATCTGTTCTTAATATGTGTTTATTTTATTTCTTTAAAAAAAAATTTGAATTGCAATGTTATGTCCTAACTCAATGTTTACAACTGAGTATAAAACAAAAGAAAGTATTTTTGCATTTGTATCCTCCTTGTGTGAGCAAGTCTATGCCTGAAACGCTTTACTGAATTATATTTACTTTACCTTAATAAACATTTCTCTAAGATACCCCCTTTGGAGTTCCAGTGTTTAATTCCTGAAGGAGCATTTATTTTATTGAAATATTGGGCATCACTTGAATGCCAGTGTGCACCAGGTGTTTAGGTAGCCAGCAGGGCAGAACAAGTCAGGTGTTATATTTATATATGATGCGTAGTTATAGTTAGGACTAGGTATCCTATGAAATAGTTTTTGTGGTTTGCTAACTATATTGACACCTTTTGACGAATCCCCACAAATCTTTCCCAAAAATGTTCATCCACATCAGCTCCTTCCTGAAAAGTTCCAGGGTGATCTGTCAAGTGGGTGCTGAGAAATAGGGGTGGGGCCACAAAAATGCATTTTCCCCATGCAATTTCCAGTAGGAACTTTAGACAGGGCTGAACATACACCAAATAGAGTGGAAAGTTAAATCTTGATCCAGAAAGTTTGCTTTTTATGATTTGATGTAAATCTGTTCAGTAGTTTTTGAGAAATTAAGTTTCAAAATCAATAGATATCTAGTGACGTAGCACTACCGCGGTACACTAATGGAGTACTGTGGTGCTGCAAGCTTAAAACAAGATTGTCTGGCTGCAGCATGATGAGAAAGTTGCGACTGACATTTTATGACTTGGGGATTTGGTCGCTATGTCATCAAAAACAAATAAAAATAAGTAATAAAGGATCACGGATGGGGTACCCTAACCCACTGGCCCTTGTGGGGGAATACTAGAGGGAAACTCTTTGGGGGTCAAATTAAAAAGATCTTTTTTCCACATTCCGGTGGTACTACGGTACTACCACAGCACAGCCTTTTATCACTACAAGACCATGGGGTCTGTCCAGCAACAGTGCTTTTCACCCCATGGATGGTTTGGCACAGGGCCTGGCTGCAAGCCATACACTGTGGCGAACCCTACGGTTTGCACGGCAAAAGGCTGTGCATGTCAGGTGGATGCCGTCTACGGGGGGTTGTGTGCTCTGGCGAGCCCTGCAGCTACACAAGGCTTGGGGTTTAAAATGATCCACTTACTCCTCAGTTGCTCCGCCTCAGCCCACCAATTTTTCAAACTGTGCAGTCCTCCAGGCAGGACTCTCTGCCTCTGGAACAATGCCAAAGCCATGAGGCCTATCAAGATGTGGCCATCTTTGTGTGCTCAAGCCATGATCTCACAAAAATGTCTTGCATCCTGAGGCCACAGGTTGCAAGGGCAGCACCCGGGGATGCTAAGGGAAAGCTGTGGGTTGCAACTGCGGCACCTGGAGACACCTACAAGACATCCAGACGGTAATACTACCAAATTTAATGATATACAGTTTATTGATTGAGGAATGATGAGTTTGTCTTTCCAGGATTTGAACTCATGTCTTTTAGATCCCATCAGTTTGTGTCACTCCTTGAGACAGCATCCCTTACCAAGGTGCAGATTTACGAGGAATTTATGTTGAGCTTGCTTTACATTTTTAAGACAACCTGATGCATAGTCTGGGTTTGTAACCCAAAGTAATGTAACACTGTACAGTGCACTGCCTTGCATTGCTTTGCATCAAGGAGGTGCCCCATGCATGCAACATGTATATTCCCATGCAACCAGTGATGGGTTTTGATGCAAATCCCTATCTACAGAGAATTATAGACAGGGATTTGTGCCAACATCCTGAGCTTCCCTGATGCAGGGGTATTGAGAAACGAAATGTTTATTTCTTCTTGGTTTTTACTCTTTCATGTGTGCTGCACTCTGCATCACACATTCAAAGAGGAAAATTCCTTAAAACATAGGTTTTGTGGAGGAAGTGACCCCTTTCTGCACAAAACCTATACTGAGTACATAGTAGACACACTTGCACTATAGCGCAAGGGTGCCTGCATTGGCGCACGGCAACGAAAAGTGAGCAGCTCAGGAAGAGAGTAGAACTGGTCCACTTCTAAGAAGATATGGTGCAGTTCTGCTCTTAAATGTTCCCCCAGCACAGCACACTAACTTTACTTAGCTGCAGCATTGGGTGAACTCTGTAAATTGGCCCTCAAGTGTCTAACAATGGTTTTGGCTCTTTTTTAGTTCCTTCAAACTGGGAGCAGTTTTTTCTGACAGTGAGGGAAGCAATTAGACAGGAACGGAAGTCGGGGAATGTGTCCAAAATGTACTGTAGATTTATTTCTTCGAATCACAAATACCATGACTTCTTTCTTACGAAAACGTTTTTATCAAGTTACTTGGGAAGTTAAATGTTATGGACAGACTGGCTAGACAAAGTGGACAAGGATGGCACTACTTCAGTGGTTTCTATCTGCATTTTGTTAGACTCTAAATTTCATTTCATATATCTCTAGACGTGTAGAACATAAATAAGAAATTCTATTTCTTTAAATATAGCCATATTTGTGCTTTTTTTCTTTTGCTGCCAGCCCGGTTTTTAGCAACCGTATATTTTTCATCTGAGGTAGTCACTAAAGCAGCGTGGCCCAATCTACAAGTATAGGTTTTTCCTGTTCCTTCTATGCATGCAGTAAATCATTCTGTACACAACATACGTTCCCTGGGTGCCTTGATTAATCTCTCAGCCTTAGGTGTTCATTTCTCCTTTTTGTTTATTTTCTGATAAAAGTGTGGTCTTCGTACTTGCATTGTTCAGGGCAGTGGGTGGAAGGAATGTACACACTACACATATATAAGCAATCCAAGTCAAAAGAATTGTGGGAGGCATGGCACACCGAATTGCTTTTAGAAAATGGAATTGAATGGTGCATTTTTAAAGCACGTTCGGGCCTTTGCCATTAATAGGACAATTTACAGGTTGACATGTTGTTTATTTCGCAAGGGTTGTTTGAAGAAATAATTCGAAAAATGTGCACATTGGATAAAGAACATTGGAGAAAGGGGCATATTTTCAAGGGAATGGCGGAGCGTGGCGTTAAACACAAAATGCTAAATTCATGCTCCGCCATTTTGAAAACACGGGGATGAGCCATTTTTTCAAAGATAAGGCACTTCCCTGGGTTTTCCCTAGCACTGGCGCTAAATTAAGCTGCCTAACGCCCACGCAGGCTACCTTGCACCATAGTGCAGGGGTGCCTGCGTTGAAGGAATGATTGTTTTTGTGAAGGAAGGGACACCTTCCTGCGCATAAACAACCATTCATGGCATTTTGCTGTTTGTATGTGTGCTGCACAATGCAGCACACAGACAAACAGCAAAACAAGGAGAAATAAAGCATTTCTCCTCGTTTTGCCAAGACCAGATTTTCCCTGGTCTTAATTTTGGCGCTGCCTCCTATCTACGCCCCTCTTGTAAATAGGGGGCAGCGTCATAATCAATGAGTTTTGCGGCAAAACTCCCACAGCAACACCCATTGCCCACCCCTTTAGCGAGAAAGGGTGCCTTATTTACAAAGTAGCCTTAAGCCACGTTAAGTGGCTTAACGTCGCCTTGTAAATAAGGCAAAGCCCCTATCGCCACAGGAACGTAGTTAGAAGTGACGTTCCTGTGGCAATCGGGTCTTGTACATGTGCCCCAAAGTTTGTTAGGAACTACAAATAACATTTTCTCTGGTTTGTTCGGAAGTGTTTATTCAAAACGTAGGGCCAGAAATACTGTCATGCAAAATATTGCAGCAGGCCAAGTAGCTAAGCTGCGTCGTGTGAACGGGAGCGAGCTGAACATCACCATATCTACTAAGATATGGCACTCTTCAACTCTTTTCATGCGCCGGAGCATTTGAGGCTGCTTTGTGCCAACTCAGGCACACTGGCACCATTGTGCCAGCATTATGGGCAGAATTGTATTTGTGCAGGAAGGTGTGCCTTCCAGCACAAACCTATCCTTAGAGGCCTATTCATCCTTGCATATGTGCTGCAGAATGCAGGACACATAGAAAGAGGAAGTAAAAGGGAGAAATGAACATATTTCTCTTTGTTACCCCTCACTGGGGAAGACATATCATTTTAACACATTTACCAGTTAACTAGCTATAGTAAATCTAGGAATGCATCAAAATCAGTGGGCAGATGCATGGGAAGGCCCATGCTCCACCCATGGACCACCTTCCCAATGCCAGGTCATGCATGGCAGCACCATGCGCTGCCTTGCGTTGTATTTTCCAAATCACACAAAGGCACACCAAGTGGCTTTGCATGGCTTAGTCAGCGCAAAACATTAGAATATCTTGACGTTAGTGCCTAATGTTGTTTATTACACCGCATCGAGCTATAAAAATACCCTGTTATGCAACATTTGTAATAATATAATGACTAACTGCAATATCAGACAACATAGTGCTCTGTGTGTATTGAGTGTGAATGTTCTTTATGGGCTACAAGCATTGATAAGGTTTTCTTTCCTTGCTTGCTTGTAGCCTGGAATGAAGCACTGCAGTTGTTAAAAGAAACATACGCTTCACAGCCTGCTGTGAAAATAATCAATTGAAAATTCTACGAGGACACCATGGATTGAGAAGGCTTTAGATCTCATTTAGAGTATAGCGAACTTCCCGCCATACTTTGCAATCCCTGTCATTGCAGTGTGCTGGCTTTTTTGCTGAAACTGTTCCCAATGACATAGTTAAATCACTGCTGGTCATGGCTGTTCGATTCACATCTTTTTGTTTTTCAGAAATACTCCTCTACATCAGGTGTAAGCTGCAGAAAGATTAAAAAAAAATACCCTTGTAGTGCAGAGAGTTGTTGATACGCCCATGATAAGGGCCAATCTGGCCCTGTGTTGCTTGGGTTCTGGTTCAAGGAGGACCTGGCTTGGCAGACCAGAATAGACTTCACCCTTTGGAGCAGGGTCAAGACTAGCTGGGATCAAACTGAGTAGGCATAGTGTGCAAAATAATGATGGACTGGGATGCAGCCTAGAGTAATTACCAGTGCCTGAGATTAATTCAAGCATTCCATCCATGAGATTTTATATACTGTAAATGTAGGCTGGGCATCAGAGCCACAAAAAGCATGCCATTTTTCAAAACATGAGAGGGAAGAATGGTTTGCAACAACCCTGCCTATTTCAGGATTCTGGAATCCAGGCTTCATCCTTTCAACAGTGTGTACTACTGAGCAGGCTATGAGCCTTCTGCTAGCATGGACTGCAGGAGAATGAGCATGACAATATGGCTCCAGCGAGTAGAGAGCCTGTTGATGATAGCATTAGGGTGCTGTGCTCGAAGATGCAATGGGAGCATTGTTACACCCTTCCTCTATTCTGCCTTTCCTTCTTTCTTTAACTGACCCTCTTTTTTCCATCCCTTTGTTCGGTCTTCCTGACTAGAGCAGAATGATAGAGAATGTTCCTTGTGATGTGAAACCTTTCCTCTGGGACACTTCTGATTAGTCAGTTATTGAGTTACTTCAACAGTGAAATAGAGATTATAACATTCACTTAAGATTCCAGTCTCTATGACAAGTACCTTGCATGTTTGTTATACTGGTAGATGAAATTGCAACTGGGAGCAATGATAAAGCCAAGACCCACCACCACCTGTGTGTGGACACAGTCTTGGACCAACTTTCTCCTTCCCATTGCCTTTAATAAGTCAAGAACATCACCAGTTGGCTCTCCTATGCCAGCATTTCACTAGATACCAGACTTATCATTCTGGCATTGCTAATGAATGTAGGAGGGCATTCATTCTGTACTGAGGTCTATAAACTTATCAGAAAGGTCCATCACCCGTCATCTGTTATTCTGCAAGTGCACTGTCATCATCATTCAGAACCTTAGCGAATGTGAGCATAAACAGACTTGCCATCAGGAACTGCTTCAACTTTAATCACGACCCTCATGTCCTTGTACAGGGGTGATAAAGCAGTGTACTCACAATTATGTTTATTTCAGTCGCCCTGAAAAGGCTGTCAGAAAGGGAAATTGTAAAGCAGACTGCTGTGCCTCTCTTGTTACCGCCTCCATTGGGCATCACGATTCTGACTGCCATCCCGTCAGGATCACTGATCCTGGCCGATGCCACGGTCCGTCCTCCGATAGACAATGGTCCAACCGCCAGCACTGTGATGCGGTGGTCGGGCCGGAAGGCGGTCTGTTGGTGGGACCCCGATCGATGGCCTGTTGGTGGCGGTCCCACCAAAGTCATAATGAGGCCCTAAATCACTCCATCTAATACTTTTGCTAGAAAAAATAGAGAAAATGCACAAACCCTAAATTAATTGTCATATGATGTGCGGACACATACCCAAAATATGCAGGTGCCTATATTCAAAGGAGGTATTGATAAGAAAGTATTAATGTGCTGGAATCGTTGTTTTCTTTCTACAGCACGGTTTTTCAGAAATACTCTGTGGCACAGGTAAGATTAACTTTTCTCTCTGCATTTTAAAGCAGTGAACTGATATGAAAAATGTCACTGCTCCCCACACTGTAGGTACCTATCGGCAGAAGTGGGTTAATCTATATTTCGAATACTCAAAACAGAGGGGGACACAAACTAACACTGGGAATTGAAGATTGGAATATTCACTTGAAGCTGTCACCACCACACAAAAACGTCGCATCATGATACTCTTCAATACCACCTCTGTTGAAATCACCACATCAGACAAATGTTCTGGTTATAAAAGGAAAGGGAGGATCACACCTCATTTTGTCAGGTGTCATCAGCGTTAACTACATTGTATGGACAAAATATAGTTTTAAAAATATCGAGAGACTGAAATATAGGAAATTAAATATTGAGACACACAAATATTGTGATGCGCAAATATTGTTGACAAGCATATTGCGTTATGAGGTAAGTAATATTGTTGTAAATATTATCTATCATTTTCATATTGTTCTCATTGATGTAGGGGTTACAAATATTGTTTTTTAATTATTTAAATGGGTTTTAATTGATATGTTTATTTTAATTTGTTACCATTGTTTAAGTAGGGCGTGGCTAAGGCGCCACGAGAAATGGCCGCAGTGCTGAGGAGCTCTGTCGGACAGTGACGGGGACAGAACCTCTCGGATGGTGAAAACGGTCATCCGGCTCTAAAAAAACACTCTCAGTGACAGCGGAAAGTCTACAGCGTCGGAGGACAGTCTCTAAGTTATGCGGCGTTTCGGGAAACTGCTGTACTTCGGGGAGATTGCATCGGCGGATCGCACCTGAAGAGCGGCCGCCATTTTGAACATTTTGAGTCTCTGCGTTTTCTGAACGCATTGTACCTCACGTTTTCCCTTTCGAATGAAGGGCTTATTAGGGAAAACGCTACATTACTGGAAAAAGCCTCAAATCTCAAAATACCCTCATTAATAATGAATGTAGTAAGGTTTTTTTTCCATTTTTCATTTCTTCAAAGTCTTTATGCTAGTTAAAACCATAAACAGGGAATAAGCATCTTTCATCATTTTTGTTGTAGATTATTGCAGCCTATTTTTCTTACGCTTTTCACTGGGAACCTGCGCATGTACAGTGGCTGCTATTTGAATTCTGCACCAATTCTCTGTGTTTTCTTCACATTTTCTTCCTCATAATACCCTGTAAAACTGGCTTTTCTTCAGGTAAACTCCTCAATTTGGAACGATGCCATCATCAATACACAGGGTCAGAGGTTTTAGCAGGACCACTCTCTATTTGCTATTTTCAAACTTGTAATTGAGGAACGTTCATCATTTTCATTGTATCTAATGTACCTTTTCACTGGCATCTAGCATTTTATGCCACAATTAGTTGAACTTTTGACTGCTACATTCTATAAACAGTGGAGTAAGTGGATTTTAGCATAATTGAAGAGCAGCTACAATTGTGTTCTTTATTGGTATATTCTGTGATCCTTACGATACAGTTCAGAATACTGTTTTCCTTCTCAACAAGATATTATCAGATTTTTATGATATCAATATTGAACTCGTCCCAGTAATATACTAATTTTTGGCTACCCTTTATAGGAATTTAATCACAACTTTACTGGTAATTGTTTTAATAACCAACATATTCTACTTTTTCAATGGCATCGTCACGTTATAACAGAAACTTGCTGCAAACAAACAATAATAATGTCTCTTTGGAAGGTAATAATCCATTCAGTGTTTTGCAAGGCAATATGGAAGATGCAACTAATGATACTCCTAACACAAAAATGTCTCTCCACATACCTCTCGCTCAAATTCAAAAATGTCTTTCTCTAAATTAACATCTTCTTCAGCTTCTATGACAGGGAAAAGAGTTTAAACAAATCCTCCTTCTCCTACGAATTCCTCTTCCACTATTTCCATGGAGCTCCTACTTGAGGAAATGTGTTCACTTAAACCCTATATAGTAGAGACAAATTCTCGACTTCAAAACCTTGAAGATAACTGGTCTAATATTGAACAAAAAGTCGAGAATCTAGGGAGGAAAATCACATCTGTTCAGGTTATCACAGACCAAGTTCCATGTAAAAGAAATTCAAAATCTTAAGCAACAGGTTGAAAATTTAGAAAATCGAAACCGATGTAACAACCTATGCATTTACAGATTTGCGGAAGGCCATGAGGGATCGAATGCCATATTCTTTTTCAATCATTTTTGCAGACGCTTCTTGGTCTCCCTGCTTCTCCAGCATTAAACATCCAACTAGCTCATCGGTTACGTCCAAAATCTCGTTCTTCTGCTGCCACCTCTTCTGCATCAAAACCTAGAGGTGTTATATTGTACATTTTAGAATATACGGAGCGAATTAAAGTTCTTCAAGCCGCTAAGCAGAAAGGAAAGATTACTTGGAATGGTGCTAACATTTTCTGTGCTCAGGACTACGCCAAAAGTACTGCAGACCGTCAGAAGAAATTTCTAGAGATGAGGCCTGCTCTTCGATCTTTGAACGCTTGTTATGGCCTCTTCCATCCTTGTCTATTCAGTTTCAAAATGCTTTATTCGGTTTGTACAAGTACAACCATATAGCAACATTCATGGATACAATTGAAGTTACTTTTATAAGAGATTAAAGAATGATGAAACTTGCTAAAACAATTACATTAATTCAGCCAATCAAGTTAAAACCAAAAATAGAAAATAATCACTAAATATAGCGTCAATTTAAACATAAGGTGCAAGGCATGCCAAGGGCGATAGTACTAAACAAGAAACCTATGCTGGACGTAAAGTGCAGTAATATGTGCAAAATGCAAAATTTGGACATAGTATTTTAGCAGCAATTTAGCAAATAAGTACAAAGCATATCACATTAGTATACCATAGAATCACTTATATGTAGCAGCCGTTTTAAGCATTTAATGCAGAGCATGCAAGTAAGATGGTACTAGACAAAAGGCCTATGCTGGGCATAAAGTGCAATAGTATGTGCAAAATATACAAAAAATTGAACATTGTATTTAGCAGAAATTTTAAAGTCTAGTGCAAAACAGGCTAATTGAGGTAGTACAAGTCAAAGAGAGGCCTAAGCTGAGCATAAAGTGCAATAGTATGTGCAAAAATATGCAAGGGGAACTAAAGTGCAATGTCTATAAAATCTCTTACGTATTTTAGCAGCAATTATGTACAAAAAGCATGAGTCCAGAGAGGTACAGAACCAAGGGAACAATCAATACCCGGATGTAAAAAACATAATAATAACCAAAGTTCGTGTATAAGAGAAATGCAAAAGGTTTGGCAATAGCTCACAGTTGGTCAATAGGTGTCTTTCCCAACGGAGATCATATAATGATTGATTTCCTGTGCCCGATGCATTTGAGAACATAAGTGGCTACACGGTAACACACATTTGGGGACGACAGGTCAAACAACAGTTGCATTGCAGCTCTTATATCACACGTACTATATTCTAAAAATAGTTGCTTTAGGTAAAACTTTCTAAAACCAGTATAAAAATTACAAAGTAGTAAAAAGTGGCAGATACTCTGTTTCGATTTCCCATCGCATGGGCACGGGCAAGACCCCGGCTTCTTTACAGTAGGGAAGGCCACCAGATGGTGGACTATACCCAGCCTCAGGCGTGCCAGAACAAAGCGATGGGAGTTAATACTGACAAATGTAAGGTATGATGGGAATCCTGTGCTTAAATTGTGTTCCAGATACAATTTAAAAGTACTTTGTGTAGCATACCCCTTCATTCTAATCCCTTTTGCATGATCCATGTAGATGGATTTAAGGTCACGCTTCGATAAAACTGATTCTGTTGGGGTGTCTTTAAAAATATCTTGACCAAAAAGGGAATTATACCAGTGAAAAATGTGTTTTAGCCAAGGGATTTTTAAGTGCTGGTCCAATTTAATGCATACGAATTCCTCTTCCACTATTTCCATGGAGCTCCTACTTGAGGAAATGTGTTCACTTAAACCCTATATAGTAGAGACAAATTCTCGACTTCAAAACCTTGAAGATAACTGGTCTAATATTGAACAAAAAGTCGAGAATCTAGGGAGGAAAATCACATCTGTTCAGGTTATCACAGACCAAGTTCCATGTAAAAGAAATTCAAAATCTTAAGCAACAGGTTGAAAATTTAGAAAATCGAAACCGATGTAACAACCTATGCATTTACAGATTTGCGGAAGGCCATGAGGGATCGAATGCCATATTCTTTTTCAATCATTTTTGCAGACGCTTCTTGGTCTCCCTGCTTCTCCAGCATTAAACATCCAACTAGCTCATCGGTTACGTCCAAAATCTCGTTCTTCTGCTGCCACCTCTTCTGCATCAAAACCTAGAGGTGTTATATTGTACATTTTAGAATATACGGAGCGAATTAAAGTTCTTCAAGCCGCTAAGCAGAAAGGAAAGATTACTTGGAATGGTGCTAACATTTTCTGTGCTCAGGACTACGCCAAAAGTACTGCAGACCGTCAGAAGAAATTTCTAGAGATGAGGCCTGCTCTTCGATCTTTGAACGCTTGTTATGGCCTCTTCCATCCTTGTCTATTCAAAATGACATATAACAACAAGACGACAAATTATGAAGATCCAGCGATGCTTCAACAATTTCTAGATTCCTACAAAAATGAATCTATGGACATCCCTTGAGCATAATGAGTATTTTTCTACATTCCTGAAACGATGTTATGTTCTGATGTTTGTCTTTTGCTCCTCCCAATTGTCCATTGTAATCTGAATATTGTTCCTTTGTGATTTTTGTTGTTGATATTATTACTTCTTTTGGATTCTTTTAGATGCGGTTTTTGTGATCCCTTGCAAATATAATCTTCATGTTTCACCTGGAGGTTTCTCTCCCCATGCCGCATTCTTATGGAGTCTTCGGACCAATGTGCTACCTTCCTCATGTGGTTCCACCGTCCCCAGTATTATTGTTTTTTCGTGGTATGTCTTTTTGACATCATTTTTTATTCTCATATGTTGAATTGGTATTGTATTTTTGTTTCGGGTTTCCTTTTTCCTCAATCTTCTCCTTTCCTTTTCTACCTTTCTTGTTTCCTTCTTTCTCAGCTGCTTTTTCCCTTGTTTTTCCCCTTTTCTTTTTACCTTATTTATTTCTCTTTCTCTACACTCTATAATTGAACTTTTTTCAGTACTCCTCTCATCCTTCTCTCTTTCATCTCCTTCCTCCTGAGTCTTTTTCACTATCTTTTCTTCTCTATTTTCTCTCTCCTAGGTAATGGCAATCTGAATTCTTATATTGTTTGCATAATGATTGTTCATGTTTTATTTCATATATGCTATTCAACTGCTTTTATAATAATTGTGCATGTTCATTTTAATGGTTTATTTTTAGAGTTGTAACTTGGAACGTTAAAGGAGATAATAATCCCATAAAAAGACAACGTGTCTTAACCCATTTAGCTAGATTAAATACTGATGTTGCTTTCATTCAGGAAACTCACCTTTCTGAAGCTAAAGCAGGTAAACTGAAAAGATGTTGGGTGGGTCATGTCTTCTCTTCCCCAGCTCTAGGAAAGAAGAATGGTTTATCTATTTTGTGCCATAAAAACATCAGTTTTCAGTTGTCCATCAGGAAAATGATCTTGATGGTCGTTGGGTAATTGTTAAATTGCTTATTGATTAAATACCCTTAGTGTTGTTTAATGTTTATACACCAGTTAATATCGATAATAGGTTTCGGACTCAGATATCCAATATACTTCTTATGTTTCATGATGACTATGCTATCTTTGGAGGTGACTGTAACCAGGTTTCTGACCCTATATTAGATAGAAATTCCTCTGTGAAGTTCTCCAATACCAAGATGCACTCACAATTCACCTCTGCCATGCGTCATAAAGCTTTAATTGACATCTGGAGGCTTTGTAATCCATCTTTACAGGAATATACTTTCTATTCTCCCCCTCACAACTCACAATCCAGAATAGATTATCTCTTCTCTAGTAAACCCCTGTCTCAGCTTGTCTCTCACGCCGAGATTAGTTCCATCCTAATATCAGACCGTGCTCCCGTTTTTGTAGATTTTGATCTGCTACCTTTTCCCCCTCATGCTCGGAGATGGCGTTTTAATAACGTATTAATATCAGATCCTAATTTCACAAGCCAATTCACTTCTTTTGCTTCTGAATTCTTCTTCCTTAATTCCACCCCAGACTCCTCTCCTGTGATTTGGGACTCTTTTAAAGCTACAGCTAGAGGATTTATCATAAATTTTGTTTCGCGGGAAAAAAAGTTTTTTGAAGCCAAAAATACTCAGTTATTAGTCAAGATTAAGCAACTTGAATATACTTATTACCGCTCTAATTCTGAAACCTCTTTAAAAAATCTTATTGAGGCGAAAATCTCTTTTAATAAATCTTCTATGGAAGCCGCATCCTCTTATCTCTAAAAAAGTAGTGCCCGTTATTATGGTGGCCAAAATAAAATGGGCAAAATACTTGCAAACTATTTAAAGATTCGTCGTGAACGGACTAAAATAGAATCCACGAGTAACAATTTAGGCTAATTAAAGATAATGATATTCTAAATTAATTTGTATCATTTTACAAAACTTTATATAAACCAGAGCAACAACCAACTTTAGATGCTCTTTCGTCTTTCTTCCAATCGATAAATTCTCCTCCCCATATGATACTGATTTTACCTCCTTAGAATCAGATATCACTCTATCTGAAATTAAGCATGCTATATCAATCCTGAAAAGAGGAAAAGCTCCTGGTCCTGACGGATTTACTATTGAATTGATTCTATGCTCATTTCCCGTCCTTATTACTCCCTCATCTCTTTTTACTTTATACGTTTTTTGTTAAGGAAGGATCCTCTTCAGGTTCTTTTCAAGATGCTATGATTTGCTTAATCCCTAAAGAGAACAAAGATCCCTCTTTTTGTAAAAATTATCGTCCGATCTCCCTAGTTAATTTAGACTATAAGATTTTCGCAAAGATCCTCGCTCTCTGTATTGATCTCATTTTGCCTAATCTTATTGGCCCAGAACAATCAGGTTTTGTCAAAGGTCATTTGTCTTCAGATAACTCCAGAGTTTTCTTTAACATTTAAAGTAAGGCCTCTTCTCTTGATTATCCCATTGCTGCGATAGCTTTAGATGCTGAAAAAGCATTTGATAGGATCGGTTGGGATTTTATGTTTCAGGCACTTAAATGGATTGGGTTCCCTACTAAACTGATTTCTCTTATTTCTTTATTATATTCTGGTCCTAAAGCTTCTATTGTTGTTAATGGGAAAACCTCTGAGTATTTTCCTCTTTTCAGAGGAGTTGGTCAAGGCTGTCCCTTATCTCCTCTTTTATTTATAATTGCATTAGAACCTTTTTTGATGAAAATTAGGTTCGATAATAGTATTACTGGTTTCAATCTCGACACCACCCAGGTTAAAATGTATGTTTATGCTGATGACATTCTTCTATACTGTTCGAATCCTTGTACTTCCCTTCCAGCTTTTCTCTCCCAAGTTAATACTTTTTCTCAATTATCCGGATATCGTCTTAATTCGGACAAATGTGAGGTTCTCCCATTGAGTATTCTTTGTTTAAAACAAGATTTTATATCTACTGGCTTCTCTTGGAAAACTTTTAAAATATAGTACTTAGGTTTATGGTTTTCTCCTACTATTTCAGAAACCTTAAAAGAAAATTTTGATATTCTTATCAAAACTTTATCTGTATCTATTGACTGGTGGTACCCGCTTTTCCTCTCTTGGTGGGGACGCCTGGATTCTATTAAGATGATGCTTTCTCCGTCAATTTTTTACCTTTTGGCGATGATATCTGTACATACTCTAAAAAAATTGATTAGTTATTAAACAAATTCCTTTGGGAAAATAAATCTCCTCGAATAGCTCTCAATGCTCTCAGAGCTGACAAAAATTCTGGTGGTCTCAAATTTCCAGATTTTAAATCATATCATCTTGCTTTCTCTCTAAGACAATCTTCTCGCTGGCTTTCTCCTGATCAATGTGTTCATCCTCCTTTTTGGTTGAATATTGAACTTCATTTTATATCTCTGTTTAATTTGAATGAATCTCTTACTTTTTCTAATATTTCTTCTTTTCATTCTCAAGTTATTTCCCATACACGTAAAATATTAGTACCTCTTCTTCCGCCCTCTTATCCGTCATCTTTCTCGTTGGATCAGCAACCTATCTGGCATAATCACTTATTACGTATAAAAGGCCGAACAATTTACTGGAAATCTTGGTTTAATTTGGATCTCACAATTAGTTTCTAATAATACTCCTCTATCCTTCTCAGACCTTCAATTGAAATGTTCTTTACCCTCTTCTTGTAAACCTCAATATGATTCACTCCTGCCTCCTCTCGTACAATATCTTTTTTTCTTACCACCTAGTCCTATCATTCCTAGCAGATTTTCTAATCTTGCTCCTTAACTATCTTTTAATACATCGGTATTTTCTATATATAGGAATTTATTTTTCTCCTATCCTAGGGCCAAGCGGAAGGTTGAATTGGCTTGGGAAAAGGATCTTGCAGAATGTAGGTTTATTCAATTTTGGGATACATTTTGGTTAAAAATTCATAAGACATCAAGAGCAGCTAACACTTTTCAGACTCTCTATTTTATATACAAACGCCTTCTTTTTACCTCAACGTAGTTAGCCTCTTTATCTACAGACTTCTCATCCTCCTGCTGGTCATGCACAGCTCCCTCAGCGGATATAAAACACATGCTTTTTGAATGCCCCTCCCTCTCCCATTTTTGGTGTCTAGTTTGGTCCCAAATTAATAAAATTTTCCACACCCGAATCTCCTTTTCCCTCTCTAGCATCTTTTTAGGCTCCTTGTCACCATCCTGGCCACATCCAACCCCTAAGCCCTCATTAATTGACTTACTATTAGCAATAGCCCTCCATTTAATAACTTCCAATTGGAAACAAGCAGACAAAGTTACTTTCAGAGCATGGTGGAATGCTGTTTGTTTTCATCATAGACTGGATACAAGCAATGTTACTCCTATATCTTTATCAATTAAAAGAGACCTTTTATGGTTACCTTTATCCACATATCTAAACGATATAGCTTCAACTTCCGCTGTTATAGTTACTACTCCGGATGAAGTTAGAAATCCTCCTTTTTCTTTTCAGTTTGGTATTTTAAACGTTTATGATTACAGTATGATTACTAATCTTCTGGTTTATGAGATGGTGATTAAGGTTCAGATAGTACTTTTACTCTTACTGTTTTTTAACATAACATTGTATTAGACTTCCCTCCCCCCTCCTACCACCCTCTTTTTCCTTTTTCTTTCTTCAGTGATATGCTTTCTTTTGTTTCATATTTATAATATTCTTGCATTGTGATGTCTCTTATATGATTCTTATTACTTTATGTTACAATTTCTTCTTCAATAAACTTTAAACTTAAAAAAAACTATTGTTAAAGTAAGTTATTCAGTGTTTGAAAATATAGCTTGTAATTTCAAGTGACTAAAAATTATTTACAAATTTTGAATAGTGATTTATAGTGTTGCAGCTGGTTGTTTGATTTGTAGGAAGAAGGTAATTAAGTAATACATAATTACAAATGATTTAATACATTTTATTTAATTATATGATTGATATTTATTATGGAATTATGGAATACTGATTTATTTTTGTTATATGCTATTTGTGGGCTTTTAGGTTTGTGAGAGCATAGGGTGGGACGTTTATTAAGTAATTATAAATTAACCATTAATTGTTAATGACCTATTTATATCATTTTAACTATGTAATTTAGAGAATACTTATCTATTTTACTAATATGTAGTTGTGGGCTGCTAGGTTTGTAGGGCTGTAGGGTGGGAAGTTATTTAGGTAATAATTAATTAATAATTCATTATTAATTGTTAATTATTTGTAAATTAATGACTTAATTGAAATTTAAATACGTAAATTTGTAGAATAAGGATTTAGTTTCATTTTATTTAAGTTGTAGAATACTAGACTTGTAGGGGTATAGTGTGGGAAGCAAATTAAATCATTCATTAAATATTAATGAATACTTTTTTTATTTGAAACTCGCTTACCCGTCGTGCGTTGCTGCGATCTCCGAAGAAAGGAAATTGAAGAAAACTCGTTATGATAACATTCAATTTATATTGTGTTATTTTTATAGAAACGTATTCATTTTAATATGGAAAACATTTCAAAGTGTCGTTTTAATTTTCTTTATTTATCCGAGTGCTTGTGGATACTTGATTTTTTGTTTTTACGTCTGGTGCGTACATCAGTATTCGAAAGATTATGAGGGCCCTGGGGGGCCGATATTTAAAAACAAATTATGCCAGAAACCTTCGCGGGAGTGTACTCAACAACTTCCCAAAGTTTCCTGGCGATCAGATGAATTCTGTTTTAATTTTATTTATTTATTCGAGTGCTTGTGGATACACGATTGTTTGTTTTTCCATCTTGTGTGTACATCAGTATTCAAAAGTTTATGAGGGCCCTGGGGGGTCGATAGTTAAAAAACATTTATGCCAGAAACATTTGCGGGAGTGTACTCAACAACTTCCCAAAGTTTCATGGCGATCGAGTGCTTGTGGATACACGATTTGTTGTTTTTCCGTCTGGTGCGTACATCAGTATTCGAAAGATTATGAGGGCCTTGGGGGGCTGATATTTTCAAAAAATTTATGCCAGAAACCTTTGCGGGAGTGTACTCAACAACTTCCCAAAGTTTCATGGCGATCGGATGAATGGTGTAGTAATGCATAAAGGACAAACAGACAGACATACATTCAATTTTATATATATATATATATATGTGAGATATGGAATTGTTATTTTTTTAGCTATATTTTAGTTGGTGGCTGCTAGGTTTAGAAGGGTAAAAGAATGGAGGGTAATTAAGTAATGATCAAATAAAAACTGTTTATTGATTGATACTTATTTTTTAATTTAAATATAATTATTTCATTCTATTAATTGAATATGTGTTATATTTTTTTATTAAAAGTTTAATATTGTTTCTACATTCATGGGGTTATTCAATTATGTAATGTGCTTGAAGTGGAACATTTTCCCTACTCTTTCTTGGACTGCAGTAGGAATAGTAAAATTAACCTCTTCGCAATTCAACACTTACCCTACTGTTCTGCTGTTTGGAGTGAGAATAGTAAAACTCACCCCTACAAAATCCAATGCTTTCCATACTGTTGCAGAGACTGGAGTGTGAATAGTATTTTTTACCCCACCAAAGTTCAAAACTTTCCCTACTGTTGCAATGACTTGAGTGTGAATAGTAAAATTTCACTCCTCCGAAATCTAACGTTTTCCCTACTGTTGCAAAGACTGGAATGTGAATGGTAAACGTAATCCCTCCGAAGTCCAAATCTTTTCCTAATGTTGTGGTGTTTGGAGTGTAAATAGTACATTTTACCTTTCTGAACTCCAATACTTTACCTACTTTTGCACTGTTTGGAGTGAGAATAGTAAATTTCACTCCACCAAAACCTGACACCTTCCCTACTGTTTCATGGATTGGTGTGGGAATATTACATTTTACCCCTCCAAAATCAAATACTTCCCCTGCTGTTGCACTTACTAGAGTGGGAATAGTAACTTTTACCCTTCTGAAATCCAATGTGTTCCCTACTGTTGCCCTATTTGGAGCGAGACCTGTTGTATTGCTTGGAGCGGGAATAGTAAATTTCTCCCCACGAAGTCCAATGCTTTTCCAACTGTTGCACAGATTGGAGTGGGAATAGTAATCTTTACTTCTTCGAAATCCAAAGTTTTCCCTACTGTTACACTGACTGGAGTAGGAATAGTAAATCTAACTACTCCAAAGCCCAACATTTTCTCTATTATTGAGGTGACCGGAATAGGGATAGTAAATCTAATCCCTCTGAAGTCAAACACTTTCCCTACTGTTACATAAACTAGAGCGGGAATAGTTTATTTAATATTCTTAGTTTCCAATAGTTTTCATAATGTTGGTTAAATAGATTTTATAGCAGTAATTGTTTTATTTGTTTATATTTATTCTAATTTTTTAAAATGTGTTTTGATGTTTATAGTTTTTTTGTAAAGGTGTTTTTTCTATTTTTCTATTTCTATTATTGTATTTATTGCCTAAATTAATTAATATATATTTTTTAAACTTTATTTAGTTTACATGATATTCATTTTATTACTATTGTAAATGTATTGCTACACATTTATATACCTGCATATTTTCCTATCAATACAAGTAAAATATTTAAAAAATAAATATAAGTTAAAAAATATTCATTATGATATATATATTCATAGTAATGAATACAACATATGCAAATATTAATACAATGTAAAATACATACTTTTTATTAACTATGATTATGTGAGTATACCGATATATACAGTATAAAATATCAGAGAAATACATTTGGTTTATATTATATTAAATTGTATATTAAAATATTTAGCATTTACTGCTTTAAACTCTATATATATGACCAAATAGATATTGTCTATTTTTGGATGATATTAGTTTCAGCGAAATATTTTTTCCAATACTTATGTAGTTACCATTATAAGTATAGGACCATTTTGACATGATATTTTTGTCAATGATATTGTTCACCATTGTTTCAGTGATCTGTTAAACTGCATCTGAGCCGGTCTTTTGCACAATCTGCAACCACATTTCCAATTTTGACACACCCTATTCTTTTGGTGATCCACTCCTCGCTCCTGCCTTGAGTGGTCGCTCCCCCGTCTGCTTGCTGAAAGGCGGTATCGTACTACAAAGCTGCTTTCTTACGAAGTGTTGCTTATTTATTTAAACAGCGCCAGGATTGTATAGCGTTTCAGTGTTGTTTATTTATTTATTTCAATAGCGCAAGGATTCTATAGCGTTTCAGTGTTTATTTATTTATTTCGACAGCGCCAGGATTCATTAGCGTTTTTCATCGCTTGGTCACTGCTTTACTGGCTGCTTGCTTGCTCGCTCTGATATTTACCTGCGCATTGTGAAATTGACCTTGTGTGTTATCCCCCGGCGCCCTGCTCTGCCCTCCCCTCCATTTTGATTTTGTTGTTGTTGTTGTTCCCTTGAGCCCGCCACGCCTCCCAGCTGAGCCGCCCTCCCACTACCAATTTAGAGCGCCCTCTGACCTCGCAGCGCCGTGATCCACTCCTCGCTCCTGCCTTGAGTGGTCGCTCCCCCGTCTGCTTGCTGAAAGGCGGTATCGTACTACAAAGCTGCTTTCTTACGAAGTGTTGCTTATTTATTTAAACAGCGCCAGGATTGTATAGCGTTTCAGTGTTGTTTATTTATTTATTTCAATAGCGCAAGGATTCTATAGCGTTTCAGTGTTTATTTATTTATTTCGACAGCGCCAGGATTCATTAGCGTTTTTCATCGCTTGGTCACTGCTTTACTGGCTGCTTGCTTGCTCGCTCTGATATTTACCTGCGCATTGTGAAATTGACCTTGTGTGTTATCCCCCGGCGCCCTGCTCTGCCCTCCCCTCCATTTTGATTTTGTTGTTGTTGTTGTTCCCTTGAGCCCGCCACGCCTCCCAGCTGAGCCGCCCTCGCCCCTCCCCCCTCCTCTTCCTTATATGACAGTAGTTCCCGCGCGCAGCGTTCACGCGCAGCGACCGCGCCCAATCCGCGCCGAAGGTGCGCCAAAGGTAAGCCCGTCTACGCCCGTCCGCGCCTGGACCGCGCCCAGCGCCAGACCCCCTGGCCCTCGCGCTGCCCAGCCCTCCCGCATTACCTACGATGCCGCCACCCTCCGAGCCCTTAACCCCGGTCGTGCCCCCAACTGCGTCCAAGCCGCTCCTGGACACACCCATGGACCTTTCTCTTGCTACTCCTGCAAATTCATCGGCACCGACAACATCTCCGCTGCGACCACACCACAGATTCCCGACCCCAACCACCTACAATGCATCATGCTCAGCACCCGCTCGGTCCACAGGCACGCCATTGACCTATGGAATCTTCTAGACACCACCTCTCCGGACGTCGCTTTCCTAACGGAAACATGGATGAACGCTTCCTCCGCCCCAGACATCACCATTGCCATCCCTGAAGACTATAAGATCATTCGCAAGGACCGTACCGGCCAAACAGGAGGAGGAATCGCCATCGTCCATAAGAAATCAATCCACATCTCAACCAGCTCTGACTCCAATCTCGCCAACTCTGAACACCTTCACTTCCAGATCCACATCGACCCCAACACCACACTCAGAGGCACCCTCCTCTACAGACCACCAGGACCCCGCGCAAATTTCAGTGATGACATCACGGACTTCATCACTCCACACGCGCTCCCCTCCAAAGATTACATCCTTCTGGGAGACCTCAACTTTCACCTTGAAAAGAACAACGACCGCAACACCACCACCCTCTTGGACAACCTCGCCAACCTCGGACTTAAACAACTGGTCACTTCCCCCACCCACATAGCAGGTCATACTCTCGACCCTATCTTCACCTCCAGCAACCACGTCTCCTTCAGCCACACCACGGCTCTCCTCTGGACTGACCACAGCTGCGTCCACTTTACCTACAACAAGCCTAAACTCATCAACCACCCCCAACCAACTCTTCAAAGAAACTGGAACAAAATCACCATCGACCAGATCTCCTCATCGCTCCTTCTAAACACCCCAGCCCACTCTTCTAACCCAGACCAAGCCGCCGCCAACTTCACCCTATGGTTATCCAACAGTGCCGACATCCTAGCACCACTGAAAAAACGTCAAAGCAAACCTGGCAACAAGAAGGCCTCATGGTTCAACGATGATCTTAAGAAGTCCAAGAAACTCTGCCGCTCACTTGAGAAGGCCTGGAAAAAAGACCCAACCACCAGCACCAAGGAAGCCTTCAAAAACGCCACCCGCATACACCACCAACTAATCCGAAAGGCCAAAAAAACAGCATTCAAGGATCGACTAGACAACAACGCCCACAACAGCAAGGAACTTTTCAACATCGTCAAGGAATTTACCAATCCCTCAGCCAACTCCAACGACATCACCCCCTCTCAAGCCCTCTGCGACTCCCTGGCTTTATTCTTCCACAACAAAATTGCAGACATCCACAACAGCTTCGACAACCAACCCGGAGACCAACCCACCCAACCATATGCAGAACATCCCCCCCCCTTGAACACCCTTAACGACTGGAACCCAATCTCCACTGAGGACACCATCCGCCTGATGAACTCCATCCACTCAGGATCCCCCACAGACCCATGTCCCCACCACATCTTCAACAAAGCAAACTCCGTCATAGCACCGCACCTCCGAGACGTCATCAACTGTTCCTTCAACTCCGCCACCTTCCCGGAAAGCTGGAAACACGCTGAACTTACCGCCCTTCTGAAAAAACCCACAGCGGACCCCACCGAACTCAAAAATTACCGCCCCATCTCGCTCCTTCCTTTCCCGGCCAAAGTCATCGAGAAAGCTGTCAACAACCAGCTCGCCGCCTTCCTCGAAGCCAAAAAATCCCTCGACTCCTCACAGTCTGGCTTCCGAGCTAAACACAGCACTGAGACCGCCCTCATCGCAGCAACAGACGATATTCGAACTCTACTGGACAATGGAGACACAGTCGCCCTCATCCTCCTCGACCTCTCTGCTGCCTTCGACACAGTCTGCCACAGCACCCTCTTACAACGCCTCAGAAACATCGGAATACAAGGAAAAGCACTGGAATGGATCACCTCGTTCCTCACCGGAAGAACACAGAGAGTCCGCCTCCCACCATTCAAGTCCGAGGCCACTGAAGTCATCTGTGGCGTACCACAAGGATCCTCACTCAGTCCCACCCTCTTCAACGTATACATGAGCCCCCTCGCGGCCATCACCCGCCAACACAACCTCAACATCATCTCTTACGCGGATGACACTCAACTGATCCTTTCTCTCACCAATGACCCCAGCACCGCCAAATCTAACCTACACGAAGGAATGAAAGAAGTCGCCGAATGGATGAAACACAGCCGCCTGAAACTGAACTCAGATAAAACAGAAGTCCTCATCTTAGGTACATCCCCCTCTGCATGGGACGACTCCTGGTGGCCGGAAGCCCTTGGAAAAGCACCCATCCCGACAGACCACGCACGGAACCTAGGCGTTATCCTGGATTCTTCACTTACAATGAACAGACAAGTCAACGCCGTCTCCTCATCCTGCTTCAACATTCTTCGCATGCTCAAAAAAACATTCCGCTGGATCCCCACCGAAACCAGAAAAACAGTCACCCATGCTCTGGTCACGAGCCGACTGGACTACGGAAACACCCTCTACGCAGGTACTACAGCTAAACTCCAGAAAAAACTCCAACGAATACAAAACGCCTCAGCCAGAATCATATTGGACATTCCGCGTAACGAACACATCTCTGGTCACCTAAAAAACCTCCACTGGCTACCCGTCAATAAGAGAATCACTTTCCGACTTCTGACCCACGCACACAAGGCACTCTACGAAATCGGACCAGAATGCCTCAACTCACGACTGTCCTTCTACACCCCCCCCGCCAATTACGATCCTCCAGCCAAGCCCTCGCCACTGTACCTCGCATCAACAAGACCACCATGGGAGGTCGTTCCTTCTCATACCTGGCGGCCAAAACATGGAACTCACTTCCCACTTACCTTCGCCTTACCCAGAACCACCTAGCATTCAGAAAGCAACTTAAAACGTGGATATTCGACAAGTAATCCTCCTCCCCACCCTAAGCGCCTTGAGACCCTCTGGGTATGTAGTGCGCTATATAAATTCTATGACTTGACTTGACTTGGATGCCCCTTACTTTTTTATCCTGTATTTAACACCATTCTCAGACTACGAGCAATTAAATCCTTCCATAAAACCTTTTGATGATGAATTCAGTCAATCCCTGTTTTATTTATCAGTTCGAAACATTGAAAGAACTAGTTTATCATCCCCCAAATAAACATCTTTCTTGTCCAGTTTTTTCAGTCTTCTGTAGTTCTCATCCATTAACACTAGTATCACATTCTACCTAACCTTCAACCTAAGTATTTGTTTTTCAGTGATACTGCAAGTGCACATTCAGTTTTACCGTAATCACCATTTACATCTTCCATAGCCCTAAATCAACCAATCAATCAATCAATAAAGCAAATTTATAAAGCGCGCTACTCACCCGCTAGGGTCTCAAGGCGCTGGGAGGGGGGGGGGATCCGCTACTGCTCGAATAGCCAGGTCTTGAGTTGTTTCCTGAAGGAGAGATGGTCCTGGGTCAGCCGTAGGTGGATGGGGAGGGAGTTCCATGTCTTGGCCGCCAGGTAGGAGAAGGATCTTCCTCCAGCGGTGGCTCTGCGAGTACGTGGGACGGTGACGAGGGCGAGGCTGGTCGAGCGGAGCTGGTGGGTGGGTGTGTAGAATGTGAGGTGGTTGTTGAGGTACTTGGGGCCCAAGTCATGAAGAGCCTTGTGTGCGTGGGTGAGGAGTCTGAACGTGATTCTCTTGCTGACGGAGAGCCAGTGCAGGTCTCTCATGTGGGTAGAGATGTGGTTGTGGCGGGGATGTCCAGGATGAGTCGTGCGCAGGCATTCTGTGTGCGCTGGAGTCTTTTCTGTATTTTGGCCGTGGTTCCCTCGTAGAGGGTATTCCCGTAGTCCAGTCGGCTGGTGACGAGGGCCTGGGTGACCGTCTTCCTGGTTTCGGTGGGGATCCACCGGAAGATCTTTCGGAGCATGAAAGGGGTGTTGAAACAGGATGACGAGATGGCGTTGACTTGTTTGGTCATCGTGAGGGAGGAGTCCAGGATGAACCCCAGGTTGCGTGCGTGATCCGTTGGCTTGGGGGCGGTACCCAGGGCAGGGGGCCACCAGGAGTCGTCCCAGGTGGAGGGGGATGATCTGCAACGTCTTTCATTCCTTCCTGTAGGCTTCCTGTAGGCTGGCCCTGGAGGTGGCGAGGTCGTTGGTTAGATCACTAACATACAAATTTAATAATTCATGTTGCAAAAAATAATTGCCAAATATGACTGAATAGGAGTGAGGTGGCACAAGAAAGACCCTCAAAACAGGATATCAGCAGTACTACCCTTTCATGATTGCAAGCCCCAGACAAAATTCTAGTGGTCTTCTTTGCCCCCTTTTTCTTTTTGCCTATTATAGCTTATTAAATATTGGAAACAAGCAAGGGAGGATATATTAGGCAGCAGTCAATGGTCTTATGGACCTTCCGAGATCAATTTATGAAGAAAAAAGACGGCCCCGGTGCTACAGACTTTTTCCTTTATGATATTGCTTTATTTTACTTTCCCTTTTTGAGCTGCCCGTGTCTTTTTGTTTTTTATTCTCCTCTTTAGAGTTTTGCTGAAGGGACTGGTTATTTATTCTCCAGTCATTTTTCTGCCCTGATCATTACTTTGACTTGAAGTACCATTTTGGATAGTAAGTGATTTCAAATTTGCCGCTCAGATCGTGAGATTATGATCAGAGTTAGATGTTGTTTTTTCTAAAAGCATCATAATTGATTCGAGAATTCTTTGGAGAACTTACATGGGTTCGAAAAAATACATATAATCTCCTGCAAGATGAAAAGAAGTGTTTACTGGGAATTCAGGTGAGTAAGAGAGGTCTTCAAAAAGCGCAGGTTCGTCTCTACTATTGAAAAGCACAAGTATTTCTTTTGAGGTTTTATTCCTATTTGTACATGTTAACAGACTGATATCTATATCAGGCAAACTATGGCTCATGGTTTCTCTTCAATAGTTGATGTAACTGGACATATGTTCGAAGGGGAATACGTTTCTATCAACTGGAGTTAGTGGGGCTTTGGACTGAGGAACATTCTGAATAACTGCGGTAGAAGTGATTTCCTAACAGGGGGGATCTGCAACACTTCTCTTCTGGACTTTTATGGTTACAGTTTCTGTTACAGGAAATTTTAACTTGGGAAACAATTCTGGAATAGATGCAAGGCCTTCTAGCGAGCCAATGTTGAGTATTTTTCCCTGCTCTCTTTTCCTCTTTGTGCTGCAGTTTACTTTTTCATCTGGGTAAAATAGTTTCTAAGATTTTGGATTGTTATAATGTCTTTTTTTATTGGCTAAATGACTTGCCTCCCTTCAGAGAGAAGATTAGTATACTTTGAGCAAGCCAGAAGATCAGATGCCTGAGTCTATGGTTAGCCGCACATTTTAGGTAATAATCCAGTGGTGGGAAATGGGCAAGTATAGTCTCAAATTCAGTGCTAAAATTAGCGAGAACCGAAAATATTTCAGGCGAAGTAACAAAAGACCCGCCAGAAAACTACTCCCCTCTATTGTTTTCAGCAATACCCTCTTTCATCAACAGTCTCGGAGTTTATATTTGAATTTTGAAGAAAGATTTCTACAAGCACGTTTTCGGTAATAGTAAGCCAAAGATAATAGGCATGAAGTTAACTCATCTTTGTCCTGGGTGGCCAGCACACACTTTAAAAATGCCCAACCAAGCCATATTCACCAGTATTTGTCCAGGCAGAAACAAAATTAAATAGTATTGATCAGTCTTGATCCCAGACCTGGGCCCACCATGGTCTGCCACAGCCCCTTGCGGGCTCACATTGCGCTGTGTGCCCATTGCTTGGCTCACTACAATGGCACAGCAGCGATGGCGCAGCAGACCCATGCTTGTAGAGGCGCATGCGCACAGGAGGCAAAACGGTCAGAGAACCAGCTTACAAGAGCGCGACTTTGCCAGTAGAGCGGGCTGCAAGCCGCAGCGGGCTTTTCCGAAACAGCGGCTGGCACAGGCAAAAGATGGGGAGGTTCTCCTGGTGTGCCGTAGTTTGCGTGTGCATCTCCAGACTGAGCAGCACTACCTGTAGGTAGGTACGAGCACAATCAGGAATTGAAGGAGAGGTGCCTTGTACTGCCAACTAGTACACTCAATATAATGTCCTTATACTCCTTTTTATCAGAGAAGTTCTACATATAACGAAAACGATTTTCTTCTATTATTGTAAGAAATTGGGTTATTATTTGGGGTGGATGGCAGCCAACTTCAAGGAATATTCACAAACCTCGTCTGAGTGAAACCTCTAAGTAAATAAATTAACCTGAGCTGAATCCCCTGATAGATATGGCACAGAGCAAACAGGCTTAAATTAGTATATAAAGTAGTTATGCAATACTAAAACTTTAATAAAGTTAAAATGGAAAACAATAATAATTGTAAACAGATTTAGAATAATAAAGTAACATTTAATAAACAAAATGACACCAAAATGACAAACATTCAATAAGGAAAACTAGAGAGCGGATTTTTTTTAACCTCTTAAGTAGAAATAGAGCCAAGAAAAAGTAAAGCACCAATGACAGTCAATAGTCGTGGTAGATTTGGACCAACGTGTAATTTCAGGCTGACCGCAATGGAGCTTCGGTTGGATACAGAAAGTCAATTGCTTCCAGTAAAAGTTTGAAAAAGATTCTCAGTTTCACTGGTCTTTAGGGAATTGTTTCCAAACTTTGCACACTTTCTTCCAATGCACAAGCAACCACAGATTACACCAATGAATCTCCCAGGACATCAAGGTAGGCACTTATAGACTTACAGGGGTGTCTGGCAGAGCAGTCCAGGTCCAGTTGCCACTGGTTGTCATGTCGCCATGCCTGACCCTGGGATACAGCCAGGACAGGCAGGGCAGGAAAAGGGAAGAGGATGAGCGGAGGCAAGGAGAGGGAAATAAAGACGTGTGTGCCCCGAGCTGCTGATCTCCATATGGCTCTTGGGGCCAGGGATAGGAAAACTGGCAACACGGATGGGATTGTGAACCCACCCTACCTGTCACCCGCAACGGAAAAGAAAAAAAAAAGGGAGGAAGAGCGCGCTGCCGCGACCGCATCGCGGAGTGTTTCTGCAGCCAAAAAGGGCGCGTGTGACTGGTTGACTCGCTGAAGCAGCCCGTGACCCCGCTGAGAGGCAACGCTTGAAGCCAGGGGTAAGCCAGCCTAAAGGAATGCCTGTGAAGATACTGCACCAGCGTCACTCCGGTGGCCATCTTAAAGTCTGGCAAAGTGCATTGGCCAAGCCTAGTCCCTAGCCCGGCGGCCATTTTAGGGTCAGGCGACCCATGAACAAAGCTGCTCCAGAGCCTGCCAACAGTATTACTGATTTATGAGATTAACAAAGGTCCAAAGCTCATTTGTAATAACATGCAAAATAATAAACACAGGCTTTAAATAAGAACTGCGTCTTTTTTTACTCCAATATCCAGCCAGACAAGGAGATGTTTATTTCAAAAGATTTTGGAATTGTTTGCAAATTTTGGAAGTGGACCAACCCACAGATGACTGGGCACAAGCCTGTACCGAGACCAAGGGGGAAGAACAGTAAAAAGGAAAAGTAACAAGGAAAAATAACAGGCAAACAGTTTGGAGAAAAGGTGGCTCACAGTACATTCAAATATTATGTAAGCTCTAACCAACAGTAACTGCCACACATATCATAAACATAAGAGGAAACAGTTATGTGAGAACAGTCGACGTAACGTTTCGATCCCTATCTCCAAAATACACTTGGGATCATCTTCAGGACTACAATATATAATTTTGCCTGTTTGAGGTTATATCAGCCCTAGCAGTCCGCGAGAGTACGGTCACAATGTGCAGGGTTCAGACTGGGAGGCTTCGGGGAATCTGGGGCGCCTGGCTTGATGCGTGGGGCCGCCTCCCAATGTACCCGAAGAATGACGGGTAGGTCCAGATCAAGGATCAAAAATTTGACCTGCGCACAGAGGCAATTAATGCATCGTTTGGATAGGACACGCCAGATGAAGCGAGCCTGAGCCGTGCGCTCCGTAATGTTAATGCTTTCAGGCAACAAATGGGTCCCGCATAATAGCTATGTTCTTATTTAAAGCCTGTGTTTATTATTTTGCATGTTATTACAAATGAGCTTTGGACCTTTGTTAATCTCATAAATCTAATTACCCGAGGTCCTTTCCTACCTATACAGGTTCCCTTGTTCAATATACCACCACCAACAGTATTACTGAGGCACACAGACGCCACAGAGGCCTGCTTGAGCCACATTGCACCCCACCATGTTCACAGAGCCTGACCCCACACAACCAGCAGTGCCTGGTCCTGCGCAAAATGCCCTGCAGCCTGGACCATTGTTCTTGGGGGCATCATTCCTATGCCCTCCTGAGGCTCTAATGCTGACATCTGGGTACATCATGGGCCCTACATGGAAAAACCGGCTTGAAAATTTCATAAAAGGGTCACAAGTCTGTGACCCCAACCAAAAACTCATCGCCCTACCAAACCTTGTGGGGAAAGACGTCAGACAGATCATCAAACAACTACCCACAGCCAATGCTGCGTTCAATGAGGATATGAGGGAAGCCCTAAATAGGAAGTTCCTCCCCCCAGAAACCCTGGACTTTGAGAGTTACATGTTCAATCGCGCATCCCAAGAGCGAGACAAGCCCATGGGCAACTTCATCTCCCGCATCAAACGCTTGGCTCGATACTGTGAATTTGATAACTTCAACACAGAAGATGCACTTTGCCTACGCATCATCGAAGGGTGTCAATCTGAGTCACTGCGTTGTCGACTGCCAAAGAAGCAATACTCTCTCGACAAGATAGAAGAACTTACCCGCATCAATGACTAAGCCGAAGAACATGCAAAGTTGATGGAAGCCAGTAAAGCTGAGAAAAGGAAACAAGCTCTCCGAGTACAATATCACAACGAACCGAGATGCCGTTCAGATCATCGCAAAACTGGAAAACTTACAAGGCCACCTTGCACGAAGTCTCCCCACAACGGGACCAAGAGCGGTCATCCCCGGAGACAACCACCACAGTGCTATCGGTGTGGCCAGAACTACCCCTAATAGCCCTAATGCCCCACCATGAGTCAACAATACCACCAATGTGGAAGAGACAATCACTTTGAAGCTGTTTGCCAAACCCGTTGCTCAGAGATGAAACAGAACACGGGATCCCGTCACCACGTGAGGGCTGTGCAAGGACGGAGAGACCACTCAACCTGCTCGCCAAGGTCAAGCGCCCAGTCAGTCAGCTCATACAGATCACAGCGGTCTACATCTAGAGAATCATCCTCCCTCACCACCATATCGCAAGACAGTGTTGAGTACGTGTGTATGGTGGTGGACCCAGACAGACTAAAGAAGTACCCGCGACTAAATATTCGAAAAAGAAGCCACTCCACCAAATTTATTCTAGACACCGGCGCATCACTCAATTACATCTGCCCCACTAAATACCAGAGCATGAATCCAGCGGCAGTAAGAGTGTACACGTGGATGTCTAGAGAACCACTGCCATGCCTGGGACAATTTCACACTACACTAACATACAAAGACATGCAAATTCAAGCACAAATTCACTTGATTGAAGGCTCCGAAGCAGCAGACTGCCGCCTCAGTTTGTCAACAGCAGAACGCCTGAAGTTTGTTGAGATCCTGTACCAGGTGGACGACTCGCCAGATATTGTTAACAACTTCCCGAAACTGTTCAGTGGCCTAGGGATGTTAGCTCACTTCAAGGTCAAACTGCATATCAACAAGCAAGTAACACCAGTAGCGCAGCATCACAGGAAGGTGCCATTCCACTTGCAACAATCGGTAGATGACGAACTCCAAGACCTGCTAAGGGCGGATATCATAGAACTATCAACCGGACTCACTCCATGAGTGTCGCCTGTCGTAGACGTGCCCAAGAGAGGTCAGGACAACAAGGTACATGTGACATGATCACGGGCTTAACGGAGCAACAGTTTTCTCGAAACTCGATGTCAACAAGGGGTACCATCAACTTGAGTGGCATGAATAATTGAGGCACATCACTACATTTACCACCCACCAAGGACCTTTTAGATATAAACGCCTCAACTTCGGAATATCGTTGACGGCTGAGATCTTTCAGGAGGCTGTTCGGCGAGTAATTCAAAACATCCCAAACGCATTCAACTACAGCGACGACATCCTGGTGTTTGAGGAGACCCAGAAAGATCATGATAAAGCACTCAACCGGGTTTGCCATGCCTTGCTCAACGCGAAACCCACACTCAGCCAAGACAAATGTGAGTTCCTTAAGTCAACCCTTAAATTCTACGGCCACGTCTTCTGAAAGGAAGCCATGAGACCCGACCCTGAGAAGGTATCCACACTATCAGACACTCCAAAACCACATGACGTCAGTGACCTCCGCTCATTCCTAGGCATGGCTTGTTACTGCGCCCGTTACATCAAAGTCTATGCAACCATCAGCTACCCGCTATGAGAACTGACGTGTCAAGGGCAAAGTTTCCAGTGGTCAGCCAAATGTGAACAAGCCTTCAACAAAATCAAGGCAGCGATGAGTTCAGCTACCCATCTAGCCTACTTCAACACCAAGTGCAAAAAAGAAATCACGGTAGATGCCAAACCCATGGGGTTGGGTGCAATTCTGGCACAGTATGATGATGAAGCCATCTCAGTCTCACCGACACAGAAAAAGCATACTCCCAACTGGAAAAAGAGAGCCTTGCGATTGTGTGGGCATGTGAGCATTTTCATCTTTTTGTATATGGCAAACACTTCACACTTATCACCGATCACCAATCACACTTATCACCGATCACCAAGCTCTGATAATTATCTTCAGAACCCCCGGGCGAAGATGCCCCCCGTGGATTGAACGCTGGGGAATTCGCTCATAGGACTACACCTACACTATCATTCACAAACCGAGGAAGGCAGAAAACCCGGCAGACTACATGTCACGACATCCACAAACCCTGACACTGGTGTCGACACTCTGTAGCTGAAGAATACCTGCATTTTGTCATCAACCAACCCTGGCCACCGGCTGTCCCACTAGAGGTCATCATTGAAGCATCCGCCAAAGATGCCACAATTCAAAACATCATGTACTGGATCCGTACCAACTCGTGGAGACACTTAGATGAGCCAAACATGAGTGATGCCATCAACACTCAAGAACTTTGGCATTCAAACACGTCAAGGATAAACTCTCCACCAGCACCAATGGCCTACTACTAAGAGACCGAAGGATTGTAATCCCTCAGCAATTAAGACAAGGAACCGGCAACCTGGCACATGAAGGACATCGAGGAGTGGTGGTCACGAAAAAAGTGCTACAAGAGTGCGTCTGGTTCCCGTCCCTTGACAAGATGGTAGAAGCCACACACCAAGACTGCCCTCACTGTCGGACGAGATGAACCACATGCCCCTCTGCAGATGTCAGACCTCCAGACGGATGTATGACGTTACAACGCATACTTTTACAACGTATACCATTACAACGAATTTTTTACAACGCAAAAACCATTACAACGCATGTATTTACAACGCATGTTTTTACAACGCAGGTACCTTTACAACGCATACCATTACAACGTAAGTATTGGTAAGTATATATTAATTTTTTTAATTTGAATTTATTTAATATTTATATAATTTAATTTAATTTAATTTAATTTCATTTAATTTAAATTAATTATATTAAATTATATTAATTAAATATATTATTTAATTTAATTTAATATATATTAATTTTTTTAATTTAAATTAATTATATTTATTATTATTTCATTTAATGTAATTTAATTTAATTTAATTTAATTTAAATTAATTATATTAAATTATATTAATTAAATATATTTTTTAATTTAATTTAATATATATTAATTTTTTTAATTTAAATTAATGAAATTTAATATTATTTAATTTAATTTAATTCATTTTCATTTAATTTAATTTAATTTCATTTAATTGATTTAATTTAAATTTAATTTATTTAATTTATATTTAATTTAATTTTATTTTATTTTTAACTTGTATCCCTGTACCCCAAAAACAAAAAATGACCCTAAACCCTAAAAATACCCCTTAACCCAAAACCCAAAACTGACCCTGAACCCTAAAAATACCCCTTTACCCAAAAACTGAAAATTGACCCTGAACCCTAAAAATACCCCTTTATCTAATAACTGAAAACTGACCCTGAACCCTAAAAATACCCCTTTACCCAAAAACTGAAAACTGACCCTGAACCCTAAAAATACCATTTTACCCAAAAACTGAAAACTGACCCTGAACCCTAAAAATACCCTTTTACCCAAACTGAAAACTGACCCTGAACCCTAAAAATACCTTTTTACCCAAAAACTGAAAACTGACCTTTAACTCTATAAATACCCCTAAAAAAAAAAAAACATATAACATTTTAAATATAATTATAAAAATACCCCTAAAAAAAAACAAACATATAACATTTTAAATATAATTATATACTTACCAATACTTACGTTGTAATGGTATGCGTTGTAAAGGTACCTGCGTTGTAAAAACATGCGTTGTAAATACATGCGTTGTAATGGTTTTTGCGTTGTAAAAAATTCGTTGTAATGGTAGTTCGTTGTAAAAGTTGCGTTGTAAAGGTTGTTTCCCCCTCCAGACAGCGTATGGCAACAAGTAGCTGTCGACTACTTTGGCCCGCTAAAGTTGCGAAAATACATCCTCGTCATTATGGATGAGTACTCACGCTTCCCTATCGCTCACCAAATCTCCTTCACTAAAGTGACTGCTGTCATACTTGTCATCGACGAAGCATTTGCTGCATGGGGAAACCTTTTAATGGACAGGAATTTGCAGAGTTGCGAAACACCTGAATTTCAAGCACCAGAAAATCACTCCCCTGGGGCCCCAGGCCAACGGGATGGTGAAACGTTTTATGGGGACCATTAAAAAGACAAGAACGATGCCGCACAGCACCACAAATCAATGCCCTGCCACTCTAATGCTCGGACGAATCCCATGCACCATAATCCAGACTGCAGACGCTGTCACACAATCCAGAATCGTGACCAAGGACCATGAGACCCTGGTAGAACTTGATTGCACTAAGAGAGCAAAAATGAAAGAATATGCCGATCACCGCAGCCATGCAAAGATGTCCGACATCCATGAAGGAGACTGGGTGCTGGTGAGACAGGACAGGAAAACCAAAGCGAACATCCTCTACTACCCTCACCCACTGCAAGTAACAAGAAGGAAGGGGACCATGATTACAGCTGAATCTGGAGTCAAGAGGACAACCAGAAACGTATTGCACTTAAAAAAATGCAACCCTACTGCTTACGCCCAAGCCCGAGAGCCTGACTGGAACACAGACTCGTCAAGTCAGGAGGAGAACCACAGCCAGGAATACAGACAAATGTCGGAAGACGGCATAAAGAATAGAGGCCCATGCAACCGACCACAAATCAGCCGACCACGAAGAACAATTCGAAGACCTACTCGACTTATTGAGGAACTCTGAAAGACACTTTCAACACTAACAATACAAAGGGGGGAGATGTCATGTTGCCATGCCTGACCCTGGAATACAGCCAGGACAGGCAGGCAGGAAGGGGAAGAGGAGGAGCGGAGACTGGGAGAGGGAAAAAGGTAGTACACGTCAGGGCAAGAGGAAATAAAGACGTATGTGCCCGGAGCTGCTGATCTTCGTGTGGTTTTTAGGGTCAGGGATAGGAAACTGGTCAGCTGGGTACTATCAGAAAAAGGCCTCTTGCAACATGTCGCCTCCCCCAAGTCACACTGGAGGTCAGCCAATTGAATCTTGAAGTACATTTCTTTGTCCTGGGACAAGAGGGAGCAAGTTCATTCCTTTAGTGCTCCTCTTGGGTTACAGACAGCAGTTGCTGTCCTCTTTTTTCCCATCTTCTTCAGGTCCAGAAAGTGTTTTGAAGAGATGCCTTGGAATGGCTATATTTAAGGGCCTCAAAATGATACCAGTTGGGCCTATTGGAGGTGGTTGGACCACCAAGCTGTCATTACAATGCATTTGTATACATAGAATACCAACCGCAGCAGTCCCACCAACTCCAAAAGGAAATTTTGATCGCAGTGAAGTTATAAAGAACCAATGCCGCTAGTTGGAGAGCAGACCGGTTTATGAAGCGCCACCAAATTACAATATGTCTTTCCGACGAGCCGACTGTGGCAGTCCAACCAACTGATCAAAGCTGGTTCAAAGGGAGGGATATCAGGCCAATATTCTCCTGTACACAGCTGCTCAAATCCTGTGACAACATGGAGCCTATTGCACATGTCCTGCCACTGCTGTACTTGTTCAATGATGCCCAAAATCCACACCATTATGGACGCAACCGCTGGTAAGTGTCACACCTAGCCATGTACATGGAATCCCCAGCAAATCCATGCACCACCAAGTAAAAACAGGGACGTAGCTTGCTCTGTTTGATTGGGGGGGGGTGAGCAGCATGTTTCCAAGTCATCATGCTGGGACATCTTGCCAATACATATTTCATGAGAAGCAGGACATGAGTGGGCCTAAAAGGACTGTGGAAAGAGAGAGTAATGAGAGTTGTGTACCAGGGATTGAAGGGGTCTGGGGTCTGCCGGTGGTTAGAACAGGCAGGTCAAAAAAGCAGATACAGAGACGGTCCCATCAGACTCTCCATATTTTCCCTCACCCTCAGAGTGCGAAATAAATTCAACTCTGTAGCAGTACCACCTTCCACTGCCATAGATGTAACTGCCAAGAGACTCATAATACACCATTCCCAGTGATGTCAGATCAGAACTGAAACATTATCATAATATTGTGGAAAGAAGTCACAGGTGTTGCTCCAATAACTAATGCAAATAACATCTATTCGCAAATCCATTAGTCTTGACATCTTGTAGGTGCAATGTAACTCTTTAAATCAGATAACTGGATGCTGTGCAATGACAGAAGAAGGAATATATTGTTTGTGAGAGACAATATGTGAATCAGAGATGTATAGCTTACATGCTTGTAAGCCACACCATCATGTACATCATCCATGCCCCTGTTAAGGACCCCCCAGTACAGTCATCTCAATCAAAGTCCTCCTCTGAAGAACAAGAAAAACACAAAGAAACACAAAATTCACAACACAGCACAAGTCCACTACAACATAGAAGACAGAGCGTGTGTGTATGTGTCAGTGTGGGCAGGTTAAACATCCCTGGAGAAAATCTACAGACACTACACATCAGCTGACTGAAAGCACTCCTATCCAACTTGTCCCAAACAATACATCAATTATGGGGTTATGACAATAAATACAACCCTACTGGAGCCACAGCACTGTGGATAAGTCTAGTTGGGTTGTATCCCTGGTGCAAACATATTTTGTGGGTCCCTAATGTAATGTAATAATAAAATAATGTAATGTGTATACTTGTAAAGCACCAAAGCTAAGAAGTACCTCTGATCAGACCTATATTACTTTCTCAGTGATAATCTTCACACTATCTTTCAAAGAGGATGCTATATGCAAGAAAGAGACATTTAATTTATTTAAACATTATTTTTATTTTTCTCATTTGTACCATTCGATTTATATTTTTTATCATAAATACATAATACTTTGTTTACATATAAAAAAGATTTGAGTGCCACGTTCTGTGAATCAAGATGAGCAAAACATGATTATACGTGAAAGAATGAACCCCAAACTAATCATCTCATCCTAATATCATTCATTCCATCAAACATACTGCTACACTCACTACCCAGTCTAAAAGGACAAATTGGACATGGTTTACAAAAAACACACTAAACAGACACTAAGCTGTTTTTGAGAGACCCCTATGAATTACTTTGAGAAAGAAAAAAGTCCTGAGAGCTAATCACTTTTTGATTTGAACATTATTACACATAGTTGCTTCTTTCTCTGTACATATGACAAAATGATTTTCAGCGTGAGGGTCTTAGATGCGTACGGCCTACGTACGTTTCGGTGACTGCTGCTATTTAAATGACCTTCTTTAGGGCCAAAAAAAAACTAGACAACATATAACTACATACACCAACAATTAAAATCAGGGGGTTCTTGAATTTCTGAAAATAAAGAACATTTCATAGTACAAATTAATTACATGTCTTTTAATGCATCCTTATAACAAATCATCCTATTAAATAGACATAATTGTAAGTTACTTTACATGCTATAGTGTTAAATGACAGGTAGAACCTATCACTAGGACATGTACAGCAAGAGAGCCCATAGCGAGAAAGGAGGGACACCCGGTGTTTTTTGGTGCATAATAAGTTTGGTATACATGCAAAGAAAAAAGTTAAAAGTTAGGAAGTATACCGTAAAAAGTAGGAAGAAATTTTAAGATGATTGAAATTAAATCATTATCCAAAGGAATAATCCTAATTTTTAATTATTTAGAGTTGGGATATGGTGGGTTACCTTTATTTAATAGTAGCGGTGGAGAAAGATCCCAAACTGTCTGATATGGTGAGAAACTCAGTTTATCGTTATCCATATGATTAATGCATCTAAAAGGAGCATTAGCGGTCATGAGACATTGTTTTAGCTAACATAAGTTCACATATAGGAGTAGAGCTCATAGGAAAGTACCTTTGTAAGAAATGAGTCCAGTCTTTGTTTGGGTTTCTGAATGCGGCACGCGGACATGTTCCTCACTGGGTTTCCTTATTAATTTAAGTACTTTAGGTGGTTCGTCCTAGGGATGTGTGATGACATATGTTAGTATACGTTTGTGTCTTTTTAGGGACTACATTATCTAAGGGACTAAGCAATACATAGACTTTTGTATTTACCTGATATTTTTTGCCCGTTAGCATAAAGAATGAGGCACGGTCGGGCTGTCCTTCCTGGCCTAATTGTGAAAGTGGCCGGTGTCGGTAAGTCACATCACCATCTGAGAAATATAATAAAATATAGTGAACCCAGATTTGTTTATACAGTATGAGTAACTAATTTGCACGGGTATAATAGAGACTGCATAACAATCAGTAACAGTACTGAGAGGGTGCTTGTAATGTGCTCTAGTAAGCCGACCCGTGTTGCCTCTGGTGTTGGTCGCCATTTATGAGTGGGTACGGGTAAAAATGTTTTGTCTAAAATGAGGTGCGCACCGTGTGTTCCTGCCCTCACGCAATGTCTCGAGGTCAGGTAGTGATCTAGTACGACTGCGGTCTGCTATCTGCTTTCCCATATTCGCATATAGTTTTTCTACAGCCATCACACAGACTTGTGCTTTGCAGGAGATTTATGAAGAATAATGCAAAGCAAAAATTGAAACGAGATGAATGTTAACAAGTCTGTACGTATATTGCGCGTTACGGTGTATACGTTGGGCATTTACATTGAAGTTTCTGGGGAACGCGCTAGTGCTTTGCGGAAGAATAATAAAGAATATTAAAAAATGCAAAGCAAAAATCGAAGCGAGATGATTATTAACGAATATGTTAGCGCAACGGTGCATACGTTGAGCATTTGCCTAAAACTTTCTAGGGTGTTGCGCCGGTGCGAGGTTATCTGTTAAGAGATCTTACCGATATTGGTCCACTGCCAATCATCTACAGGGGGTCCTCTGGTATGCGTACCGCTACGGAGCAAATGACTCTCTCTGGGTAGTATATAAAGGTTTTCACTGTTGGAGAGAACGCTGTGCTTCAGGTGTTGATAATTGACCTACATAGTATAACCTGTTTGGCAACAGCGTAGAAGGACTGCTGTTACTCATTCTATCAGAGTTCTAGTGAGAGATAGAGGTAGGACTATCCTGGCAACGAGATACTGTTGGTTTGCTATATTTAAGATGGCCGCCATATAGTTTGTGCAAATCCCAAATATATGGCAAGATTTTTCACTATGCAGGGTAAAGTTGGGAGAAACATGGTTGATGGAGGGTGGAGGGTCAGTAGTGTTTTTGTGTGTCTTGGGGACACCATGTAAGGCTGGAACTACTGGGTTAATTTTTATTAGGAAATCCATCTCTTTTTGACAGATGTATCCTTCTGTGAATGCTCTGTTTACTGTTTCCTCTATTTCTTCTCTCAAAGTGCTAAGAGCTCTCCTAGTGGTCTTTTTATAGTGCTCTTCGATGTTTAACATTTGATGGATCTTGTTAGAGTAATGGGCTGTGTCCATAACTACTATCCCTCCAGCTTTGTCGCAGGGTTTGATTGTTATGTCTGTATTTTCTTGTAGCTGTTTGAGTGCTTGCCTTTCTGTTACCTCCAAGTTTGTTTGGGGTTTCAGTATATATTTGAGAATTCTATCTAGTTCTTTCAGGACACTTTTCTCAAAGATGCCTACTTCAGGACCCACCATGTCGTGGGTGTAAAGGTAGTGGGTGGTTTGCGCCCCGAGAGATTTTCTTCTTCCTCTCTATTTTCAATGTTATCAAAATACTTCCTCAGCCTTATTTTTCTAAAAAAAGAAAAAATATCTTGAGTTATTTTAAATTTATTGGCTGTAGCACTAGGAACAAAGGAAAGCCCTTTGCTAAGGACCTCAATTTCTTCAGATGACAGAGTATGTGTGGACAGATTGAAAATGGGAATGGTGGTGTGATTTCCCAATCCTATTGTTTCCAATATTGTTGTCTCCTGGTTTTTACATAGGGCTGAAGATGTGGAGGGTTCGGCTGTGGATATTGGTTCGGGTTCGCACCCCGAAATCGAGGTCTCCCCCTGCCTCTGCCTCTCGACAAAAAAGGCTGCCTGGGACCTCTGTTAAATCTACCTGAAAATTGTCCTCTTTGATTGCTGTTTTGGTAGCCATAGTCAAATTCAGGAAAAGTGAATGCCCCCATGGTATCACACTACATACAATATGGCCACACTGAAAGAGATATGCGGTGGCTTATCTTAGAGCGAATCCATGCCATCCCTGGCAAAGACATAACCAACCGTAGAAAGCAGCGTGAAACCTACTGGATTTACAATCTTGACACTGTACGTCATGGCCACAATGAAGACATATCGTGGATTGTGACAGCTTAGTGCTACCCACGTTTAAGATATTACTTGATACTAGTAGAACAATAAGATGACTGTAGTTTCAAACTAAATCCAAAATCTCAGAAAGCTGTATAATATATTGACGAACCGTAAGAAATCGACAACCTCCTGTGATTTAATAGTTGGCCCTAAGATGTGCAGAGAATGTAATTATCAACCATGTTTCTCCCAACTTTACCCTTCACACTGAAAAATCTTGCCATATATTTGGGATTTGCACAGACTATATGGCGGCCATCTTAAATATAGCAAACCAACAGTAACTCGTTGCCAGGATAGTCCTACCTCTATCTCTCACTAGAACTCTGATAGAATGAAAGCACTCCTTCTACGCTGTTGCCAAACAGGTTATACTATGTAGGTCAATTATCAACACCTGAAGCACAGCATTCTCTCCAACAGTGAAAAGCTTTATATACCACCCAGAGAGAGTCATTTGCTCCGTAGCGGTACGCATACCAGAGGAACCCCTGTAGATGATTGGCAGTGGACCGATATCGGTAAGATCTCTTAACAGATAACCTCGCACCAGCGCGCCACCCCAGAAAGTTTTAGGCAAATGCTCAACGTATGCACCGTAGCGCTAACATATTCGTTAATAATCATCTCGCTTCGGTTTTTGCTTTGCATTTTTTATTATTCTTTATTAATCTTCCGCAAAGCACTAACGCGTTTCCCCAGAAACTTCAATGTAAATGCCCAACATATACACCGTAACGCGCAATATACGTACAGACTTGTTAACATTCATCTCATTTCAATTTTCGCTTTGCATTATTCTTCAGAAATCTCCTGCAAAGCACAAGTCTGTGTGATGGCTGTAGAAAAACTATATGCGAATATGGGAAAGCAGATAGCAGACCGCAGTCGTACTAGATCACTACCCGACCTCGAGACATTGCGTGAGGGCAGGAACACACGGTGCGCACCTCATTTTAGACAAAAAATTTTTTCCCGTACCCACTCATAAATGGCGGCCAACACCAGAGGCAACACGGGTCGGCTTACTAGAGCACATTACAAGCACCCTCTCAGTACTGTTACTGATTGTTATGCAGTCTCTATTATACCCGTGCAAATTAGTTACTCATACTGTATAACCAAATCTGGGTTCATTATATTTTATTATGTTTCTCAGATGGTGATGTGACTTACCAACACCGGCCACTTTCACAATTAGGCCAGGAAGGACAGCCCGACCTTGCCTCATTCTTTATGCTAACGGGCAAAAAATATCAGGTAAATACAAAAGTCTATGTATTGCTTAGTCCCTTAGATAATGTAGTCCCTAAAAAGACACAAACGTATACTAACATATGTCATCACACATCCCTAGGACGAACCACTTAAAGTACTTAAATTAATAAGGAAACCCAGTGAGGAACAGGTCCGCGTGCCGCATTCAGAAACCCAAACAAAGACAGGACTAATTTCTTACAAAGATACTTTCCTATGAGCTCTACTCCTATATGTGAACTTATGTTAGCTAAAACAATGTCTCATGACCGCTAATGCTCCTTTTAGATGCAGAAATCATATGGATAACGATAAACTGAGTTTCTCACCATATCAGACAGTTGGGGATCTTTCTCCACCGCTACTATTAAATAAAGGTAACCCACCATATCCCAACACTAAATAAATAAAAATTAGGATAATTCCTTTGGATAATGATTTAATTTCAATCATCTTAAAATTTCTTCCTACTTTTTACGGTATACTTCCTAACTTTTAACTTTTTTCTTTGCACGTATACCAAACTTATTATGCACCAAAAAACACCGGGTGTCCCTCCTTTCTCGCTATGGGCTCTCTTGCAGTTTATGTCCTAGTAATAGGTTCTACCTGTCATTCAACACTATAGCATGTAAAGTAACTTACAATTATGTATATTTAATAGGATGATTTGTTATAAGGATGCATTAAAAGAAATTTAATTAATTTGTACTATGAAATGTTCTTTATTTTCAGAAATTCAAGAACCCCCTGATTTTAATTGTTGGTGTATGTAGTTATATGTTGTCTGGTTTGTTTTTGGCCCTAAAGAAGGTCATTTAAATAGCAGCAGTCACAGAAACGTACGTAGGCCGTACGCATCTAAGACCCTCACACTGAAAATCATTTTGTCATATGAACAGAGAAAGAAGCAACTATGTGTAATAATGTTCAAATCAAAAAGTGATTAGCTCTCAGGACTTTTTTCTTTCTCAAAGTAATTCATAGGGGTCTCTCAAAAACAGCTTAGTGTCTGTTTAGTGTGTTTTTTGTAAACCAGGTCCAATTTGTCCTTTTAGACTGGGTAGTGAGTGTAGCAGTATGTTTGATGGAATGAATGATATTAGGATGAGATGATTAGTTTGGGGTTCATTCTTTCACGTATAATCATGTTTTGCTCATCTTGATTCACAGAACGCGGCACTTAAATCTTTTTTATATGTAAACAAAGTATTATGTATTTATGATAAAAAATATAAATCGAATGGTAAAAATGAGAAAAATAAAAATAATGTTTAAATAAATTAAATGTTTTTTTCTTGCATATAGCATCCTCTTTGAAAGATAGTGTGAAGATTATCACTGAGAAAGTAAAATAGGTCTGATCAGAGGTACTTCTTAGCTTTGGTTTTCCGCCTCCCTCCTCTGGACCTAAAACTATACTGGGAGAACTCTTCTTTGTTATTCAATACTTGTAAAGCACACTATCACCTGACAGGCATTTTGGCGCTGTATACCGCTGTGGAACCCTTCCTGGCTTTCCCTGTGAGATGCCCCTTACTGGGTAACTCCAAGGTGAGGCCCGGCATCCTAGCACTTTCGGGGCCGTTGTGGAGATTAAGCAAGCTATTGCCCAGAGTTGCAGAGTGGGACCCATGATTAGAGTAGGCACCTAGGCGAGAATTATCGAGTCCGTGGACATTGAGCCCAAGCCCCTCCGCATCGGGAACTGAACCCTGGTCCGGGCCAGACCTCTGCCTCAGGGTCTGCCACTATAATCGGTGAGCCACACTTCTCCCTGTACACAACATCACAGAATGTAAGTTTCCATCACATGTTAATGATGCCCTCTATTTCCAGGTCAGTGACAATGTACAGGCACACTGTCACAAACTTTAATGTCACAATCAACTTCTGTGACACCCTCACATGGCTCATAAGCTAGGTCTATTGTGGCATCGAACATACATCAGGATGGATTTCTCAGGAAAATAAAACCGACCTCCACTGTGAAAGCACTGTAATGGGCCTTCACACATCAACTACATAAAAATAAATGGAAAGCCAGGCAACTGGGATTCCAACAAGCCATGGCATCATACATTTAAAGGCCACAATGTAAATACACCCTGCAGATTTGAGTTACCCAAACCAGGGGAACTCCTTGCAGGCAATGGGCCAAGACCACGGTTCATATTGCACCTGCTTCAATGTCTTCCTGTGCACAGGACCTGTGGCATGAGGTATAAGAGGGACGACCAATATTGTCACCAAGTCTCATGCACATGGGTCTAATGTGTAAGTGCAAGTCCTGAAAAAAAACACTGTAGCAACAGCAGTTGTCAGGTAATCAATAAATGTATGTGGAAATAACACAAATGAAAAAAGATACCTGTGCATCCAAAGTACCAATTAGGTATGACAATACAACACCCCCATGTGTGTAGAAACAAATACCTATTGTGCACACACTAAATATGTATACTTCTCAGGTAGTATAGCAAGCCGAAAGATGTGGACATTGCCCAAGTCAAGCTGCAATAATTACCATAGCAGATCCCACCCAATGCAACGTCAGCCCCAATTGGAACTCATCCCACATATACATCCATTAACTTGCCCCAAGGTCTGACCATACTTACTACTGCAAATTAATTCACTATCATTGTCAGACAAACACAACAGTAGTCACATATCCCAAATTAGCCAATAACTACAAATAGCATCAGTAACAACGGCCAGACAAACTCGTTATAAACAAAGCAAGTTGTTTCTAATGGATTACAAATTGGGATCCGTTAAAAAATGGCCAGCAGCCAGATCAAAATCCAGTATGTGGTCCAGCACACTTCTTTGCCCTCTAAGTTACCTACCATAACACTGCCAGGGAAACCTCCCCAGGAAGGGACATCTAGTGGGCAGTCCAGGCACCTGAATGATGTTATTGGGGTCGGCTGGGGTTGTGTTTGGGAGGACTGATCGGTCCTTGAGGGGGCTTGGCTCAGAAATAGGAGTGTTGGGAGGGTTGGGTTGTTCTTTGTGAAGGATGGGCTTGGGTTTGGGAGAGCTGGGTTTGACCATACAGGTTATGCGGTAGGCATGAAAGGTAGTGATCGGTACAGGGGGGGGACTGGTTTAGTAGTTTTATTAGCAAATCAAAAGGGAGAGAGAGGACTGGGTAAGCCAGTCCGGGTCCCCTGGTTATATGTAGAGATATCAAAATAGGACTAGCTATGTTGTGTTAGGGGAAACTCAGAAGGTATATCTGTAGGCAAACCCTTAGGTTTGGACATGAAGCCCTCACACACCAACCTAGTTGGTGTCATGCTTCATCATCGGGCCCACCACCATACACTTTCACTTAATATAGTTTATTTTTTCACTCACACATACTCATTTGGTCCTGAGGAAAGCCAGTTTTAATCAAAAGGCCTGGCTGAAACATGTAGACCACAAGGACGTAGGAGCCCCTAATATACTCCACAACGTCCACAGCCTTTTTATCTTGCTAACAGGGGCCCAGGTATTAAATTTACCTCTTACCCTCGGGAACTGGGACCACCTGGATAGCTTTTAAAACTTTCACCTTCATTCTCACCAGCACTGCACACTCAGTAAGAATACCTGCTCCTCAGTAATCTGGAGTCGCAGCACACCCGGGACACATTCGGTGTCACTGTGGTGGGCCCGATGATGAAGCATGACACCAACTAGGTTGGTGTGTGAGGGCTTCATGTCCAAACCTAAGGGTTTGCCTACAGATATACCTTCTGAGTTTCCCCTAACACAACATAGCTAGTCCTATTTTGATATCTCTACCTTAGTAGTTTTATTTGCATTAGAAGATCTGCGATGAGGTGGGGAAGAAGTCCTTTGGTATTTGGGAGGGAGTGGAGAGGGCAGCAAGAGCACACTTTTTTCATATTTCAAATCTCAATGCCATTAGAACATTGAAAGCACATGAGACTTAGGTGATATCCAATCCATAAAGAGGTCCCAATCGTGCCCAGAAGGAAAGGTAATTTACTATACCTTTCCTGTCTCACAAACACAAATACAATGTAGTACTGAGTGCTGGCACACACAAAGGACCCCATTATGTCAGCATGCTACTCCCTGATGCATATCACCAGCCAGTGACTGACCCTCTACAATGCATATGTGCATCACACCTAACTGAATACACCCAGCTCAATGGCATGCAAACTTGCATTGCCAGAAAGTACTGGAAGTCTTCCTACCTTATGTGCCATTTCCTCAGCAATTTGACCTGGCTAATGCCATCCGTCAATGTTATTGAGTATGTGTGACTCACCCACCCATGTCTACACACCCCTGTATGTGGTAACACCTATTCTGTATACCTATCACAGAATAATATTGTCATGTGCACATTGGTCAACACATACAAATAAGATTGAATCTGAATGAACACCTTGCAGACCCTCCGATCATGTATGGAACAGTTGTACATGTGACAGTACAACACATATAGGTACACATGCCATCATGCAGGCATCAAAACAGATGGCACCAGTGGTGTTCGGCACCTCATGATACTCTACAGTAGCCACTTACCAAAGGGAAGTAGTGCTCAGTGTCTGCATTCAGAGTGCATTGCATGCCATGCCGTAAGTGAGTGGTCCAGTATCAAATGAGACACAGTAGCGAGGGAGAATCACTCCACACACAAGGAGGACAAGTAGACTGTTTGGGACCACTGTCACACATGACATCAAAATATAATGTAGGTTATCTGAGACAGTAGGCAGCCATGTGGCTGTTCAACTCTGGAAAATCACATTTGACTGGACCCTGCTTAGTTCCTGGTCACATGGACAATAGTCTACTAATAACACCATGCACCTACTACCAGATCTTCATATACAATAACTTTCCCATTGTGTGGGACATGAGTCACCTTCAAGCTTGATGAAGAAATAGCTGCCTAAAAGAAAAGATAAATGGTCATGAATAATGTTTCACTCAGGTCAATCCTCACCCCCCTACTAGCTGCTGTTGGGCTCTCAATTGCCCATCTGGGTATGCAACCGCCAGAAAATGGGTCATTAGGGGTGTCAGGGTCTGACGCATGACCCTTCTGACTTGGGAGGACAGCCCTAGCTAGACTGCCACAATCTTACCGGTCCAGTGTCTCAGCTCCTCCCACTTTTTCCTGCAGGGATCACTGCACCAACAAGCAACCCCAAAGGTCCACACCCTCTGGGCAATGGCTTTCCACATGGACACCTTCTGTTAGGTGTTGACATGTATGGATGCAGTAGATGAATATACTGAGTAGACATACAAGATATAGGTTATTTGCTAGGGTGACAAAGAGATTGTAGACAGCTAGCATAACCATCAATCAATATTTCACAGACTACATGTATAAGGTGCAAATGCTGAGCACCACAAAAAGCATTACTACACACTGTTTAAGTCATCTGGGGACTACCCTTAATTCTAATTATGCCTATACCGACTAGGCCATCCCACTGACATCACGTAGCCCTGGACCACACAACATGTGCTCTGAAATGAGTTATCATGTAACACAGCACGCCATTGTGTCGTCCTGAAGAGTACAGAACTATTGCATCAAAGGACAGACACCTGAATAGTCTGGACAAATGACTTTATTCAAACAGTCCAAGACATCACTGCTACCATTGCATTGACTACATTCCAAGTATTGGTCACAATAAAAGGGCTGACATGTGTGTCACTAAGCGCTCCCACTCTGAGGATCTTTAGACATGTGATTTACTCATTTTGACACCATACTATGTCTGTAGGTATTTGTGTGGGAAGTCCTGGCATCACAGGAAACACTGTATGCCAAATGTGGCAGTGTATATGGGACATCAACATGCCATTGTACGTACGTGGAGAAGTGTGGCTCAAATGATTAGAGCGGCAGACCCTGATGCAGAGGTCTGGCCCGGGACCAGAGTTCAATACCCGCCTCGGCGGGTCTTGGGCTCAATTTCCTCGGACCCGATAATTCTCGCCTCGGTGCCTATTCTAATCATGGGTCCCACTCTGCGACTCTGGGCAATAGCTTGCTTAATCTCCACAACGGCCCCAAAAGCGCTGGGATGCCTGGTTTCACTCTGGGGGTGCCCAGGAGTGGACACTCACAGGTAAAACCAGGAAGGGTTCCTAAGCGGTATACGTACAGCGCCGGGACACTACCTTCGGGAAGTAGCTGTGCGCTCTATAAATATCGGTACATTTACATTTACATTTACTGCATGATTGCTCATTTTTACCCAGATGGTTTTGCACATCTGAACAGCACTGCAGATTTAGCCAGCTGTCTGCAGTGTACAAGTTTCACATGAGCACTGGTCCTGTACAGTGCTAGCATCACTCATAAGACAGTAAAATCCCAGAGTAAGGTGCATGTCCTAAGGCAATGACACAAAGTGACAATATGGGTCCATGGACAGTGGTCTCAGGTCTGGAGATTGCATCATGCAGCATGCCAACAGTAGTAATACTGGGCGCCTTTAGGTTAACTCATGGTCCTGTCACTGTGTCGCTAATGTAGGCCACATCTCAGGATCAGCGGATCTACAGGGAGAGTACTCTGCCTCCTCAACATTTTCCTGAATACACATCATATTTTCCCTGATTATTGCATATAAACATACTAACTCAATCCCACTTAGCAGATTGGACTTTCATTCACTACATGCCACAAAGATGAGTACTGCCATGCATTACTTTGAATATAAATATGACAGCATCATATGCTAGGATCAGATTCACATGCCTAGATTGAGTCTCCTGCACCCTTTTGTTCTCACATTGGGTTGCCACCATGTATCTTAGATCCTCATCTTACTCTAGAGACATCCACCATATTCTATTAAAATAATTTCCACACCACAGTGGGGACAACTAATACGTTAGTGAGGTGCATGGTGTGTGAAATAACAATGGACTGGGATGTGGCCCCAGGTAACTACCAGTGGCTGAGATTTTTTCAAGCATTCCATCCATCATTCTCTTGTATTCTTCAGTGCAAAGCTCTATGTGGGATGGGTATTCCCAGGTGTGGGTCCTGTGCACACTGTGCCACTGGAACCAAAGATTACCCAAGTTACGAGTTCTAATAAGGATAGAACTGATCTTGTCTTGCTTGTGTTTGGGTTCAGGGAGCATATGGCCTGGCAATTTGGCTGGTCTGTTTATACAGTGTCACAAAAACTGATTTGCATATTACTAGGTCCATACTGAGGTGGTATATATAGTGTGCAAACTAATGATGGACAGGGATGTGGCCCCCAGTAATTACCGGTAGGTGAGATTAATTTAGGCATTCCATTCATTACATGCCACAGAGGTGGATATTGGTACACATTACGCTTAACTGCTGGATGTGCATTTGCCTCATCTTATGCTAGGATCAGATTCACATACAAGATTTGAACCTCCTGCATCCCTTTAATGCCTCACATGGGTGTGCTGCATCGCCAAATGCAATGCAGCATGCGCAACGAAAATCGTTTTATTTATTATTATGTTTACTCACCTCTAAACGTCCGTAATCCACACTAAACTAGCCCCCCACCCTGTCCCTCCCCCGCCCCACGTCAGCGCCCGTTAGCACTCCCACAACGGGCCCCTACTGGCTACTACAGATTATTCACATATGGCAAGGTCCAGAAAGGACAATGATGGCGGGGTTCTACAAAGTCACCAGTCTCTTAAGCCGCCCAAGAGTATTCAGTGAGCTTTCAGAGTCCAAGACACCAGACAGCACTGAATGATGGCTCAGCTCACAGTAGAACTAGGATCAGGAAAGTTATTGGTAGGCAGCACAAGGGTAATCAATGTTTACATGTTTAAGCACAATTACAATACCTTAAGCATCTGTTTTGACACTACAGAAATGGACATTCCAAAAATTCAGTCCACAGGTCCCAGACTATATGCCATCTTCCATGTACCAATAGAGTGTCTTAATTAATGTTGCTACATTTTTAGCATGGAATAATAATTTCTACAAGTAAGCATTGTCAAATCCACACATAATACATCTGGGGCATGCCCTGGCTCCACTTATTCCCTTAGTGACTTTAACTTGGTTATACTAAAGATCTAATGACATTTAATATTGCAACAACCTATACTTTATGGCCTTGGGATCTGAATGTATACACAATAGTAATCAAGAGATCTTGTTAGAGTAATGTACCTCCATCAAGATAGATAACTGAGTGCCCCAGTCATGAATATCATAATCCCTTTCTCCTAAAATATATAAGTGGAAGAATGAAATGTATAGTATTTCAGGGACCAGCAGAGTCCGAACAAATGAGGTAACCTCAAGAGTTTGTGGAGAGAGGAGATTATGGGCCAGATATATCAAGCATTTTTGCATTCGCAAATGATCAGATTCGCAGAATCTGCCCGTTTGCAAACGCAAAAATTGCTTTTCTGATGAGGCAAACCTAATTTTGCGATTCGGTAACATGTTACCAAATCGCAAAATGGGTTTGCGATTCGATATTAGGAAGGGGTGTGATTAGGGCATCCCTTCCTAATGCCAAATTGCTTCAGTATGTATGATTTTGTGACTGCAATTGCGGTCGCAAAACATTTGCATTTTACCACCTACTTCAAGTAGGTGGTAACCCATTCACCAATGGGCTGGGGTCCCCAAGGGATCCCTTTCTCTATTGTGAATGTTTGTAAAACCATTTAAAAAAAATTAAAATAAATAGTTTCTTTTTTCGTTTTGTAAAGCATCTCGTTTTCCTTTAAGGAAAACAGGCTGCTTTACAAAAAAAAAGATAGCTTTATTGGAAAGCAATCACGGACATGGTGGTCTGCTGATACTTAGGGGGTCGCAAATTATGACCTACCTCATTAATATTTATGAGGTAGGTCATTTGCGTCTCCCTAGGAATCCTAATAGCTGTACTATCCACCTTCATACATTGCATTTTGCTATTTCACAAGTGCAAATCCTTTTGATTATCAATTAGGGAATCGCAAAATACTATCTACATACATCTGGTCCTATGTAGGAACAAACCTATAATTTGATATAATATAAAGAAACCAATTTGAAGGATCCATCATTCATGGGCCAATCATGAGAAAGTGTTAGATTTGGTTTTCCAGAAAATTTGATACAGTCTGCTACCTTAGACATACATTTAAAAGAAAATCTATAGTCTCTTAAAATAGGATGTCTTTTGTACATTTTCCACAGCAAATTTCCTCACAATATTGTGCGTCGTGGAATATATATATACATATTTTTTCACTGAAAAAAACAAAGGTTGAAGTGATATTAGAGTTTGGTGAAGATGTTATTTAAAACATGCCGTTTTAAGCATACGAAACCACTGAAATGTACGAGTTACAGCTATCTCAAGTGACTATAACTCATCCCCTAAGGTAACTATAACTCACATCCTGAGAAATTAAGGTTGAACAACTTTGCATATTTCACATTGTGGAGGATCCGCTAGGTCAACAGATCTTAAGATAAGATCTGACTGGCTGACACCACATCAGCAAAGATATGGCAGTCACCATTTTAGGACATGGGGAATGAGTCGCCTGTCCTGGAAATACGTTTGAAGAAGATATAAAGGGAAAAGGTAGGGATACCCTGCCCCTGATCGGGGAGAAACGGTGATGGATCAAGCCCTGATCTGTTGACTGGGTAGGAGTGTTCTGATTAACTCAGATACTCTGTCCATCACCACCCCCTTTTGAAATATTTTGGCCACCACAAGTGTGGAAGGGTATGCTCAGACATGAGTCCCTTGCTCACTGCACCATCAGGATTCAAGCAAGCCGGGCCGAAGACGGCTGTAATGCCAGAAACCGGTCCCCGGAAGCTTGTTTCCTTTCCAGTGAAGAATTGGCTTGGTAGTTTGGTCTGCCCTGTTCCCATGATGCACTGGGCCAGGGACAGACTAATTTGCATATAGCCAGGTTCTGAACTGGGATGGTGCAGTGAGCTAAAAAACGGTGATGGATCAAGCCCTGATCTGTTGACTGGGTAGGAGTGTTCTGATTAACTCAGATACTCTGTCCATCACCACCCCCTTTTGAAATATCCTGATCGGGGAGAGTCACTTAGGGACCGACTTTGCTGCAACTAACACATTTAAAAAAAGAAATTACTGGCAATTTGTGAAAAACCCTAGGGGGGGCCAGGGCCCAGGGGGAGGGCAAAATCAATTTGTACGGTGAGGGGTGAATGGTCCCCTCCTCGAGCCTCTATGAGGCCCCAGGGACCATATCCCAGTTCCGTTTGTTATCATTAGGGGAGAGGGCATGTGGCCCCCCTTCCTGAGGCTCTCTGAGTCCCTGGGTACCCCATGCTTTGGGGGCTTTTTAGATTTATGGGAGGGGGTTCATGGTCCCCCTCCCCAAGCCTCTATGTGGCTAAAGAGATCCTATCCCCTGAGACTGTTGTAAAATACAGGGAAGGGGGGCGAGGAGCCCCTTTTCACTAGCCTCTATGAGGGCCCGAGGATGCCATCCCTTTGAGGCCATTTTAAAATATAAGGCAGGTGCTTGTGTCCTCGCTCCCCAAGCTTCCACAGGGCCCAGGGACCTCATTCCTTTGGTCATATTTTTACAAGGGAGGAGGGCCCCCTTTCCCAAGCCATAGATCAATCCTGTGACCCCATCCCCTGGAGCTTGAGCCAACCGGTCCTTCAGGACCCTGCTGTTTTTATTGTCAGGCAGAAAACTAAACTTTGCTCCAGCCTGGGCAAGAGCAGTAGAAAATGCTGCTCCTGCAAAGTGAGTGAGCCAGCAACCCCCCTTCCAGCACCACTATAGGTGCTGGCTGGTGCTGCAAGGATTTGGCTCTCTCCATGGCCATCCACGAATAAGGACCAGTGGGTGCCCTGAGTGAGTATTGAGGCTCCCACTTTTAATTACAAAAGCTGAATATTACAGCAATTGCTGGGAAGGGAGCTTGCAGGGACCATGGGGGCCTTGGGTATGCCACTGCAGCCTTCAATGATTAAACACATTTCGGGTGCCCAGGTGAGACTTTTGCCACAATTGGTAGCAGGAGAGTTGGCAGGGACCTTGGGGCTCTCTTCGTGGCTCCCAATGATTATTTACATGTGGGTCCCCTCGGTGGGCACCGAGGCGCCCAAAAAATACAGAAAAATTAAAAATGACAGTAAGAAAGGAGCAGCAGGAGACCCTCATTTGTTAATCACTGCTCTGGCATGGAGCACCCAATAATAACCTGCAGGCACTTTTTATTAATAATATTTTGGATCCTGGTGGTGCCCTTAGAAGGGATGAGCCATCACTTAGCATTTTCTTAATGTTTGGGAGGGCTGGTGGGAGTGCAGCAGCCCACTGGCAACATGAAAAAACAGTAAGTCGTCTGTGTCAAAATATCTTTGAATCCAGGAGAGCTTACCATATTTTTGTACATCACTCCCAGCTGGAGTTCTATGCTTTTCAAGTGGAATGTATAGAAGCCTTGTGGTCCTGTGGGGGTTGTGTGCAGGGTCAGGTCAAGGGCAGCGCAAAGCAGTGGGGTTGTCTCAGCCCAATACTGCAGTGAGTGGTAGAGCAGCCGCAGGCTGGTGGGCACAGGGCCTGGCCACAGGCCCTGCATAGAAGGGAAATGGTTTTTAGAAGGGGCCGTGCCAGGTCCTGCACCCAACCCCATGCTCTGCATGGCATTCAACATCTTACTTTACAGTATTAAAAACTGAAATTCACTGAAAAAACCTAAGGTTAATGAGACAATATAGTAAGGAATTGTAATAATATGTCATTTCATATTAAAAAAAACAAAGGTTTAAGGGACATTATAGTGAAAATGTCAGTTAAAGCTATTGATTTACATGAACAGGACAAACAAAATGGTTATCTCAAGTACTAAAACACGTGGCCAAACGTTACTATAACATGCACCCTTGTCATGCACTGCTAATAACTTCACATATTACAAAACTTATGACATATTCTATGACATCATGAATAACATCAATGCAACATTAGAAATGACATAATTGATGACATCATTAACTCCTCCGCTGCGCTGAACGTTCCGCGCTGGTGCGGAACGTTCTATTGTGCGGGCGGGGCCACGACGTTCAACGGACGTGTGCAGCACTACCGAGGTAGTGCATGCGACGTCCGCTGAACGTGGCCAGGACTCAAGGGGTTAATGACAACACTAAGCATGGTGGGGGCGTGAGTACACAGACATATATACTGATAGCTACTGAAAAAAACAACTCAGTAATTCATCTGTAGTTCGAAAGTGTCCATTTTTTTTCATACCCACTCAGCCACACAGAAGCAAACTCTGAAGTTAGAGAATAACCACTCGCCATTTTAGAGCAGATATTGCTAGTAGCAATACGCCCTTCTATGCTTATAGTATCTCCAGACAAAGGGCCTGATTACAAGCATATGTGCTATATATCGCACCTGATAAACAACAATACCACAGGGTCCGTTATTTGTTGGGTGCAATAAATAGCACCTATTACGGGTTTCTGGGCAATAACATGATACAGTACATACTGTATGCTTCTTTCTGTTAAATTTAACACATGTTGAGTTATTTAACGGATCCAATAACTAGGGTGTGGTAGCGCTCTAGTGTTCCGTCTCCGGAACAGGATATGATGTGACGGGAAGCGGAAGGCGGCCATATTGTTTGCTTGGCGCCGACCGCAAGAAGCAGAGTCAAGCCCCGGCGCTCCGGAATAAAGAAAGCTTATTCTCCTCACATATCGTGTGTTCCCATCATTATTACAATGGCGACGAGTTATGGGATGTAACACCCGAACACACACGCGACAACATCGCGAGCACACGCATTTTGCGTGATACAAAGCAAAGACGACCGGAGCGCGGCAGAGGAGCCGACGCGAAGCAGCAAATTGGCGCGAAAGGGAGCCAGCACACCCTCAGGCCATAGCGGTGCCCAAGTCTGCTACCAGGGCACAGAAAAAGACACTGCCCCGTCGAACTACGCCCAAAGTGGACAGAGGGCACTGCAGAGCATCGGAGGACACCCAGGTGGAGTGCACTAAGGTACCCAGTACAGTAGACCACAGTGGTCTCTTGTGAGTGACCAGGCGCCCTGGCAGATCAGCACACACTGGCGGAAACACCAGGCTCATCGCACCCAGGGACAGGAGGCAGCCCACAGGCAATAGCAAACCCCACTAAGAGAAGACAAGGGGAGGACAGCGACGAAGAGTACAGGGAGGAAGACGAAGGGGGACAAGGCGCCCCAGGGAGTCCGACCAGACGGACGGTCACTACAGCAGGGGACAGAAGGAACACGCCAGCGATGGCCGCCCAGAGCACGTCCCTCACCCAACTGGTACCATTCCTAACAAAAAGTGGCGAACCGGAAAGGAAATGGGAAGACTGGAAGAGGTACTTCCTTAACTATCTGGAGGCACTGGAAGAAGAAGGTGACACCCCGTTTACAAGCAAAAGAAAAAAGACGATCTTGCTACATAACTTAGGCCCAGAAGGGCTCAGGGTGTATGACACCATTGTAAAAGGTGAGAGAGGCGCAGGGGACACTGAGGTATTTGATCATGCCATCGCTGACCTAGACGCACATTACAGGCCGGTGGTGTGCGTCGCCATCGATAGATTCAACTTCTTTCAGAGGAAGCAAAAAAGCGGCGAGACGGTGGACGAGTACGTCGTAGCGTTGCGGAAGTTGGCCCTCACGTGCAAATTTGGGGGACTGCATGATGAACTCATCAGGGACCAGATTATCATGCACACTTCCAGCTCTCATATACAAGAAAAGTTGTGGGTGAATGGAGATGCTCCACTCAAAGAAATCTGGGCGATGGTCAAGAAGGCTGAGCTATCAAGAAGGTGTGCTCAGGCAGCGAAGAAAGACGTCCAGGAGTCGCAAACCGTATGCAGGGTAATGGCGCCAAATAGAAATGACCGTTGGATGCAGAATGAGACACGTAGGAACCCAGGAGGTGGAAGATCTGACAACACCACCAGACACCAGGCGGACAGCAAGTCCCACAAAGGAGGAAAAACCCAGTGTTACAGGTGTGGTAGCAATGCCCATCTAGGAAACGACAAGGCGTGCCCTGCCTTCAGGGCTAAGTGCTCCTACTGCAACATCTTCGGACACTACGAAAAGGTGTGTCGCAGGAAACCCAACAACGCCATGGTACGTTTAGTGGACCAAGAACAGCGGGAAGAGACCAGCGACCAGGAGGACACTGTGGAAGAAGAGGAATTCCTGTACATTGATGTCCAAATACTAGAAATGGATGGCTCCAACTCAGATAGACCCCGGCTCGACATGCACATTGGGGGAATACCCTTGGAGATGATCGCAGACAGTGGGGCGCCCATATCCATCGTTCAAAGACAAGTTTGGGAAGACAACTTTGCGTCAAGAATCAAAGAGACCCTTCTACCCATGGATGTGAGGCCAGTCACATACACTGGGCAAAAGATTCCCATGTTGGGATACTGTCCGCTCATGTTTGAATTCAGAGGCCGTCACGCTCATTGCAAGCTATATGTCGAAGAGAGAGGCCCCTCCGTGCTGAGTTGGAAGGACCAAGGAGCAATGGGAATTCAGCTCAACCCGGGAGGTATCGAAAAAATCTTACTCATGGACATGGAGATCAAGGAAGATGTGAGGTTATGGCAGACGGCGTATCCCAAAGTATTCAACGGACAGATTGGTGAACTGGGCAAATACACACACCTCATAAAACTGAAAGAGGGAGCAGTGCCGGTGGTGCACAAAGTGAGGAATATCCCGTTCCGCAGTAGAGAGGCAGTGCAAATAGAACTGGACAGGCTGGAAAGGGAAGGTGTCATCAGAGCGATTGAGAGTGCGGAGTGGCTATCACCCCTGGTTGTAGCCCAAAAGCCCAACGGCAAGGTACGTCTCTGCGTGGACCTCAGAGAATTGAACAAGAACATTATCATAGACAAATTCCCTCTGCCACGCATCAATGAAATGATGGCGAAGACAAAAGATGTCAAATGGTTCTCCACGGTGGACTTGTCGTCGGCCTACCATCAAGTGAAGCTTCATCCGTCGTGCAGCCACCTCACGTCATTTATCACGCCATTCGGGTGCTATGAGTTCGTGAGGATGCCCTTTGGCCTAGCTTCAGCCGCGGCAGTTTTCCAGAAGATTATGCACAAACTCTTAAAAGACTTGAAAGATGTCCTTTTCTTTCAGGACGACATTCTTATAATGGGGAAGTCGAGGCAAGACCACAACGTGAAGCTCCACAAAGTGTTACAGAGACTACAAGACAACGGGCTGACCGCTGAATGGTCCAAATGCAATTTGGGAGTCCAATCTGTCACGTACCTTGGTCATGAGGTGAGTGGACAAGGAATCACCCCCAAGAAGACAAACATAAAAGCCATTATGGAGGCACCCAATCCGGGTAAGAAGGAAGATGTTCGGTCATTCCTAGGAATGGCCGAGTATTACAGCAAATTTATTCCACATTTTGCCACGAAAACACACTTTATTCGACAACTGCTCAAGGAAAGAAATAGATTCCAGTGGGGAAAAGAAGAGCAAATGGAATTCGATGCACTCAAGCGAGAAATGAGCATGGCCATTCCCCTCAAAGATTCGACCCAAGCGCAGAGTCCATCCTCACCACAGACGCCAGTGACCGCGGCCTAGGGGCAGTACTGATGCAGAAGGCTGAATCCGGGGAGTTGTCAACCATCAGTTTCGCTTCCCGCTTGTTGGCCCCCAACGAAGAGAAGTTCAGCGTGGTGGAGAAAGAAATGCTGGCAGTGGTCTGGGCGGTGGAGAAATTTAGGCAATACTTGTGGGGAGCCAAGTTCCTAGTGAAGACGGACCACAAACCTCTGGTCCGTGTCCTGACATCAAGCGGTCATGATCACGCAACACCCACAATCGCAAAGATGACCCTCAGGTTATTGGACTACGTCTATGAGGTTGAACACATTCCAGGACCGCAGAACAAAGTTGCTGACTTCCTGAGTAGGGCGGCAGCCATGGACGAGGCAAAGAGCGACAAGAATGGGAAGGCTACGTGGTGGCCACCATCCAGGACACAGAAGAAGTGATAAGCGCCCAGGACTGGGAAAAGGCCTACAAGGAAGACACGGACCTGGAGGCCGTGAAAGGGTACGTCGTCCATGGATGGCCAGAAAAAAGACACTTGAAGGAAGAATTAAAGAGATACTGGGAGGTCAGAGAGGAGCTGTCATTGGCGGAAAATCCGGTGTTCCTACTCCGAGGTGACAAAGTAGTCCCGCCACAGAACAATCTGGATCATCTGATGTCCTTACTACATGAAGGGCACCAAGGAATTACGAAAACGAAAGCCCTTGCCAGACAAGCGTACTGGTGGCCAGCCATTGATGCGCAAGTGGAACGGCATGTGCGCATGTGCGAGTCATGTGCAAAGTCAGACAAGTCTCAGAGCATGTTGAGACCGCCCTTGGGGAGATTCCCGATCCCGGATGGTCCTTGGGAGATGATTTCGGTGGACATTATGGGTCCAGTCCTGGATAAAGAGGGAACTCAGAAGTATGCTGTAGTGATCATCGATAAGTACTCTAAATGGCCGGAACTAGAAGTCTTGGAACATGCAGACACTGAAGCGGTAATACGTTTCTTGCGTGCCACGTTTGTCAGAGAAAGCATCCCAAAGATCATCACCTGCGACAATGGCCCCCAATTTACTTCGGCGAAGTGGATCGCCTTTACCAACAGAAATGGCATCGAAGTGAAGCACACACCGATCTATCACCCCGCGGGCAATGGCCAAGTGGAGCGTTTTAATCGGGTGATAATGGGCACAATACAAGCAGCCATTGAGGATGGTCTGGACTGGGAGAAAGAGCTGGAGAAGATGATTTGGGCCTACCGCATCACACCAGGGAGCACAGGCTACAGCCCCTTCAAGATCTTAAGGGGTAGGGAAGCCTTCACCAAAGACAACACAGCATGGAGGAAGTTGGTTGTACAGAGCAAGTGGTCACCAGCGGTGGTCAGAAAGAATCTAGAGAGAGCACAGGAAGTCTACACTGCTCATTACAACAAAAGACGAAACACTCGAGAAGCAGAGCTAGACAAAGGTGATTGGGTGAGGGTAAAGCTGGCCATCATGAAGAGAAAGGGGGAAAGCAAGTTTTCACCTCCCCTCAAGGTAGTGGAGCCCTATGCCCGGTCAGCCCTACTGAGCGACGGAAAGATATGGTCTATGGACAGAATGGCGAAGTGCAGCAAGATACTGAAGTGGGAAGAGGAGACGGAAGAAGGAGCAGAGCATGTATTCGAGGAAGGAGAAAGTGAAGGTAGAGAAAGGCAAGGAGTGAACGTCGATAGTGCAGAGAGACAAACAGCAAGTGAAGAAAGAGAGGAGAGAGTGACAACGGAGGAAAGAAGCAGAAGCGAAGAAGGAAGTGAGAAGAGAGCGAAAGACAGAGAAGAAGAAGGAGCGAGAGAGCGGACGGAGAACAAGATGACAGGAGGAGAGAGAAAGGATGAGAGAGTGGAGACTCGAGTAGGAAGAAGAGTAAAGGTACCTGAGAGGTTCAAGGACTATGATATGGACTGGAAGTAAGACTTTTGTACATTGTTGATTTTGCATAAAGGGGGGAGATATGTGGTAGCGCTCTAGTGTTCCGTCTCCGGAACAGGATATGATGTGACGGGAAGCGGAAGGCGGCCATATTGTTTGCTTGGCGCCGACCGCAAGAAGCAGAGTCAAGCCCCGGCGCTCCGGAATAAAGAAAGCTTATTCTCCTCACATATCGTGTGTTCCCATCATTATTACATAGGGGACACGTTCAATATAACCAAACTCGTAATTCGGACACATGAGTAAACGGGTATTGATTAATTGATTGGCAATTCTAGCAAATCAAGCAAGGCCCCAGGAAATCCACCATACCTTATAGCACCCCTTCCCCCCCTCCGTTGACAGTTTAGAATGTAGTAGCTTCACTGACATACCTGACGACTTACATGTGGCCCCAGAATCAATTGTCAGTTCTATTGTTAATGGCAAGCTCCGACATCTGGTTCCTAGCCAATAATACGATCATATTTCTTGGGTTCATTTGCACAGATCCTGTTTGATCAAGTTATCATTTATGAAGGTCTTGGGTTGAGATTTGCTTCTCAATAGGTCTCAAATAATATAGCATTCATGTTGTCACAAATTAACATGTGCTGCATTGGTGATGTGGTGTTGGCATCTTTATACGAAAAAACATACCGGCAATTACATTCTTGTCAAAAATCTTAATAGTGAATAAAGTGGCAATGCGGCCTGTTCCGCCTGCAGATGGAGTGAATACAGATGCATGTAGCCTTTAATCAGGTAAAACAAGGGAGATGCCAGAAATATTCAAATGTAGTAGTAATCTCTGGGCCTGTCAAAAGGTTGTTGCCGCTTCACATGTAACAGTCGTGGTCTTGTGTAGTGAAATGATGTGGTTAATTTGCTAAGCTGTGGGATTTTTGACCTGGTAGACCTGGGTTTGAGTATAGACTTGCTGCTTGATTCATAGTGCCATCATCTGTGGTAAATACCCCCTTGCCTAATTTGTAAATATGTAAAACACAACTATACATCGTTGATCAAAATTCTCAAAGTCTATCAAGTTTATAGACAGTTCTGTGGGGAATTTTGTAAAGCAATTCAAAATTTGTAACTATCCCATAGCACATAGGGGCATTATTTCTCATCAGAAGCACATTCTGTATGTACCCACGAGCTGTCCATCCAATAAAATCACCGATTGGCTGCAAGTTCTACGGTTGCACTCTTGCCGGTATTTCACCGGCTCAACCAATAATTGAAGCTTGTAGCTTTAAAAAAAATTAACTGGCCCCTTTTAAACAGAATGTTTGGTGGCGACTACAACCCAATACTCCTATGGCGAGGACAACATTTACTAGCTATGGTCTGTCCTTCCTGGTAATATGGGGCCTCTTAATTATGCCTAAAATATTTTGAGGTTCTCCTGCAGCTGTAGTGATAGAAACATATTTGGGGTGCTTGATATTGCTTGTAAGTCCTTTAAATCACATATGATTTTAATGATGTTGAATGTATACCAAAAATATATTACTTTTTGTCACAAATGTTTGGCAAATATGTGTTGGACAGGCATTGTTTATACATTTTCCTGTATGCCGCTTGGAAGTGCTAATGCTAAAAAATACTGCTTGTCAAAATCTTTAAGAACAACTTACATGGCAGTTTTCAGTTTCCAGTCTTCTCCTGCTGAAGGAAAGTACATTATTCTCTGGTGTTAATTAGCTAAATTTTGGAACCGTTTTAACACTTACATCTCACTGCAATTTGGGGGCCATTTTGAGGCATTATGAGGTCACCTTAACAAAGCAGTCATCTGGTACTTGTCATAAGTCGAACTACCACTTACTCCAGGTATTTCAACAAGCAGATGGGATTTGTAGGCCCACATTTATCACAAGCCCCAGCATGCCAAGTGCTGTCAGCTGAAAATCCAAGACTAGTGGAAATTCACTCTCAGGTCATGAGTGAGGCAGGTAGATCGATCAATCAGTCCATCAGGGGTCTGTAAAGCACAGGTACTCACCTGTGAGGGTCTCAAGGCGCTGAAGGGGGTGGGGGGCGAGAGCCAGATCTTGAGGTCCTTCCTGAACTGGAGCAGTGTAGGGCTTTGCCGGAGGTGGTGGGGGAGGTCGTTCCAGGTCTTGGCTGCGAGGTAGATGGCTGTGCTTAAGTAAACCCGCAGTTGCCACTACAACTATCATGACCCATGCAGATTATACTCTGATCTTTGTTCTGCTTGTACATAGGGTCCCATCACAAGATGCCATACCATTTCGATGGGGCTGATGACAGGAGATACAAACATCATTGAATTACAAAATTCATGGGAATATCACCGATCCATTATGTTTCACCTTGGGACCTCAGCTGCTGAAAACAGCTAAAATCTCTGGGTGAAACACCTGCGAAGAATGAGGTTTACCTGGGTAATATCTAATTTCTTAGGCATATCTCAGTGTACCTCCTGTTATCGAAGTGTCCTCTCTGTTCCTTGCCCAACTCATTTACTAATTAATTTAAGTGATCCTTGAATGCAGCATGACAGATTGGTATTCATAAAAATATGGTATGGGCCTTAGATGCCAACATGTCACAAAGTGCAAGTGAAAATGTATTTTAATGATTCTTGGAACACTCACGTACATTTTTTTGCCAGTGTGGCAGAATTGTCAGTGTGAGCAAATCTGCTTACAAGGGCTATTTGTGAAGTTCCATGGTTGGCATATCAGTGGAGGGTGGCACAAACTCCCACGTTTTGGGGTATTAAAAAACCTCTTTCAGACTGTAAAAGTGGAGAACACTATGTGAGCCTGTTATGCGAAGGAACATCTCCATGTATAAAAGCAGTTTTCTAATGAATACATGCAAAATAAACAAGCATTAGAAAAGCCATTACATCTAGCTTTGGCTGAGAGGCTCTTGCTTTCCCAATGCTTGTTTTTTTATCATGATTTTTGCAAATCTTTATTGTTGGGGAAGCTTAATCTAACTTAGTAAAATATACTTTGTTGGTCTCAAAAAGCAGACATTGCCATAGTAGTCCCAGGCACTGGAGAGAACTACTTTATGTGTGAACATGATGGATTTATTTAAGAAATTAAATAGACAGGCAATTTACTCGTAGTGGTGGTGTATGGCTACTGAACAAACGGACATTATTTGCCTCTAAAGCTCAAAAGGAATTTTAGCCCAGTCCCTCTTCTCTTTCCTCTTTAGACTCCTCACATCCCTGCCCCCTTGCTTTTCTTCACAGTCACACTGTTGCTTAATATTGACCCTGGTATTTCAGGCACCGCAGGAACTAATGGCATAGAAACGTTTCTCATAATGACTTGCAGCTCTACAGGAAACACTTACCGCATTCACATTCACAGTCAAATTATAGCCATGTTAGTTAATTTTAAATCTCAGTGAAAATGTACACAGCTCTGCACACGGGTATTCTAAATTAGGTTGAGGCAGAGATACTTTAATTGACTGACAAACATTATAATGCACCATGGGCGAGAAGGAGTTCCCTGCTGTAAAGAGCTTAATATTTAAATTTAATTAACCTTTGTCAATAGGCAAATCTCTCTCGTACAGTAGAGCGTTTTGTGATCAGGCAATATATTCAAAGCCATTGCTCTTGGTTACAGGTACCCACTTTTTGCATTTGGCAGATGAACACATCAGTTGTCAGCTTAATGCATGTAGTCTTTAGCAACTGCACTGTCCTCTCTTTCTCTTGTCTCATTAGAATGCATTGCACTTTCCTTTATTAACTCTTAACTGTGTGACTGATTTTTTGTTTTTGAACGAGTTGGTTAAAGAAAGGAGGCAATCACAATCTACATTAGTGGTTTGTTCGTCTTGCAGAATCCTCTGTAACTCTCCTGAGGAACACTGGAAATGAGCGGGATCTCCTTGTCTTGTAGGGGCCTGATTACTCAGGGGTCGAAACTACCGATAAAAAAATCATATCCATCTTGACATTTTTGCAAGTTGAACCTACTGGAAACGACCAATTTAAATAGGTCTGTACAAGTGGATAGTGGTGTGGTAAGCACCAAAATCTGCATGTTACTCTCCAAATACTCAGACTATATGATAAATATTGCATCCCATAAAATTCGTACACCTCAGAAAGGGCCTAATGGGATGCTCCAAAGCTGACCCACTTCTAAAGGAATTGCTCATCTTTTCACAAATGACTGCATGCACCATTTCAATTCAAAGTAGGTTTGGCAGCTAGGGTTCACATATATATTCTTGCACAATATCATCGATGAATACATTCGCTCACTGATTAGACAACTTTATATAGCATCTATATAGTTCCTCAATAATGAAGCAAAAAGTTAGAAGATACTACTACAGACAGCACCCTTCCATCTGCTGACCATGTGCTACTTCATATATTTCCAAAACAAAGAAATACCGCTCAGGACCTGGGTCTATTTATTTCTACTCTTATCCATGAGCACAATATACATCAGCGGTGTCCTAAATCAATTTACACATTCAATAAATGTAATAAATACTGGAACAGGGTATTTTTTTATGGAAAATCAATCATTTGTATTTACAACTTCTTTAAAATAGTTGGGATTCTGTATACACGTCAGTCTCTAATTTCTTTATAATCGGCGACTAGTTGCCATTCAGTCACTGATTCTAAAGACGAGACAACAGAGCTTGACTACTATAAGTTATTGCATTACAGTGGAGTTCTGACACCACAGTGCTTGCTGCTAGTGCCAGCAGCCAACGTAAAAGGCAGATCATGTCACAAAGCATAATTGAAGCAGCTGTTTAAAGCAACAAAAACAAAACGTTGCTTTTCTTTCTAGTACATGTTTACTTGTTGCACTCCTTATTTAAATAAAAGCTAGAATCTTTCTGCATGTTTCTACAAATTCCAAACTACTGCCGCCTTTAAAAAAAAATGAATTATGTTGAACTGTTTCTAATATCTGTTTGCAACAAATATCTAAAAGGTTTGTGATATGTTTAATTTTGCACTAGTGGTTGTATTTTCTCTTAATGTTTGCAAACGTTCCCGCTCTTTCATATGAAAGAGCTATGCATCAAGGTTTTAAGTGGTTTGTGGGAAAGATAATGGTGTGACCATGTATAATATGGGATAAAGTACCCCATGGACCCCATGGTGTACTTGATAACTCCAAGTTGCCTTGGAGTTCCATAACCTTATAAATAAACTCAGCCTTCGGCCTTGTTCCTCTATATGGTTATGGAACTCCTCAGTGACTTGCAATTTTTCACTGACAAAATATCGAAGTTACAAATATACCCCCGCGGGACGATTCAATAGCTGATGTCAGTGACTAAAATAGACATAGGGCCCGATTCAGAGAACTAACTTAAGACAAAATCCTAACCTTAACTACCATTTTGATCTTCACAGATGGCACTTACTCATTTCGGTATTCACAGAAGTTAGGAGTCCTAACTTTAGGACTCCTAAATGCCTTCTGTGAATACCGAAAGTCTTAAAGTGAAATCCGTTTATCAGTCCTAAAGTTCCTAACCAAGGCTTAATTGCCCAAACGCGTTGTTCTACTTGCCATTAAATTATCATTTTTCTTGCACGTAAAGGAGTCTGAGTTGTTTCTGTAACGAAAACTTAGACTGAGTGTGAGCAATACGGGGGACTTCCTGTGTCCCTGCTCAGACCGCCCCTGACAGCCTGATAACGGTGACTGGAGGTTGTGGAAAGGATATATATGTATGTATATATAATATATGTGTTCACCAAATCGCTGTTCTCAGCCGTTCCAAATCCCACGATGCCAGTGCCAGCTGACAGCAACATCAGACGTCAATGTATTTTGTCAGGGTCCTCAGTCAATCCTCCAATGACAGAAATAATGAGCGGCACACGCTTTTCGGCATATAGTCTTTTTCAAGTAACATTGATATAGCAAATTCCCTTGGAAATAGGAAGCAAAACTCATGGAAACCGAAAAAATACTTCTGTGTACATTCTTCACGTTACTGACAAGAAAATATTATGTTATAATCACATTTCATAGATGAATTCAATTTCCATAATTTTTTAAACAATATAATCACAACCAATATATTTAAAGAAAATTTTGCAACCCATTGCAGTAAACTTCATGAGTGCGGCATGCATAATTCACAGTTCTACAACAAAGTTGATTACAGAACATTACACAAATACCAAATGATACTATAAGCAGGAATTCCCTAAACTCTGTGAATTAATGCCGTATTTAAAATTCAATGCGTTACGTCTGGTACGTGCATCCGATTTGTGGTTTGTGCCAGATTGGATGTATCAAAAAAGCTAATTCAAAAATTGTTTTCTGTTGCTTTATATGTCTAAAACGATTCCATGTTTACAACTTACAGACTAAATATAGTCATCCCATGTGTCGACAATAATTAAGGGGGTTTATAGGACCATGATTATCGGATAAAATTACTTCGAATGACGAAAGATAACTGGAAAATCCATTCAGTAATTTCAAAGATTACAATCTCATCATCAATAATAAACTGTCAAAAGACGGTGCAGTCATCTGCAACTTTATGTCGCGTACATTCCTGTTCAATACGATATAAGAAACAGTTAATCTTATTGTCTTATCCCAAATGCCCACATCAACAATACTTTATCGACAAAGCAATAAATTCACAATCCTGAGTAATGTACTCTTATAATTGTGATTATAAATAATAGTATTCTAATTCCAGGGAAAGGCTGAGTGTAGGTGCATTAAGTGAGAGTGAATGGGAAACTTTATATAATGTGAGGTAAGCCTGGGACCGAGGTGACCAGCATGGCCATTTAGATTATTCAAAAAACGACCCAAACATCACAGTAGGTCATTATGGTGTCCTTCAATACTGTGTCAATGAACCAAAATAGGATCATCGGTTTACTTTTGCTGGACTCTCCCCGGAAACTGGCATTAAGATATGTTAAAGTGTAAAAATTAAGAATGAAAAGTGAAAACATCTAAGAATTTCAAAAGAACACATCATATGAGAGAAGGATTGATTTATTCTTGTTCACAAGAAAACTAAAACTGATGAAACTGTATAAATTGGCAATTGGATCAAAAGAGGTGCAGAGAGGACAAAACATGATTACATCATCATTAGCTCTTCAAGTGGGGGACACTGATTTACTTTGTGACTTGCATTCCTTGGAACTAGAAAGGGATCAACAATCACAAACTTATTTTAATCCCATTTTAGAACATTTTGGCATCAACACCAATTGTACAAGCCACAGTGCCTTGAAACGGAAATCCAAGTACAACACCAATGTCCCGCATGACAATATTGAGGCCTCTAGCTCAGCCATAATACAGGAACGTATCAGAATGCGACATAACAATATAAACAAAAATTGGGACAATCTAACCAGAAATCAACGCTGAGCATTGAAAGATTTAAAAAAAGACTTAAACATTGTCATTACGCCCTCTGATAAGGGGGGCAACGTTGTAATCGTGAATAAAGATCAGTACAAAGCAGAGGCATTGAGGCAATTAGCAGATCATTAATGCTACAAAGAAATCAGTTGGACAAGATACAAATTGTCTATATCTAATTTTCATGATCGACTCAAAGAGTGGCAAGACATGGGACTCCTGGATGGTATTGCATATTAAGCTGGAGATCAGTGCTCTAACCTTACGACCCTGACTGTTTTCGCCTGACGCGTTTCAGAGTCCCCTGGCCCCTCAATCATAGGCTGCATGCAACAATCGCAATACACATCCAAAGTTCACTTTTATTTTGAATTTACGCCCTCTGGTGGGTAACACAGGTGAGTATTTGTTTTTTAAAAGATTCTGGTATCCGTAGTTTTGCCTTGGTTAAAATAAAACCCTCAATTACTTCCCACCCTTTACCCCTATAAACCCCAGAACCCATACCTAAAATGAATTACACAAATTCCATATTTAATTTTTGATTAATTAATTAATATTAAATAACAACTACATATTATTAATTAAACATAAATTACTTCTCACCCTTTACCTCATAAACCCCACAACCCACACCTAAAGAAATCACACAATTACCATAATTAATTATCAATGATCAATGAATTAGTTAATATAAATTAACAAACTAATTATCAATTAATTAAGCATAAATTACTTCCCACCCTTTACCCCTATAAACCACACAACCCGCACCTAAAATGAATTACACAATTTCCGTAATTGACTTTCAATCAATTAATTATTATTAATTAAGAACTAATTTTTAATTAATGAAAAATAAATTACTTCCGACCCTTTACCTCATAAACCCTACAACACACACCTAAAAAAAATCACACAATTACCATAATTAACTATCAATTAATGAGTTAATATAAATTAACAACTAATTATCAATTAATCAAAAATCAATTACTTCCCACCGTTTACCCCTAAAAATCCTACAACCCACTCCTAAACAAAATAACACAATTACCATAATTAATGGTAAATTAATTAATTATTTATTATTAAGTACCAACCAATTAATTACAAATAAATTACTCGATATTTATGTAAGTCAATATTTCCAACTTGATAGCCTGTCTCAGCACCATTCTTAATGACACTAATGCAGACACAGCAGAAGAGACTGGTAGCAATCCAGACTTTTGCAAAAGAGGGAATCATTGCACAGCTGGCTTTTCCAGAAGGAGACTCAGTGATGTATGTTAAATCATGGGATGGAGTAGTGCACAACATTGAATGCTTAAGTATATGCCAAGATTACACATCAAGACGAATAGGTGGTGTTTTTACTAGTGAGATGTCTTGTCCTGATGAGACCCAGTAAATAACAGAAGGTTTGAAACGAAGAAATAAGGATCTCTTGGTCTGCGTTTTGGATTATTTAGGAAAGGACTGCGATTTATGAACAGACTTTGGCATAGTGATATTGCGACCATGGTTCCCATCAAAAATAGTTATTTTTCTTTTGTACATAGTCATTATCTGCACCTTAGTCTCATGCTGCTCTGTCTGCACTAGAGTCACCATGAATAACACATGTTGTTGTTATGCACCTCTGTGATGATAATGTAAAGGATTGATTAAAGAAGGCCCGTTCCAGTAGTTATTTCTTTGATTGAATGGCTACATTGATTTAGGATACTGCTGATATTATGCATACTGTGCCCATGGAAAAGACTCCCTCTGGACCACTGTTTTAGAAACAAGTGCTGCTCAAGGTGCTTTTGAAAGATACTTAAGGGGGATGAGCATTCTTGACTTTTGCTCCCACAAACTAGAATGTACTCCCTCCTCATTAATATACACATGGAACTTCTATAGTTCAGGAAATAACTGAAGACTCCTTTGTGTCCCGTAGTTCGAGCAGTCAAATGTTTTATCCTTCTTGCCTCCTCTTGACGAGAAGCCTGCTCTCTGTAAGCTCGCTTTATATGTAAGAAGTGAAAGAAAGCAGATGAATTATTTTGGTGATAGAATATATAAATGAATACAAATACCATTTAGATAAAGCTCCTCAGGGGCCAATGCATTACATAAATGAAGAGTCCAAGGCAGTGGCAGTTATTTGATCCTGCAACTCCAGGGCTTGATGCCAGTACATGTGGGGAGGGTGTTCTCCACGGCCAGACTGGGGGATTTAATACTCTGTCATTCAACGTGCCCAAATTATGCATCTTTGTGTGTAAGCTGTTTTACTGTACCTCCTCAGTGTAGAACCTGCCTATTCTTCCATCCGTGAAGGAAACACCTTATGGGAGTGACCAGAACGTTCACAGATAGGCAAGTTAGTGTGTTCTGGGCTACTCATCATTGGTGCCGTCCCTCTATGTAGGGGGCTACTGTATGTGCAGCTGGGCTCTTTTGTTTCATTTATCCAGGTAATATGGTGGATTGGGGTGTTGTTTAGCACCACCCTTATGACTGCCTCTGTTAAGGTGACAACTTAGCTTGTTGTGGATAGCTGAGTGCCACTAGTTGTGAGTGCCCTCAGCTGAAGTGTGAGGAACTCTTTGTTTAACTAAAAAGGTGTCTATTGAACATGTGTCTGTTTTATAACCCTGGGCGTAGTTTGCGTAGTACGGCTACGCATAGCCATGCACGCTATGTGTAGCTACGTGAACTGCATAATGAGGTAAGGAAAATGCTGTTCATACTGATTGCACAGTGCCGGATGCTTGCCGGAAAGCTTTCTCAACGCAGACTTGTAATTTCTCATCGCAAGCGGTCACGAGCAAACATGACCACTCGTACAGAGAAACCTGACCTCCTCACGTTGAGAAGTTAGCTAGGAGGTTTATTTTGCATGCTTGCGATCGGCAACTTGATGTTGCTGATCGCTAATAAGGAAACAATTTCGCCGGGATGTTGATTTTGCTCGCTCGTGGTCGCCAACTTGACGTTGAGGACAGTGAGCAAGCAAAAAATTCCCGTTACACGTTTTTGCACTGTGCTACGTGCGATTCGCATAGTGCATAATAGCGCAAACTACGCACGCTCCGTGAGCGTATCGTAGTACTACGCCCAGGGTTACTGTTTTACTATGTTAGCTAGCACATACTAATGTCATAATGTCATAGGGCAAGTGTAGACCTTTGTGTGAAGGGGTTGATATGTTTCACTTCCTTTGAATTTATTTTGCAGCAGATGCTTCAGGATCTGAGGAGCACAGGTAATTATATAACTGTCTGCAGTGGTAAAACCTTACAGCACTACCCAAATGTCTCAACGATAAAATAGATCCTCCATTCACATATTCTATTGCTATTGCTCAAAAAAGTTTTACCTGTATATATGCATATAGATATACATGAGTTACTGTAAATTAAATCCCTGTTATAGGCCACTTAAGTTATAGCTCTGTGTGCTTGTAAGATCTTAAAATGCAAAAGAAAACTACAATAGACTTCTGTAAGAACTTGGGTTGGTGGTTAACTGGGGTGTGAGCCCTGGTCAAGTAGCAATGACAATGCTTGTCAGGAAAAGGCACAAGCTAACCTCAAATTAACATGTGCTCAACTCCCTGGTAGCCTGCCACCAAGATGTCTGGCTTAACTTAGAGGAAATGTGTAAAGTATTTGTGCAACATTTCAAACTGTAAAAACAGTAAAATCACCACACAAAAACAACACAGACCAGGTTAGAAAAATAGAGCTTAATGCAATAAATAAAACAAGACCAAAAGGACAAAAAACTAATCAGTAGAACTGGGGTTATGGGTTTTTAAAGAATAAAGTGTAGATAGAGCCTGTAAGAAGAAAGCATCAACTGTGGCTATCTGGTCACCCTTGATCAGGTCAAAGTCAAAAGTTCAGGCTGACCACGATGGAGCACTGGTCAAATACAGTCCCAGATTAGTTCAGATGAAGGTTTGCCTTCTCAAGTTTTGTGCCAAAAGTCCTGTTTAGGCTGTAAAGGTTTACGGGGAGCAAGGAGGGAATCGAGGGCAATTGTCAGCGTGGCACAGAGAGCAGGCTGGACATCGTGGACAGGTGGGCAGTTGCTTCACGTTTGGCATTCCCTGCAGGGGATTGATGATTGCTGTGCAAAGAGACTGGCTGGTGGTGGCTCATGCTGATTTTCGGTATGAGCGGTGCAGAACATGCCCATACGGCGTTGCTAAGAGCCCAACACTTGATTTTAAGAGCCTGTGACCATATTAAGGGTCCTGGAACTGAGGCACCATTTGGGGGTCAAGAACTCACTGCAGCCGGGTCCTGTAACAGGTTGTGAAGCATTTTATGTCTTTGATGCTCAGATCAGGAGGCCGGCAAACTAGCCCTTGGAGTCACTCTGGTCTCCTGGGTTCAAGATGAAGTTGCAGGTCCTGTTCTTCTTCCCCAGGCAAGAGGCCAGCTGTTCAACAGAGTGGCTTTCTTTGTAGCAACACAGCAGTCTTTTTTCCTGGCAGAGTATCCACTGTACTGAAGAGTTGGTGTCTAGGTGAAGAAACATATTCGTACCCACTTGTGCCTTTGAAATGGGGGACACGCCTCTAGAGGTTTCCCTTTGATGTCCCCAGGCATCCTGTCTTCCCTGTCCTGCTTCCAGACTAACTACAGGGGATAGGCAGCCCTTTGTGTGGAGGTAGGACACAGCCTATTCAAGTGTAAGTAAGGCTGTGCCCATTTTGTCGCTCCCATCCTACCAGTGATGGCCCATCCAGTCACACCTACGCTCCCCATTGTGTGTGGCTGTCTAGGAGTAATACACAAAGCCCAACTGTCATCCACACCCAGCAATGCACTCCAGGGCAGGCTTCAGGCAGAAAACAGTTAAGGCAAGAAAATGCCAACTTTCTAAAAGAGGCATTTTCAGAATTGCAATGTGAAATACAACTTCACAGTAAGTTAAGATTTTAAATTGTGATTCCAGAGACACCAAACATGAACTGGTTATCTTCCCATTTGGGAATTAGAGTTATAAAATGTAATAAGAAAATTCCAATGTTCCTATGGGAGGGATAGGCCTTGCAGTTGTGAAAATCCAATTTAGAGTTTTTTACAAACAGGTCCTGTAAAACTTAAAAATATTAAAAAGGAAGGCTTAGTCCCGGCAATAGGTTTATTTTGCCAGGTCGAAATGGCCATTTTCAGAATTGCAATGTGAAATACAACTTCACAGTAAGTTAAGATTTTAAATTGTGATTCCAGAGACACCAAACATGAACTGGTTATCTTCCCATTTGGGAATTAGAGTTATAAAATGTAATAAGAAAATTCCAATGTTCCTATGGGAGGGATAGGCCTTGCAGTTGTGAAAATCCAATTTAGAGTTTTTTACAAACAGGTCCTGTAAAACTTAAAAATATTAAAAAGGAAGGCTTAGTCCCGGCAATAGGTTTATTTTGCCAGGTCGAAATGGCAGTTTGATACTGCACACATTCTTCAATGACAGGCCTGAGACATCTTTAACAAGGCTACCTAAGTGGGCAGCACAATCAATGTTGCAGGCCTACTAGTATTTTATTTACAGGCCGTAGACACATGTAGGGCCACTTTACAAGGGACTTATAAGTAAATCACATATGGCAATTGAGTATAAGCTAGAGTTACCATGTTTAGAGGAGAACACTAGCACCTTAGCACTTGTTAGCAGTGGTAAAGTGTACAGAGTCCTCAGGCCAGTAAAAAGAGTCCAATAAAAATGTAAGAGGAAGTCAAAAACTTTCTGGGAAGACCACCCTAAGGCTGACAGGTCTAACAACTTGTGAATGGCAGTCTGCTAATAGATGCAGTAATAATCTGTCTGTTCAGATTATGCAAAGTGTCGGAGACCAAAAACAGACAAGTTGGGAGAGCGGGAGCCGGTGCCAGGTACAGGGCATCCCAAAAAGTCTCTGCTGCCCTTATCAACAGTACTAGTGGTTATGGGCCTATGGGGTTGCATATATAGTACAATAACTGGTGGGACTTGGCAAAGCACCTACAAGCCCAGGCCAAATGGTATCACTAGACCCTGTACTGAATGTAAAATTAAGGACTGTTTAATAATGTGCTAAATATCATTGAACTGGGAGAGAGTGGCTGGGCGCTGCTTAGACTACTTTAAACGAGACACCTCAATTGTTAATAGTCAGTCCTCGTATATGGCATCTGCCTGCCATGGTTAGTGGAGCAAGAAAAAATAAATGTGGCTTCCTTTATGGAGAGCATTTTCTCTGCCTTATGGAGTGTCTGAGGTAAATGTACTTCTATGTTCCATACAAAGTCTCTAGGGCAAATATTTGAAAGTCAAATGTATTCTGAATTGCTCATGTGTTCCTAGATTCTGAGGTTAAATTTGCGTGTCGTCATTCCTATGTATTGTTGATGACAATGCTTGCCCATCTATGGATAACAGATGTGGTATTGAAGTTAGTAGGGCTGTACTGTTCCATTTTTTTTTGGCACGTTCATCAAACTAATCTCTTTTCAGGATATGAATAGCAGCCGTGGCCCATGCAGGTAAGAGTGGTGGGGTGATGGAGCTGGGTTAGGGGGGATTCGACAAACGACCTCGAGGGGAATTCATTAAATAATTAATTTTCCCTTGTCGTCATCTGTCAAAATCCCCCACGCCCCACCGCTATTACCTGCACGGGGGGGACATCCTTTTCAACGCAACTTTTACCGCGCAGTGCTTTTACAACGCAGGCTTTACCACGAAAACCATTACAACGCATTGCACTGGGGGGCGCTCTAGGATAAGTAATAGTTTAATTTACTATCCAACACCTTCCCTACTATCCACGGGGACTGGAGTTGGAATAGTAAATAAACTATTCACTATCCAGCACCCCCCAAAGCAATGCGTTGTAATGGCTTGCGTGGTAAAAATTGCGTTGTAACAGCATGTGTGGTAAAAGCATGCGTTGTAACAACGTACATCCCCTGCACGGCCCGCGTCTGATAGATGACAAACATTACAGTTGCCTTAGAAGTTGTACCTTCTAGGTTGAGGTAAATCCCACAAGATTTGTTGAGACTGGATGTTTAAAAGGGGATGTATTCTAGTCAGCTGAAGATAACTGGATTGCTTAAAGGGAAATCATCGCTTCATGGTTGTGATTTCTCCTGCTTCTGAAACAAGCCACAATGGATTTGTACTGGATTTTGGAAAAATGCCTGGCTCAGACTATACACTAGAACACATATTGCTTATGTTCACTTGCACTGGTTCTTTCTTCTCTGATCGTGCTTGAACGTAAATGGATTCAAATGTTATTTACAAGTGTGCCTTGACACCACCACACGACGGCTGCCATATTATGGCATGAATTAACGACAATCAGCTAGGGCTAGCATTATGTCAAGGTGGGCACCATTGTGTTATGCATGCCTAAATATGTGAGGAAGTACCACTATAATGCACGAGGCCAGCATTCTAGTAAATGTGGGTACAATGGTGCCATGGATGACCACAAAATGTCAATCAAGCATTACAACCCATTTTACAAAAAATGCCCCCAGTATGGCAAGCATTACTACCATATGTCCAGAACAACAATTGCACCATAGATGGTGGCAACATGCCAGGGTTTGCCACCATTTCGCCAGTTCAATATTATGTCTGAGCTGAAATTAAAAATAAATATATACATCTATGAATGATCACACTATGCCAGGAATTACCACCATTTTGCAAGGGCCAGCATCATGCCAAGGTTGACATCATCATAATACCGATGTTCATAATATGACAAGAATTCCCGCCATTCTTTGTTGAATGGCATGTATGCCACTAGCTATGATGAAATATCGACATTATGTGAGCGTTAGAGTTTTACCATTGGAGCATTATGCCCGGAATGTCTCGAAACATGACCAAAAATATCACTATTATATACGGGGCAGCAATTTCTTAGGAATGGGAAGTGGACATCAAACCACATATACACGAATGCTGCCAAGAATGTCCACCAACAATTGTACTATCAACAGTATTTTACAAAAGTGAATAGTGCTCAAATGTATTCATAAACTCATGAATGTAAACACACAAGCACACACATGCACATTTAGGCACACAGCCACACGCACATATGCAGACCTATACATCATATGACACGTTTTAGTTATATTCACTTTTCACTGCTAACCCAACTACCTCTGGTGCTCTGACATCCTTTCCTCTTCTGCACAGGGCTGGGATACTGAAGATGAGATTCCTGTTTGGCACTCAAATGAGGGGGGTACTGGCGGGTAGTGGTAGCACTTTGCCCAGCTGGATTGGAAGAGGTGGACTGAAATGCTTCAGGGGATAAGGGGAGGGGATGGATGAGAGCACCTCTGTATATGGGAGGAGGTTGAAGTAGAACCAAGTGGAGGTAGCAGGTCTAAAGACGTGCCTCAGGTGGTGAGGCGAAGAGGGAGGAATAGATGGATGTGCCTCCGGTGACTGTGGGTAGTGGTGGAAAGGAGTGCTTTGGATGACAGAAAGAAGGCTGGGGGAGAGGGCAGAATTGTTTGGTGCCTCATGTTGGGGGATGTAAATGTTATGGGTACTTACTGGGTAATATCGCCTCCCTACAATGGAATCTCCAGCTTCCCCTCAGGGGAAAATCTTCCATACAACAAATGACAGTGGCAGTACTCTTTTTTACTCTTGCAATGTTTTTTTATCTGCCTGGCAAAACATTTTTTTCCTGTTAATGACAAATGGCACCAGGCTGAAGAAACTCTTTTTTTTGGGTTACCAAAAATAAATATCACAATATTCAAAAGCAAAATAGCATAGATGGAAATACGGTGTAGCAGAAAGAAGAGGGTATGACATGATGCTCTGCTTTTGTGTCACTGTGACCCTTCCTGATTCCTTCCATCTCTCTGAAACATGACAAAATTTAACATAATTTTCTGAAACATCTGCATAAGATACATACAGCCCCTGCTGCAGAAGCACTGACACAGAAGCAGGATTGTATATGTTGGTTCACTTCTATGTGCTGAACGCAATAGAGCTAAAGCTTCAATAATCAGTGTGACAGTTGTTTCATGTGCTGTGAGGTTTGAATGGCCATCTAAGCTGTGTTTAATTTTGTAATGATAGTACTGATCCCTACTATGATCACTGCCTGGACTCTCACAATTTACACATTAGAGGCATTGTTCACTGGACTTTAACACTAGATACCGCAGGACACTCAGACCTAGCTTATTTTACGTCTTGAGCGCAATCTGTTGTTTTGTCCTCTCTTGATGATAACATACTTGCACTGGAATATGCAGGCGAAATTGTGTTGCTTCAGGAGAAACTTGATACAACTATTTTTGAGATACAACGTCGTTCTTTGTGGACTTGATTTTCAGCTACTCAGTTGGATGGGGCTCACTTTGATCGGAATTACGAGTTGTATGATAATTATCACACCCTTGCAGTTTTCCCCTGATAAATTCTTGCAGACCAAACCTGCCAAAATTTAATGGGGGGATAAAGGCTCATAAAAAAGGAAAAACGTGGGGGCATATTATCAAGAACGGGCGTTACATTATCGCCGCTTTTATAGGCAGGAAACTGCCGATAAAGCGGCGATAATGTGCTTGATAATATGCTCTATGAATTCCAATCGAAGCTCATGTTAGATGTGAAGACATCTAACATGATAATATTCATAGAGCATATTATCAAGCACAATATCGGCGCTTTATCGGCAGTTTCCTGCCTATAAAAGCGGCGATAATGTAACGCCCGTTCTTGATAATATGCCCCATGGTTTTCTGTGTTAAATGCCGATTCTGTATGTTATGTCTCGTTAAAAATTAGAATAAGAGGAATTTACCACACATGGTAAATTACTCACTCAAGGGAATGGTATTAACCACATGTGGTAAATACCTCACCTATTCCACCTAACTTGTAATGAAAGCCTATGTGTCCTGCAGCTTCATATATGTTTGGCACTGAGCCACTTTGAGAAGTCGGAAGGGCACTTCCCATTGCTTGCTGTTGATGCCGTCCTAGGGCACACTTCTGCTTGGTGTGCAGGCGGATGCCCCTGCCCATTTATTCCCTATCTAAGTTACTGTGGTCTGGGTTTCTCTTCTCTTGCCTTCATGTGACCCAAAGGTCTGCTTGATTCCCTAACTGTGACCCTTGCTTGCCCCTGCGAAGTCTATAGCCCAATATTAAAATGTGCCATAAATACACATCATAACAAGCATGATGAGATGGAAGGGTTAGTTGTGGCCTCTTATTTTATGCTACACTGCCGCTGATGTTTGAAGTGCTAGTGATGGCAACCCTTGGCTACAGTTTGCAACTGTAAAAAGACTGAATCAGATATGTGTTCATGGAAGGTATGCAAGATTTAGACGCCAGGCTAAGGAAAGTATTCAAAAATAGGCTAACTTGCTATTAATTATTGTTGTTTAACATATTCCTAATGATATACAGAAATGAGAGGGCGGGGACAACCCTGGTGAGTCTGCTGGTTGTCAGGTAGTACCTCTGGGCTGAACTTTATGGATAGGGCTTCCAGTATTATGGTACTTATTTTTTTAACATTTACGTCTGTATTTATCCATATTTCTTTTTTGCCCACATTATTGGTATGTATCTATATTTGTTTTATGTTTTGAGAATTAATGGACTTGTAAAATTGGATATTCTCATGTTTATTCAACACTTGAACGTGCACTCATACATGGATGCCTGTCACGATTTAGCAAATTAAGCAGCCACGTATAACAAAACACTACACTCACAGGTACATATTAGCGTTATACTACAAATATATGTTAACATCTGCCAGTATTTAATTACATCTCATCCTGAATTTTAACTCTCCATGCTGTCATTCTGCCCAGCTGTTGCCTGGAATTCATGAAAGACCAAATGGAGAGTCTCTATCAACAGCCACCGTTTTCAGTATTTTTTTACATTTAATACAGACAGGAAACACATTGTTTTCTGTCTGTATTTATCTGTAAAAATCAGAAAAAACGGAAAAACGGAAGCCTTAATTAAAGACAATGTGCATGTGTAAACATAACATGTTGTTGTTGATGTGACTAAGGATAAGGTGCAGTGCCAATGTGCTCTTTACTCCACTCACTGGGAAGCCTTGGTAGGTAAACATGCAGGGAATATATTCTTGGTCTGAATTCTCAAAGGTTGTGACTCCACACCTTGTATATGCTACTATTTGATAAATATTTAATGTAAGGAGCTCAATTGTATGTATATCACACAATATTGTGTGAGGAACTATACGAAAAGATCATAGAATGTCAGAACTTCAATTGGCATATGTTAATCCTTTTGATCTGTCTATACTTGGTAGGATTATTTATCAGATTTATATCTCCATTCCACTCCCCAATCATCAAAATGTAATTTGGTGATTGAGGAGGGGATGGAGATCAAATTCTTGGAACAGAATGTTCTTGCCAGCATAAATGCCATCCTTACTGACTGGGTACTGTGCTAATTTGGCTGGTCAGAAGGAATGGAGAAAACACCCTCTTTGATCCCATGTACAGTAGGGGTGGTCTAATGCAAAGGTTAATACAATTTCTCCTAAATGTTATCAGTTGCCTGATGTCACAATACGTCTGGATTGTTAAGATGAATTTGAGGGTTAGAGCAGTATAATTGAGCCTCATAACATGGATACAATGAGTGTTGCTGTGCTGGACACCCCAAAACGAAATCTTTTAATGAAATGATGGCATTGATTTGAACTCTGATACTGGAAAAAGTATTTAGCATGGACCTATTGGTGATGAATTGTTAAAAACACCATACAGCAGCGCTAGCCCAACGTTACTTGAAGTATACAAGGAGGACATTGAGAGTATACTTTGCTCCTCTTCTATGACGCTGAGTAATTTGCATTTTTACCTAAACTTATCATAGATCCTTCATCTTCACCCCATGCATTAAAACAGCTAATAAAGTACTTGCTATATACTCCCAAACAGATTAACTCCACACTTGTTTAAAGTATTTCAGGAAGTAGGGTTTTTTGTTAATCCTTTGAAGACCAACTAGTTGTATTTTGTACCATATACTTATCCTTTTACATGGGCTGGCTTGGTCAGAGTCCACAGCACATGTGCAGCATTAGAAGCTCTCCCCCAAAAGTACGCAAAGTTTGTGACCCATGATATTATTTTAGCCAAGAAATGAATTATGCTCTGTTGTATGAGGAAGTTCTCAGCATGAGTGAATGATCAACTAAATATCAGCGATATGGATGAGGACTAAACATCACTGGATAACCTAAACCAGTGATTTTCGGGAATCCAGGACTAAATTTATATGCTGTATAGCTCTCAAGGATATGATGACAAGGTACTCTCTAATGAAGATGTACAAGGAAGGCAATCATACATGAGGGCCATGCTGTAGCATGTATCCGTTCTTTGAAGAAGACGGCTAAGGAAGTTAATTACACCTGAGGGCTTGGTTGTATCATCTATCCATGTAAGTTTGCAAATATGTATAGCACAACGTTAGTTAAAAAGCAACAGAGTCCTGGACAGAAAAAGCAAAGGAGGAAAGACGTTGTTATAGGGAAGGGCAAATGTGGTGATGTTGAATAGCGAAGGACAGGGGGTTGTGGCTTGTCAGGCTTCAGGGTGGAAATTGGGAAAGTGGCTGAAACGTTATTGGACCCTATGTGTTGCTAGAAGAGCAGAGTCCTGAGTTTATTCTTTAAGAAGAAGAAAGGTGGTGTTTGGCCAATGTTAATAAGAATGTCATTCCAATGCCTTGGTGCAAAGACTGAGAATGCCTTGCTTCTGGTCTCCTCTTTTGTGCATTTCTTGATTTTGTGCCTTGTGGCGTAGTTGTTAAAAGTCATGCTTAGCCCTCTAAAGGTCTTGATCTTAGACTCCAGGTCAGTCGTAGTAAGTCTTCTTCTTAAAAGTCAGGCACAACATTGCTGTCTACTGCTTTAGAGACTCTATACACTGGTTAGGTCTTGAAAGAAAAAGGTTTGGAATGTAGATCATTGTGAGGCACTGCACAGTGAAATGGGCCTACCTAGGACAGGTGTGAAGGTACACCTGATGTATTCAATTATGTCCATGAATAGATTATTGATGCCGCTTCGTGCCACGCCATTGTTGATGAAGGGTTAAAATTTATTCTAACGGGTCACACTTACCAATAACCCATATAAGATTAAGGACAGATAATAATTCAGTCGGCAATGGAGAAGGTTCAATCGTTTATTCTTCAAATACAAGCCCTGACAGGGGAGCCTCAGTCTACACGACCCTCGGAGGTGCGCAGAGGAGACTGCTTACATATTCAAAGTACAAACCATATATACGTTTCACGCATTGAAGATGACACCCTCAAGGAAAAACACAGTTTGTCAGTAAGCCAAGAGGAATACCCATATAAGGCACAATTGATTGCTAACAACCTAAGCCTAAGCTATTCCGGGGGCAGGTCAGAAGGAAGCCTCCCGGTCTATCTGGAGCCTGGGAGGACAAGAACGGGCTCTGCTAGAATGTGCGCATCCCACAAGGAAAGCAGGTGCGACCTTGAGTTTCCCTTGAGCTACCAGCTAGCAGACATCGAACATGGTTTAGCTGACGCCATGGTTTCGAGCAGAAAGCATAATCACATGATTTCAGGGAAACAGCATTTGCACACGGAGAAACAAAACAAAATGGCTCCAGCCATGTCAATAGGACTAACCAATTAAAAGTGAATCTTAGGTTACTAGATGATTATAATGTATTCTAACTATTCGATTATATGATTACGAGGTTATATTGGACACATTAGGCCAATAATGTGTGCTTATCAAAAATTCGATCCCTACACTGAACAGTTAAGGACTGCCTGACCTAGGAGTTGATCTGCCAAACAGCCCTCACCCGTGCATCTCCCGGGTGCTACAAGGGACCCGCTGCTCCCGCTTCGCGGTATGTGCGCGGGCGGCCGCCAGGCGAAGCCCGGGCCAAGGGCGGGCCTGTCTGAGCCCGTCCGAAGCCATGGAGGCCGGGCTGGGCCCCCCCTTACCTCCGCCATCGGGGAAGATTAGTGACCACTTATTTCATATCCTTCAAGGTAGAATTATCGCCAAGACTTAAACTTCCACCTTTTGCCGGATCAAGCGATCTTAGGATGCTAAGGATGAATAAACGCTATGGCAAAAAAATAGACGCCTCACACGGTGGCAGCGTGGCGGGGATGCTGGCTCAGTTCATCCTCAGAGCGACGTCCCTGCTCGAGAAGGAGATCCAGCTGACTGAGCGAAGGCTGTCCCTTGATCCGTCACTAAGCAAGAGATCCTCCTTAGGGACAATAGCAAAAGCGTGTTCACCGGTACACCAGGAAGTTTCTATAATTATACCTCAGATTATTAATGATGCTGGCATTGAAGCTGGTAATCTTTCCGGAGGTCTAGAGGTTACTCCAAAACTGCCTCAACCCGAGACCAATACAACAGTTCGAGTTACAACCCGCGCATCTACACGCTTCCCCAATAGAAAAAAAATTAAGACCAAGCAGCCATTAGCGGAACAGGCTACAAAAAGGAAAAGGGGACGAGGTCCACAAAGGCCCTGCCCGGCAAAGGTGTCAAGGGCGAATAAATCCCGCACTCGAATTTTAACGGAGGATGGCAGCCCAAAAATTAGTATCGACTTGGGCGATGGCGATTATTGTTTAGCAGAAGGAAAGGGTATTAACCCAAATTACGACTCTGAACTGGGGAAGACAATCGGAAACATTTTATCTGCTAAATTGGCCCCTTTTACCTGCAGATTGACTAAGATTGAGGACTGCTTGGATAGATTTGAACTGTTAGTCAGTTCTAAGCTTGCTGTTTTGGAGGGCCTAATCATAAATTTAACACAATCTGAGCACATGTGCACAAACACAAACAATAATTTGGGAACCCAGGAGAATGAGGTGGCAACATTAGATCTCCTGCCGCTTCGTGAAAACCAGCTCGAAACCACAGAACAGTTATTGTGTAAAGTGCTTTACTGGCTTAGTTCCAGAACCAGGGTGGCTGGCTGTTGGGGGAAGGGAGTAGAAAGGTGCATGATAATGGCTAGATGTAGCAACTGGATCGGGCCCTCTAGGAAGGAAGAGTACGGGGACTGTATTGTTGTAAATTTTAATAACGAGCATATAACAACATTTTTGTTAGACAATTTGTGTGGAGTAAGGGGCAATGTTGTGGATGTCTATTGTTCCACTGGGGTATTTCTATAGACTAGGGTTTAATAACTTCCATGCAGAATCTCAACAGGAGAGGTATAGATACCCTAGGGTTCAGCTAGGAATTAGTAATAGCAAGATACCCCAAGTACTCCCATTGTCCAACAGATATGCCCCTCTCTCTGATTTAGATCAATGTGATTGACTACAATCCCCAACCCCGCAAACGGTAGTATGTCTTGACCCCCCCCACAGATGATTTGATCGAAGTAGTGGGGCCCCCCCATACCCGATATTGTTATGGACTGTCCTGTGAACTTGCCCCCACCTAGTGTCGAACAGGGTAAATTGCACATGGATGTTTTAACCTTAATATCTTGGAATGTCGCAGGGCTTTATAGAAAAACATTGTCCTCTGATTGGACGAGTTTTGTTGAAGGGCATAATATTATAATTATAGCCCTACAGGAGACTTGGTCTCTTGATACGATTTGTCATCCGGGTTACCTAGCGTTTGGTAAAGAAGCCATTGAGAACATAAAGGGGAGACCTAGTGGGGGCTTGGTTATATGGGTTAAACAACAACAATCCATACATGTAAAGGCACTATCAATAGATAGCCCTGATATTCTCCACATTAAGATCTCCCACAGGGGTGAGCCAGACTTTATTTTGATTAATGTATATGCACGTGGTTTACCAGGAGGGAAAGCATCACCAGTTATTGCCCACTTAGAGGCATTTATGGATGGCATAGGAGGCTCATGTGTTTTTATCATCGTTGGTGATTTCAATTGCACATTTGAGCCATTGGGCTTGGCTGATTATAGACTCACTATGGAAGAGGACCAAAACTGGGGGGTGCCTTCACTATCTTTGCAACCAATTAGCAAATGGACTGAGGCGGCACTGATAATGAAATGTTTTTCATAAGGGTGTCGGATAAGAGCTACTAACGGGAGAACTCCCTCTGATGTAGAGGGTCGCTCCACATACATTAGTGGGATTAGACACAGTAGGAGTGATTATATATTCTTAAGTTTAGGACTCTGGGTTAGACTTGAGGACATCGAGGTCTATCGCAGACCGGAAAGCGATCACAATCCCTTAATACTGATCCTATTAAGGACTGGTACAGGTCAGCCATGTCTGAGTACTACATCCACAATAGGAGAGGTGAACTTAACGCAGGATTGCCGCTAGTTAAAATGGGTGGCGGTATTAGAGGAAGAAGATCTTCAGGAGCAGATCCGTTCCTCTACGGTAGAGACCCTCGCCCTGTTGAGTCTCCCAGAAGCTGAGGGTAATAATTTATCACATTTAGCCTACATCATGAAGTCCCATGAGGATTTTTTTCAAATTTGAAGTCTAAGCTCACCAGAAAAATAAAGAAATCAGCTAAACCATACCCTGTTGGAGGGTCTAAGTGGTATAATGAGGACTGTGGCAGTGCATTTTGTAAATTATCCACAGCAATAAAAAGTGGAGTCCCCCAGCAAGTCAGAGAAGCAAGGGTAAAGTATAAAATGGTTCAAAATAAGGCTAGGAAAAAATACGATGAGGAAAGATGGGTAGGTTTAACTAATGTCTCCGAAGGAAAGAACTGGACCAAATTTTGGGAAATAGTTAAATGGGGCAACCATATGACTAGTAAAACACCAAATAATGATGTCCCCCTGAACTCTGGGTCCAGCATTTTAGAATCAATCATTTTTATTGAGCAGCATAACATCACATAACACAGCTCAGCTGCCTACATTCACTGGCCGGCAGAGCAAGATCCACTAGCATTAGACACAGCGTTCGGGCCTACACCCCGGAGGGCGACCCCCGCGATGGAGAATGCAATGCCGTGATGAGCAGCCCGTTCAAACACCAATCTACTGCATTTAAATATAGGAACGAGAAAAACAAAAACAAAAGATACCCCCCTCCCCCACCCCAGACCTCCCCCCGCCACCCACCTCCACATCAGTCTCATCTACTCCCTTGTCCTCCCCGCCGCCCTGCGCCCCCCCTAGCCCCGCTCAAACCACTCAAATCACCTTGGCCGGACTCCGAGGCTCCAAAGGAATAAGTTGAAGAATCTGTAAGTACTTTGGACACGTGACCTCCCGCAAATCCCTGGATGGAAGGGGCAAGGCGGATTCCCAGGTACAGGGTGTCAGAGTGAATCCACTGGAAGGCAAAGTCCTGCTGCAGATCCAGTACGTCAGCTGCAGGGTTACGTTGAGTATCTGCAATTTGGGGAAGTTAACTTTAAATCCCACTACGTTACTAAATTCGTGCAGTTCTGCCAACAGGTGCCGCAAGGAGAAATGGAGCTGTGTCAGCGAGAGAATCACGTCATCCGCGTATAGACTGATTTTTTGCATATCCGCGCCTGTCGGACCTGGCCCTTTTGGCAGGTTCACCCCGAAACTTTTTACTTTTTCCTAGCCTGTTTCTGGAACCTAGTGTTGATGGTTTTAGGCCTTTGCGCACTTTTTCACTGTGGTACAGTGTAAAGTGCGTGTGCTCTCTGTGTATGTGTGGTGAGTGACCTGCCCTCCCATAGGAATGAATGGGGAATATGTATGCCCATGGTAGTTCCTGATGTGTGGGGAGTGCAGGGTCGAGTTTGAGATGTGAGAACTCGTGAGACTGAATGCTGCGTAATGGTGTATGCGGCATGATTGTGTCTAGTCTAGAAGTGCCACTTTTAGAAGTTGGCATATTTGTGGAGTCTGTGGCTGGCGTGTGATTGGCTGGTGAGCCTGGCCCAGGAGTGCCTGGGCCGGCTTGTGGATTGACTGTCTGGTTTGAGGGTGACAGGGGCTGCAGAGCCCCAGGAGGTTGTCTGAGTCAGCCCGTGGATGAAAGGCGGCATCTGCTGCCAGGGAAGTGGGAGGAGATAGCACCTGGGAGTGAATGAGGCCGTGCCTGCCTGCCACAATGCTGGCTCCACCTCCCCGCTGGGCGACTGTCACCTCTGTCCCTGACACTGAAGAGAGTTCCCTATAACCAGTTCTAGCTTGTTCTCACACTGCCTGCACAAAGACTTCAAAGACTTTTCCCTGTATAAGAAGGGGCTGTTTCCCCTTCCAAAATGATCTTGTTTCTGACTTGAATCTTGCCAGGGGCGTGCTGCTGCTTGGGCCCAGGGGAATCCCTGGGCCCTGCCCAGCCCCTGGATATCTGATGGACTTTCCTGGATGCCTGGAGGACTTCTGGGGGACCCCTCTGCCTTGCCTGGGCTGATTGGGGGGACTTTGCTTTGCCCCTTGGAATCTCAGGGACCTTTGGCAGCATGGAGAAGCTGCATTTCCTTTCAGAGAACTTTGTCTTGCTTTTGCCAGGGCTTATTATAGCCGAAAGCGCCTGGAAGCGCTTTGGTTGCTGTTCTAGCGCTAGGAGCGCTGTGGATTGGCCTTTAGCGCTTTATGTACGAGTGCCGGTGCCCACCCGGCACCTTTATTTAATTATTTTTATTCATGGGTGCCACCCCATTTATGTAATTGCCTAACGGGTGCTCACCCCGTTTCTATTTTTATTTTGCCAACCGAGGCTGCCGACCCCTCGTTTTGCCACTTTTAATCACCGCCGCGGCCCTCGCGCCGCGACCAGGTAGTCAGGCACCGTAGTGCCTGATGTGGGGCGGGACTTCCGGTTCTCGGAGGAAGTTCCGCCTGCTGCCGCGCTCTGATTGGCCAGTCCGGCCGGCTGAGGAGAGGAAGATGGCTGCGGCCGCTGCGGGGCTCCCGTGACCGAGAGGGAGCCCCGAGAGAAGAAGAATGAGCCTGGAGCCACGAGGGCTCCCCCTTCCGAAGTCCTGGTCCCGAGATGGGGGACCGGGTGAAGCGTAGTGCGAACCCCCGCCCCGGAGAGGCAGCTGGTGAGTGGCGCTGCCGGGGAGGAAGGCGGGGGAGGAGAGAGCAACAAGAGGAGCCCAGGGAGAGTCCTGGGGAGAGCGGGGAGCGCACCCGCATTAGTTCTTGAGCGGCCCCCGCCTTATAGGGGGCCGCTCCACCGAAGGGGCCACATTTGGATCTTTGGAGCCTGCGAGGCTCCGGGGGCATGTGGTGACTTTGAGTCCCCCGAGTGGGACTCCCAACGACAGGGCCATATTGGTTTTAGGAGCCAGGGTGCTCCAAGGCCCAGCAGTTGCTCTCCGAGCCCAGAGAGGCTCAAGGCGCCGGATGTGTTGAGAGAGGCTCATGGGCATTTTTTTACTCACTGAGAGCCTGAGAGAGGCTCTGGGGGCATTTGCCGTTTAGAGCCCAGAGAGGCTCCGTGGCATTTGTTTTGAGCCCTGCAAGGCTCCAACGTTTGGGGTATGTGATATGCCCAGAGCCTGTGTGGCTCCAACGATTGGGCGCAGTTTTGCCCAGAGGGGCTAGTGAGAGCCCCTGTCGCAGTTTTTGTTAACTCCCAGCTGCCCAGCAATTAGTGGGCAGCTGCACCGTTTAGGCGCTTGGGATTGTCCACAGGTGCCCAGCAAGTAGTGGGCACCTGCACCATTTTGGCCCCTGACATTGAGACACAGGGCATCCTAGCCCCAACAAGGCCAGTTGGCCTAGGGACTGCCAAAGGTAGTGGCTTATGTGAGTTTTGCGCAATTGTGTGGTTTTTCCTTGCACCTCTGAATGTTTAGCCATCATGTGTCTTTGCGCTATTGAGTTGTGTTTTCTTTCCTGGCACCTCTGAATGTTTTTAATGCATCATGTGTCTTCCTTGATTTTACACCTCTGAATGTGTTGGTTGATGCATCATGTGTTTACCCTTTTCCTTACACCTCTGAATGTTTAGGCATCATGTGTCTTTGCGCTATTGAGTTGTGTTTTCTTTCCTGGCACCTCTGAATGTTTTTAATGCATCATGTGTCTTCCTTGATTTTACACCTCTGAATGTGTTGGTTGATGCATCATGTGTTTACCCTTTTCCTTACACCTCTGAATGTTTTATGCATCATGTGTTTACCTTTTTCCCTACACCGCTGAATGTGTTTTTGATGCATCATGTGTAATGTGTTCTTGCTTCTACCCCTAAAGGTATTTTAATCTTAGGTGGTTGTTCTTTTTAGTACAGGTGGTCCTAGTGAGGTCCGGGTCCCCTGCGTGACATTCTCCTAAAGTGGTTAGGGTTGCGTAGGTGGTACTTACCTGTTCCCAGTAGTTACTGGATGTGATTTATAACTGTTATTTTGTGCTATACTTGCTAATTTGTGTTATAGTGATTTTATATCCTATTTCCTATGATCTACAAAGTGCTATTTCTAAATGTGTTGAGTCTGACAGTGACCCATGTGGCCCTGTCTTGTAAATAATTCCTTATGAATATTGCCCGTGCCAGTTGGCACAATGTACATGTGTGATTTCTATCTGATGTGTTTTGACAATACAAAAGTTATTTTCATATAACCTTGTGTGGAGTTCCTTTTGTGGTGTGCCTAGGATGTTGTTGCTGTTGTGTGCTGGTGCAAATGCTTTACACATTGCCTCCGAGTTTAGCCTTACTGCTCGTGCCAAGCTACCAAGGGGGTGAGCAGGGGTTATCTTGGCGTGTGACTCCCTTGCCCTGACGAGAATGGTGGTTTCTGCCTGGCTTTGGCGTCATCCTTAGCCTACCAGAAATAGCCAGTTCTAACAGCGCCAAACCAAATCCCCGCTATACCTTCGTTGGACCGAACCCGCTGAGCAAAGGGCCCCATATAGAGCGCAAAAAGCAGCGCGGACAAAGGGCACCCCAGCCTCGTCCCTCTAGTGATAGGAAAAAGAGTAGATTTGCACCCATTCACCCATACCGCCGCCTTCGGTGCCCCGTTTAGATAGCAGACACAGCGCACAAAGTTATCTCCCAAACGGAAGGCCTTTAATACCGCAAATAGATATGTCCAATCGACACGGTCGAAGGCCTTCTCCGCATCTATGGATAAGAAGAGGGCCTGCGCACGAGAACGATGGACTAAATCCGCGTGGTGCAGAAGTCTTTTAGTATTGTCTCCCCCCTGTCGCGTCGGGATAAATCCTGCCTGGTCCGGATCTATGATGCCGTCCATCAATGGGCTGAGTCGCGCGGCCAGGATGCTGGCGAAGAGCTTTGCGTCAATGTTAAGATGCGAGATCGGGCAATACGATCCACACTCCGCAGGGTCCTTCCCGGGCTTGGGAATAACTGTGATAGCAGCCTCCGACATGGAGGGGGTCACCTCCCCACCTCCAGAAAGGAATTGTAAAGGCGCGTTAAAAAGGGAGCTAGCTCCACATAAAACGTCTTATAAAAGATGGCAGAGAAGCCATCCAGCCCCGGGGAGTTGGCCTGTTTCAGATGCGCAATCGCAGAAATGACCTCCTCGATATCTTTCTCAGTATCCAGAGCCTCTGCCGAGACCTTAAGAAGAGGCGTAACACCACAAGATGCCAAATAAGCCGCTACCCGCTCGGGGTCCAAAGGCTCCCCCTGATACAAGGTTTGATAAAACTGCCGAAAGGACTCTACAATGAGGGAATCGGTAGTCTGTTCCACTGCCTGAGAATCCCTAATGCAGTGAACGGCTGACTGCTGCGCTCGTGCCCTCAACCTGTGTGCTAGCATCCGGCCCCCCTTGTCCCCGCTATGATAAAACTTGTGGCGCAAGCGCAAAAGGGCATATTCCGCTCGATCCAGGTCAAGGTGATGTAGCATGCGTCTCTTCGTTTCCAGCTCCCTCCATACGCGTGGAGCCCCTGTCCTCTTATGTATCGCCTCAAGGTCACCCACCTCTGTCTCCTGCTCCGCGCGTTTCTCCCTACGCTTCCGAGCATATGTCGCAGACAGTGCAAGAAACTCTCCCCGAACCACCAGCTTGACGGCCTCCCAAACTGACTCCAAGGACATACCATCCTGCTCATTGGTGGCGAAGTACTGGGCGATAGCGTCCCTAATGCGAGTGACTGCAGACTCCGAGTGGAGGAGAGAATCTCGGAGACGCCAGCCAGACAACGGCGGCCACGGCCCACTACAGGTAAGCTGAACTGAAATAAGGGCGTGATCTGATAAAGAGCGCGGGGTGATAGTTGCCGCGGTCAAACGGGGCAAGAGAGAGGACGTAGACAAAAAGTGATCTAAGCACGCATAGGTTTTATGAGCTGCAGAGTAATATGTGTAATCCCGATCTAGTGGATGTTGAGCACGCCAAACATCATGCAGCCCCCTGTCTTGCAACCATTGCCTCCCCCCCTGCGACAGTGCCCCCGCCTGGTGTGAGCGCGCAGCAGATCAATCCAGCCATGAGTCCATTACTATATTCAGGTCCCCCCCCCCCACCAGCACAAACACATCTGGGGAAGCTAGCACTTCGGAGAGAGCCGCTTTCAGGAAGGGCTCTTGGCATTCGTTTGGCGCATACAGTGAGCCCACTGTCAAATGCGTGCTCCCCCATTGAACCCGGACCGCGAAAAACCGCCTCCTAATATCAACAACTTGGGATAGGATCTTGCAATGCGCCCACGCACTAAAGAGAATAGCCACCCCATGCTTCTTTGCTGTACCTCAGGACCATAGCTGCACAGGGAATCGCCTGTCTTTCATCCTCCTAGTGTCTTTGGGGAGGAGATGGGTCTCTTGCAACAGACATACATCACCGTCTGCATTTTCCAACAGAGAAAGGATGGCGGTGCGCTTAACAGGGTTATTTAGGCCCTGAACATTCAGGCTTACAATTTTCACGTCTCTACCCATAATCCCTAAGGGGGAACGAGGCGCTAGCCCAACCATCTAGAACAGGAGCAATGGGGAAAGCGGCAGAAGCGAGCAGCGGCCCCAACCTACGCCTAACCCCCCGGAGTACTGATGCAGAGCCCCAAAAACAACCCCTTACCCAAAACCCATCCACAACAGCCCTAAAAAAGAACTGAACCACAAAAAAGATGGAAGGTAAGAAAAGTCTTGTGAAGGGACCAACGTTCGTCAGAGGAATCACTCTGTTAGGGAAACATGGCGCCATTCTGGAACCTTATCCAACACTGATACAGGGCACCACCACCCACCCAGAACAAAAAGGAGAGCAGGAGTCACAGTCTTATCCCCCCACGTCCCCCCTCCGATGCCGCTGTGAGACCCAGCCTGGGCCAAGCAGGTAACGTTCAAGGAGCACTTTCGTTGTCGGTCACCAACGCCACCGAGGAGACAGCTGCCTCCCTCTCCAAAAGACTTGCAGAAAGGTCTGGCTTCCACAGCGGAGGTGACTTTCCCACTTTCTGCCATTCCGTGGAGCATCTACGTTGCCGAGGAGGAGACCTAGTCGATCCAGCCTGAGCATCAGACCTCTCCAAACCCAGCGCCTCATAAGCTGCCTCCAGAGAGCGGATCTGCAGGAGTTTACCTTTAAACTTAAAGATGTTGCGAAACGGGTGCCCCCACGAGTAAGGGATGTCATGCTCCCGTAAGTAGGTGGTGATAGGTTTGAAGGCACGACGTTTGATGAGAGTAGAGGCCGCCAAATCAGGAAAAAGAGCAGGCTGGTGACCGCAAAACTGCACCTGATTAAGATCTTGCGCTTTGCAAAGAATCCGCTCCTTCATCTGGAAATCATGGATGCAGACTAAAATGTCTGGTGGGGGGGCCTTAGCACCCCTCGGCAAGCCAACGCGATGCACACAGTTCAGCTGAAAGTCCAGGTCCTCCCCTCATCCAGAATCTGGCAGAACAGCGCCATCACATACTCCCGCAGGTTATCCCCTTCCTCCTTCCAGGGGACCACTCGGATCCTGATGTTATTCCTGCACGAGCGGTTCTCCAAGTCTTTGGTGTGTGCCTGCAAGTCCAGGTTTTGTTCTGTCAGGCGGAGAATGTCCTGTTGGAGCTGATGGATCTCCTCAGCGGCACCCAAGTCATGCTCCTCTAGAGTCGCCACTCCCTCCCCTATGGCGTCGACGTCTCGGCGCATCTCCCGAACGTCTGAGGAGAGCTGGGAGCGGAGTTGCAAGATGTCCTCTTTAGTGGCGGCAAAGAGCTCCAACATAAAGGCTTTAGTCGCCGGCGCCTCCGCATCAGCAGGCCGCGCAGACTGGGTATCAAATTGCGAGGCGGTCGGACCCAATGTCTTCTGCGGTACATCTTTCAGGGGTTTATCTTTCTCGCCCCTAGAAGCTGACATAGCAGTGCTGACGAGAGCCCTGTGGGGCACAAACAATCTCCTGCAGCAAGTGCACCTCCCCGCTCAATCCAAACCCGGGCCGCCACTGGAACGCGCCACCTGCCGATGCACGGGCCGATGGCGTGCCCTCCACTCTCTAGCTATCTCCCTGCCCAAGCAGCACCACGGGGGAGCTGGCCCCCGAAACCACCAACCGCCAAGGCCCGCCCCGGCCCATGGTCCGCAAGGGCCGCCACCTGCACGCCTCTCCGCCGCCCCATCCGTCATGGTTCTCCACTATCCAGGGCCCCACTCGCCTCACAAAGGACCTCACAAGTACTAACGACTGGGCCCAGGCCCTGCAGGCTCCACCCAGGCCCCGTCGCAGGCAGGTTGTCGCCCCTCACCAGCTCTCCACTCACAAGCCCTCACGCTGGCACCTCTGGGGGTCCTTCAGAGTTGTTCTCCCCCTCGTCGCGTCTGGACCACTACTGGGGCCCCGCCATAACTCAATGCTCACTACCCTCGAGGAGGGACCCGCAGGGAAGTGCCATTGCAAGGGAATGCCGCCCGCCGAAATGCGGGCTGAAAGGAGGCCCAACACCATCCCCGTTTGGCTGCGCTCTCCAGTCTGTGGGGGGGAAGGACCAATACCAACGCTGGGGCCCACCACCGGGAACCCCCCCGTATGCCTCACGCCGTACGCCGACCCGCGGCCCAGGTCCTGGGCCTCCGGCCGCCTGCCCCCGTACTCTTCACCTCCGGGATGTCTGGTCCACTAATAGCTTGTAATTAATGGAAGCTGTCTTTGCTATAGTCAGGGCAAGGCGGATTCCCAGGTACGGGATGTCGGAGTGGACACACTGGAAGGCAAAGTCCTGCTGCAGATCCAGTACGTCAGCTGCAGAGACCGATACGTTGAGTATCTGCGATTTGGAGAAGTTAACTCCTGCTACGTTACTAAATTCGTGCAGTTCTGCCGACAGGATGCAAGAAGGCCCCGTCCAGCAAGTGTAGGTCACCAAGCCCTGCGCCGGTCAGCAACCTCCTCCACACGCCAGCCACTACAGTCAACTGATCAGGGCGCGAACATGCCTCAGCAGCGCCCACCGCCACCACTGCCAATCCAGGCCCAGCTCTCGCCAGGGGGACACCGCCCACCGATCCCCGGGCCAAAAGCGAACACCCTCTCTCTGCGCAGGGCCCCAGGCCCCAGCCACACACCAGGGCCCGTGAAGCAACAGCACCAAATGGACACTCAGAACCACTGATCACACCAGGCTATCGTATCGGGAGGGCAATCACGTACTAGGCTCCGCTTGTAGCCCCAATTCCCAGCCAGAAGGGCCCAGGACGCCAAACAGCAAACTGGTGTGCAGGGGCTCCGCCCACCGATGCTCGGGCCGACGGGGGCCCGCACACTCCCTCTGCAGGGGCCTGGGGCAACAAGCTATGTCCAACAGTTCCAGCGGGGGGGCCAGGACCCACCACAGCAACGCACACTGCCCACCTCGCGGAGCTCGCTGGTAGGCCCCCCGCGCCCCCCCCCCCAGCTGCACCTCACCAGCTGATAAGGAGAAGAGGGCCCACGGAATGCCACCACCCCCAAAGAGACCTCGCGCCACCTCTCTTCAGGCCCCCCACCCTCAGCCGACCTGCGGACCGAGCCCCGGGATCGCCGCCCGCCGCTTCTCGCTCCTCACCTCTCTGTAGCAGATGTGTGATCCGCCGCACTCGGAGACAGCAATGGCGGCACAGGAGCACACACCCGACCCACGGGGGGCTCAACCGCTGCTTCTACTCAAGGACCAGGACGCCAAAGTTCCTCTCCCCTGGCACCCGTAAATTCAGGAGTCTCACACTCCACGCGGGACAGACCGCAGATGGAGAAAATGGCGGCCGCGCTCCGGCGCTCAGGCCCTCCAAGACATTGCCGCTGCATCACCCAGCAGGTCCCCGGCAATTCAAAGGGCCATACGCTGCCGGCACCTCCACCGGCTCACCAGGCAGTCGCTCGGTCGGCCAGAAGACAGCCCCCGTAGCTCCACGCCCCACGACCCACCGGGGCGCCGCAAGGCCGGGACCAGCAGCAATGAGGGAGGCAGCTGCAAAGTCGCTCTCGGCTCACAAAGAAACACACCGCCGATAGCAGGATCATCCACAGACACCAGGGGGCACCGCGGATTCCTCAGATAAGCACCAGGTAGGGCGATAAACAACGTGATATGCTGACGGCGCCGGAGGGACAGGAAAGCTCGTCCTACTCCGCCGCCATCTTAGCCATGCCCCCCGATTCCAGCATTTTAAAGGTCAATTTGGCTCTTCCCTCAGTAACATCACCAAGTACCCAGAGTTCAAAGGAAAGCCAGCCCTATTCTTCTGCAAAAACGAGATCGATGGTGCTTTAGATAGACTGCCTGCGGGAAGGGCCACGGGGCCAGACTGCATCGCATCTGACCTTTATAGAAAGGATAGAAAAACCTGGAATGAGTATATTTACATAATTGTAAATGCTATTGCTAAAGGTGCACCAATACCAGACACCTGGCGAGGGGCCGAAATCATACCCATATATAAAAAAGGAGACGCGCTCGTCCCAGTAACTATAGGCTGATAAGCCTAATCGATACGTTACAGAAACTAACTGCAAGACTTGTACTAGGTAGAATCAATGAGTGGATCATTGAGCAGAATGTTTTATCTACCTACCAAGCAGGTTTTCGACCCCACGTAAGCACAATAGACCAGGTATTTCTATTTTTGATAATATATTGGTCCACAGTAATATTAGCAGGGGGAACTTCTTTTGCAGTATTTGTTGATTTAAAATGAGCATTTGATCTAGTACCTCGCCTTAAACTGTGGGACTCATTAAAGGAGGCTGGGAAGCCCCCACAAATCCTCGCTTTTATTATTAAATTACACGAGGCAAATTATGCTAAAGTAAGATGGGGCCAGCAGGGCGAACTGACTGAAGCGTTTCCAGTTACCATAGGAGAGCGCCAGGGGTGCGTTCTCGCTCCCACCCTTTTCTCACTCTTTATTAATAGGGTTATCGCCTGCTACTCTAACTACTCAACAGATGCTCCATCCCTTGCCAGAACAAGGGTTTCATTTTTAATGTTTGCGGACGACACTCTGATTTTATGAAAAACCCAGTCTGGTCTGCAACGAGCCCTTGATCAATATGTTGTTTTTTGCAATGACCACGAGTTGGCAGTAAATGTCAATAAAACTAAGTGTATGGTACTGCACAGACACAAATTGGTCAAAGGCAAGGTTATAACGGATAATTTACCCCTAGAGCAAATTAATATATTTACTTATCTAGGGGTAACTATGAGTAGGAAGATGAATTGGACACCCCAAATTGACCTTTTAGTCCTTAGACACAACCAGCTAGCGGGAGCTCTATTGAAGGAACATAGGTTGTCTTTTACTAAACCTATAGGGCCATCCATAGCAATTTACAACGGGAAAATAAGATCGTCTATAGTATATGGCGCTGAGCTCTGGGAGTCCGAAAACCTAACTCCAGTCGTCCTAGCACAAAATAGGTTTTTAAGATCTCTGACTGCCCTACCCCAATCTACCCCCATTAAGCCCTTGTTATAAGATTTAGGCTGCACCTCCATTGATGAGGTTGCAGGTTTTAGACCTCTGGCTTACTGGAGGATATTGTGGACCACTGCAGAATTGACTCCTTATGCTAATGCAATGTAGCATGTAAGAAATTTAGATTTGGCTTCCAAAATCAAATGGTTCCAGAAGATCAAGTTTAATCTGACCGAAATGGGCCTCAGTCATTTGTGGGTCGACCCAGTAGAGAATTCGTTCCCCAGCAAAAACCACTATAAAGAGCTGTACTGGGATATAATAACAAAGAAGAACCTGTCAAAGGCGAGTAGTTTGTCACTTACAGGTATCTTCTACGACCACAAATTTATAACCAAAGCAGAACCATATTAGAATGTGATCACAAAAATTGGTGATAGAAAACTTTATCACCAATTCCGTGTGGGCAACCTCCCAATAAGATGATTTGTAGCCAAATGGGACAGGGTTTCGACGACTAATTGCCCCTTTTGCTGCAATAGGGAAGAGTTAATAACGCATCTGCTTTTTGAGTGCCCGGTGTATCAGGATCCTCGTCGAAGGTGGCTTAAACCACTGTGTATCAATCTTCATACGAGATCCTGTAGGACAGCAATGCGTATTTTAGTAACGAATACCCGTCCTGATATTGTTATTGCCATAGCAACATTTCTGAACTGGGCATGGGTTTTGAGAAAAAAAAACTGATGGCTATGGAGGATTCAGATAGTGCTTGATAGTGGTACCAAATAGTTTACTATAGAATATCAGAATGTATTGATTTTAGCCTCAAATATTTTGTCTGGATTCGATAATGACTAGTTTTAAATTTTGTATGGTTATAGCATGCATTGCTAGTTTTAAATGTTATTTTTCTTTTTATTGACACTTTTATGTATGTTATGTGTCTTTTATGATTATAAATTATCGAATAAAGACTAATGAATATATGAATTTATGATTATTGATGCTGTTCATTTCCTGTTGGATTGCATGGGAGTTGTTGTAGTTGGGGTGGCTTGATAAAATGCGTAATGGCCTTGAAGAATGCTTTTCTTTTGTCGGGGACCTTGTTAATCGTATTTCTTTTGTATATCGCATTTGCTTTATAGGTCATTTGCCTGTGGAGTGATATTTTTCAAGCAGGGGAGCGCTTCTGGCAGCTGTATGCATTATTAATTCTTCTTCTACCATCTGATGGCTCATTTGCTCTCGATGAGGTTCTAGCTGTACCCGGAGCAGATTACTTAAATTTCAAGGAGCAAGGTTTGACTTAGGTTTGGTTGTCTGTTGTAATGAAGGAGGGCCACAATAAGAATTTTGTGGGAAGCTGAGGTGCTTGTGCTACAATTATCATATCCTCAGCGAGAGCGTCCAGAGGAAACATTTTGAAGGATCTACTCATGATGTTAGTCACTTGTGGGTTGACGAGGTGTACAATGGGTTGATAGAGATGGAGGTGTGATTGGTTTAGTCAAGGTATTGAGTAAGGTGGCAGATGACAATGAATTGCAGCCCCAAGCCTAGAGCTCACCCCTGACTGTTGGCTTACTAATGTAACATATGGTTAACTGGTAAGTTTTAGTTTGTGGTAATATTTATGCTGCTTATACCAGATCATATAGTCTTACTGAGTCCTTCAAAGTCAAGACATCGGGCCCGATTCACAAAAGTAATCTGAGACACAATCCTAACTTGACTACTACTAAATGCCTTTTGTGAATACCAAAAGTCTTAAAGTTAGGATTTTGACTCAGATTACTTTTGTGGATCGGGTCCACAATGTTTAATCTCCTATTGTGTACCTCATTTTGATGGTATCCTAAATTGCTAAGGTGTGTGATGTAAATATGCATTTACTTCCCCAAAAAAATTCTATAGTAAAAGAAAAGGTTAGTAAATGGTGAAAGGAAGGAAGCAGACTGGTCACTGACAATACGTTACAAAGAAAAGAATAAGCCATTTAAATATTGATACTGAAATAAACCTCTAAAGGGAAGAATACCAACTAACACCAAAGTGTGCAAATGATCTAAATGTGCTTCGATCATATAAGTCATTTGAGGTTTGAATCATTTTCCTATCTTAATTTTTAAAAGTGATATTGTAAAAGGTTTGTGTTAGAAATTGGGTTTCTGGTTGGCAGAGGTATGCATCCTGTCCAAGCAGGAACAACAATCAGAGTCAGGGTAAGCTAGATACACACTAGAAGATAACTTGTACTTACCGTCTGGTAGCATGGAACAGAGCAGTCAGACTTTTCTAAAGAGGCAATGTGTAAAGTATTTGTGAAACACACACACACAGTAACTCAATTAAAAAAAGGCCACAAACAGCGGTTGAGTTCTTAATTTTTAGAGAACAAAATAGTTCTAGTGCTTAGAAGCATAAAGCACAAATGGAGACTATCTGGTCATGCTGGAATGGGGTAAAGTCAATAGTTTGGTCTGGCTGGAATAGGGCTCAGGCTGGCTACTGGACCCACACAGGTCGATGTGGGCCAAGTAGCTTATCCTGGTCACCAAAGTGGCGGGCAGGGAGCAGTTGAGTGGTGTATCACGTGATGTCAATCCTGCAGTAGTGGCGATGCATCGGTTACGTAGACAAAGCGCTGTTCCGAGATCGTTGGTTCTGAAGTGTGATCTGCCGGGTGTCTACATGCAGTCAGAGGATGGGTCGATCTATCCACAACGCTGTGGTGGTGATATGCAGTTCTGAGACATCAGGCTCTCAAGGTGATGTGTTGGTTCCAAGAGCACTATGCTAATTCTACTCCCACAACCGGGTCAATGCGCCATTTCTGTTACACACAGACTGGAGATGCATTGATTTCCATGATGCAAGTTTCTGGGTCCACTTCTAGTGAACCAGGCACAACAGCAGGGGTAGATACTTTGATATCCTCGAGTCTAAAGCAACAGGAGGCAAGCCAGCATGTCCTTGAAGAACACTTTGCTACAAAAAAAGAGTCCAGTTCTCCTCAGCAGAGTCAGAGAGCAGCAGGGCAGCACAAGAGAAAAGCAGACCTTCCAGGTTAGCAGTCCAGCAAAGTGTCAGTCCTTGATACAACCCAGCAGTTATTCTGACAGAGTCCAGTTGTAGGTCCAGAAGTGTCTGATTTGGTTGGGTCAGAGGCCCAGTACACTACACAAATGTGCTTTTGATGTTGGGGTGAATTCAAAGAAGGGTCTTTGAAATGCAGAAGTATCTGTTCTTCCTCAGCCCTGGCACCAGATTATCTGTGCAGGGTAAAGCAAACACAAGGAGATGATGGATAGAGCGCTAAAAGTTTCCAGACACTCACTCCAGTCACAGATCTGATTTGGATCCATCATCATTCTTTAGCTCACGTCGCCACTCCAGTTCAGACCCAGCCATATGCAAATCAGTCCTGACTTTGTTCCTCGTGGGAACAGTCCAGCCAGAACTGCGAAGCCAGGACTTCCCTGGACCAGAAACAACCATCCAGGGATCAGTTTCAGGGTAACACTCCTCATCAGCCAGGCTAGCTTGAATCCAGTGGCATAGTGCGCAAGGGACACATGTCTGGGCATACCCTGCCATCTTAGGGTGAACAAATTAAACACATGGAGATGACTGATGGAGCGCTGAAGCTTTTCAGACCCTCACCCCCAATAACAGATCTGGGTTGAATCCATCCTCAGTCTTTAGCTCTCTTTGCCACTCCAGTTCAGACCCAGCCATATGCAAATCAGGCTTGACCCAGTTCTTCCTGGGAACAGGTGAACCCAAACTACCAAGCCAGGTCTTCCTTGGACTGGAAACAAGCATCCTGGGACCGGTTTCAGGGTAATACCCCATATCAGCCAGGATAGCTTGAATCCAGTGGCAAAGTGAGCAAAGGAACCACGTCTGGGCATACCCTACGAACTTAGAGCAAACAAAGCAAACACAAGGAGATGATGGACAGAGCGCTGAAACTTTTTAGACACTCACCCCCAGTCACAGATCTTGGTTAAATACATTATCATTCTTTAACTCATTTCAGCACTCCAGTTCAGACCCAGCCATATGCAAATCAGTCTTGACCCTATTCTTCATGGGAACAGTCTAGCCAAAACTGCCAAGCCAGGCCTTCCCTGGACTGGAAAGAAGCATCCTGGGACCAGTCTCAGGCTAACACCCCTCATCAGACAGGCTAGCTTGAATCCAGTGGCAAAGTGAGCAAAGGACCCACGTCTAGGCATACCCTGCCAACTTAGAGGGAACAAAACAAACACAAGGAGGGTAGGTAGATCCAGCCATATGCAAATCAGTCTTGACCCTGTTCTTCATGGGAACAGTCCAGCCCGAACTGCCAAGCCATACCTTCCCTGGACTGGAAAGAAGCATCCTGGGACCGGTCTCAGGCTAACACCCCTCATCAGACAGGCTAGCTTGAATCCAGTGGCAAAGTGAGCAAAGGACCCACATCTAGGCATACCCTGCCAACTTAGGGGGAACAAAGCAAACACAAGGAAGGTAGTCAGCCCTTTTTGTGTGGTCAAGCTGCTACCTATTCCGATGTGTCAACCCCTCCCTCCCTTCCTGCCCTGTAAGAGCTGTCAGAATGCAGATGAGAGCTCATACACAGCTAACCTTACCGTGTTTGGGGCTGTCTAGAGGGAATGCACAAAGTGAGGCTTTCACTCACCCCAGATGTATATTGGAGACAGGCTGCAGACAAATAGAGAAGTAAGAGTAGAGAAATGTCAATTTCTAAAAGTGTAATTTCTAAAATAGTTCTGGTAAATCCAAATTTACCAGCAAAGAAGTTTCATCATTACTATTCCAAAGATGTAAAACAAGACGAGCTACTCCTTTCTGACCAAGAATTACAGCTTAAAGGTGTATTAAGGAATTCCAAATGTTAACTTATGAGTGGAGTAGGCTTCACAATAGTGAAAGATGAATGAAGCTGTTTGTCACTACCAGGACATGCAACACTTAAAAGTGAATGTCCTACAAAGGTACAAGTACTTACATAGGACCCTATCCTATGGGCTACTTAAGGCCTACCTTAGGGGTGACTTTTGTGTAATAAAAGGTAAGTTTAAGGCTTGGCAAGTAGTTTTGATTGCCAAGTTGAAGTGGCAATTAATTGCATACACAGGCCCTGCAATGGCAGGCCTAGGACAGGTTTGAAAGGCAACTTGCCTGGGTGGCATAATCAGTGCTGCAGGCCTACTAGTAGCATTTAATTTACATGCACTGGATCTTACAAGTAAACTAAATATGCCAGTTGGGTATACATCAATGTTACCATATTTAGGGGGCAAGCACAAGTGCTTTAGCACTGGTTAGCAGTGGTAAAGTGCTCAAAATTCTACTGCCAACAAAAAGAATCAGCAAAAGAGGAGGTAAGCAGGCAAAATGTTTGAGAGAAGGCCACCGTAAGGATTACAGGTTTAATACGTGTCCTCCGCAGCTGAAATTGGGTCGATCTACCCAACCTCCAAGGAGTTCTCTTCACTAAGGTGGAAAAATCTGGCTAAACCATCAACATTAGCATGGTCTATCCCTGGTCTGTGTACCAACCTGAAGTACAATACCCTGTAGATAAATGGATCACCTGAACAGATTATAATTCTCACCGTTCACTTGCATGAGCCATCTGTAGGGCCTGTGGTCGGCCCACATCAGGAAGTGAGTACCACACAGGTATGGCCTCAACTTCTTCAGTGCCCAGACCACAGAAAAAGCTCTTTTTTCTATAGCACTTCACTTTTGTTCCCTGGAAAGTAACATCCTGGAGATGAGCGCAGCAGGTTGGTCTGGGCCCTCCTCATTAAGTTGAGATAGATCCCTATACCATGCTCTGAGGACTCTGTTTGAATGATAAACTCCTTGGAAAAAACAGGGGCCATGAGCACATGGGCTGGGTACATGGCTGGTTTAAGGGAGTCAACTGCTTTTTGCCTCTGTCCAAATCACGTTTCTGGGCTGCTTCTTAGAAGTCAGCTCTGTCAAGGGGGCAACAATGTTGCCATATCCCACGACAAACCTCCTATAGTACCCAGTGAGGCCCAATAATTCTCTTACCTCAGTCTGGGTTTAGGGGGGCTCGCTGGACATGATGTCTCTATCTTGGCCTGGAGGGGATGCAACCTACCTCTGCCTACCACATATCCGAAGTGCACCACAGACTTACTGGTCATGTTAGTCAGGTCTGTTTGTTGCAGAACCTGAAGCACCTCCTGGAGGTGAACAGTGGTCCTTTCAGTTGCTACTGAAGTCATCCAGATAGGCAGCACGGAAGGCCTCCATACCAGCCAGCAGGGGCCTGCTGAACCAACCTCTGTAAGGTGGCAGGGGCATTTTTGAACCCAAAGGGCATCACTCTAAATGGATAGTGGCCCTCTGGAGTAGAGATGGATAACCTCTCCATTGCTCCTTCTGTTACGGCAATCTGTTAGTACCCTGATGTAAGATCAAAGGTACTTATTTACTAGGCAGCTGCTAACCTGTCAATAAGCTCAACAGCCCGGGGGAAGGGATGAGCATCTATCTTAGTCACTGAATGTAGCCCTTTTTAATACAAAGTGAACACAAGTTCAGGTGTGGTGCCTGGTGGGGCAGCGTTTGGTACCAGAACCACAGGACTGTACCAGGGGCTACTGGAGGGTTGTATCACCCCAATCAACAGCATTTTCTTAATGGTGACCCTCACCTTATCAGACAACCTGTAAGATGTGTTCTTGAGAGGGAGGGTGTCTCCTGTGTTCACATCATGGGTACACTGGTGGGTAGCCCCAAGGATGAGGGAAAACAAAGAGGCGTACTGCCCCAACACTTGGTGGCAGTCCCCCTACTGTTTAGGAGTTAGACTGGGGAAAAGGAGTACTCCCTCCATAGATCCTTCTTTTTCCTTGAAGTCTAAGAGGTTGGGAATACGTTTCTCTCCTCTTCACCATCTGTAACTACCAGCATGGTAAGCTCAGACCTCTCAAAGTGGGGTTTGAGGCATTTCACATGGAGCACCCTGTGGGGGTGCCTAGGCATCTTAAGGTCCCCCAGGTATGTGACCTCGCCCTTCCTCTCAATTGTCCCATATCCAAGGGTCCTGTAGGGCCCTGAGCTTCACAGGTTCCATAACCCAAACTTTCTGCCCAGGTTGTAAGTCCACAGTGCCATTGATTCATTGTGTCCTCACTGGCTTCTAAGTTGCTCTCACCCTTCTTACATCAAACTTAGAGGTCCCCTGACATGGAGCCCATATAGAAGCTCAAAGGTGCTTAAGATCACTCCCTTCTGTGGTACCTCCCTTTAAGCAAATAACAGGCATGGTAAGAGCACGTCCCACTTACTCATCAGAGCCTCAGGCAGGCCTCTAATAATTTATTTCAGGGTATTGTTGAATCTCCCAACACGTCCATTTGTTTGTGGATGGTAAGGGGTGGACAGCTTGAAGGTTACTCCACACTCTTTCTAGATTGACTGGATATATGCAGAAACAAAGTTGGTGCCCCTGTTAGACACCACTTCCTTTGGGAAACCCACTTGGGTTGAAATTCCCATCAGGGCCTGTGCCACTGCAGGTGTGGTAATGGTCCTCAGAGGGATTGCCTCTGGGTACCTAGTAGTATAATCCACCAGAACCAGGATGAAACTGTTGCCTGAAGTAGTCTTGTGATCCATAGGCCCAACAATGTCAATGCCCACCCTTCTCAAACAGTGTGCCAATGACAAGCAAGGGATTAATGGAGGCTTTCAGCCTCTGCCCAGTCTTTCCACTGGCCTGGCAGGTGACTCAAATTCATACAGAATGCATCTGAGGAAGTCTTGATCCTAGACCAAAATTGGGGGGCAAGCCTTGCAAAGGTCTTGTCTTGGCCTAGGTGCCTGGCTGGAGAATGTCATGAGCCAGCTCAAATAGGAAGGCCCTGTAGCAATAGGGGACCACCAGGGACCATGATGTACCATACACAGCAGCCTTCGAATCACTGCAAAAGAGGTTGTCTTCTTAGTAAATGTGATGACTCCCAAAGGAATCACCTGCTGCTTGGGCTTTGGCCTGTTGCCTCATGCCCTCAATGTTTGGGCACTCCCTCTGTGCCCTACAAAACTCTTCAGTGGGTCGTCCTTCTACATGCCATCCAACAAGTTCTGGTAGGGAAGTTATACCCGCTTCAGTGTGCTCCGGGGCAGCCATCGCCGATACCCCATCAATCTTCCTGGGAAGACACTCAGGGGCTAGCTTTCTATGACCCTTGTTTTTCCCTTCTTAACAGCTGTCTCAGCCATTAATCCAAGCTTCAGCCCTTTTTGACTCCCATCATGAGCAGCCACGGACCTTGTAGCAGCACAGATCCAATTAGGTAACCCTAACATCTCCACAGGAGCCTTGACCTTTACTTCCTTCTAGGTAGGGTGCTCAAGGTTATTACCAAGCAAACAGTCCACAGACATAGCAGGGCTCACTGCAAATTTCAGAAGACTTGGCCCCCTACTCAAATGGAACAAGGGCCACTGGGTATTAACTCTATCTGTTGTCAGCCACCATAACCTAGTGGAATGCATTGGGAATCACCTGCTCTGGAGACACCAGATTACTCCTTACTGTAGTCATGGTGGCACCTGTATCCCTCAGAGTCTCAACACCTTGCCCATTGATGGTGACCCATTGCCTATACTTTCTAGTATTAGAGCGCACTGGATCTTAGGAACCATCTCACTTTCACACAGGGGCACTAGTGTAACCTCACTAAACTCTCCCCCATTAACTGGGACAATCTCCTCCCCTAGCACAAAACTAGCCACCGCTGGAACCGTTTATCCAGTGGAAGGTTGTGCTCTTTTTGGACACTTGGGATTCTCCTTGTAGTGTCCATATTCAAAGCACTCATAGCACATAATGGGCTTGGGCTGCTGGGTCTTGTAAGGGTAGTTTTTCTTCCGGTGGCTGGATTGGGAATGAGAAAAATACCCTTTCTCCAGTGAGTAATTTTGGGGACATTTAGAGAACTTTGTCTTTTTATCGCCACACTCTTTTTTCGGATGGGAACCCTGACCACCTTTTTGGGAGTCCTTTCAGATACCTTCTTGGACACCCTGGTGCTGACCCAGATGTCCGCCTCCTCAGCAAGCTTCATTAGGTTATAAAGCTTACTATGAACTAGGTATTGGCACAGCTCTGTATAACAAAGATTAAGCATGTGTTCCTTCAAAATCAAGTTGTACAGCCCTAAATGATCATCTACTTTGAAGCCTCTCACCAAACCATTCAGTGCTTTGCTAGCATAGTCTAAGCAGTTCACCCAGCTCTGTGAACTCATCCTGTGACTGGCTCTGAATCTTTGTCAGTATTTCCCAGGTGCTAGTGCAAACGTATTGATGTGTACCATGTCTGCCCCCCACACATTTAGCGTGAGAAGTGTATCCCTCCCCACTGTGGGCATGGGCTGCCATAAACTACCAACCCAGGACTCCTCTGAGACCTTATGCACTCTTAGAGCCACTTCATAGGCTGCAAATTGTTTGTCTATGTCATCCCCCACCACATAACTGGGCACCAAATCCTTAGATATCCAGACTCTTAATTCTGTAGTAGGCACTGCAGTTATGATGCCACTATTACTGTTGTTGGACCACTCATATAGGGCTCTTATGTCCAGCTTTCTAAAGTTGAGCTCATGGGTTAGTATCCTTTCCTCCAGAGCCAAACCTTGCTTTCCTCCAGAGTTTGTTTCTTCTCCAATTTCATTTTGGCAAGCTCCAGCTTTAGCTTTCTTTCCTTCCTCTTTTCTGCCAGCTCCTCCGGGGACAGGTTGTTTGAGGAGACACTGCTCCCTGTTCTGGGATTCACCACTGCTCCGACAAGTTGTTGGTCCCACTCTACAGGCAGTTCCAGAGCCACCCAAGGCTCTAGAACCATCTCATACTCTTCCTTTGAAATGTCATGCTCCTTCTCCTCTGGGGAATCTGCCCCTATATTTTTGGCCTCTGCTCAGGCTGTCAAAGCCTTCTGCAGCTATAGCGTCCATATGATGCCTCTCATGGAAACCTGAAAGTCTTTGCAAAAGCTCTTCAGCTGGACCACAGTATAAGACTCTATCTGGGCCAGCTCAAAATCAATGACTTCAGGTGCAGGTGCTACTTCTCCAGATTGAGACATGGTTTAGTAGAAAAATCAAAAAGGTGAATTAGGGAGAATTGAAAAGGGCTCAAATTGGTCCTAGTATAGAGTAAAAGTTAACAATGAGTTACTATATGGAATTGCACAAACACAAGTCTTATCCTCACCGCCAATCACTAATGTTAGAAATTAGGTTTCTGGTTGGCAGAGGTATGCACCCAGTCCAAGCAGGAACCACAGTCCTTGTCAGGGTAAGCTAGATACACACCAAAAGGTAACTTGTGCTAACCCTCTGGTAGCTTTGCACAGAACAGGCAAGCTTATCTAAAGAGGCAATGTGTAATGTATTTGTGCAACACGCACACACATGCAGCCACACACACACAAATACACACACACACAGTAACACATTGAAAATGCCACAAAAATGCCAAAAATAGAAAATAATTTTATAAATAAATCAAGAGCAAAATGACAAAAATCCAATGCGTAGAAGTCGAGTTCTGAATTTTTATAGAATGCCAATTGTTATATTGCTTTGAAGCAATAGGTGCAAATGGTGATTATTTGGTCACACTGGACCTGGGCAAAGTCAATAGTTTGGGCCGACCGCAATGGGGTGTGGGCCGGCTACAGGGCCCGCGCAGGCCCCGTTAAACTAAATACCTTATCTTGGCCTCAACAGCGAGATGCGAGGCGCAGTCGAGCGATGTGTCAATCTTTATCCCGCTTGGTGGTGATACATCGGTTCCGTAGACGAAAAGCCGATCCAAGATGCATTGGTTCCAAAGTGCAATGCACCAGGTTTCTCCATGCAGTCGAAGGATGCTTTGATCTCTTCACACTGCTGCGGCAGCGATGTGCAGTTCTGAGGCATAGGGCTCTCAAGGCGATGCGCTGATTCTACTTCCGCACCTGGGTTGATACACCGGTTCTGTTACATGCAGACTAGAGATGCATCAATTTCCGTGAGTCAAGAATCTGGGTCTTCTTCCATTGAACCGGGCACAGGAGCAGCAGTAGAGACTTTGATATCCCTGATTCTCAAGCACAGAAAGGCAAGCCAAGAAGGCCTTGGAGATCACTTTGGTTCAAAAGCAGAGTCCAGCTCTCCTCAGCTGAGCCATAAATCAGTGGGCAGCACAAGAGAAAAGCTGTTCTTTCCAGGTTAGCAGTCCAACAGAGTGTCAGTCCTTTATGCAGCACAGCAGTTTTTCCAGACAGATTCTATTTGTAGGTTCAGAACTGTCTGATTTGATGGAGCCAGAGACCCAGTACTTATACCGAAATGTGAATTTGAAGTGGGATGACTTCAAAGAAGGTTCTTTGAAGTGCACACATATCTTTTATTCCTAAGCCCTGGCTCCAAACTATCTGTAGGGGGTAATCAACCCTTTTTGTGGGGTCAGGCCACTACCTACTCAGATCTGTTTCAGCCCCTCCTCCCCTTCCTGACTAGGAAGAGCCATCAACATGCAGAATGTTGCACAGACATAGCTAACCTTCATATGTTTGCAGCTGTCTAGAGGGAATGCAGAAAGTGAAGCTTTCACTCCCCCAAATGTGTATTGGAGACAGGTTGCAGGCACATAGAGCAGTAGTTACAGAGAAATGTCCACTTTCTAAACGTGTCCTTTTAAAAATAGTAATGGTAAATCCAATTTTTCCAGTAAAGAGGATTTTCCATTACCATGCAGCATCGCTATTGTTTTTAAACAAGAGTTGGAGTGTACCTCTATTTTATTAGACTTTGGGGAAGGCACAGAATGCCTAGATTTCCACTGTACTCATTCACTGCACCAATACATTGCCAGTCAAAGTTGGTTTTATTTCGATATAAAACATATCTTTAAAAGCAATACAATCACATGATAAAAAGATAAAAGAGCCAATCCATAACAAAAACAAGCATACAAGATAGAATATGAATGGCACCAATAAATTACATAAGAAGGTCAGACATAGAGACCAAAATTAAACAATATACATAAGCCTTTTTGATCTGATCAACCATGCCCAGCTTAAAAACTTCGCCATACCACAGACAAATAAGGACCGTGTGTCAGATTTCAGGATTCGCAAAGCCTCACTATAATGTCTGGTACCCAGCTCTTTACACAAAGGTTTGAGCCACCTATGGCGAGGAGCTTTATAGGCAGGGCATTCGAATAAAAAATGGGGAACCAACTCAGTCCTAGAAGCACATAAAGGGCAAGATGATGTAGTCTGTGCCGGAATCTTCCAGCAGCGGTCAATTCACCCAGAGGGAGCACTCCTATTCTAAATTTAAAATATAGAGCCCTATCTCTAGGTGTTGAAATAACATCGAGATAAGGTTCACATAGGGTTACCTCCTTCATTATAAAAAATTCTCTAGTGGATCTGCACAGGTTGGGATCAGTATTTCTCGTGTCCATTACCCACTTCCAATAGGCATTTTTTAAAACTGACTTAGGGGGCGCGGACCTAGACTGCCAAGCCTCTCCAAATCCCAGTTCTCCAAGCAGATGCTTAACATCCCTCAGCCAGCCTATTTTGGACCAACCAGACATTGTTAGGACCTCCTTGAGCCCTTCCGCATAGCTGACAAGTTCAGGGACTCTCCATAGGCGGGCCCAAAGAAGAAGGGGTCGCAACCTAGCCTGGTCTTTGATAGGGCGGCAGCCCCTGTCTAGGAGTAAGGGTAAAGTGGGGGTACTATACGGGAGACCCATTAGATTCTTCAGGAATTTATTCTACGAACGGGATAACTGATCCACATTCTGTGCTCCCCAAAGTTCTGCTCCGTAAAGCACCGCACTAACACCTCTTGCCTTGTAGATGTCTATTACCGGGGCAATAGGTTTAAAAGTAGATGACCGCTGTTCTTTAAGCAGAGCCATCGCAATGGAGCGCACACCGCTAGCCCCTCCTCCGGGGCGCCCCTAGGGAATCTGGTACATGGAGTTCTTGAGTGGTTCACCCCAGTGGGTGCAAGTAAGTACTTGTTGAACTGATGATCTCTAGACCCGATACATGTCCCGGGTTTTTGGATATCGCCCGAGACATGGCTCGGGTTTTGGGATAACTTCCCTCATCAGTAGAGAAAATAGTTAGGGGTGGAAGAGAAGGCCGCCAAACAACCGTCAAAGGCCTCGATGCCAGAACCGGCACGCAGGTGCGTCGTCCAGGAGCCCGTCGGCTCAAAGCTCAAGGAAGCCAATTTGTAGAAGCAATCGCAATGGAGCGCACACCGCTAGCCCCTCCTCCGGGTCGCCCCTAGGGAATCTGGTACATGGAGTTCTTGGGTGGTTCACCCCAGTGGGTGCAAGTAAGTACTTGTTGAACTGATGATCTCTAGACCCGAAACATGTCCCGGGTTTTTGGATATCGCCCGAGACATGGCTCGGGTTTCGGGATAACTTCCGTCATCAGTAGAGAAAATAGTTAGGGGTGGAAGAGAAGGCCGCCAAACAACCGTCAAAGGCCTCGATGCCAGAACCAGCACGCAGGTGCGTCGTCCAGGAGCCCGTCGGCTCAAAGCTCAAGGAAGCCAATTTGTAGAAGCAATCGCAATGGAGCGCACACCGCTAGCCCCTCCTCCGGGTCGCCCCTAGGGAATCTGGTACATGGAGTTCTTGAGTGGTTCACCCCAGTGGGTGCAAGTAAGTACTTGTAGAACTGATAACAAGTAACTACTCGCACCAACTGTGGTGAACTACTTTTTACTCGTCCATCTACATGCGCTACATGTACCAGAGTGCTAAGGGGCGACCCGGAGGAAAGGCTAGCGGTGTGCGATCCATGCAGAATTCTACTTGTAGAACTGATGATCTCTAGACCCGATACATGTCCCGGGTTTTTGGATATCGCCCGAGACATGGGTCGGGTTTCGGGATAACTTCCCTCATCAGTAGAGAAAATAGTTAGGGGTGGAAGAGAAGGCCGCCAAACAACCGTCAAAGGCCTTGATGCCAGAACCGGCACGCAGGTGCGTCGTCCAGGAGCCCGTCGGCTCAAAGCTCAAGGAAGCCAATTTGTAGAAGCAATCGCAATGGAGAGCACACCGCTAGCCCCTCCTCCGGGTCGCCCCTAGGGAATCTGGTACATGGAGTTCTTGAGTGGTTCACCCCAGTGGGTGCAAGTAAGTACTTGTAGAACTGATGATCTCTAGACCCGATACATGTCCCGGGTTTTTGGATATCGCCCGAGACATGGCTCGGGTTTCGGGATAACTTCCCTCATCAGTAGAGAAAATAGTTAGGGGTGGAAGAGAAGGCCGCCAAACAACCGTCAAAGGCCTCGATGCCAGAACCGGCACGCAGGTGCGTCGTCCAGGAGCCCGTCGGCTCAAAGCTCAAGGAAGCCAATTTGTAGAAGCAATCGCAATGGAGCGCACACCGCTAGCCCCTCCTCCGGGTCGCCCCTAGGGAATCTGGTACATGGAGTTCTTGAGTGGTTCACCCCAGTGGGTGCAAGTAAGTACTTGTAGAACTGATAACAAGTAACTACTTGCACCAACTGTGGTGAACTACTTTTTACTCGTCCATCTACATGCGCTACATGTACCAGAGTGCTAAGGGGCGACCCGGAGGAAAGGCTAGCGGTGTGCGATCCATCTTGGTTGTACTTAAACGGCTCCCGTGAGCCTTGAGCTGACGAGCTCTTGGAGACGCACCTGCGCGCCGGAGAGGCATCAGGGCCTGTGACGGTTACTTGGCGGCCTTCTCATCCACCCCAAACACTGCTCTGCTGACGAGGGAAACTGTCCCGAAACCCGGGCCATGTCTCGGGTCCAGAGATCTTGGGGATAACGAGTAACTACTCGCACCAACTGTGGTGAACTACTTTTTACTCGTCCATCTACATGCACTACATGTACCAGAGTGCTAAGGGGTGACCCGGAGGAGAGGCTAGCGGTGTGCGATCCATCTTGTCTGTACTTAAACGGCTCCCGTGAGCCTTGAGCTGACGAGCTCTTGGAGACGCACCTGCGCGCCGGAGAGGCATCAGGGCCTGTGACGGTTACTTGGCGGCCTTCTCATCCACCCAAACACTGCTCTGCTGACGAGGGAAACTGTCCCGAAACCCGGGCCATGTCTCGGGTCCAGAGATCTTGGGGATAACGAGTAACTACTCGCACCAACTGTGGTGAACTACTTTTTACTCGTCCATCTACATGCACTACATGTACCAGAGTGCTAAGGGGCGACCCGGAGGAGAGGCTAGCGGTGTGCGATCCATCTTGGTTGTACTTAAACGGCTCCCATGAGCTTTGAGCTGACGAGCTCTTGGAGACGCACCTGCGCGCCGGAGAGGCATCAGGGCCTGTGACGGTTACTTGGCGGCCTTCTCATCCACCCCAAACACTGCTCTGCTGACAAGGGAAACTGTCCCGAAACCCGGGCCATGTCTCGGGTCCAGAGATCTTGGGGATAACGAGTAACTACTCGCACCAACTGTGGTGAACTACTTTTTACTCATCCATCTACATGCACTACATGTACCAGAGTGCTAAGTGGCGACCTGGAGGAGAGGCTAGCGGTGTGCGATCCATCTTGGTTGTACTTAAACGGCTCCCGTGAGCCTTGAGCTGACGAGCTCTTGGAGACGCACCTGCGCGCCGGAGAGGCATCAGGGCCTGTGACGGTTACTTGGCGGCCTTCTCATCCACCCCAAACACTGCTCTGCTGACGAGGGAAACTGTCCCGAAACCCGGGCCATGTCTCGGGTCCAGAGATCTTGGGGATAACGAGTAACTACTCGCACCAACTGTGGTGAACTACTTTTTACTCGTCCATCTACATGCACTACATGTACCAGAGTGCTAAGGGGCGACCCGGAGGAGAGGCTAGCGGTGTGCGATCCATCTTGGCTGTACTTAAACGGCTCCCGTGAGCCTTGAGCTGACGAGCTCTTGGAGACGCACCTGCGCGCCGGAGAGGCATCAGGGCCTGTGACGGTTACTTGGCGGCCTTCTCATCCACCCAAACACTGCTCTGCTGACGAGGGAAACTGTCCCGAAACCCGGGCCATGTCTCGGGTCCAGAGATCTTGGGGATAACGAGTAACTACTCGCACCAACTGTGGTGAACTACTTTTTACTCGTCCATCTACATGCACTACATGTACCAGAGTGCTAAGGGGCGACCCGGAGGAGAGGCTAGCGGTGTGCGATCCATCTTGGTTGTACTTAAACGGCTCCCGTGAGCTTTGAGCTGACGAGCTCTTGGAGACGCACCTGCGCGCCGGAGAGGCATCAGGGCCTGTGACGGTTACTTGGCGACCTTCTCATCCACCCCAAACACTGCTCTGCTGACGAGGGAAACTGTCCCGAAACCCGGGCCATGTCTCGGGTCCAGAGATCTTGGGGATAACGAGTAACTACTCGCACCAACTGTGGTGAACTACTTTTTACTCATCCATCTACATGCACTACATGTACCAGAGTGCTAAGTGGCGACCTGGAGGAGAGGCTAGCGGTGTGCGATCCATCTTGGTTGTACTTAAACGGCTCCCGTGAGCCGTGAGCCTTGAGCTGACGAGCTCTTGGAGACGCACCTGCGCGCCGGAGAGGCATCAGGGCCTGTGACGGTTACTTGGCGGCCTTCTCATCCACCCCAAACACTGCTCTGCTGACGAGGGAAACTGTCCCGAAACCCGGGCCATGTCTCGGGTCCAGAGATCTTGGGGATAACGAGTAACTACTCGCACCAACTGTGGTGAACTACTTTTTACTCGTCCATCTACATGCACTACATGTACCAGAGTGCTAAGGGGCGACCCGGAGGAGAGGCTAGCGGTGTGCGATCCATCTTGGTTGTCTTTAAGCAGAGCCCCCACTACCCTCTTATGGCTCATTAACATCTTTTGGAGATGACAATTCCACCTCATGGTATCAGAGAGGCGGATCCCTAGATAATCAAACTCCTTAACCCTTTCCAGGGAGACCATGTTTAATACAGGTGACCGACTATGCTTTTTCGGGGGATTCAAAACCAAATATTTAGTCTTTTCAGTGTTAATTTTTAATCCCCGAGTCTCGCAAAAGGATTGAAAGCTGTCAAGGAGGCTCTGTAGCCCAACCGGAGTTTTAGAAATCAAAAGGGTGTCATCTGCAAATAATAAAGTGGGTATTCTCCTGCCCGTCAGGGAGGGGGCATCCGAGGTTTTTTTTAAGAGATGCTCCACCACTCCGTTGATATACAATGAAAACAGAGTGGGGGCAAGAACACACCCCTGACGGACACCTCTGTTTACTGTTATTCGAGCGGTCTTTTTGCCCTATTTACCCCACCGCACCTGCGCGAAGTTCTCAGTGTGGAGCTTTATTAGTAACGACAGTAAATACAGGGGCATTCCTAAATCAGACAGTACCCCCCATAGGCAACCACGGGGCACTAGGTCAAAGGCAGTCCGCAGATCAATAAAAGCAAGATACAGACTGCCTTTGCCTAGTACAACCACCTTCCAGTATAGTAACAGCAGTCGAAAAGACTGCTCAATGGTCCCGGTGCCTGACCTAAAGCCTGCTTGGAAGTCAGAGAGGATCCGATTGTCCTCTGCCCACTGGAGCACCCTTCCAAGAATCACTGTCCCCGCAACTTTCTGTGATGAATCTATTAAGCTTATGGGTCGGTAATTTGCTGGGTCGTCCCGGCTCCCTTTCTTGAAGATCGGGACGACCACAGCACCCATCCAAGATTTTGGGAGAGCGGCATCATAATAACTTGCATTAAGCAATGAGGCAATGAGATTCCCCCATTCTAATGAATTAATGCGAATCAAGTCCCCCGGTAACCCATCAGGGCCTGCAGCCTTTTTGGGAACAAGAGACTTGATCGCATTCTCCACTTCTTTAACAGTAAGCAATAGATCCTCACTCAGCCCAGGGGGGTCCAGTGATAATATCTCTGGAAATCCCAACCCGTCTCCCATTGTGGAAGTGTAGAGGCGAGAAAAGTGATCAAACCATGACGCCTCGGGGATAATGCATGTTATGAGCTAATCAATGGGCTTATTACTGGTTCTAACTAAGTCCCAAAAGGCCCTCGAATCCCTCCCAGCGCTTGCCAATTTCAGGTCGTACCAAAACTGATTCTCCCACTCTTCTTTTGCCTTACTAATGGCACCCCTGTGCTTCTTCCTGGCAACGCTAATCAACCCACATCCCTTTGTTTTAACTGCGTTAATTAGATCCCTTTTTACCCTCCGACAAGAATTGGAGTACCAACCTGGATTACCCTTGGGACGCCCCCTCCTGCTAGTCTTAGCACTTTGGCTGTGTATAATAAAAAGGTCGCCCAGGGCTTTAGTGGTATGACCAAAAAGAGTAGAAACCTCATGGGCATTTGTGATGGTGGATTCCAAGCTGGTCGAAACCTTGGTCATGATTGATCGTATTTCCAAGACCTTACCCTCGTCCATAGCAACATTATCCCATTTCAGGCGTCTCCCACAGTTCGAGGGGCAAACTTCACCTGTCGACCTCAACACGTGAGATGCCTGATGGTTTTTGCCCACCACCCATAAGGGGGTCAGTGACAAAGAAAGTGAATTATGTTCACTGTCCGTGGATGGTAAGACTGCCATATCTAATAAATGAGCCCAAAGTTTGAAGTTCAACAGGATATAATCAATTCTAGACGAGTGACCTACCCTGTTGAACATATTGGCACCGCAGGAATCCGAAGCTGTTCTTCCATTTACCGCCCTCAGGCCATACTCCAAAGTTAGGGCATTCAGTTGTATGGCCCGTTGGGACCATTTCTTAATAGGCACTATTGATAATGATGGTATACCTCTCCTAGCATCTTCGTCTGACGTAGCCAAAATGCCATCTGCCGTTAGGGGCTCAAAGGTGCAATTAAAGTCCCCGGCAAGCATGATGTACATATCTGGACCACAAAATCTAAGTTCATCCTCAAGACCCACTAGGGTCGAAGAAGGCAAGCCACCTTTGGAGCCTCTAGCGTAAATGTTAAAGATCTCCAGGGTCTGCTCGCTAAAAGGCCCTCTTACTGATAATCTCTGCAGGTAGGGAGACTTGGATTCTCTCCACCAAATCTGATAGCGCTGGGAAATACTAACACAAATAAGCAGGCCGCAAGAAGGGCGACCTCTCCCAGCGAGAGGGGCAATAGCAGGGACGAAATAGGTAGTATAACCAACCTTGTAACGAGGTTCCAGACACCAGGTTTCTTGGAAAATACATATCCCGAAGGGCTCAATAAAGGAGTTCCACTCAGGTAGGTCTAAATTTCGGGAAATGCCCGCTATATTCCAACTTACAACCTTCAAAACATCATTATCAGCTGTCGCGTGCTTGGCTAGAGGTCTATGCGTGAGTGGACTAAGCCCAGAGCCAGGATTCTTTGGCACATCATCCAACGATACCATGGCGCCAGACACACCTGAATCAAAGCATCCAGGTGGCTTCCCATATGGGAGACCAGAAAAAGATAAAGAAGCAGAAGATGGTATAGGGTAACTGAGGTACATTGCCTGGATTTTGATCTATAGACCACGCGGCGCACCCAGCAATTTTATTAGGATCCTACAGGAATGCATTACACAGCTGGCCCTCAGATATAAACACCTTCTCACCCTGGGGGACCTGAACTTACATATGGATAAGCATTAGGATCCTCATGTGACTGCCTTGTCGGAAATAATTGCAAAAAACACAGTTGATGGACAGAATGTAGAACAATGTCATACATTCACCCCAGTACAAAGATCTGGGCCTAAATCCATCGTTTTTTTGCACTCCACACCACCCTGGGTTAGACACTGGCTATATGCAAATCAGCTCTGACCCTGTGCCTCATGGGAACAGTCCAGTCCGAACTACCAAGCCATGTCTTTCCCAGACCGGAATCAAGCATCCAAGGACCGGTTTCTGGCTATTAGCCTTCATCAGCCTGGATAGCTTGACTCTAGTGGTGTGGAGAGCCTGGGACTCACGTCTGAGCATACCCAGCACACTCGGGGTGAAAATTGCAAAAAACACAGTTGATAGACAGAATGTAGAACAATGTCATACATTCACCCCAGTACAAAGATCTGGGCCTAAATCCATCGTTTTTTTGCACTCCACACCACCCTGGGTTAGACACTGGCTATATGCAAATCAGCTCTGACCCTGTGCCTCATGGGAACAGTCCAGTCCGAACTACCAAGCCATGTCTTTCCCAGACCGGAATCAAGCATCCAAGGACCGGTTTCTGGCTATCAGCCTTCATCAGCCTGGATAGCTTGACTCTAGTGGTGTGGAGAGCCTGGGACTCACGTCTGAGCATACCCAGCACACTCGGGGTGAAAATTGCAAAAAACACAGTTGATGGACAGAATGTAGAACAATGTCATACATTCACCCCAGTACAAAGATCTGGGCCTAAATCCATCGTTTTTTTGCACTCCACACCACCCTGGGTTAGACACTGGCTATATGCAAATCAGCTCTGACCCTGTGCCTCATGGGAACAGTCCAGTCCGAACTACCAAGCCATGTCTTTCCCAGACCGGAATCAAGCATCCAAGGACCGGTTTCTGGCTATCAGCCTTCATCAGCCTGGATAGCTTGACTCTAGTGGTGTGGAGAGCCTGGGACTCACGTCTGAGCATACCCAGCACACTCGGGGTGAAAATTGCAAAAAACACAGTTGATAGACAGAATGTAGAACAATGTCATACATTCACCCCAGTACAAAGATCTGGGCCTAAATCCATCGTTTTTTTGCACTCCACACCACCCTGGGTTAGACACTGGCTATATGCAAATCAGCTCTGACCCTGTGCCTCATGGGAACAGTCCAGTCCGAACTACCAAGCCATGTCTTTCCCAGACCGGAATCAAGCATCCAAGGACCGGTTTCTGGCTATCAGCCTTCATCAGCCTGGATAGCTTGACTCTAGTGGTGTGGAGAGCCTGGGACTCACGTCTGAGCATACCCAGCACACTCGGGGTGAAAATTGCAAAAAACACAGTTGATGGACAGAATGTAGAACAATGTCATACATTCACCCCAGTACAAAGATCTGGGCCTAAATCCATCGTTTTTTTGCACTCCACACCACCCTGGGTTAGACACTGGCTATATGCAAATCAGCTCTGACCCTGTGCCTCATGGGAACAGTCCAGTCCGAACTACCAAGCCATGTCTTTCCCAGACCGGAATCAAGCATCCAAGGACCGGTTTCTGGCTATCAGCCTTCATCAGCCTGGATAGCTTGACTCTAGTGGTGTGGAGAGCCTGGGACTCACGTCTGAGCATACCCAGCACACTCGGGGTGAAAATTGCAAAAAACACAGTTGATGGACAGAATGTAGAACAATGTCATACATTCACCCCAGTACAAAGATCTGGGCCTAAATCCATTGTTTTTTTGCACTCCACACCACCCTGGGTTAGACACTGGCTATATGCAAATCAGCTCTGACCCTGTGCCTCATGGGAACAGTCCAGTCCGAACTACCAAGCCATGTCTTTCCCAGACCGGAATCAAGCATCCAAGGACCGGTTTCTGGCTATCAGCCTTCATCAGAATGGATAGCTTGACTCTAGTGGTGTGGAGAGCCTGGGACTCACGTCTGAGCATACCCAGTACACTCGGGGTGAAAATTGCAAAAAACACAGTTGATGGACAGAATGTAGAACAATGTCATACATTCACCCCAGTACAAAGATCTGGGCCTAAATCCATCGTTTTTTTGCACTCCACATCACCCTGGGTTAGACACTGGCTATATGCAAATCAGCTCTGACTCTGTGCCTCATGGGAACAGTCCAGTCCGAACTACCAAGCCATGTCTTTCCCAGACCGGAATCAAGCATCCAAGGACCGGTTTCTGGCTGTCAGCCTTCATCAGCCTGGATAGCTTGACTCTAGTGGTGTGGAGAGCCTGGGACTCACGTCTGAGCATACCCAGCACACTCGGGGTGAAAATTGCAAAAAACACAGTTGATGGACAGAATGTAGAACAATGTCATACATTCACCCCAGTACAAAGATCTGGGCCTAAATCCCTTGTTTTTTTGCACTCCACACCACCCTGGGTTAGACACTGGCTATATGCAAATCAGCTCTGACCCTGTGCCTCATGGGAACAGTCCAGTCCGAACTACCAAGCCATGTCTTTCCCAGACCGGAATCAAGCATCCAAGGACCGGTTTCTGGCTATCAGCCTTCATCAGCCTGGATAGCTTGACTCTAGTGGTGTGGAGAGCCTGGGACTCACGTCTGAGCATACCCAGCACACTCGGGGTGAAAATTGCAAAAAACACAGTTGATGGACAGAATGTAGAACAATGTCATACATTCACCCCAGTACAAAGATCTGGGCCTAAATCCATCGTTTTTTTGCACTCCACACCACCCTGGGTTAGACACTGGCTATATGCAAATCAGCTCTGACCCTGTGCCTCATGGGAACAGTCCAGTCCGAACTACCAAGCCATGTCTTTCCCAGACCGGAATCAAGCATCCAAGGACCGGTTTCTGGCTATCAGCCTTCATCAGCCTGGATAGCTTGACTCCAGTGGTGTGGAGAGCCTGGGACTCACGTCTGAGCATACCCAGCCCACTCAGGGTGAAAATTGCAAAAAACACAGTTGATGGACAGAATGTAGAACAATGTCATACATTCACCCCAGTACAAGGATCTGGGCCTAAATCCATCGTTTTTTTGCACTCCACGCCACCCTGGGTTAGACACTGGCTATATGCAAATCAGCTCTGACCCTGTGCCTCATGGGAACAGTCCAGTCCGAACTACCAAGCCATGTCTTTCCCTGACCGGAATCAAGCATCCAAGGACCGGTTTCTGGCTATCAGCCTTCATCAGCCTGGATAGCTTGACTCTAGTGGTGTGGAGAGCCTGGGACTCACGTCTGAGCATACCCAGCACACTCGGGGTGAAAACTGCAAAAAACACAGTTGATGGACAGAATGTAGAACAATGTCATACATTCACCCCAGTACAAAGATCTGGGCCTAAATCCATCGTTTTTTTTGCACTCGAGCCAGTGTCTAACCCAGGGTGGCGTGGAGTGCAAAAAAACTATGGATTTAGGCCCAGATCCTTGTACTGGGGTGAATGTATGACATTATTCTACATTCTGTCCATCAACTGTGTTTTTTGCAATTTTCACCCCGAGTGGGCTGGGTATGCTCAGACGTGAGTCCCAGGCTCTCCACACCACTGGAGTCAAGCTATCCAGGCTGATGAAGGCTGATAGCCAGAAACCGGTCCTTGGATGCTTGATTCCGGTCAGGGAAAGACATGGCTTGGTAGTTCGGACTGGACTGTTCCCATGAGGCACAGGGTCAGAGCTGATTTGCATATAGCCAGTGTCTAACCCAGGGTGGCGTGGAGTGCAAAAAAACGATGAATTTAGGCCCAGATCCTTGTACTGGGGTGAATGTATGACATTGTTCTACATTCTGTCCATCAACTGTGTTTTTTGCAATTTTCACCCCGAGTGGGCTGGGTATGCTCAGACGTGAGTCCCAGGCTCTCCACACCACTGGAGTCAAGCTATCCAGGCTGATGAAGGCTGATAGCCAGAAACCGGTCCTTGGATGCTTGATTCCGATCAGGGAAAGACATGGCTTGGTAGTTCGGACTGGACTGTTCCCATGAGGCACAGGGTCAAAGCTGATTTGCATATAGCCAGTGTCTAACCCAGGGTGGCGTGGAGTGCAAAAAAACGATGGATTTAGGCCCAGATCCTTGTACTGGGGTGAATGTATGACATTGTTCTACATTCTGTCCATCAACTGTGTTTTTTGCAATTTTCACCCGAATGGGCTGGGTATGCTCAGACGTGAGTCCCAGGCTCTCCACACAACTGGAGTCAAGCTATCCAGGCTGATGAAGGCTGATAGCCAGAAACCGGTCCTTGGATGCTTGATTCCGGTCAGGGAAAGACATGGCTTGGTAGTTCGGACTGGACTGTTCCCATGAGGCACAGGGTCAGAGCTGATTTGCATATAGCCAGTGTCTAACCCAGGGTGGCGTGGAGTGCAAAAAAACGATGGATTTAGGCCCAGATCCTTGTACTGGGGTGAATGTATGACATTGTTCTACATTCTGTCCATCAACTGTGTTTTTTGCAATTTTCACCCTGAGTGGGCTGGGTATGCTCAGACGTGAGTCCCAGGCTCTCCACACCACTGGAGTCAAGCTATCCAGGCTGATGAAGGCTGATAGCCAGAAACCGGTCCTTGGATGCTTGATTCCGGTCAGGGAAAGACATGGCTTGGTAGTTCGGACTGGACTGTTCCCATGAGGCACAGGGTCAGAGCTGATTTGCATATAGCCAGTGTCTAACCCAGGGTGGTGTGGAGTGCAAAAAAACGATGGATTTAGGCCCAGATCCTTGTACTGGGGTGAATGTATGACATTGTTCTACATTCTGTCCATCAACTCTGTTTTTTGCAATTGTCGGAAATAATGGCAGGTTATAATTGAATTCCTCTCATCTCCGCTCCCACACATAAGTTGGGACATACATTAGATCAAATTTTCTGTAATACGGAATTGGAAACGGATCCTCCAATCCTCTTAAATTGGTCAGATCACTTTCTTGTCAACTTTCAGATATCTAACGCAGGGAAGTCTGTCCCACCAGGGAGGAATGCAACTGAATATAACTATAGAGCCCTCAATAAAATATCCCTGCCCTCTGTTCAGGGGGACGCTCAAATCATCTGTCCCTTCTCTTATGAACAATCCCAAATTGGATGCCTGTGCTTTAAAATCATGGCCCCAGGACTAATATTGATGCCATCTCTCCTGTGACTTCACGCACGTTGAGGAGGATCTGTCGTTCTGCTCCTTGGTTTAATGAATCCTTGAGAGTCAGCAAAAGCAAATGCAAAGGCCTAGAAAGAAAGTGGTGCAATCATTATCTCTCGAAAGATAAGATCATCTATAAGGCAGCTCTAAAATCTCACTATCAGATGGTGAAAGTTGCCAAGATAAGCTATCTGCAGACCAGAATTGCGACTTCTAATAACAAAGGCAATGACATTTTTGGTATCGTAAAGTCCTTAACAGCTCCTAAGGCGGCCTGCAAGGAACCCCCGTTATCGGCAGATTGGACGATTCAAGTGGCCCGCTCCTTTCACAAAAAGATAATGACCATTCGTCAATCCTTCTTTGTGGAGACTGGGGATTACATGCTTTCACCTCACATCTATGATGAAATAATCAGGTCCCACGCTCCTTCTGCACTCTCACAATGGCCATCATTGTTACACTTCCCAGCCAATTATTTTGAGGATTCACTTGCATACCTTAAGGACCTCAAGTCACCAGCAGATGCATGTCCAGCTAAACTATAACCAGCACTAGCATCTACCATAAACCAACCAGTCAATAAGGTGCTGAACTCCTCTCTTTCAACAGGCATTGTGCCATCACTCTGTAAGCAGGCAAAAATCCTGCTACTCCTAAATAAAATGAATGCAGACCCAATAGTTCCCACAAACTATAGGCTTGTCTCCCTTTCTCCCGGCCTTCTCCAAAGTGTTGGAGATACATGTTAATAACATGATTAAGGAGTATGCGGAAAGTCACAATCTCTTGCACCCCACTCAATCTGTCTTAAATGCCAATTATAGTACTGAAACTGCTCTGCTAGAGGTGACGGAACATCTTAAAGATAAGCTAGATCGGGGGCGTAGAGCAATTCTCATATTACTTCATCTGTCAGCGGTGTTTGACACAGTGCCACACATGATGCTCCTTGAAGGCTGAGGAACATGGGCATAGGAGGTCGGGCACTAGCCTGGTTAACATTCTATCTGAAGGATAGAGAACAGGTAATATGGACTTCTCCTTTCTCAGCCCCCATGCCCAGTATGCAGGTAGGAGTCCCACAAGGCTCGTCCCTGAGTCCAACTCTTCTTAATCTATATATGTCGCCGTTAGCACCTCTGGCGGAGGCAAATGGTGCCAAGATAATTTCATATGCTGACGACACTCAGCTGATTTTCACATGCGATAAAGGCACAGACTTTGATGGGGATGCATCAGATCCTGCCTCACAAAGGTTTTTAAATGGCTGAAGGAAAATTAACTCAAGTGCAACCATGATAAATCAGAGATTGTCTTCTTTGGCCAGCCTTTGGTGAACAATTGGAGCCAATGGTGGCCGGAGGAACTATCCCCCCTAGCGTTCCTCAATCCACAGTTAAGAATTTGGGCATCTACATTGAGAACGTCCTCTCTAGGCGCTCCCAAGTTCAGGCCCTGGTGAGTACCTCTTTTGGCCTAGGCCGTATACTAAAAACATTTCTCGCACCGGACTCCAGGAAGACAGTGGTTCAGGTGCTGGTTTCGTCTAGATTAGACTATGACAATGTCCTTTACTTGAGTCTATCGGACTTCTTTCTTCAGCACCTCCAGGTGGTGCAAAACTCAGCGGCTAGGGCAATTCTTAGATTGAAACCTAGGTCTCATATGGCCCCTCACCTCAAGGCCTTACACTGGCTTCCAGTGAGGGAGCGGATAAATTTCAAGGCCATGATAATTTTCTTTAAAGCCCTCCATGGTACGGGTGCCGGATACCTCAGAAGGCGAGCTTGTCACTACACACCTACTGGAGCACTCAGATCATCAAGCATGGAACATACTCCTGGCAGCTCTGAGACCATCCTTCAATGTGACTAAATTTAAGAAACAGCTGAAAACATGACTTTTTAAGAGCTAAGTCATCTATGGTGCAGTCATTTGTGAACCGTCAGCGCTGGGACACTCCTGTTGGCATATCTGTGTGCTTTACAAATTCTGCTCATTCATTCATTCCAGAGATATAAAACATGCGCCAGCTACTCCTTTCTAATATGAAATTGCAGCTTAAAAGTGTATTAAGGAATTCCTAGTGTTAACCTGTGAGAGGAGTAGGCCTCACAGTAGAAAAAAACAAATGTATCTGTTTGACGCTACCAGTACATTCAAAACCTAAAAATGCATGACCTACCTTTTACTTACAGAGCACCCTGCCCTACGGGCTTCTTAAGGTCTACCTTATGGGTGACATGTGCAATAAAAGGAGAGTGTAAGGCTTGGTAAGTAGTTTTAATTGCCAAATCGAAGTAGTACTAAACTGCATAAACAGGCCCTGCAATGGTAGGCCTGAGACAGGATATAGATTTTCAAACGGGTCCCCAAGAATATGGGCCCAGATTTACAAAAATTGACACAGTACTGTGTTGAGTCATGGCATTTCACTTTAAAAACAATGCAAATGCCACACAACATTTCAGTTTTCTGAACATGGCAAGCCACGTAGAAGCCACCAATCAGTAGGGTTACCTTCAAGAAGCTTGGATATCTAGGAGATTTGCAGAAAAATAAGATACATTTTACACAGGAGGAAAATGTAATTTTCAATATAATTTGACCAACCAAGAGAAGCATATGTTTGTTACCTCCAAATTACCATTATCCAAGAAGGTAGCTTTATGGAGAAGGACAGTTAATTAAATAAATGCAGCAATACCAACATGCAGAACGGTTGCAAGTGCAAGAAAATGGGTCATGATTAGAAGTGCAGGACCAAGGAAAAACTGACAAGGAATGTGAACTGATGAAGGACAGACATCCATAAGGATTTGACACCAATGAAGGAGCACGTGGCAGTACTCATAGGACCTGAAATGGTTGCTGGCATTGATGACACTGATGCTGCCAATCTTGAGGGAAAGTTTGCATTTCATAATAGTGTTGAAATCCATATTTTCATAAGTATTTCAATACATATGAATGTATTGTGTATATGTCAGCATGTTCAACATTGTTATCGATGTGTGAAGATATATGCTATGAATGTTTGAATAGTTTAGGCGTGTTGAGTAAACATATTTATCCAGCATAGCTTACAATATGGTCCTTTTATCTATAATTAACATTTTTCTGTGAATAATAATTTTATGATGAATAACAATGCTTGTTTATTATTTATTCAATGTTGACAGTGCCTGTAAATTATTCATTGTCTTCTTACTCTAAAACGTATTGAAATGCAAATCTTACTGAAAAATGTTTGTATTTTTCTGAAATCACATGGCTGGATATCTGGGAGTGGTCATGTATCACCCTGGTCACTTTTGCTTGTGGAAAAGTATTGCTAATGACAGCATGAGTTTCTGTATTATTACTTTTAAAATGCATATCATATGTACTATATCTATATATTTTTATAGTCACTTTAACCTAAATCTTAATGCACACTTTTACGATTGACAAACTTATTAATGGATTTAAAATATTTAAAAGTGTTCGTAACCTTGTTAACAATTGATAATGATACATAAAAATTAATCTACAACAGAAATGACTCTGCCCTGCCCTTTGGGGCCTTAAGATAAGATCCTGCCGCTGTGCTGTGGTGACACTACTGAATAGCAAATCAATCCAGCTAACCCGCAGGGCCACCAAGTTCCTACTACAAGTGAATAAATTATTATCAGTACATTCTGCCATGCTAGATAAGAAGTCCTCCCCCCCACAGACACCACAGACAAAGCAACTGGAACTTGTCAGCTGATTTAAGCGACAACATTCCATTACCATCAAATAGATATCCCTCATCCATCTAGGGGCCCCAATTCCTTAAACTGGCCCGGCCAAATCTATCCCTGTTGGCTTGCAATTTTTTTTAGACCTCCCAATAAGAGGTTGGCACAAAATCACCTGAAAATATCAAGAGTACCTGGGCACGGAGCACACAGATTATTGACCTACCTTTTACTTACAGAGCACCCTGCCCTACGGGCTTCTTAAGGTCTACCTTAGAGGTGACTTATGTGTAATAAAAGGAGAGTGTAAGGCTTGGTAAGTAGTTTTAATTGCCAAATCGAAGTGGTACTAAACTGCATAAACAGGCCCTGCAATAGTAGGCCTGAGACAGGATATAGTTTTTCAAACGGGTCCCCAAGAATATGGGCCCAGATTTACAAAAATCGATACAGTACTGTGTTGAGTCATGGCATTTCACTTTAAAAACAATGAAAATGCCACACAACATTCCAGTTTTCTGAACATGGCAAGCAACATAGAAGCCACCAATCAGTAGGGTTACCTTCAAGAAGCTTGGATATCTAGGAGATTTGCAGAAAAAATAAGATACATTTTACACAGGAGGAAAATGTAATTTTCATTTGTAATTTGACCAACCAAGAGAAGCATATGTTTGTTACCTCCAAATTACCATTATCCAAGAAGGTAGCTTTATGGAGAGGGACAGTTAATTAAATAAATGCAGTAATACCAACATGCAGAACGGTTGCAGATGCAAGAAAAGGGGTCATGATTAGAAGTGCAGGACCAAGGAAAAACTGACAAGGAATATGAACTGATAAAGGAACAGACATCCATAAGGATTTGACACCAAAGAAGGAGCACGTGGCAGTACTCATAGGACCTGAAATGGTTGCTGGCATTGATGACACTGATGCTGCCAATCTTGAGAGAAAGTTTGCATTACATAATAGTGTTAAAATCCATATTTTCATAAGTATTTCAAAACATATGAATGTATTGTGTATATGTCAGCATGTTCAACATTGTTATAGATGTGTGAAGATATATGCTATCAATGTTTGAATTAATTAGGCGTGTTGAGTAAACATATTTATCCAACATAGCTTACAATATGGTCCATTTAACTATAATCAACATTTTTCTGTGAATAATAATTTCATGATGAATAACATTGCTTGTTTAATATGTATTCAATGTTGACAGTGCCTGTAAATTATTCATTGCCTTCTTACTCTAAAAGGTATTGAAATGCAAATCTTACTGAAAAATGTTTGTATTTTTCTGAAATCACATAGCTGGATATCTGGGAGTGGTCATGTATCACCCTGGTCACTTTTGCTTGTGGAAAAGTATTGCTAATGACAGCATGAGTTTCTGTATTATTACTTTTAAAATGTATATCATACGTACTATATCTATATATTTTAATAGTCAATTTAACCTAAATCTTAATGCACACTTTAACGATTGACACATTTATTAATTGATTTAAATTATTTAAAAGTGTTCGTAACCTTGTTAACAATTGATAATGATACATAAAAATTAATCTACCCTCTGCCCTGCCCTCTGGGGCCTTAAGATAAGATCCTGCCGCTGTGCGGTGGTGACACTACTGAATAGCAAATCAATCCAGCTAACCCACAGGGCCACCAAGTTCCTACTACAAGAGAATAAATTATTATCAGTACATTCTGCCATGCTAGATAAGAAGTCCTCCCCCCCACAGACACCACAGACAAAGCAACTGGAACTTCTCAGCTGATTTAAGCGGCAACATTCCATTACCATCAAGTAGATATCCCTCATCCATCTAGGGGTCCCAGTTCCTTAAACCGGCCCGGCCAACTCTATCCCTGTTGGCTTGCAAATTTTTTGAGACCTCCCAATAAGAGGTTGGCACAAAATCACCTGAAAATATCAAGAGTACCTGTGCACAGAGCACACAGATTATTGGTCGTAATGTATGAGGTCATCCTTTTTGGACAGCATGATGCTTTTACAATGAATTTCTTTTAGAACACACTTCTTTTAAAAAACATTTTTTTGTAATTCCCTCATGTGGCCTACATTTGTAATGATTTTAAATAATCTGTAAATTATTACTATCATCTAAAGATTAGTATGTTTGTGTTGTAGGTTCAAAAACTGATTACAATGCAAAACGTTGCTTATTATTTTTTCCATTGCATGATGGACCTGTTGTATGGTTTAATCTTGGCCCTAAATTTGCATCCTACTATATATTTTCATATAATATGATACGTCATCTAAATACCTCACAGGCATTATGTTGAATATGGAAGGCAGAATAATCCATGCATAGCAGTATAGTTGTAAGTTGATCAAAATTTGAAAGAAACATTACATTGTAAAAGATATGTATTATATAGGCTGCATATTAAAGGCAAAGTTTGAAATAGGATGATTAAGTTCCACAGACAAAAGTATGTATGTTAAAACATATATACACTAATACAAATATTATAATGTCTCTTCTTTGGTGGCCTGTGAGCCAAATTTCAATATGCACTATAATTCTTAAAAACAATTCACAATTCTTACTTGTAAATTTGGGTATGTAATATCTCTGCTCAAGCACCCAAATTCCATGTATTGTATTGATTTGCTTTACATTTGATCAATGGTGTGGATTTATGTTCTATGTGGTGTCAATAGAATAGTTTAACAATGAAATATGTATCTAGTAAACTAGGATATATTTGTTTGCATTTAAAACCACAGCTTTAGTGGAGAGTATCACAGGGCAGTTTAAACAACCAGATGCAAAGTAATTTTGAGAAAACAAATGTTCAATAATTTGTATAAAGTGATTGTAAAATAAAAGTCTTTTTTGTATATTGTAACTTATACTTTGCCAAATAACTATATTTCTGAAAATAAATATTGTATGTTTTTTGCAGATTTAGAAATGTATTGAATATTTGTTACTCTCTTCACTCTTCTAATTGAAAATTACTGATAAAAATTGGTATAATGTTAGAATGTGAATCTAAATGTAATAATTAGTTTTCTTTTTCATACCCTAAATATGAATCTCATGATGCAGTAGTAGTAAGCTTTAATATTTAGTTAATAAAAACCATTACAAGTGCAGTGAACCAGTGTGCAATGACAGTAAGTAATCATGCGTAACAAGACAGTTAAAGGCTAAAAGTATTGAAACAGCCACCATGTACCAAGGTCATGCAGTAGGTCCAGCCCTGACTTGGTGGGTAGTGTCCACATCATATTGAAGGGCACCACGACCATTTGGCCCCCAAGTTTAGAGTCTTTGCTTACCTCTTGTCTGGCCTTTAGTTTTGTGTCTTGCCCTTACTTGCTGCTGGGTACAGCTGTGGTGGGTGGGCAGAGCTGTAGCCTGAGTGTTTTGACACATTTGGGGCATCTGGCAAATGCTCTAGAAGCAATGTTCTTTTTTTTTTTGTCCTCATAGCCACCATGAGTCTATATGCCAAAACGGATTAGCCGACGAACAGCTGTCTCAGTTTATCCAAACTGGTAGGGAGAAAAACGGACAAGGTGGGGGCCAAACTTCCCTCAGCTGTCACTGACCCCACCGAAAGGCAAAGACCAAGTCTAAGTCAGAATGGCACCCAACACGGGCAGGGCTAGGACCGGGCAACGGCTGTGCGGATGGTGTGTGCCAAAGGACCCCATGGTAGTGTAATCACCGGACCCGGGGAAAAAAAAACCCCCGGGTAGTTCATTACATCCATGAGAGCATGGATGTATGACGTTACAACGCATGCATTTACATCGCATGCCTTTACAACGCAATTATTACAACGCAGTCCATTACAACGCATAGTGCTTTGGGGCGCTGGATAGTGAATAGTTTAATTTACTATTCCAACTCCAGTCCCCGTGGACACTAGGGAAGGTTATTGGATAGTAAATTAACCTATTCCCTATCCTAGAGCGCCCCCCAGAGCAATGCGTTGTAATAGTTTCCGTTGTAATGGTTGCGTTGTAAAGGCTCTGCGATGTAAAAGTTGCGTTGTAAGTGTTGTTCACCATGAGAGCATATACCAAAAGGCCCTTTTACTCTGGTTACCAGACCTAGCAAGGTCCATACGGGAGGTCTGCAAGAGAGAGGCTTGCCAGTCACTGAAGGAGGGAGGTAAAGGGTCTTTCCATCTTCTGCATATCTCCCTTCTTGCAAGCAGTACTGCGTAGAACACCAAACTCCTAGCTGAAATCTGAAGTCCATCTAAAAGCCCAAATATCACCAAAGGCAAGTTTATAATTATCTTGAACCCCAATGATGTTGTAAGAGTGTCGCCAATGGCTGCCCAAAAAGTGCCTAATCGGGGACACTCGAAAAACATATGGGCGTCTGATGCAGCGATAAGCCCACACTTAGCGCATGAAACTGAGTTTCCCTCGGTGAATTTAGATAACCTAAGTGGGGAACAATAAGCCCTGTAAAGTGTATAAAGATGATTTATACGCAGCCAAGACGGCTTCACAATATTCCATAAAAGCTCAAAAGAGGCAACCCACAGTTCTTGCAGAATGTGACCGGTGATTAAAGAGCCCAATAACAAGTCCGGTAAGCTAAAGTTCCCATCCATTTCCTCGAGTATAAGTTTATACCATTGAGAGACCTCTTTTTTTGCTGGCTCTCTGTTCACTAAATTGGTAATAAGGAGGCTATAGCCACCAAGAACAAGTTTATTCCCTCTATGGGGTGATGGTTTATGTGCTTGAGTCCATCTGGCCATTTGCAGGTATTTAAATCGCGAGAGATTGGGGCCGATCTTAGTTCGAAGATGTTCCCATGAGAGTAGGTCCCATCAAAAAATAAGTCTCCCCAAACTTCCAAACCTGCATCTCTCAAGGGTGCCGCTAAGGTATCACCTAGCCAAGCCGGACTTTCAGGCAACCCCCATAATGGTGCTTTGTCACAAAAATACCCCTGTTTTATGGATTTTGTTACATCTCCCCACATTTTTGCAAGCCCTTGCAAGACCTTCAATTTGATTTTTTTAAAGTATTTCGGATTGCCGTATTTAAAAAGAAAACCAGAGTGACCAAGACCTTCACCATCCAACATAGCAGAAAACATTAAGCCCAACCCGTGATCAGTGGGGATCTTAAACAGCATTCGGGTATGGGAGAGCTGGAACGCCCATGCGTATAGTTTTAAATCAGGGGCCGCCAATCCCCCCTTGTCCCTTCGCCTCCTGAGTTTCTTCCACGCTATTCTTGGCAAGTGGTTGTTCCAAATAAACGATGAAATGTCTGACTGAAATTTAACTAAACAAGATTGATCAAAATATAAGGGAATAGTGTTAAATAAAAAGGATATTTTGGGTAAAATCGACATTTTAATCAAGTTGATCCTCCCAATCAAAGAAAGAGGGAGGTGAGACCATGATTGCAAAAGCTTACAGCACTCCTTTACTACAGCTAAAAGATTGACTTGGGAAACTTTGTTGATATCTTTTACGATATTCAAGCCCAAATACCGCATTGACGAGCCTGCCTGTACACCGATGACGCTCTCCTCATCGTTCCAAACCATCATCTCGGTCTTAGCTGTATTTATCTCATACCCAGATATTTGACCGAAAACGGAGGCTATTCTTAGAATTGCTGGAAGTGCAGAGCTAACCTCCGAGGTGAAAATAAGCACATCATCGGCATATAGGGCAACTTTTTTCTCCCACCCTCTGTATGAAAAAGGCTTAATGGTACCCTCATCCCTCAGTTATTGCGCGAAGGGTTCAATGTAGATATCAAAAAGTAAGGGTGAGAGCGGGCAGCCCTGGCGTGTCTCCCTTGAGATGGTAAATGGGTCTGAGAGCTCTCCGTTTACTAATAAACGCGCAGTTGGATTACGGTACACTAGGCTAATTGTCCGGCGGAACCCTGCTCCAACGCCGAACTTGGCCAAGGCCTCCGACAGGTACATCCAGTTAACCCTGTCGAAGGCCTTGGTTGCATCCAACGTAAGAGCAGCCAACGGGAGATTCGCAGCCGAAGCCATATCTATGGCTCCTATCAGATCGTAAGTTAATTCATGAAGATTTCGGCCTTTCACGAAACCTTTTTGGTCAGGGTGAAGAACCGAGGGTGCAATCGAGGCCAGCCTAGTTGCCAGAATGGTGGTGAAGATCTTATAGTCCACATTTAAAATTGAGATTGGCCTGTAAGATCCACAAGCATCCCTTGGTTTGCCTGATTTCAGAATGAGGGTAATTGAAGCGTTATCCCAAGATGGAGGGGGGATCTGACCCTCTAGTAGGATTTCATTGAATAATGTGGTGAGAAAGGGTACTATTTCGGTCTCCAAAGCTCTATAGATTTCAGCCGGCAACCCATCAGGCGCAGCCGCTTTTCCTTTCTTGCTTTTATTAATGGCAGATTTGACCTCTTCCTCAGTAATAATACTGTCAAGGAATTGAGACTGGTCAGAGGAGAGAGAAGGTAAATTAATATCCCTCAGCCAACCCTCAATAGACTCTGGTAAAACCACATTATCCTCCTTATAGATCGCTTGAAAGAAGTCTCTGAAGGCCCTCCTAATATCTTCATCTGACGAAAAGGTTTTATTGTCTATCGTAATTGCTGTTACGTTGTTACGGACTTGATCTACTTTGGTCTTCCATGCCAGAAGCTTCCCCGCCCCCTCACTGTATTCAAAGTGGGCTAATTTACTAGCCTCCCATCTCTGTTGGACACTGAGATTTAATATCGAGCCTAAACTGGCTTTCTGGACCAGCAATTCTTTCCGGAGGAGATTTAAAGCAGTTTCAGATGCTGTTAAGTTGGTATCTATGTCCTGTTGGATCTGGACTATTTTAGCTTCAATAGAGGTAATTTCCTTCCTGTGCTGCTTTCTTCGATAAGATACTTTCCCCGTTATAAGTCCTCTCAAGAAGGCCTTAAACGAGTCCCAGATGATACACGGAGCCGCTGAGCCTTAATTAGATGTCATGAAATTATAAGCCTCAAGCTTAAGATCGGTGATATCCTCTGAAAAAGTAAGAAGAGAGCGGTCAAACGACCATTGGGTGTTTGATCGTTTAATAGGCCACAGCAATTCGATTTCTACTGCAGAATGATCCGATAAGTGCTGAGGAAAATAACCAATTGTTTTGACAGAGTCCACCAGTCTCAGGGAAATTAAGATAAAGTCTATCCTGGACTGCTGGTGATATTTATAGTTCCGAAAGGAAACCCCTTGTTGTTGCCCAGACCTCTCTCTCCAAATATCAACAAAACCATATTGCTTCATTGTGCTCAGTAGAAAGGACCTAGTTTTAGACAACACTAGGGGGCGACTATTAGCTGTTTTATCCAAACGGGGATCCAGTACAACATTGAAGTCTCCAGCAAAGATAATAGGTTTAGAAAAGGAGAGCAAGTGGGAAAAAATAGACTTCAAAGTTGTAGGGTCATCCTGGTTTGGACCATAGTATCCTAGCACTGTAATTTGTGACCCGGCTATAACCACCGACGCAATGGCCCATCTGCCACATGGGTCCACTGCCTGTGATAGCAACCTGGCCTTAGCTCTTTTTTTAAAAATGATCGAGACTCCTCTCGTGTTTGTTGTTTGTGTCGTGGATACCGCAAAATCTATCCATTTATTCTTTTTAATAAGGGCCAGCATTTCAGTCTGGGTTAAATGAGTCTCCTGAAGTATCATGACCTGCGTGTCCAGGTCACGCAAATATTGCATGATTTTATTAGCTCTGGGCCTAGTACGAAGGCCATTGACATTCCAGGAGATACATTTTAGTCTACCCATAATTCACTAATAACCCCAAGAATGCAGATTGTTCCCCTAAATCTTCAGACAATTTGTAATTAATTCCATCCCGTATGGCACTACCTAGACTGATGAGGACATTTTTATATTTTTGCCATCTCCCAACCCCAAACCAAACCCAGTGCCCCCCCACCCACCCAGCACCCACCCCCTGAAAAACCCTTGTAATATCTAACCGGAAAAGTTCCAGTAGATAGTGCCCCTCCTCAAGCTCCCGCCCGGATATACCCCTCACCAATCCAAGAGATGGGGAAAAAAAGACAGAACCTTCAATGTTTTAGATGCCTATCTAAAAGAAAAATGGTAACAGGTAAGTAAAGGAGTAGCTATAGATTGGAGAATCAAGATAAGGGCTCACTGAATTAATATTAATGAGAATAGAATACAGCCATTACGGTTCGAAATTCGTTTTAGCAACATTATTTTTTCTCTCTACCCAGCTTCATCAAAAGCTCGTCTGCCTGCTGTGCAGATCTGATGTAAAACATCTTGTTATTATACATGATTTTTAACGCAGCTGGGAACATAAGTTGGGCTGTTGCTCCTGAAGCCCTAAAGGCCTCTAGGCGCCTCCCGAATTCCCATTGTTTTTCCAGAGTGACTTTACAGAGATCAGATCTAATTGTGAACGTGAACCCCTTCCCAGCCAGGGATTTCTGTTTCAATGGCTTATTGAGTATCTGTTCCTTCAACACATAAGTGTGAAAGTTCACCAAAATTTTACGCGGCCTGGACCTCTGGGGGTTCTGCCTAAAAGGATCTCTGTGTACTCACTGTATATCAGTGGCTAGGTCTTCAAATGATTGCTCCAAGCCTATAGATTCCTTTAGTAGCGTAGATATAAACAACTTAATGTCAGACCCCTCTGACCCTTCTGGCACATTTAGGATGCGTATATTTCCCCGCCTAGCATTGTTTTCCAACATCTCCATCCTTTCACTTAATGCCAGATCTTCCTTAGTGAGTTTCTCTATGTCGACCTTTACTTGGTCCAAGTGGGTCGAGAGCACTGCTACCGTCTCTTCCAGAACACCTGTTCTCGTAGTAATCCCATCGGTCTTATGATCTAATGATTCACAATAATTTCTTATCTCAGCCTGGTTTGCGGAGGATTCAGCAAATCCTTCACGAATCTCCATTGTAAGAGCAGAAAACATTCTCAGGAGGGAAGCTGCTGTTAAGGAAGACTCGCCGCCGCAGTCCACTGTGTCACCATGTACAGCCAAGAATTCAAGCTGCTCTCTACCTTCCTCCGCGTCACCCCCTTCCACAGCTGTGGCATTGTCTTCTACCCCTTGTGAATCCAGTAAGAGGTCATCAGGAGCTACAAGAGCTGACTGAACTTGTGGGGGACCTGACTCTGCAAGCGTTTGCGCTACTGCCCCCAAAAGTGGAAATTCCGCTGTAGATTGTAGATCCAGTTCGAGGCATATAGGGAGTTGCAGGTCCTCACTCTCAACCTGACTAGAGGTAGGGACAGCAGAGAGAGAGGCAGCAAGAGTTTGAGCATCGATCTCATCCCTGCCCTCAGAATCCAATGGGGGAGATAGTGTAGCTGGGACGATAGTGACCGGTGTAAGCAGAGTGGCTGCCATAGTGAGATCCTGGGTTAAGCGGAGTGTTTGGGGAACTACTTTAAAGAATTAACGAAGCGAGGGAGTGATTTTTGGCAGAGTAGTTTGCACAGCCTTTGAGCCCTTTCCCTTCCCTTTGTTCTTATTCCTTGAGCGTTTAGACTTGACCTCGGTACTTAGAAAGGAAGAGGACTTTTTTCCAGCCAATACCTGAGGGGGGTTAACAGGAGAATCAATAGAAACAATAGAGTCACCCTTGCCCTCACTCTCAGTTAGATCTAATTTCTTTTTGAGACCCCTCTTGCCGGGACTAGAAAATATATTAGACAATGCTTCAGCAGAGCTACAATCTTCGTCTGAGCGCAATACCACGGCAGCAGATAATGGAAAGCTAGGATCAGTGTCAACAACCTTACCGCCTTCGCAGATTTTTGGCCCCTCCACTGTAGCTGACGATGATGAAAACAACTGCGAGTTTGACTTACTGCCCACTCCCCTGGCTGGAGCGCTGCGTGTATTTGTGGCAAAAGACGGCCTTCGGCACGGCTGCACCAGGCACCGTAGCTTCTTCCCCCTCCTTAGCTCCAGCGCGGCAGTCCAAAACTGGAGTCGCGATTGCGACCGGGACTCGTGCAGCACGTAAGAAGCAGCTGGCTTCAAGGTTAATACAGGTCTCTGCTGCTCCGAAATCAGCACGTAAGAAGCAGCTGGCTTCAAGACTAAGACAGGTCTCTGCTGCTCCGAAATCAGAAGCGGGCTCTCCTGGCGTCTTCCAAGGAGATCAACAGTTAGGTGTGGACAGAGACAGCGGACTGTACGCTGGGGGACCTCCGGAGGAGAAACTCCGTAATGCATTCCAGCCGCCCAGACCGCAGCAAGCAAAGGATTTTACAGAATGGGGCTGCCGCCTATGAATTTGGTATTAGGCATCAGACTCGTAGTCGGTTCCGTGACATATTTCCCAGAAGAAAAAACCGATCAAAAAGGATTAGTTTGGGTAATCCTAGCGGGAGCTCACCCCGGAGCACCGCGACCGCTAGATAGCAGCCGCCATGTTCTTCATCCAAGTATCGTGATCGAACGCCCACAGACCTTTTCAGAAGCAATGTTCTTAAAACAGATTGAAGATGCTTCCTGGCATATGTACACCTCTAGGGCTAAGAAGACTGGGCTGATCAGTAATCTCCTGTGGTGGTCCAAAGAGAGGAAGCAGCATGGCAGATTTAGCCATGATGTATGTGTATAATTGCATAACCTGCAATCCCTTTTACCTCCATGGCCCACCCAGGTTGCATTAAAGTCTTTTATTGGAAGCAGTAGCATGTACAGTATCTGTCTGCTCATTTCCACGTTTATTGCTTCCAAGAGATAGAGTAGCGCCTTCCTAGCAAGGTAAGTGCCATGCAGGGACTGAACCAGCTCCAAGTTACCTGCTTATAATACATATTGCTCCCTTGAGGTTGCCTTTAATATCTGATTGATTGCTTTTTCCAGGTGGTAAATAAAAGGTCCCCAGCTTGAAAGCTGCTTCTTCAATCTGGAAGGATGCAATAGCACTCCTTACTTGATTGCTTGAAGATTCGAAGATGAATTTCAGGTGGCCTTTTAATGAATTTGTCTGGGCCTTCCTGATCCTGATGAAAAATTTCAGCATGGAAGCTTTACAGTCTAATGATTGACTCACGAGGCCCAGTTCTATCCTTAGCCTTGAGCGACGTACGTATGTTGGTTGTTGGAAAATATTTCTTTACGAACTACAGTAAATGTGCCCCAAGGCTGAGTCTAGAGTACCTGAGGAGACATGGTAGCCATTCAGCAAGGCTAGGAGGAGTGCCGTCTTCCTTGCCCTTAGAATTGGGGCCACGAGGCGCTTCTTAATAGCTGATTCAGATGGCCAATCCCAAGGTGATGGCGGCACCTTTCTTTTTGAGAGTTCTCTCAGCTGGTGTACTAATTTCACTAAACCACACATCCAGGTAGTTACATTTCCTCATGTTACTAATTAACATTCTTTTTGTTCCGTATCTCCCAAATATTAGGACTTTTGTTTTGTCTCTATTTACCTGGAGAGAGTTGGCCAAGTTGAATGTGTTCAGTGCATTCAATGCCAATTGTATGGCAGTTTTAGTGCGATCCATAATCACAATATTGTACGCATATTGAATTATGTGCAATTTGGTATTTCCTAACTTGGGAGGAACCAGACAGCCAGACTCCAAAGCTTTCCCTAAACTGCAGTGTATAGATTGAACAACAGGGGGGACCAGGATGCAACCCTTCCTTAGACCATGGTTTGCGTCAATTTTACCAGTAACCACGCTGAGCCCAGTTTTTACAGGGACCCATGCCCCAGTGAATAGTGAGTTTACAGCACTTAGTAGCATTGGGGGTATACCCCATGTGTCTAGCTTCCTCCGTAGGGTTGCCCGGTTAATCCTATCAAATGCAGCACTGTAATCAATGAAACAGCAGAAGAGAGGTAAATTATTCTTTTGGGAAGCTTGATTCCTCTAGAAGAAGAATGCTAGGATGTTTTCAACAGTTGACTCTCATGATGTAATGATTGAGAATGCCACGTTAGAGAGCTTTGATGCCACCTTGCACTTCTTGAAGGATGAAATATTTACTGAACTCGTGGATGTCCTAGACAGTTCCTCACCAATCTTGGCAAGAGACAACAATGTTAAAGTGTGTTAAGAAGTTTCTCAATCTGCTTCTTCACTAAGAATAACAGATCAATGCGCTCCTGTGGAAGATGATGATCCTAAAGTGACATGTGAGAGACAAATCCACAGGACACACCAACACATTGTTGAACAAGTGAAGAAGGGGATGGAGAAACTGGTGGACCCTCTGGAAAGAGTCCAAAGGTGTCTGAGCTCAATTAATAACTTTGCTCAAAATGTAGAAGACATCTATTCTTGGCTACTAAGAATTGATGATTCTCTAGCAGACATAGCTAAGTCATCAAAGACAAGAATAAAGAGCCAGTATCTTCCAAATTGGGTCAAATAGGAAATTAGATAAAAAACATCAAGTCTTTCATTAATACATTCTAAAAACGAAAGGAAAGAGGAGGGTAGGAGCACTGTGAGCTCTGTGGGGTAGTTAGGGTGTGCTATACAGGGAGTGTGAAACGAAGTATATACCCCTACCGGTGTGAAAATGCTGTTTTGCCCACAGTGAGATGGTGCTGAGGTGAGGTGCCGGTACACTCGGGGATAAAAGCGTGTGCCTAAACCGTGAGCTGTGTGCTGTAAACTGATGTGCTCTTGGTGCTGCAGCATACTGGACGGAGGAAAGTATTTACCACTACCGGTGTGAAAGTGCTGTTATGCCCACAGTGAGATGGTGCTGAAGTGAGGTGCCGGTACACTCTGGGATGAAAGCGTGTGCCTAAACCATGAGCTGAGTGCTGTAAACTGATGTGCTCTTGGCGCTTTAGCATACTGGCCACTGCAGCATAGCTGTGCAGGTAGTGTTAGTATGCGTTTAGACTATAGAGGCAGTGGGAAGGAAACTACTCACTGGTACTGGTCTGAAGACTCTGGGATGAAACCGTGAGCCTAAGCCGTGTGCTGATTGCTGTCAAGTGATGTGCTGTGGGCACTGTAGGATACTGGCCACTGTAGCATACCTATGTAAGTAGTGTTAGTATGCATTTATACTATACAGGGAGTGGGAAGCGAACTACTCACCCCTACCGGTCTGAAGACTTGAATGCAGTGTTTTAGCAAGCAGGAATAAAGAAATATTCGTGAAGAATATAATGCACAATGTTGCAATGCCACAGAAGAGAAATGGTGAAATCAGGTGTGTCTTTGGAAGTGGCTGTGTGTAATAAAGCAATGGAGTCTGAAAGTTATATAAAAAGTGTCTTTATCTAAGTGCCATAAAGAGCTAAGGCATCCAGCTGAGGCAAACTCCAACCGCTTCTGCTGTATTCAAACCAAAGCTCCTGCATCAATGAATTCCACATTACATGTTACAGTTCCAGGTGACATAAAAAATAGCTATTAGACATGAATGACTAAATTCTATAATGAAAATAAAGGTAGGATACAATTACCACACTGTGCCAACCAGTTCCTAAACAATGTCGTGTTTTTTGATGTTGATCGCCAGCACTCAAGCATAGGCTGAGGATGAGTACATTTTTGTGAAAGGGCTTCATGGATAACAGGCAGGCAGAGAGACTTGTGCAATAAGAATAGACATGGTTTCAAAATGGATGTTGGTTTTAGGCTAATTTAGGAAGTAAATAGCGTATTTGCATAGGCCATACATCACCCATCCCTGGTTAGACTGGAGACGTAAGGGGCAATAATGAAAACAGAGTGCAAATGCCTGAGCATACTTAGGAAGTTATTATATGAAAATAGTTCAATTGAAGTGTATTAAAAACATTTAAAGGAAAAATTCAAAAAAGTTGGAAAAATCAATCCAAGAATAACATGAATTTCTTACAAGTCTTGGAGATTGCAGTCCGGAAGTTCTTCAACGGCTTGAGATGCGTAATGTTCCAAGAGGTCATTGTTGCCATCATGTGAGAAAAGCGAAGCGATCAAATTCATATCCTCGAAGGGACAGTAATGTTCCTCGAATGTTGGAGCGGCAATTTGAATTGGCAGGCAATCTGCGATGTTGACAAAGGTAGCACGTTGCAGGAGATCTTTCGCGGCTGCGCAGAAATCCCATTCCGCCACAATACCTTTTTGCATTGTATCCGCCATTTCTCCACTGCCTGAACAATCAAGCTAATGGTTTTCAAGATACTCCATTACCTGCTGGATATCGGGAGCGATTGTTGGGATGTTGGCAAGGCATAGATCCATTCGCCAGTCGAACGGCCAAGTTTTGCAATAAAGAGATGGTTGCACCCAGATTACACATGTGTAAATAAATGTCATGTTGTTGCTGGCTCCGATAATAGATAGAAGCAGGCAGCCGAAAAGTTGCTCCATTTTTTCACGGTATTGATGTAGCTTTGTATAGAGGCGTATTCTGTCAGACATGGTTGTTACCACAGGGAGCGCAGCCGTTTTTTACAAGCAAAAATAGAAGTAGGATGGCTGCAAAGAGAGCGAGAATTATGGGCACTGTTCCTGTTATTCCAGAGATGATCGAATTAATGAAGTCTGGAATTATACCAAAAACAGTTTGTAAGCCTGTGACAAGGCCGGAGGAGACCATGTTAAAAAAGTGTGCCAGTCCTTGGCTGTGAGATGTGTTGAAAATTGTGAAACAATTCACAAAGTGTAATGGGAGGTCCGTATTTAAAAGGGACTGTATTTTACCTGAAGTTCGTGCTACCTGCAGTCGATAAATTTCTTTAGCAGAAGTAAGGGACACTTCGGTTCTGAACAAAAGCGCTTTCAGTTTGGTTAGTTTAATGAAATCTGTTTTCAAAGTAGGTATTGAAGGCCAGGTTGAAGTTTGGGAGTTACTTTGTGTGGGTGGGAATAGACATTGCCACAGGAAGTTACTTGGTTTGAAACAGTAAGGACATACGGTATGCCAGCTCACATTCCTTAGGAGTGCATGTTATTGAGAAGCAGATAACTGCCATTAGAAAGCTGTGTGAATGTGCTTCTGATTGTGGGAGTTGGCGTGCTTTTAAGAAAGCACGCCAGTTTGAGGGGTGTAATCTTAGAAGCATCGTGCAGTTGGACATTCTTGGATAGTAATGAATGACTGCCATTGTAGTCACACTTTTCACCTGTGAGAAAAACTTCTATATCCTCTTTAAGACAGTGATATGTAAATGGGAGAAACCACTGCTCGTGAATAAACATGCTACCTTGTATATTCACATACAACATGACAAACAACATGTACACCTAACAGACACAACAACACTACGTACTGTGGGAACCGTTGCTAGCCATGTACACAAACCAGACATGGCATGGCACCTCTGTCACACAATGCATAATGCGGGGAGACATGGGAGCAAAGTATGTGCGTAGGTGGCAAGTGATTCTCGATTATAAAAGTATACAATGCAAAGTGTTGAGGGGATGTGCGGGACATACTTGAGTATGCAGAGCACAGACATGTACATGTCAACATACACTGATGATCTATTGAGTGATGCAGACAGTGGAAGCAGCGATGATAGTACAGTCAGTAGGGAAGATTATGAAAACCTGGCGCATATGTGCCCCCCCCTCCCAAATCTTTAGCGTAGTGGGTTGGCTCGGCGTACACAATTCTAGCGTAGGGGTATGAATAAAAGACAAGTTTCTCTGGGTGTGGTTTTGTTCCGGAATGGCGAACATGTCTGCCAGGTCTGCACAGCACACACCGCCACGAGGTTGACCCCATGAGCGAGGGTCGCTGCGTGAATGATGCTCTCAGCCTGCTGGTACTCAGAAACCGTCATGGTCGTTGCAACGCATATATGCAGCAAAGTTCACCTTTCAAAACCACCGTATGTGAAAGAGGGCCCACCAGGTGTCGGCGGAAGCTCCTGAGCCAAGGTCTGCGAGCTCGGAAGGCTCCTGAGATCAACACTGGCTACCACGACACAGGCTCACAGCGCCCAGCCTGAGGCCCAGCAGCGTGGAGTGCTCTGTATACTACTAACACAGTAGTCAAACAGGTACCAACAGTGAAACGGTGTCTTGATCCCGCAATGGACGATGTTAGAACTGCATCTGAGAGTGTAGATGATGGTACTCCCTTCGACCAGGTGCAACCAACTCTAGGTCCCAACAGTGGAACTGTGTCTTGATCCCACAATGGATGATGTCTGATATTACTTGGTGCTTGGTTTTACATAACTCCCTCTGTTGAGGTGCATTAGACTCTGTGCTTCCGTAGCTAACTGCTGCACATGATTATTGTGCTTGGTTGACAATAGTCAGTGGAGTACACCGCGGTACAGCTGGTCTGAACAGTGAAATAGGGTCTTGATTCTATGATTTAGGATGTCATTCTGTGATGATTTCTGTGTACCCCCTCAGATCAGGTGCAACCAACTCCATGCTTTTGAATCCAATGGCACGTGGCTGTGAGGCGTTAATGACCACTGCCTCTGACTTACACTGCGGTCAGCAGGGCTTACAATTCAGATTGAGTGGTGATTGTTTAATTACAGATTCCAGTAGTCAAGTAACTACAACGTCTATTGAAATATACACAATATCCTTTTAGTATGCTTGCTTGAAGAACTTTTTTTTAGATAAGTTATAGGTTTAAGACAATGACCAAATTCTTCTTGGTAGTTGAAAAGATCACTGAATAACAATCTACACTGTGGACAGCAGAGATCGCAATTCGAATTGTTTTGATTTATTTATAGTTTTCTGTAATTTATGTTGTTGTATTTTGTGAAGAGAGAAAAAGTATTCATGGATATCTGTGTGACCACTGCATTCAATTTACACTGCAGACAGCAGTGTTCACAATTCAGATCGAGTCGCTATTGTAGATTACGCAGTCCTGTAGGCAAAAGACATTGCTCCAGTGCGCTCTGTCCGCACCCCGCATACGCATCATTGCATGCTCCACATAGACTCCTAGTATGGCCCGCCCGCAGCACGCATCATCGCTGGCTGTGCACCTGCTGAATGCTTTTGATGTGGCTATCTGAGTGCACTAGAACTGATGGACCCTTTATAATACAATCTTTTTGTGTATTATTTCAGATCTATTGCCTGTGTCTCAGTATACCACAAGTTGTGGTTCTTTTACGATAGAATTTTTTTGGTATAATTTCACATCTACTGTCCCTACCTTACTGCAGCTCAAACTATTGACTCTTTTATTATTGAATCTCTGTGTGTGATCCAATGATTACTGTTGTAATTGATGCTAGCAGCAACCATTCTGGTAATAAAAAGGTGTCGAGCGCACGTGCCCGTACCCACTTCCACTATCTATCTGTGTCTGTGTGTTCATTATTAATGCATGATACTGCCCCTGGGCCGTAGCACATTACATTGTGCTGTAGACAGCGTATGCAACCATGTTACCTCTGGCAGTGGGGAAAACTTTGGTTATGTAACCTTTAAGTGCCTGGCTATCACAGGTGGAAGGCTACTTTACAGACCATGAATATTGATGAAGATGATGGTTGCATGTTGTGTGTAGTGTAAGGTATGTGTACATAGCAAAATGTTTTCAAAAAAGCTCTCTAAGCAGAAGAGCTGTGTCTCATCATATGCTGTAGAGAGAATGACTAAAATGGGTGGCGTTTTCCAACTGCTACAATGGGAAATGTTATGAACTAATCAAATGCTTTTTTTAAGGTCACATGTCAATCGTGCACTCAGCGCGCAAGGAGACCGCACCCAACGCGATTTTGAGAAAATATATTTACTATAATATAAGTTTATTACAGTTGGAAATATATAAATGTTTACAATATTTTAGATTATCGCTTGCTCTCATATACACTTTAAAGTTATTCAGATATAGTTTTGAGACATAAAAAAAATGATGGAATGGCGTACCTGGCGCAACACCATACGTCTATGACGTAACACAGGGCCTGGCAGCGTGCACTCGTCGCATAAGTAAAAAAAGAAGGATAATAGAGTTCCAAAATGTCAGAAAAAAATGTTGAAAAAATATAGGTTTCATAAATATTAAAATATGAAATTAACATTTAAAAAACCTTCGAAATTCACTGAAAAAACCATAGGTTTTACAGACGTTATAGTTAGGAATTAGCATTTAAAAACATTTGAAATCCACTAAAAAACCATAGGTTTCAGGGATGTTATAGTTAGTTGGACATTTGACTCATATAAAAGCAGAGAAATTCACCTGTTATAGTTAGTTGAGCTAACTATCACTCGCGCACCCGCAATGCACTGCTGAGGACGTCACATATTACATCACTCATTACATGGTCAGTGACATCACTGATGACATCACTGATGACATCTCAAATGACATCACTGATGACATCACTGATGACATCATCCACGTGATAATCTGATGCACATGATGATGCCCTAATATAAACTTTGATACACCCACTCTAAAATACAGACTACTATTTTTGAAACCATACACACAACAATGCCAGATACTACATAACACCAAATATTTCCTAGGTCTATTCACACATCCAGTCACTTATACATGAAGTTACTCATCAATACAGTACTATAATATGCACTCATACACCTTTACATAGAGTCACACTCCTCCACTAATCCATAGAGTTACTCACACTCCTAGTCAGTCATGCAAAGAATGAATCACATACCCATGTAATCATGTATACAGTTATACACACCATCTCAGTTATTTATACACACACCACATCACTTATTTATGCAGATACTTACAAATACTTACTGTCTTATACAATCCCTGATACAAGCAGACACTCATTTATACACCCACTCTTCAAATAACTTACTCTCACGTTTAGTCATTTATATACTCCAACACTCACATATACTGCCTTAAAACATATGTAGATACTCACACATACACCACTGGCACATACATTCACTCACCAACACACCCATACACACACTAACTCAGCCATACAGCCCTTCCCAGATGCACTTTTGAATCCATACAACCAGTGAATCGCCCGCTCATACATCTATGCACAGAGTCACCCCCCACACATGGATGATTTAGTAGGTGTGTGACTGACTTTATAAGTGAGTGATAAAACATATCTTACTGAATGCATGGGTTAGTGACTAAACTGTGTGAATGTCTGTATCCGTCTTTCTGTTGGTGTATGAGCGACTGCATGGGTTTGTGAATAGCTACATGAGTGTCTATATGAGTTATTGATTGGTTATCTGAGTATCTGTATGGGTGCCTGAGTATTTGTGTGGGTGTGGTGTGTGTGACTCTGTGCATAGATGTGTGAGAGGGTGATTCACTGGGTGCATTGTTTCAAGAGTGCATCTGTGATGGACTGTGTGGGTGGGTGAGTGTGTGTTTGGGTATGTTAGTGAGTGAATGTATATCTCAGTGATACATGTGTGAGTAACTACATATGTGAAAGGCAGTATATATGTGTGTTAGAGTATATAAATGGCTATAAGTGAGAGTGTGTGACTGTGAGAGTGGCTGTATGGATAAGTATATGTCAGTGATTGTATAAGAGCGTAAGAATGTGCTAGTATTTGTATGAGTAATTGAGCTGGTGTGTGCATAACTGTATAGGTGAATAAATGGCAGTGTGATTAATTATTTGCATGACTGACTAGGTGTGTGAGTACCTCTATGGATGAGTGGTGGTGTGTGAGTGTCGATATTGGTGTATAAGTGCATATGATAGTTTTGTACTGAGTGACCATAAGTATGAGTGACTGTACTGGTGAGTGAGTGGATGTGTGTGAAAACCTAAGAATCAGTGAGTGGGTATGTAGTTATTGGTGTTGGAGTGTCTATGGTTTTGAGAATGGCAGTCTGTAATTTAGAGTGGGTGTATCAAAGGTTACATTAGGCTGTGAGAAGATACATTAAATTATCACTTGGATGATGTCATCAGTGATGTCATTTGAGGTGTCATCAGTGATGTCATCAGTGATGTCACTGACCATGAGACCTGTTAAGTGGAACAACGTCCTCAAGACACATCTGCACATATCTAAAATAACCAACACCACCCACAGCTGCAAACTTACGACCACACTCCCTGATCGCCCCAAACTTAGCGGCAACACCTCCATAACCATATACACCAATGGCACAGTCTTGATCCAAGCCATTAACGACAACCTAGAAGCCTTTGAGTCCCTCTTCCCCTCACTCTACGATGCCCCTCCACTTTCTCATAGCTCCCGACTGTCCATCCTCTTATTCCCAAATAGAAAGCCTCCCATGCAATTGCACAGGAAATTCACAAGACCCCGCCATGCCAGACAACTTCCCCCTCCAGACACCATCCAACACTCCGTTCACCCCTCCCAGAGAGGATTCAACTCTCTCAAACCCCCTATCAAATCAGAGCCCCAACATAGACTTGACTTCTCAAGCCCATTCCAATCAACACCTACCTCCCCCTTCCCTAACCCACCACCCCCACAAGACCTCTGTCTTGCAAGCCTGCCTCCTCCCACCAATCTCTATCCTCCACCCTGTTTACCCCTCCCCGACAGCGCCCAACTTTCTCCCTCCGCCCATTCATAATGGATACCAAAACACAGATCAGTCCCTCCAACCCCCCTAGCAACACCCATTCAGCCTTCCTTAATCACCCACTCTCAACAAATAACCTGCGATCTCAGGGAACTTTCCTTGAAGCCTATCCCTTTCCTTTCACTGCCACACAAGTATGGAAGCGGGACCCCCGCCGAGACTGCCCACTCTGAATATCCAGGACTTTCCGTAGAGGAAATTGGGGCAACTCCAACACCAAAAGTCAATGCAGAGAGTCCAGCCCACACCCAGACCTAACACCCCCATTCACTGACACCACTCACGCAAAGCTGCCCAATATCCAACCACCTAGATCATCCACAACTCCCAACGCGACTCAGTCTCAGAGGCCCAGAAACAAATGAGCCGCAACACCCGCCCAAGATGCCTCTTCTCTTCCCTATATAAAGACGATCACAACTCAGTCTCAGAGACCCAGAAACAAAAGAGCCGTAACATCCACCCAAGACGCCTCTACCCTTCCCTACTTAAAGATGAACCAGTGATAACTCAAGGCCTTATGATACCCAACGACTCAGCTGAAACATAACCCCCCTCCCATACCAGGCTCAAAGACCCATAAGAACAAGAGCCTCCTTGTCCACTAAAGAAGCGATAGATCTTGCCTCCACATTTGACACAACCACTACTGTCACCCCCAGATCTCAGATTCAGGTGATCACTGGTATGGAACTAATATCCCCAGGGCTCCCTTAATGAAGAACCCCAATAACGAGAGTTCCAACACCAACTGCATGCTCACTAACTGCAGGTCGGCATCCAAACATGCAACCGAATTGGCAGAGACCATCCTCCCACATGATATTGACATCACGCTCATCACCGAAACTTGGCTAAACGAGTTCTCTCCCCCAATTATGGACATACTTGTGCCCCCGGGCTTCGCTATCTTACACAAAGACAGGAAAAACAGAGCGGAAGGGGCATAGCCATCATACACAAGAACAGCATCTCTTTAACGGAAACTGACTCCCTCAAATATAACTCTTTCGAATGTCTTACTACAACCATTAAGATGAGTGACAACAACTCACTACTCTGTCATCTCCTCTACCATCCGCCAAGAAACACCTCCTCCTTTGGAGAGCACCTCTCTGACTTATTAGCTCATTCCTCACTCCATGGCCCAAACAACATACTTCTAGGCGACCTCAACTTAAACTGGAAAGATGAAAACATCGCGCTAATCAAAACCCTCAATGATCTTATAAGCAACCTCAATCTCACCCAACACTGCACTGAGGAAACCCACAAGAAAGGTTCTATCCTCTACGCCATTATTGCTCATGCAGATACAGTCTCTATCAAATACACCTTGCCTTTGGACCGGTCAGATCACCATTTCATTTTGTTCCACCTAAACCAAAGGATCCAAGACAAACCCAAGACTTGAGACCCACCATGCTGGGTGAGAAATCTAAGCCAAATCCTTCTTGTTGACCTAGTGGAAAGGGTAAGCTCCCTCCTCCCCTTACACACGGATGAACTATCAGCACCTGAACTCACTTCTTAGTACAACTCCACCATGACCTCCATTATGGACCAAATAGCCCCCCTGAAACTAAAAGGAACATTTCTTCCAGATCATGGTTCAATTCAGACTTAAACTCAGAAAGAAGAGAACTAAGACCGGCAGAAAGACTGTGGCAAAACAACCCATCCACAATCCTACAAGACTCAAAGCAGTAAGAGGGAGATACAACGAACACATAAAAAAAGAATAAACTTCCTTCTTTTGCAACACCCTAGACAAAGCTAAGAAAAGACCCAAGGAACTATTAAGCCTCATCAAGCAACACACCTCCAAACCCCCTATGACACAAGTTATAGCCTCCAAAGACCTGTTTGACAACTTTGCCAATTTCTTCAATGACAAACTCTCCAAGATAGAACTCTCCTTGGTCGTACAGAAAAGCCCCCAAAACAGCAAATCGCCCACTGAGTCAGAAGATTTCACACCTAAACACCCCCCCCCCCAACTTATGGAAATCCTTCAACCCCATCTCAGAAGCAGAAGTCATCAAAATGATCTCTAACACCAAACCCTCAGCACACACCATGGATCCCTTACCGGCCCAACTGGCCAAAAAGCTCAAACTATGCCTAACCCGCACTGGACTAAGATTATAAACAGCTCATTAAGCACTGGAGTCATGCCTGACTGTCTCAAAATCGGCCAAGACGCTCCTCTACTGAAAAAACTTAGCTCGAACAAAAGTGATCTGAACAACTTCAGACCCGTCTCTAACCTCCCTCTCCTAGCAAAAATTCTGGAAAAATGTGTTCTCATCCAACTCACTCAACACCTAGACAGCACCAACCTTCTTGATCCTCATCAATCAGGGTTCAGAAAAGAATGCAGTGCAGAGTCAGTGATATTAAATGTAATATACGATATGCACATATCTCTGGACAATGCCCAATGCTGTCTACTCATACTCTTGGATCTATCGGCAGCCTTCGACGTGGTTGACCACAAACTACTCGTCAAAGCACTTCAAGAAAGGGCGGGAGCAGAGTTCCTCCACTTAAAACGTGCCACAGGGCGTGTTTGCACACATATCACCTCAGGCCCCACCCCCTCCCTTCACCACTTTGCAAACGCACCCTGTGGCTTGTTTTAAGTTGGGGGATGAAGTCCCCTTGAATCCTGAGGGTCCCTTAGGGTCTAACTAGCGCACCAGGTACCTCCAGTATGCGCCACAGAGCTGCGTTGCAGAGAGGTGTAAAAAGGGGTGTGGCCTGGACCACTTCGTGCTGTCAGTATATGGCACCCCGGGACACTGCAGGAGCCGGCCCTGGGGGGCGGTAAAGCATGCAATTACAACAGAAATGTAAGTATTGCACAGGTAAGTGTACTAGATATTTATATATATATATATATATATAAATTCACTGAAAAAAACATAGGTTTCAGGAGTTATATAGTTAGGAATTAGCTTTTAAAAAACCTTTGAAATTCACTCAAAAAACTATAAGTTTTAGTGGTGTTATAGTTAGCTGGACATTTTACTCATACAAAACCATTGAAATTGCTCCTATATAGTTAGTTGTACTAACTATATTTCGCGCACCCTCAATCCACTGCTGATGATGTCACATATTAGATTATTCATGACATGGTCAGTGACATCACTGATGACATCTCAAATGACATCACTGATGACATCACTGATGACATCATCCAGTGAATGTGGTTTGCTTCGTTATTTAAATATGCATTATATATATAGCAATTTGCATTGAAGAATAAGTGTATATATATAAATAAATATTTGGATGGAGGATTTAGTAGCAGTGTAATTGACTGTTTACTTGACCAATTTATAATGTCTCACTAAATATAGTGGATAGTGACTAAACTGTGTGAATATCTGTATCACTTTGTCAGTTGTTGTGTAAACTGATTCTACAGTTGGTTACTAGCTATGTGAAAGTCTATATTAGTTATTGATTGGTTAACTGAGTATTTGTATGGGAGTGTGATAGTGTGTGTGGTTCGGTGGGGGTGTGTGTGACTGTCCAAAGATGTGTGAATAGTTGATTCAGTAGATATATGAAGTTAAAACTACATGTTCCAACAGTTGTTTGGGTGAGTGAATATCTTTATGGGTGTGGTGATGAGCAAATATATTTCTCAATGGTACAGGTCCAACAAACTAGAAAAATAAAAGGCAGTGTATGTGTCAGTTGTTGTATATAAATAAGTATACATAAGACACAATGATTGTGTGAGTGACTGTATGGATAACTGTATACATGTAATAATGATTTTATAATTCACTAAGTATGACTTACTATCTAAATGAATAGAAGAAGTGGTGTTTGTATAAGTGTTTTGCTAAGTAAATATGTAAGTATGATCCATTGTTTGCATAAGTGAGTAGGATGACTTCATATGTGAATAGGATGCGTGCTGTTGTTTAATGTCGATATAGATGTATAAGTATTTTTGATAGTGTTCTATTGTTCATTGACAGCATGTATGAGTGAATCCATAGGTAAGTGATTAGATGTGTGTATACATCTATGAATCACTGAGTGGATTTTTAGATACTTGTATTGCTGTGACAATGGATTTAAATATGATACTCTGTATTTTACAAAGAGTGATGAAAAATTGTAATAGTGTATGAAAAGGTGTATGTGATTGTCACGTGGATGATGTCATCAGTGATGTCATTTGAGATGTCATCAGTGATGTCACTGACCATGTCATGAATGATCTAATATGTGACATCATCAGCAGTGGATTGCGGGTGCGCGAAATATAGTTAGTACAACTAACTATATAGGAGCAATTTCAATGGTTTTGTATGAGTAAAATGTCCAGCTAACTATAACACCACTAAAACTTATAGTTTTTTGAGTGAATTTCAAAGGTATTTTAAAAGCTAATTCCTAACTATATAACTCCTGAAACCTATGGTTTTTTGCAGTGAATTTCAAAGGTTTTTTAAATGCTAATTCCTAACTATATAAGGCCTGAAACCTATGGTTTTTTCAGTGAATTTGCAAGGTTTTTTAAATGCTAATTCCTAACTATATAAGGCCTGAAACCTATGGTTTTTCAGTGAATTTCAAAGGTTTTTTAAATGCTAATTCCTAACTATATAAGGCCTGAAACCTATGTTTTTTCAGTGAATTTGCAAGGTTTTTTTAAATGCTAATTCCTAACTATATAAGGCCTGAAACCTATGTTTTTTTCAGTGAATTTCAAAGGTTTTTTAAATGCTAATTCCTAACTATATAAGAAATGAAACCTATGGTTTTTTCAGTGAATTCGCAAGGTTTTTTTAAATGCTAATTCCTAACTATATAAGGCCTGAAACCTATGTTTTTTTCAGTGAATTTCAAAGGTTTTTTAAATGCTAATTCCTAACTATATAAGGCCTGAAACCTATGGTTTTTTCATTGAATTCGCAAGGTTTTTTAAATGCTAATTCTATTAGCGGATAACGTTGTTATATATTAAAACGTTTTCTAAATCTCAAATGCCTGCTTTGCTAACAGAGTTTTTAAGCACAGGCTCTTTTGTCTCTGGTGGCCATCTTGGGAGACTGCATATCAGAATTTTTTTAATGAAATATAAGAGGATTTGAGAAGTCACTCAAAATGTGCCCTAATTTTTCTTTCTTCAGCACTAATCATAATTTCTATGGCAAAATGAACCCCCTCATTTTGTTTCTGTGCAAATTAAATGTTTTCAGTGTTAACACTTTATTCCAATCAAGATGACTTCAGGTGTGCCATACTTTTGTCATAAGTAAGACTGTTAGCGCTCTAGTTGTTCTTTAGAACACTGTGGGACATTCTGTCATTGGGCTATAGTTGGGCTACATCTGGCTGATATTTGGGCTACATTTGTTTTTTTTGTCTCTGGTGGCCATCTTTGGGCTACATTGGGCTACATTGGGCTACATTTGGGCTCTAACATATATATAGCCCAATGTAGCCCAATATATATTTGTTCAAAGTTAATATTCGTAAAAACCACTGGAGCACATATCTTGAGACATAGCAAAGGCACATCGGGCTACCAGTCCCTACAATTTTGCCAAGTTTGGTGGAAAACCATTCAGCCGTTCGGGCTAAAAGTGAGTCCAACCGCCCTATGGAAATTAACATGGGGAAAACACGTTTTGGGACCCCCCTTTTATCTCGGCCCCCGCTTGACAAAGCCCCTCCAAACTTTCAGGGAAGGACCGGAGCGCCGCGAGGCAAAGTTAAGGAAAATTTCAGGAAGATTCCTCAACCGGCGCCAAAGTTATTCCCAATAGAATGTTGCGATTTCCCTATGGAGAACAATCCTAACTATATATACCTACTGGCTATCGCCAGTAGGTAATATATATATATATATATATATATATATATATATATATATATATATATATATATATATATAAAAACAAAGGTTACAGGGATATTATAGTTAGGCTCAGGTTTCACTCGTACAAAACCAGAGAGAAATTCCCCCGTTATAGTAGTTAGGTCAGCCAACTATAACTCACGCCCGCAATGCACTGCTTATGACCTGACATATTACATCACTTATGACATGATCAGTGACATCACTGTTGACATCACTGATGATATCTCAAATGACATCACTGAGTACATCATCCAGTGACTGTGATTGTTGTTTAAAATGCTTATGAGTGTTAAGTATTTATTCCAAGGTGTATTGGTGAATCAGTGGGTGTATGAGTGCCTCTATGGATGATTGAGTGGGCGTGTGACTGACTGTATAAGGGAGTGATTAGGTGTCTCAGTGAATGTATGGGTGAATGACTGGTTGTTTGAATGTCAATTGGTATCTAAGAGGCTGTATGGGTGTGTGAGTGGATAAGTGAGTGGCTGTATGGGTGATTGATTGGTTGTCTGAGTGCCTGTATGGGTGTCTGAATGTCTGTGTGGGTGGGTGAGGGTGTGTGTGACTGCCTGTATGGATGAGTGAGTCAGTGGCTGTATGGGTTAGCGAGTGTGTGTTTGAGGGCCTCTATGGGTGAGTGAGTGAGTGTATAGCTGTGTGGGTGGGTGGATGTGTCAGTGGAATATGGGTGAGTAACTGGGTATGTGAAAGGCAGTATAGATGAGTGATGGGGTATATAAGTGACTGTATCCAACCAGTAGTGCACCTCCTGGTGCCCTACTGGTTGGGAGCTGAAGTCCACTTCACTCCTGAGGTTCCTTGGGGACCAACTATCCCTCCTGTTACTTCCAGTAAGTCCCACACAGCTGTCTTGCTAGAGGTTGTTGGAGGCCATACCCCCTTTTCCACCACTCTGCAAACGCACCTCCTGGTGCACTACTGGTTGTGGAAAGAAGTCCACTTTAGTCCTGAGGCCCTGAGGTGTAAAGTGGAATTCATTCAGGAGGTCTTGTTAGCCTGAAAGGACCCTCAGCAGCCAAGGTTACTTCATCCTCCAACCAGCAGCGTGCCAGGAGACGCGATTGCTGAGTGGTGCACAAAGGGGGCGGGCCTCTGGTGTCATGCCATAGACTTTTCATTTTTTATTGTAAAGGAAGGGGGGCTATGGGAACCCCTTACCTGGGCCAATTTTGGCCAGGAGACCCCAACTCGGGGTCTTGGTATTTTGAGAATGAGGAGGGAGGCTGTGCAGCCCCCCTCCCCGGGCCAATTCCTGGGGACCCCATCCCCAAGAGCTTGCCCTTCCCTTTATCTTTGAAACATGGGAGGGACACGTTTTGGCACTGGGGACCCCATCCCGTGGGGCCTGGTCATAAGACTGCGTGCCCTGGTCTAACCCAGTACACCCATTTTCTCATGTTAGCCTGAAGGCCCTGGCGGTTCCTGCTGGCTCCCCGTGTCTTGCGGTAGTCTGGTATTGGGAGGGAGGGAGAAGCTGAACATGTAGCTCCCTCTGTCCAAATAGCAATTCTGCTCCGCTTAGTGCAAGCGAGAGCATTTTACATGCTTGTACAAAGCAGAGTTTGCTATGGCTTGGCAGAAGTGGTGCTCCCGCACACCCATAGCAAACGGCAATGTCTCGGGGTTGGGCACCCGGGGACATTGCAGGAGACGGTGGTGCCCAGGCTCATCTGGGGCTCCAAGAGGGGGCCGCGTGGCCCTTCCTACTTTGTTCCATTTTTGCTCCAGGGATGTGGTGGTCCCATGGTGTGAGGAGGCCACACACCCCCGTATTACTTTTTATTGAAGCCCCGGGGAGGTGGTGGTCACTGGGGCTGCAGGGGTGTCCACACAGCCCACCAGCATCTATTATAAATGAAGTCCAAGGGAGGTGACAGCCCCTGGTTCAGTGGGGGGGTCTGCACACCCCCCATAATTTTCATGTAAAGCCCTGGAGAGATGGCAGTCATAGGGCTGGTGGGGTCGAAGAGGCCCCCCATTGATACAATTATAAGCTCTGGGGAGGCAGTGGTCCAGGGGGCAGTGCCGGAGGCTGTAAGGGTATCCCCCATTTTTTTTCTTTTAAAAAAGCCCGAGGGAGGTGATGAACCCAGGGCATTAGTAAGTCCCAGGAGGGGGGACCAGGCACCCCCTCTTATATCTGGATAAAGCCCCCGGGACCTGGCCCACCCCTGGGCCTATAATGAACGAAGGGGAAGACTACACTTTTTAAAATAATTTTTGGCCGGATCTGCGGATCTTGCTGATTTTTTTAAATGCTTTTATTGGCCCAGCAGATTCCCCGTGGGACCCCTCAAAAGCCAAGGGTGTCAGAGTGCTTTTAACCTCCCTCCCTATTTTTATTTTTACTATTTTTGTGGGACTCGGTTCAACTGATGGCTGCCAACACTTCAACCAGGAAGTGTTGGCAGCCATCAGTTGAACCGATGGCCATTCAAATTTCAGTAGTGTTTCAGTAGGATTTTGGGATCCCAGATATCTATATTTTTTAACTTAAATACATCAGAAACAACTGAATGGATTTACACCAAATCACAAAAATCCCGATTTCTGGACCAACTTCTAGCTTTCTGCCAAATTTGGTGTAATTCCGTTCAGCGGTTCGGGCTGTAGTCAGGTTAAAAAAATTAAAACCCCCCCTAGACATAATGTGGGGAAATGTGTTTTGGGACACCCCCTTTTTTTGGGGGCCCCGCTTGCAACACAGCAGCTGGACATAAATTTGATATTTTTTTCAAATGTCATAAAGATTCATCAAGTGGCACCAGAGTTATTGCCAAACTATAAATGCTTTTCCTATGGAAGCTTTGGTCCTAACTATAACTACCGGGAATTGTTGCCAGCCATCTTGTGACACGGTTGAACCAAGTCCCAGAAAAAAGACTTAAAAAAAGAAAAGTGGGCAGGGTAGAAACACCATGATCCCCTAGGCCTCTTGGGGGGGGCATGGGTAAAAATGCATTTTTTAAAATTTTCTGCGGTAGTCGCGCTGAATCAACGACTCCTGCCGAAACATTTTTTTAAAACAAAGCACGGACTCCCGCGCTTTGTTTGTAATCGCCCCCCAGGTGGGCCAGGTCCTGTGGGCAAGTGTACAATACTTAGGAGGGGGACGCACAGGGCCCCGCTCCTTAGAGCATTAAAACCTTGGGTACTGCCTCCTCCCTGGGGCATTTTGAAAATTATATGTTGGTTTCCCTAGTCAACCCCTGTCCCCTGGGGACCACCACCTCCCCGAGGAAAATTATTATTGAATGTGGGCGGACAATGTGTCCCAGCTGCATCCCCAGGGGCCACCACCTCCCTAGGGCAAAAATCAACATTAATATGAGGGGGGCAGCATACCCCTGTTGGACCGCCACCTCCCTGGGGCTAAAATTAAATACGTACTGTGGGCCCATGGGGCACCCTGGCAGCCCTGAGGACTGCAACCTCCTTGTGTGTGTGTTTTGCAATGGAGAGGGCCATGTGGCCCCCCCGCTAGGAGCCATATATGGCCCTGGGACCACCACCCCCTGGGCAGACTCCAGCAATGTACTGGGGTGCCCACCCCAGGACTTTGCATTTTGCTATGGCTTGGCGAGATAAGCTATTCAATTGCTGCTCTGCTTTGAGTATGTGAGAGCATATAAAATGCTCTCACTTACTCGAAGCACACCAGAATGGCTTTTGGACAGAGGGATCTGCATGTTTAGCAGCTTCCTCTGTCTAAAAGCATTGCTGACGCCTGCAGTATGCGGAGAGCCAGCAGGAACCGCGGACTTGAGGCTCCGCCTGCGGTCCCAGTGGTGAGTAGGTGGGAGTGGGAACATTGTTAGGCCCAAGGGGAGTGGGACTATGCAGCCTCCTGCCCTCATTTTTTTTAAGACACAGTAACTCATCGGGGGCCCCACTGCCTTTCTCCATCACTCTGCAAACATGCCTCCCTGTGCGCTGTTGGTTAGGGGATGAAGTCCTCTTACCTCCAGATGGTCTTTGGGGGCAAACAACCCCTCCTGTCACCACAGGTAAGTCCCACCCTGCAGGATTTCAAAGAGCTTGTCAAAAGCCATGCCCCCTTTCTAAAATCACTCTACAAACGTGCCTCCTGGTGCACTGCTGGTTGGTAGATGAAGTCACCTTGGCTCTTTTGGGTCTTGGACTAAAGTGGACTTCTTCCTCCAACCAATAGTGCACCAGGAGTCGTGTTTAGAGAGTGGTGGAGAAAGGGAGTGCGGCTTTACTGGAGGTGACAGGAGGGGTAGGTCAACCCCCCCCTTAGACGTCCTTAGGGGCCAGCTACCCCTTTGGTTACCTCCAGTGAGTCACACACAGTGGGATTGCTAAGAGGTACTCAGGGGCCATGCCCACTTTCTTCACCACATTACAAACACGCATCTTGTTACACTACTGGTTGCGGGATGAAGACCACTTTAATTCTGAGAGACCTTGGGGGCCAAGAAGTCCTCCTGGTACCTCCTGCAAGTTCTAAATAGTGGGATTCCACACAGCTGGTGTTGGAGGCCCAGCTCACTTTCTACCCCACTCTGCAAACGCGACTACTACTTAAAAAAAAGCCAAAGGTTGCAAGGACGTTATAGTTAGGAATTAGCTTTGAAAAAAACCTTAGAAAGCCACAGAAAAAAACAAAGGTTACAGGGATGTTATAATTAAGAAAAAGAATTACAAATTCACTTGAAAAAAGGTTACAGGAATGTTATAGTTAGGCTCAGATTTCACTGACACATTGCTTGTTTTACATTGGCAGAAGATGGTAAATTTTGTGGTAATTGGTCAAGGGAGCTGCGAAGATAAAAGTGGGTCCCGAAACATGCTTCTCTACCATTGCAGTTTCTCATGACTATTTTATCGCATGTAGCACGAAAACGGCTAAATGGATTGACATGAAATGTGCCGGGATTGCAAATTAGGGTGCGCAGATGCTCTTTTTGGGTAGAACAGCCAAGTAGGGTAAGTATTTTTTAAGCTATTAGGCATTTAAAATGAGTGAAATCTGTTGTAGCTGCATTTTTGAGAAATGTTGCTGTATTTGGTGGGAGTACCACGGTACATAGCAATAGCAAGGCATTATGTGATTTGCTAATGCCTGCCTTTATCTTTAGGTACACTTTGGCTGTTTTCTGTGTTTTAGATATAAGTAAATATTCAGTTTGATATTTTCCCCCTACCAATTACAACATTATTAAAGTTATATTAGGCAGAGAAAAATATTTCTAAGTGTCTAAATATTTAGAAAGAAATGTACAGCATACCATGGTATCGAAAATAAAGTAAAGAAATAAAAATTATCCTATATTTTGCAAATGTAATGTAATGCTGTGTATTTTCCATTTTTACTGTATTAAAATTTTCAAACAAAAGTCTATAGAGTACCGCATTAATACCTATAAATACCTGCACTTCTAAAAGTATGTTATTAAATGTGCAGTTCTCCCAACCTGCTGTAAACATATAAAGAAAATGAAAAGTTAATTTATTTATTTATTACCACTTTAATAAAGTGGTAATAGGTAGGGGACAAAAATAAAACCTACTACTTATCTATATCTAAGACCCTAACCCAGATCACAGAAAAAGATAAAACACAGCCAAACTGTGCTGAAAAGAACATGACTTCATTGTATGTTTGGTAAAAACAGCCATTAGCCAATCACATACTGCCCCATAATGCTCATGTACCATGGTATACTGCAAACTTACAGAAGTACACCATGGCACTGCATATAACTGAGTGTTTTAAAATATATAACTTTAACACTACTTACTATTCACACAGTATACCAAAAATTACCATTTACACGTAATAATGGATTTTCCTGCCACATTACACCTACATCCATTCACACACTTTCACACTACATCCATTTCAATTACCATACTCCACCATAAGTCACTCCACACTATGCCACTCTTCTTTATGCTATTAGTACACTCTATGCCACTCAAATGTATGCCACTCCACTCTAAATCACTACACTGTACACTATTTCACTCTATCCCACTCCATTTTATGACACCCCAGTATACGCCACTCCACTGTACTCCACTCCAAGCTATGCTTCTCAACTGTACGTTATTCCACTGTACAAAACCCCACTACACAAGACTACACTCTACGCTACTCCACTCTATGAGACTCCACTCTACGCCACTTCAGTGTTCAACATTGGACAGTGCGCTTCTCCACTGTATGCCACTCCATTCTCCGCAACTCCACTCTACACCACTCCACTAAATGCCACTCCCCTATACAACAATCCACTGTACGCTATCACACTGTGCATCATTCTATTCTATGGCACTCCCCTCTAAGGCACTCTACTGGATGCCAATCCACTATATCATATTACAGTCTACGTTATTCCACTACATTCCTCTCCACTCTACGTCATTACACTGTACACCAGTAACACTTAATATTATTCCACTCTACATCACTCCATTGTACGCTACTGCACTGTATGGCACCACACTCTATGCCACTCCACTCTAGGGCACTACACTCTACGCTATTCCATTGTGCACCACTTCACTCTACAACAATCCACTGTAAGCTGTTTCACACTATGCTACTCCACTCTACGCAACTCCACTGTACTCCAATCTACTCAATGCCACTCCACTATACCCTATTCATTTGTGCACAGCTATACTCTACTCCACTCAACTCTTTGCTATTCGACTCAAGGCCACTCTTCACTACCACACTCCACTGTACTCCACTACACTGTATGTTCTTTCACTGTATGCTACTCCACTATACCCCACTCCACTCTATGTCACTCCATTATATGCCACAACATTCTATGCCACTCCACTCTACTTTAATCCAATCTAAGCCACTCAACTCTATGGCACTCCAGTGTACGCTACTACATTGTATGCCACTTCACTCTATGCTACTCCACTGTACACTATTTCAGTGTATGCTACTATACTATACGCTATTTCACTGAATACCGCTCCACTCTTTGCCACTCTACACCACTCCACTGTACACTTTTCCACTGTGCCACTCCACTCTACTCAACTCCATTCCACACCACTTCACACTATGCCACTTTCCTTTAGGCAACTCCCCTATATGTCACTCCACATTACCCCATTCAACTGTATACGCTACAACACTCTAACCATTTCCACTCTATGCTGCTCCAATCTACAGCACTCCACTCTATGCTATTACACTGTACACCACATTACTCTATGCCACTGAAGTCAACACCACTCCACTGGACACTACACTCTACAACACTGTACTCTACACTATTACACTATGTATAACTCCACTCTATCCCACTCCACTCTATGCTATTCCACTTAATGCCACTCCAATCTGTGCCATGCCACTGTACATCACTCCACTGTACACTATTGCACAGTATGCCACTCCACTCTACAACACTCCACTATATGCTGTTCTACTCTAAGCCACTCAGTGTACCACACTCCACTCTAAGCCACTCCACTTTACGCTATTTCACTATATGCAACTAACTCTCCCTGCCACTCAATTATATGCTATTCAACTCTATCCAACTCCACTCTATCATACTCGTCTGTACGCCACTCCACTGTATGCTATTCTTCTGTACACTACTCCACTATACCACACTCCACCATTCGCTATTCCAAATCTATGACACTCCTCTCTATGGCACTCCACTTTACCTAACTGTATGCTATTTCAGTGTATGCTACTATACTTTACACTATTCAACGGTATGCCACTCCACTCTATGCCTCTCTGCTCTCCATCACTAGTCACTGCACGGTATGCCACTCCACTGTATGCCTCCCTACTGCACACCATGCTACCCTGTGCCACTCCACTCAATGCCACTCCACTCTAAGCCACTCCCCTACATGCCCCTCCATTTTATGCAATTTCACTGCATGACACTCCACTCTAGCCCCTCCATCTGCACCCCTCTACTGTACAGGACTCTACTGTATGCAATTCCACTCTATGCTCTCCACTGAATGACCGTACACTGAATGACATGGTACTCTATACTATTTCACTGGATGTAACTCTACTTATTCCCACTCCACTCTATGCTATTCCAGTATATGACACTGAACTCTATGCCACTCTACTGTACACTACTCCACTTTACGCTATTGCACTGTACACCATTCCACTCAATGCTGCTTCACTGTATTCTACTCCGTCCTATGCCACTTCACTCTACCCAACTCCACTCCATGCCTCCCTATGTTCCACTCAACAACTCTATGATTCACTCAACAAGTCTGTGCCCATCTACTGTGCCACATTATACTCCACTGTATTAAACTACACTGTACAACAATATACTCCTCTCAATCCCACTGTACAGCACTCTACTTTACTCTGTAGCACGCTACGACACTCCACTCCACTCTATGACACTCTAAGCAACTCCCTCTATGCCGTTCCATCCCAGTTAATATATACCATTCTATGATTTGGGACAGCCCTCTCATTACTGCTGAAAGATTACTCCTCTCTCCCTGAAAGCTTGGTTGGTGCAGTTTGGGTAAGTGCTTGCGATTAGTGCTAGTAAGGCGAGAGAAGCAGAATGCAGAAAGCGGGGGGTGAACCCTTAGCGGGAGAGCACAGTGCATTTCTCGGCATCTCTCAGAACCAGGCAACCAGATAGCCAAGGAAGCTGAAGCTGCGGGCTTCAAGCACGAGACCAGGTAAGAGACAGGATTGGGGGATGGTCCAGGGCTCAGGTATGGGCCTCGGTCCTGGACGAAGGTACTCAGTGGGACGCCTAAGCACGGCACACCAAAGCGCTCTGAAAGACTGTTAGCTGTGGGAGTGGTACAAGGGGTAAGTGCTCCCACCCATGCACCCAGTACTGCCTTTCTCATTCTCCCTGCCCTCCATTTACTTCATTAGTGTTACTTGAACGGGACTTGCATTGAAGTATCCCAGCACGGTGCCTGGCCCCTTGCACATTCTGGTACCTCCAGAACAGAGAGTGTGGTGGCTATAGTTACCCTCTGCGGAGTGTGAGCAAACAGACCTTGCAGATGCAACTCAGCCAGGTTAAGTGCAGCTTGCAGGGTCCCGGTGAGCCCCACTAGCCATGTGTTTCAGGTACTCCGGCCTGCCCCCATGCTTCAAACCTGCATGCCAACACGCAAGAATGCCTACATCTTTAAGCACCAGAACCCAAAGGCCAACAACAGGATTAACCCCCAGTGGCCCTCCCTACAGCTTCACAGCTCATTGTGCTCCAGTCTATACTAAGAACACTGGCAGGAGCAAGCAAAAAGACCTGGGGGGACATTACCTCACAAGCAACTAGCTTGGTGCATTTATCCACACAAGCCATTAGGACGAAGCAACCCCCCCTGTTTTGCTGTTTCATCGATTAAAGTAGTGTCTTCATCAGGGTCGATTGGAGCTGGCTACTGAGGAAGCTATTGAGCTATTGAGGAAGCTAACCACGTCGGGCATTCCTCAAGGCAATTGCATCTTTATGTCAGGAGACTTTGGTCAGTATAAAAACCAGCCCCACCACAGCGAATACCAGAGTGCCCACCAACAACGGGTTGTGTGAAGGTCCCCTCCCTCTTTAACCTCTATACTTCAGACCTGGGTGCTGCCTTGTGAGCTGCCAGTTTAATTACTCTAAGGCTGGGAGGAGTCTGCCTCCCCAATCTTGCAGTATGCAAATGAAACTGCAATCATGAACCATACCAGAGCTGGCCTACAGAGAGCCCTCAATGCACTCCATAGCTACAATCAGGAGAGCAAACTGCAGGTGAATCAGAGTAAAACCAAGGTTTAATTTTCGGCAAGTATCCCCATAAAAACAAATCCATTGGTAGCTTGGAGACTTACAAATAATGACAGCCCCGACCTTGGAGTCTGGTTCTCAGAAAGGGACAAACCGGCCGTACACCTATGGCACCTCAGAACTAAGGCTACCAGCATCATTTGTACAATGAAGTGCCTAAGCAGTGGCCTGCAAAGCTCAACCGCCTAGCCAATGCTGACAGTCTTGAGAGCAAAACAGATCCTGGCTCTCAACTACGACTACTTAGACTTTCCTGGTGCCCATGATGTGTTTCTAATGCACTCCCAGATCACGGCATATAAGAAAGTCCTGCTTGGCCAGGCACAAGCCAGAATAATATGGTTGAGACTAGAGTTGGGTCTCAGTAGACCAGATCTTGTGTGTCCGAGGGCCATAATAAAGTACTATCTCAGGGTCCTGTGGGCTCCAGAGACCTCCCGTAAATACTACCTGAAAACAATTTTTAAGAGGAAGGCTGTATTTTGCAAACATGGTTAGCAACTGCAATTAGCAGATTGAATATCATGGCAGACAACCTGCATACCCAAAAAATGCTATTCCCAGCCTGGAGAAAAGCTGTGGACAGGCCGGTGATAATAACCTTGTTTAAAAGGGACACTGAAAGACTGCGTGCAATCCCCACTACTGAGATACTGGATGCATCTTACATTCCGGGAAGGCCCAGTCTTATTTTCCACATGCACTCACAGCCCTGGTACGCAGGAAAATCCTCTACATGAGGCTCATCGCTTTGCCAATCTCAGACTTTAATCTCATCTGGGCCCTTCGAGAGGAGGCAATCTCATGCAGACTATGCAATTACCGTAAGACTCCTGGCTTCACCTGCTGTGTTGCTGCCCCAAACTTACCAACGAGCACCAGCTGCCTCTTCCTTTGTTTTGAACTAGTGTGTCAGGTGCTGCATAGAGGCCTTGGATCGGTGCTTCTCTGAAAACAAGCCAATTACCCGGCCAAATTGGGGAAATTCACAAACTCTAATCGGCTTGCCCTCACTAACGTTGTCATAGTATAACACTAGCTCTTGACTGCACACACATATTCTGCATCCAACTTCCAGATGACTCAGTTAGCACACATTATCAACGGTGAGGGCTATATCAACGCTTCCCATGGTCAAGAGGTCTTGTACTCTGCAGGATATTAGCCTTGCACCTGCCTGCCTCATGCACAATCTTTGCGAGCCTCACCCAGTGGGGGCCTAGGCGTTAATCCAGTCCAAAATAAAACATCCTGATGTACCTATTTGCTAAACCACCTGAGTCCCAATCAGCCCTAGGCCCTACTGGTTTGCATTCTGCACTTTATCCCTTCCTCCCACAATCCTGGATGCTTACTCCTATGCTTGAAGCTGATAAAACCATCTGAACTAAACATTTTATTATTTTAATAAATTTTAACCTTGCTTAGAGGACGCTGGCATAAAGTGGAGTGGCATACACTGGAGTGGCATGCAGTTGAGTGGATTATAGTGAAATAGCGTACGGCGGAGTGGAGTACACTGTAGTGGTGTACAGTGGAGTGGAATGGTGTAGAGTTACCATCAGAAATCTTCCCTCCTTGACATTGTTCAGGAAAGCCATTAAGACCTGGTTATTGGTTGAATAGTAGTCCTGCTCGCTTCTTGTCTGCTAGTGCCAAGACACCGTTTGGTATTTGTGCGCTGTATAAATTTATAACATAGAGTGAAGTGGAATAGAGTGGAGTGGTGTAGAGTGGAATATCATAGAGTGGAGTGGTGTGCAGTAGTATAGCAAACAGTGGAGTGGCGAAGAGTGGAGTGGCGCAGAGTGCAGTTTGGTAGAGCGTACATTGGAGTAGCATAAAGTGCAGTGGCAGAGTGGAGTGCCGTACAGTGGAGTGAGGTACAGTATAGAAGCATACACTACAATACCGCAGAGTGGAGAGTGGTAAAGTGAAGTGGTATAGAATGGAATAGCATATAGTGGATTATAGTACAGTAGAGTTTAGTAGTGTGGAACACTGTATAGTGGAGTGATGTACAGTTGAAAGACGTACAGTTGAGTGGTGTACACTGGAGTAGTGTAGAGTGTAGTGGCGAGAGTGGAATTGTGCACAGTAGATTAGCATAGAGAGGAGTTGCGCAGAGTGGAGCGCAGTGGCACAGACCTGAGTAACATAGAGTGGAGTAGCATAGAGCGGAGAAGCATAGAATGCAGCGGCATGGAGGGGAGTTTTTTAGTTGACAGTAGCGTACAGTGTAGTGGCATACAGTGGATTGGTGTACAGTAGATTACCATATATTAGAGTGTCCTACAGTGGAGTGGCATCATGTGGAATTGCATAAACTGGAGTGTCGTACACTGGAGTTGAGTACAGTGGAATAGTGTAGAGTGGACTGGAGTTCAGTGTAGTGGTGTACTGTGAAGCGGAGTAGACTAGAGTGGCATAGCATTGAGCAGCATACAGTGGAATAGCATTTACTGTAGTGATGTACAGTGCTGTGATGTACAGTAGAGTGTGTTAGAGTGTAGTGGCATACAGTGTAATAGCCTAGAGTGGTGTGGCATACAGTGGAGTGGCTTACAGTGAGGCATTCTAGAATGGACTATCGTAGAGGGGCGTGAGGTATAGTGTAGTGGCTACACTGGAAAAACTCAGAGTGGCGTGGTGTATAATGGAGTAGTATACAGTGGAATAGCATACACTGGAGTAGCGTGGAGTGGAGAGGCATACAGTGAAATAGTCTAAAGTATAGTGGCATACAGTGAAGTAACTTAGAGGAGAGTGGACTGCGCTACAGTGTCATAGCGTACAGTTGATTGTCATAAAGTGGAGTGTAGTATAGTGGAGTGGTAGACAATGGAGTAGCATAAAGTGCAGTGGCGTACAGAGGAATAGTGTACAGTGCAATGGTGCACACTGAAGTAACATACAGTGGAGTGGAATATAGGGGAAGAGCAGAGAATGTAGTGTCATAGAGTGACTTTGTGTACAGTGGAATAGTGTCCAGTGGAGTAGTGTAGAATGGAGGGGTGTACAGTGTAGTGGCATGCACTAGTTTGTCATAAAATGCAGTGGTGTAGAGTGGAGTGGCACATAGTGAAGTGGGGTAGAGTGGAGTGGTGTAAAGTGGATTCGTGTAGAGTGGAATGGTGAATAGTGGAGTGACATAGAGTGGAGGTGCCTAGAGTGTAATAGCATATAGTGGAGTAGCATACAGTGGAGTTGCATCGAATGCATTGGTGTACAGTGGAGTGTGATAATTGAAACAGATGTAGTTTGAAAATGTGTTAATGGATGTAGCTGTAATGTGGCATGACAATAGATTATTTGGTGTAAATTATGATTTTTGCTAGTATCTGTGAACATTGTAAGTAGTGTTAAAGTTATCATTTTTAAAATACTCTCTCTCTCTCTCTCTCTATATATATATATATACACAGGGGAAAAAGGCACGTTCGCCGAAACGCGTCCTGTTTGTGCGTTAATAAATGTAATTTTCTTCAACTGACCACGCGAGTGCGGCCGCTTCCTCACCTGTTGGAGGGTTTTTTTTGGAGCCGATATATACATATATATATATATATATATCCACATACTTCAGTCAAAAACGGCAAGCACACTGGTATCCATTTTCCGTATTTCTTTATTGAAAACCCCTCACCCCCGACAGACGCGTTTCGCCTTCCGGCTTCCTCAGCTTGGCAGTTCGGTCTGGACTGTTCCCATGAGGCACAGAGTCAAGACTGATTTGCATATGGCCATGTCTGAACTGGGGTGGCTTGGTGAGCAAAATAACGATGGATTCAACCCAGATCTGTGACTGGGGGTGAATGTTTTGCCACTGTGCAACATTCCATCCACCATCTTGTGTGTTTTGCTGTTCACACTATGTGGGAAGGGTATGCCCAGACGTGGGTCCGGTGCTCACTATGCCATTGGAGTCAAGCTATCCTGGCTGAAGACGGCTGATAGACAGAAACGGGTCCTAGGATGCTTGATTCCGGTCCAGGGAAGACATGGCTTGGCAGTTCGGTCTGGACTGTTCCCATGAGGCACAGGGTCAAGACTGATTTGCATATGGCCATGTCTGAACTGGGGTGGCTTGGTGAGGAAAATAACGATGGATTCAACCCAGATCTGTGACTGGGGGTGAATGTTATGCCATTGTGCCACATTCCGTCCATCTTGTGTGTTTTGGTGCCCTACATATTATCATTTTTTTAAACTGTTGCTAGTTAGAGAAATATATTTCATATAACTAATATCTAATTTCCTACACAATTTTTACTGCAGATTAGGGAGAACTATGTGTTTAAAAAAAATTAAGTAACGTTGTAATTTGTAAGCATTACCATGGTGCTCCTTACACTTTTTTGCGAAGATTTAAATATGTTAAAAATAGAAAATATACTGTAGTGTATAACAGTGTATACTTAAATTTTCTAGGTACCACGGTACACCTGAAGCAGTCCTCAGTATCAGCAACGGCTGTCCGGGAAAGAGAGTGGAGGGACGGGGAATGTGTGGGGGTAGGTTGGTTACAAAATACAAACAAAAAATGCACTACCCTCCTTGCTGCGTTTCCTCAGTCGCCCCTCGTCATCTCTCTGGCCATAACCAGGAACCACACAGGCTACCTCCGCTAAGCCAATCCCCACGATTGGTCTAAATGCAGTGGCTCTGCACTCGGATGGAGAATGGGAGGTCGGGCATGTTCCCCACCAGGCTGTGTAATGATGCCTGAGTGGAAACATGCGAAGTGTACATGACTGTTTGGCCGACCCGAGAGGGCCGGCCAAGCAGTCATGCACACTTTGGAGTGCAGCATCCACTCCTCCTCCCGAACATCACGGGACCCCTGCCCCACCCCACCTCGCCCTGCCCAACATGGCTGACACTAGAAATAAAATGATTATAACAGGAATAACTTCTCTTATTATCATTTTCTTTTTTCTTTTACACTATTCCAAAAGCATTGGGGTGACGGTCCTCCGCCTTAGTGGAGCCTCCACTGCTCAGTACATTTTTAAAACTATATATACATTTTTTTCCATACATATCAATACTTTAATAAAATTGTAAAAGGTAATGAAATATATCAAACTTAATAACTACCTACTGCTTAGAAAAAAACACAGAATACAGGCAAAATATGACTAAAAACAACATGGCTGCCTTTAACTTTTGTAAAGGCAATTGCATAATGACTTGTCATCACTATATACCACAGGACTTCTGTGAAATACCATGAAGTACCATGAAATTTCATGAAAATACTGCAACGACAGATATCACTAAGTTATAATGACTTATAACTTAAAACATACTTACCTGTAGTCAGCCGCGGGCCGTGGAGGGAGTTACGGTGGGGCAGGGAGGCGGGGAGGGGGAGGGGCAGGGTGGAGGGTGCTAAAAACCGGCATATGGATAGTTGCAGGTAAGTAAACAATTTAATTAATAAAACAAATTTCGTAGCGCGCACTGCATTGCATTTTGCGATGCAAGGCGCACTACCAAATTCGTTTTATTAATTAAATTGTTTACTTACCTGCAATTATCCATATGCCGGTTTTTAGTACCCTCCACACTGCCCCTCCCCCTCCCTGCCCCACCGTAACTCCCTCCACGGCCCGCGGCTGTCTGTAGTATGCAAAAGGAGCTGCACACCATACTGTCTAATCCTATCAAATTTCATGTAAATCTGTTCAGCCATTTTTTTGCTTTGTGGGATTCAAGTCTATGGAAAATCCATTGGTTAAAACAACTTATTGGGACCCCACCATTTATCTTTGCACACCCTTGACCAATCACTGCAAAACTACATCATCCACCAATGTAGAAGGAAGAATAGGTTTGCAAAGTTTCGTTTAGACTTGAGTTAATAATGATGAAATATCTGAGGAACTCCTATCTCTGCTAACCCAAACTATAGCTATGAATCTGCGAATCTGGCTGGTAGGGACCTCAAAAAAGCCTCGAACATCCAGCTCTTAGACCCATGCTCCAGTGCTATCTATGATCTTGGTATAACTATAACACTGACCCTATCCCTTACCGTAACAGTCACATCATTAGCATTGACTTACGCGCTAGTGTTGTCTATAATTTTTACAATGGGCCTAACTTAGTCTTGACCATAAACCTGAGCCTGACCAGAACCTAATTTTGTTCACTTCCCTCTCCCCCACCTACTTCTCACACAACTCTAGCAATAATCTTAATGATTTGGTACAAAGTTACCTGTCTGACAGGAATCTAGCCTCCCAGTTTTCCTTTCTTGATGTACACTGAATACATTCATGCCTCAGTCAAGCAATAATAAGTAACAGAAAAGAGATACATAACCCTTTACAAAATTCCCAACTAAATAAAAAAATTAGACTCATGTTGAAACCAATCTGACCCTGATCCTATCTTTAACCTTGACCTTTCAAACGTGCTCATAGCTCTAATATTTTCACTATTCCTCACCACCACATCATTCCAATTGCTTGAAATGCATTTCACCGACTTTCTATTAAATGAGTTTTATAAAATAGAGTCTTCTGTGGAAAAAATGTCGGGAACTGACACGATAGTCTTAAAAGATATTTCATTTTGAGTAAATATCTAATCACCGTTTAAGCTCTGGAGTTCTCAGGCAGATTCTGAAGAGAGTTGAAATGTGTTTTTACAAAGCAATCTGATTCTTTGCTTTTATCCTTCAGCTCAGAACATGAAAAAGAAATCTGGAGTATTTCGCTTTCCTGGAATGTTTTCGAAAACCCCTTTAATTAAGCGTGGTGCACAGAGAAAATTGAAAGGAAACTGTCCCTGGTGACAGGTGAAGATGGAGCGTCCACTGACTAACAAAGGTCAAATGTCAGCTGGTGAAAGAGACAAGGTAATGAAAGGCTTGGCACAATTAGTGATGATGCAGCGAATGTTGCTGATGCTGCTGGGGAAAGTGGTAATGAACATCCAGATGACTTCTGTCCTGAGATGCGCCCAGAGAATAATAAAATCCACAGCTGAAACATTTTTCCTGCTGAGGTTTACATTAATAACATGGAATGCTGAACTTTCTCACCGACCTCACTGTTCGCCATTATTAATTATACACCTACCAATACCCCAAGGGTGGACTGTAATGCTCTAGTTGAATCCTTAATCTTGACAGGAAAAATGCATCTTGCCCGAATAATATTCTACATGAGATTCATTTCAAACTGTAGTTTGGGTTCTCATTGATAAATATGTTTGCAATGTAGACTTCTTTTATCAACAAAAAGAGGAAAATGAGTTAATGTGAGTTTTCTGTAAGGATAGAGATAACACATTGGAAAAAAGCAAGGTTTCTTTAAAATGCCCTCACCCACTAACAGTGGCATGCTTCATTATAGGGCTGCAACAACATCCCTGTGCAGACCAATGTTTGGGATGGAACAAAAGAATTGGGGAAAACAGTCCAAACAAATATATTGGGAACCAAACAGCAGAACAAAAATACAGTAAAGGTAGAGAATACAACTATCTCAGAGATGCCCTAAACTATTTTTTTTTCATGGATTCCCTAGATAGGATTAAAAGGTTTCAAATGGGGACTGACCCAGAGGGTTTTTAGTGCCTCTTCATCCCTCTTTACTGCTCATATTGTCGACATGTATCGGCCACAAACTATCGCCCTCACCGGGTCGTTCTGCCTTCCTCAGGACTAGCGATTCCCATTTACTTCCATAGCCCTATAAATTAAATGAAGTTAAGAGGGTATATTCATCCAATTTGTTATGCCTTTATTTGTCACTTTCTATGTAATGACAAACAACATAAATAAGTACAACACAATGCTTTTTCCCATAAAAAAAACATTGGTATTGTTCTCTACGGAACGATACCTACATACTGATCACCCTCCATGAGGGTTTTCAATCTCCTTAGGAGGCATCCATACAGTGCATATATGGTCTCTCTCACAGCCCATATTTACTCATCTTTATGGGCAAACCACCAACACTAGTTCATGTTAGTCACCACCACTAGTTAGCAACACCCAAAGTAAAGTGCAGTTAAAAAAAGTGTGAGGCCACATGTTGTATCGCTTACCAAGTATCATCACGAGTATCTCCGAAACTGGAGTGCAAGCAGAAGTGCCTCCCTGTAGTCACACTCTGTAGTGTGTGATAGAAAACACATTAACACATCCACACTCTCTCTGGTGCCATTGATCTCGAAAGCCAGAACGCTAACTGGTTACTGATCCAAATGCCACAGATAATCCCTTTGCTCCAGTACTCTCGTGTGTTTTTACAAGCAGAGTCTAACCAGACCACACAATCTAGAACCACCATTGCATACACATAATACTCACGTCTTCAAGGGACTGACACCACTGAATAGAGAGTGACTAACCTGTGATAACTGGCCCAGCATGATCGATTTACAATGCTTGTCCTTTCACAACGCTGATGATCAACCAACCGAGTTGTACACAGCACTCATTCTGGAGAAACACCAAGGGGAATTAGAGAATAGGACACAAGAAGAAATTAGCTTATTCAATGAGCATCACCTTATTACAAACCATTCCTGACTTTGGAAGACTTAATTGAGGTTCAAAAATTAGATCTTGTCTGTTTTCCACTGAAGTGACACAAGATCTTGAAAGGGCATCTGCCTTCTCATTCTGAGGACCTCAACAGTATTTTATGACAAAGTCAAAATCCGAGAAAAATAAGGACCATTGAAGTTGCAGAGGAGTAAGGGCCCTGGCTTATTTAAAAAATGGTAAATTCCAGTGGTCCGAATGAATGGAATGGTATTTCTGGCACCCATCAGATAATGGCATCATTATTCAGATGCACGTTTTATAGTCAACAACTCTTTAACTGTGATACTATAGCAGACACCTTTTCCTCCTCCATTCTTATGCCTTTAGGTTTTATGATATGCAATTAAAACTCTATTTCTGAGGTGGGAAATTGGCACTTGGCAAGTTTTGCAAACAGTCGTTATTCTCTTAATTGACTCAAAGTGGCTTTCGTATGACCAATATGTCACTGAACAATATCTGATTATGATGAAATGTCACCAATTTAGCCAATTCAAAATATGTCTAAATATCTTCGCAGTACATCGTCTATGAAATACTGCAAAGCAACCCAGGCTTTGCAGAGTCTGAAGGGTATGACCTGATACTCGCACAGGAAGAATGTGGTCCCGAACACGGTCTTCCATTCATTGCCCTGACGGACAACAACAAAATGGCAATCACCTCAGGGATCCAACTTAGTCAAGATCATCACCCTTTTCAACTTATTCAGCAACACCGGCATTAGAGGCAGAGGATACTTATTCTTTACTGTCACTCCAGGCATTCCAAATATGAACCTAAATCGTGGTGCAACAATCAGATCAAATATAATACATTCAAAACGATCCTCACCAATTCTCATATTTACTGGGCAAGTATGGTAGCGAACTGGTCCTGTTGTCAAAGTTATTCTGTCCAATGCTTTGACTGGCTCTGGTATATATTTCCTGATACAAGGAATTCACACCTCTATGGCAAATTTCTGATCACTAAAATTCCCAGAACCCCAAGAATCTGACAAAACAGGAATCTCTAGTTCATTACCTCCTGGTAACTGAACTTGGACACTAATGTTCAAATGATCTACAGATCTTGGTTGGGTATTGGCCAACACCACAGAGGTTTCAGTAAAGGCCTCTCCAGGATGAGGGACCTCGATCGTGTTTGAGAGAGCTAGTTTTCCAAAGCCTCCTTGATATTGGAACCACTTAGCACCACTGCCTGATTTCTACTTTCAGTTAATTTGGTCCTTGCGCGACAATCCTTTATAAAATGCCCTCCTTTCCCACAGTACATTCAACAATTTAGTCTTCTTCTCTTTTCTTGTTCTTCTGTGGTGAAAGGACCCCATATTCCATTAATTTGCATTGGCTCTAGTCTACACCATTTGAACTTTTGCTCCATTCATCTATTACAGGTTTGTTCGGTCGTACCCAAGGACCTTAGAATCTGGTTGAGGTCTATCTCCTTGTAGTTATAACAGGCTGTGATCATGTTGTACAGCTAACTCTATCAACTGCTCACAATTATCCAGAAGATTCACAACTTCAGCCAAAACATATTTCTGTTCACTCCCTAGTCCTTGACAGAAAGCGAAGCTCTCTTCCTAACTGTCCACTTGGTCTCAACTACTTGAGCTTTGACACTTAGGTCAGCTGCACCACCAGCATCTGCTTCCTTATTACCAGGACCCTGAGGAAGATCTTTCAATACATTCCAATGGAACTGTGCCAATCTGTCATCAACGTTCCGGTCACCTCACTACTGGATTACTGCAATTCTTTATACCGTAACATTAAAACCTCTTGCCTCAATAAGCTCCAAATTGTCCAGAATTCCTTTCGGTCAGGGACGGGATTTGCTCCCTTTACTGGCTCTCTGTCAAAAAATGGATTGCTTTTAAAGTTCTCTGCATGGCGTTCTTAGCCCTAAATCAGAATTTACCTAGCTAACTTAATTCACTCTTTGGTTTGTACACTCCTAGCAGAGTACTTTGATCATCCTTCCGTAAACAGGCAACAATTCACAGATTTAGGATGGCCAGATGGGGTGGTCGCTCTATTCTGGGGGCCGCTGTCAAATTATGGAACACCCTTCCCCCGACATCTCTGTGCTTGACTCCTTTTCTGTTTTTAAAAAACGCCTGGAAATGGGGCTCTTTTCTTCCCAGACCCCTTAGTCATCCTCTGCACTACTATAGACTGCTATGTACGGTCTCCCAAAGCTCTTTGACACCTTCAGGTATAGGGTGCTCTATAAAATCTAAGAAAGAAAGAACTACCAATCTGTTAAAGGTTGTAATGGAAGTTAAAAGATCTTACAACCATTGCTTTAGAGTGTTTTAATCTCTGCATAGTAGAGAATATTGGTTTTCCTGTCAAATAGGTTTTTGTTTCTTCACAGAATTTAGTAAAATTATACAGATTTGGGTCATCTCTTTCAGTTATAGGAATTTCCCAACTAGCTGCATTTACTCCCAGGTAGAATACCACAAAAGCTATCTTAGTCTGTTTATCATGGAACGGCGTTGGTTTACACAAAAGGTAAATCTTACATGGATTAATAAAAATCCCAAAATGTCTTTGAAATTTTCATAAAACGTTTCAGGACTGCTAATGAAACTGCGGGTGGTTGAAGATCCTGAATAGAACTGGAACTATTCTGTGCAGGTGAGGGAAAAGAAGATTGAGATGCCACACCCTGAATTCCACCCCTTGAACAAGAATAAGTAGTTGTGTGATTAGGCAATGTTCCAGAATCTACAAAGGGAGGAGGCAGTGTCCAAGGTTTTAGAGTTACTCCAGCTCTCCCATTACCTGTCAGAGTTTTACTCTGACAAGACAAACCTGTCACTTTTCTCTGAATTGTTCTAATGGGGAGAGGATGTAGCCTTACGGCTAGAGCGTCGACTTTGAACCTTGGGAACCGGGTTTGAATCTTGGCAACGAAGCTCAACATCCTGTGATTCTGGGCAAATCACCGAATCTCCACGCGCTTAACAAAAATGAATGTGTCCATCTGTAACTAAACTGGTGCTCATGTAAAGCGCTCTGATACCCGATTTATCGGGTCTAGTTTGTGCTATATAAAACTCTTAAAAAACAAAAAAAGTCCATTCCTTGAGACTTGTACTTCTTGATGCAAAGTAGTGATGGTTTCCAAAATAGTAGTTAAAACTCGGTTGGTTTCCATCGCTCAGGCCAGATAGATCAATGTGGACTAGGCAATCTGTCAGATACCACGATTACTGAAAAGAGATTGTCTAACCTGTGATAACTGGCCTGGCATGGGAGATGCATGAGGATTAGGAAATCGCTATTTAGGAAATGCTAAAACCTAATGGCCCATAGGTACGAATGGTTTTGCATTTCCAAATTTGCAATTTTCTGGTAAGAAATTGCAAATTAGGAAGTATAAAACCAAGGGTGCCTATGGGCCTAAGGTCCCCCCAGGATGTACCCCAAAAAACAGTGGTGCACACGTAAAGCACACAAATGCCCTAGTGGCATGTGCACACTACATGGTTCTTTAAAAAATGCATTTTGGGTGCTTTTTTTTAAATTGCTCATAGCTACCATTGGCTTGGAGTTGATGGTCATAGCATTCCCTAAATGTCCATTTCACATTTAGAAAATGCTTTGTACATGTGCTTAGGAAATTGCAAATAGGAAATCGCTATTTGTGATTTCCTATTTAGGGAATCGCAAAATACGATTTCTACTGGGTAGAAATTGCATTTTGCGATCTCGTGTGAGCCTTTATACACATTGAAAGACAGTATTGTATTTCTTTATGGGTTGAGTCTGTTAAGAAATGCAATTAACTTTTGTACATCTGGCCCCTAGTATTTTGCATTTTTGTCCACCAAGTTCTTTTACTGATGCTCAATCATGATTCCTAAGTCTCAAATTCCTGACTTCGATGCACGCATGATGGAGGTAAACATTAAATGTACTTTGCTTTATCTTGTCTCTTTTAACTTTTGCAGATTGTTGAGAACTCTCTGCAGAAAGTGCAAGGTTCACAGAGGAAGAAGATTTACTGGATGCGCAGGGAAACTGGGTTAGTGGGAGAAACATGGGTGATGCTTTCACTGGAACTCCGAAGGCCTAGCATGGAGTTTGGTCCAAGGAAGTGGTATTTATACCGTCCTGAAATCAAGGATGCCAACCACCAACACATGTGTTGCAGCAAACAAATTATGGATGGAATGCTGACAATTCAAACATTCTCCCTCAGTTAAAAGCTCTGGGTTAAATCCATCGTTTTTTTTCCCACTACGCCACCACAGTTTAGACCCAGCTATTTGCAAATCAGTCTTGACCCTGTGCCCCATGGGAACAGTCCAGGCCGAACTGCCAGGCCAGGTCCTCCCTGGACCGGAAACAAGCATCCTGGGACCGGTTTCAGGGTATGCCACCCTTCTTCAGCCAGGCTAGCTTGAATCCAGTGGCACAGTGAGCAAGGGGCCCACGTCTGGGCATACCCATCCCACTTAGGTCAACAAGTGTTACAGCAAACAAATGATGGACTGAATGCTGACAATGCAAACATTCTCCCCAGTCAAAAGATCTGGGTTAAACCCATTGTTCTTTTGTCCACTACGCCACTCCAGTTTGGACTTAGCCATATGCAAATCAGTCTTGACCCTGTGCCCCATGGGAACAGTCCAGACCGAACTGCCAGGCCAGGTCCTCCCTGGACCTGAAACAAGCATCCTGGGACCGGTTTCAGGGTAGGTCACCCTTCTTCAGCCAGGCTAGCATGATTCCAGTGGCACAGTGAGCAAGGGACCCACTTCTGGGCATACTCATCCCACTTAGGGCGAAACGTGTTGCAGCAACCAAATGATGGGTGGAATGCTGACAATGCAAACATTTTCCCCCCAGTCAAAAGTTCTGGGTTAAATCCATTTTTCTTTTGCCCACTACGCCACCCAAGTTTAGACCCAGCCATATGCAAATAAGTCTTGACCCTGTGCCCCATGGGAACAGCCCAGACCAAACTGTCTAGCATAGACTTTGGTCCAAGGAAGTGGTATTTATACCGTTCTGAAATAAAAGATGCCTACCACCATCACATGGCTGTTTTCTGAACTTTCTGGCTTGTTCCAAGTAGATTGCCATGTGCTGGTAATGTCTATTTACTGGCTTGTTCCAGAAGTTTCAGATTTGTTCCTGAACCTTCTGGCTTGTTCCTTAACCTTCTGGATTGTTCCCGAGAGATTGCTGGGTGGCTCCTCCGCTAAGGCAGAGGAGCTTTTCACCACTGCCTTTCAGCACGGCAAAAAAGGAAAAATAAAATTATAATAACTTAATGTTATTATCATTTTATTTTTTCTGTGCTGCGGCAGCTTTGCAAGGTGGGGCTGAGCAGCACAGGGGGAAGAGCGGTGGCACCCTCCTAAGTGCGCATAAATGTTTGGGTGGCCCTCTTGGGCAGGCTAAACATTCATGCACACTTTTCATGTTCTCCACCCAGGCTACATTAGAGCCTGGGTGGACAGCCTGACAGTACTGCCACCTGGGAGTGGGTGACTCTGTAAAATGTTTCCATCGATGTTCCCACACAGACTTCGAGGGTGAAGATGGTCATTGGTCGACTCTGTTCCTGTCATTGCACAAGGGACTCTCGTATTTCCTATTTCCCATCACCGCAAGCCGAGCATTATATTGCATATCTACAAGAAACTGCCACTAGATCCTCACTAGACTACACGAGCTCCTCCCAGAAGTCTTCTCAGAACTTCCATGCTGAATTCAGAGAGATAAACTGGCTTAAGTGGAACAGGGGAAGCAGAGAGAGAAATGAAGCATCAGTGCCACACTCAGAAAGGATCCTCTCTTGGCAATGCAAATGACAGAGTTTGGTGCAATAGAGAGTAAAAGGTGCAGAAATGCATGCAGGAGAGGGAAACAATCTAGCAGAAAAGATCATGGGCACTTGAGTAGCAAAGTGGAATTGGGCGCTAAGAAAACCAATTAGTTACTGTGAGCTACCTACTCTAACTCCACTTGCTGGGATAGAGCAAATATAGGCCAAGCCACATGAACCACCAAAGATACCATCAGATGAGCAGCTGGAGGGAACTGCTATCATTGCACCAAATGCTCACAATGTGGAGGAGCATATGTCAACACATGACCCAGAGTCTGTGGCAGGCATCAGAGGGAGCAGAACCAACTGATTCATGACAGGAGAAAATATCAATGGCAGAGAGCTACAAAGAGGAAACATTTGTCAGGAAATTACCAAAGTCGGGGACATCGATTATAGGAACAGGAGGGCGCATAGGAACTGAGACAAATGGCACACTGCTTTAAATACCTACTGTCCTTCCAAATTTTTCATTTGTTTGACTTTTTAGTTGTATTGCTTTTTCAGTATTACAAATAATAACATTACAGAGTCACATCACATCTCTTCATCCCAGTGTACATCACATGTTTACAGGTACTGTAATTAAGAGCCAGATGTAGGTCGGCAAATACCGGTCGGTAACGGCCGATTTCGGCCGTTACCGACCGGTATTTACAAATGGAGATGTAGGGGCCTTAAAATTTACAGAATCGGTATATTTACCGAATCGGTAAAGTTACCGATTCGGTAAAATACCGATTCTGTAAATTTACAGAATCGGTAAATCAATATGTAGGTGGCACTGAAAACAGTGCTACTGGCCATTACCAATTCGGTATTTACCATGTAATACAATTACATGGTAAATAACGAATTCCAGTGTACATGCACATCTGTGCCTGTACACCTGTGCCATGTGGCACACAGACATGCCCTAAGGCCATGTATGTGTGTCACATGGCACACAAGCCAGAAACAGGGGGGCAACAGGGTGTCAAAGTGACACCCTGTCCCCCTTGGCAATTCGGTATTTTTACCATCGGTATTTGCTGTTGAATCCTATTGGCTTAAAGGCCCAAAGTAATCAATGGCAAATACTGATTCGGTAATTACCGATTTGGTATGTTTACCGAATTTTTTACCTACAAAGCAATTACCGATTAGTAAATACCGAATCGGTAAAATTCGGTATTTACCATTCGGTAATTTGCTATAACCTACATCTAGGCCCTAGTCCCTTCTGACATATTGGCCACCTCACTTTCTCGATTGGTTACGGATTGCACTTTATTTGGGTTCATAATGTTCGGGTTTTCAAGCCAAAATGCAGTTAGTGGCTCCCAGAAGTTTTTTGGCCGTGACATTACAAGCAGTTCTTCTTCGCATACCTTCAGATTGTCTTTACAATACACCATGTCTTTTATCCATTTCTGTCATGTAAGTTTTAGTTTGCTGTCCCAGTTTATTGCCACTCTATGTTTAGCCAGCAGTACGGCTATTGCAGCTAGCTTCCTCTTTGCTGGTGGTAGTTGGTTTAATAAGCCTAACACACAAACTTTAACTGAGCTTTCTAGATCACATTTCATGATATTCCATAGTATTTTGACATCTTGTTCTCAGTATTTTCTAATTTCCTGACAATGCCATGCTACGTGCATAAAATCAGCATCTCTTGTGTCACATCTTCGGCAGTTAGCATCCGCCCTCAGACCATATCAATATTTGCAGGTGTGTGATATGCTTGGTGTAGGCATTTGTAATGTTATAGATGCAGATTCGGTGTGAGCATTTTTGTTAGCGTGCAGCAGAATTGCCATTCAACCTTATCTAGAGGTGCATCTAGCACTTGGTTCTATCGCTCTTGTGCTTTGGTAGTGTCCTGCGCCAGCTCTATTTGCATTGCTCGGTACATTCTGGCAACTATATGCTTTTTCGTGGTGTCTTTAATGATCATTTGCAATGGTGACAGTGTGGACGGCTCCATTGGGAAAGTTGGGTACAGTGCCTTAATTGCTGCTTACAACCAGTGGTAGGTGAATCAAAATAATAGTGTTTGGTTGCTTATGTAATTCAGATCAGCAATATCTATAAATTTCCCATCTATATATAGTTCCACCATGGTACTCGCCCCTACCTACGGCAGCATTTCAATGCTTCCTTTGTCTTGCATTACAGATATTGATGGGTGGTTTGCTAACAGTAGCGCTGGTGTGTATAGCGGTAGCTTCTGCACCATCCGACCCATTTTGCGTCATGCCTCTGTTGTAGCCTGTACTGTACTTATTTCTTTACGTGTTATTTCTGTGCGTTTTTGGGTTAATATATTGCATAGTGGGATTGGATACGTGTTGCCCTCTTCTACCGCTGAGAGTGGTAAGTACCGTACTGGGTGGTACCAGTAATGTGTGAATTGCGCTTGTGTGCATAATTAATATAATATCATATCAGGTGTTGTGAATCACCCCTTGCTCGTACAGCAGGGTTAGTCTTCCAGTCTATCCTTGGCTGTTTCCCGGCCCATATTAGCCTGACTATCCTTGTTTGTAATTCTTTAGCGCCGAGACCCCTGGACACCACAAACGCCACAACGCCCGACACCGCTACGATGCTAGAACCCTCCACGCACTCAACACCGGACGATCACACACCTGCTTCCTGGCCGCCCCGAAGTGCACCCATGGAGCTTTCACCTGCCGGAACTGCAGCTTCACAAGCATCTGCCCCACCATGCTGCCGACCAGGAAAGAACCCAACCACCTCAGATGCATCCTTCTCAACACCCGCTCCGCCCGAAAACATGCCGTTGAACTCTCGAACTTACTCAACTCAACCTGCCCAGACGTCGCCTTCCTGACGGAGACCTAGCTGAACCCCGCCTCAGCACCCAACATAGCCATAGCCGTCCCGGAAGGCTACAAGATCACCCTCAAGGACCACACCAACAGAGCGGGAGGAGGAATCGCCATCGTCCACAGGAACACTCTCAGAGACTCGACCAACACCGACAACACCCTCAGCACCGCCGAACACCTGCACTTCCAGATCCACACTGACCCCAACACCACCCTCAGAGGAACCCTCATCTACAGACTGCCCGGACCCCGACCACAGTTCAGCGACTCCATCGGCGACTTTGTCAGCACACACGCCCTCGCTTCCATGGACTACATCCTCCTCGGGGACCTGAACTTCCACCTCGAGAACAATGACGACACCAACTCCACCACCCTGATCGACAACCTAGCCAACCTCGGACTCAGACAACTCGTCACAACACCCACCCACTCTGTCGGTCACACGCTTGACACCATCTTCTCGGCAAGCCCCCACGTCTCCTTCAACCAAACCACAGAACTCCACTGGACCGACCACCGCTGCATCCACTTCACCTTCAAGAAACCCACCACGCACCACTGCACCCAACAGATGCCTCACCACTGCTGGAGCAAAGTCACCGAAGACCAGCTAACCACCACCCTCGCCCAGAGCCCACCCGCCGACCATACTGACCCCGACACCGCCGCCCGCAACCTCAGACAGTGAATCGATGACTGCGCCAACACCCTCACCCCGATCAAGAAACCCTCCAACAATCATACCAACAAGAAAGTCAGGTGGTTCACTGAAGACCTCCTGGACCTCCAAGCATACCTGTCGAAAGCTGGAGAGGATCTGGCTCCGTGAACGAACACCGGACAGCCACGCCGCCCACAAGAATGCCATCCGCAGACACCATCACCTCATCAGATCCGCCAAAAGGGCCTCCTTCAAAGACCGCCTAGACAACAACGCGCACAGTAGCAAAGAGCTCTTCAACATCGTGAAGGAACTCTCCAACCCCAGCTCCAACACCAGCGACACAAGCAACTAAGAGGTATTTATATATTCCAGATTACATAGGCGCATCTCCCGGGTTACCACAAGATGATGGATTCAATTGTTACTGAGTGTAGGCAATGAGGCGAGCGGTATTACCCCCAGAACCGCTCCAACAGGACGATCAGCAAGCTGATCTTCACAAACGGAAAACGAAACAACTATGCCCCTGCACATGTACACATTCAAAAGTCCTTAATCACGCTGTGCGTTTAGTGCTTTAGAAAAGAATTGAAGATATTAGCATCAATTTGCAAACACAAATAGCTCTTCGAGAGTCAATAAATCTTGGTTAGAGATATATAGATGGATATCAAATTTCGTTGGTGTAGACACTTCTGTTTATTGTTCCATAGCACATGCTAATATCTTCAATTCTTTTCTAAAGCACTAAACGCACAGCGTGATTAAGGACTTTTGAATGTGTACATGTGCAGGGGCATAGTTGTTTCGTTTTCCAACACCAGCGACGTCCCACCCTCACAAGACCTGTGCGACTCGCTGGCCACCTTCTTCCACCGCAAGATCAAAGACATCCACGACAGTTTCAACGCCACGACTGCCCCGACAACCACTGAGATCTCCGCCCCCACGACCAGCATCCGCACCAACCGCCTGCTCTACTGGACCAACATCAACGACGATGACACCATCAAGATCATGAACACCATCCACTCCGGATCTCCGTCAGATTCATGCCCACACCACATCTTCAACAAAGCCAGCACATCCATCGCACCCCATCTCCGGAAAGTCATAAACACCTCCTTCGAGACAGCAACCTTCCCGGAGAGCCAGAAGCACGCCGAGATCAACGCCTTACTCAAGAAACCCAAGGCGGACCCCAAGGACCTCAAGAACTTCCGGCCCATCTCCCTGCTCCCGTTCCCGGCAAAGGTCATCGAGAAGACCGTCAACGAACAACTGACCCGCTACCTCGAGGAGAACAACATCCTGGACCCTTCCCAGTCCGGGTTCCGCAGAAACCACAGCACCGAGACTGCTCTCATCGCCGCAACCGATGACATCAAGTCCCTGCTGGACAACGGAGAAATGGCGGCCCTCATCATCCTGGACCCGTCAACCGCCTGCGACACGGTCTGTCACCACACACTACGAACACGCCTCCACAACACTGGGATCCTAGAGAAGGCCCTGGACTTTACCACCTCCTTCCTCTCTGGCAGAACACAGAGCGTCCACCTTCCCCCCTTCCGCTCCGAAGCCACCGAGATCATCTGCGGTGTACCCCAGGGCTCATCCCTCAGCCCAACCTTGTTTAACATCTACAAGTCACCGCTCACCCACGTCGCCCGTCAGCATGACCTCAACATCCTCTCCTATGCCAATGACACCCAGCTGATACTCTCCCTCACCAAGGGCCCCCACACCGCCAAAACCAACCTTCACGAAGGAATGAAGGCCGTTGCTAAATGGATGAGGAACAGCCGACTGAAGCTGAACTCGGACAAGATGGAGGTCCTCATCCTCGGATTCAACCCTTCGGCCTGGGATGACTCCTGGTGGCCGACCACACTGGGAACCGCTCCAACACCCACTGACCACGCACGCAACCTAGGGGTCATCCTCGACTCCACCCTCTCCATGACTAAACAAGTCAACGCGCTCTCCTCCTGCTTCAACACCCTCCGCATGCTCCGTAGGATCTACAAGTGGATCCCCACTGAAACTAGAAGAACAGTCACCCAGGCCCTTGTCAGCAGCAGGTTGGACTATGGAAACGCCCTCTACGCAGGAGCCTCGGCCAAATTCCTGAGACAGCTCCAACGCATCCAGAATGCCTCTGCATGCCTGATCCTCGACATCCCTCGGCGCAGACACATCACACCCCACCTGAGTGACCTGCACTGGCTCCCGGTCAACAAGAGGATAACCTTCAAGCTCCTCGCCCACGCACACAAGGAACTCCACAACACCGGATCAACGTACCTCAACAGACGACTCAGCTTCTACACCCCCACTCGCCAACTCCGCTCCGCCCACCTCGCCCTCGCTACAGTCCTCCGCTTCCGAAGAGCGACCTCAGGCGGCAGATCGTTCTCCCACCTCGCTGCCAAGACCTGAAAATCCCTGCCCATCCACCTACGGCAGACCAAAGACCTGCTGACCTTCAGAAAACTCCTCAAGACCTGGCTTTTCGAGCAGTAGCAGCATCCCCCATCCCAGCGCCTTGAGACCCTCACGGGTGAGTAGTGCGCTTTACAAATGATATGATGATTGATTGATTGATTTAAAGACAAATGTGGGTAGGTTTATTAGAATGTTATTGAATAAATATAGAAATGTAGGAAGTATGACCATCTTGACTATGGATATCCTGTATGCCAGCGTCAAAGGGTGCTGGATCCACTTCTTCACCTGTGTATCTAGGTGGTCTATTGCAGTCCCATAATTTTTCTGAACCACTTCCGTTGGGTCCCTGTGAATTCATATACCTAAGTATTTTATTTCGTCGCTCTGCCATGCGAGCGAGAATTCCAGCAGACATTCTCTGCCATGCGAGCGAGAATTCCAGCAGACATGCGTGGGTGCCTTCAGTACGTGTGATTATAGTGGATTTGCTGCAATTTACAGCAAATTATCTACCAAACTTGATATACTCCCTCAACAGCGGTGATAGGATGTTTTGGGGGTCACAGACTTTGGGTACCATATCGTCCACATATAATGATATGCCTATTGGCCGCTGATGGAACCTTAATGCTGTGTGTGCGTATTTCTGTCTTATTTTGCATGCCAGAGGTTCAAGTGCCATATTTGAAAAGTAATAGGGAAAGCGGACACCCCTGCCTTGTGCCGGGTTGTATATGAATCGGATCTGAAGCCTGCCCATTGACCTTAATGCGTGCCACTAGATCGGTATTTAGTAGCTGTATCCATTGTATTAATATCTCTGGCATACCCATTCTCTGTAGAATGATGAACAAATAGGCCCTCTCTATAGAGTCAAAGGCGTTGGCTGCATCTAACAATACAGCTGCTGCCTCCAACTCTGGATTGAGCTGATGCTGAAGCGCGAATATAGTGCGAATATTGTGTGATGTTGATCTTTCTGGTATAAACCAGATTGATCTGGCAGTACTATCTTTTGCATTAGCGTTGTTAATCTAGTAGCTATGATTTTAGCCAGTATTTTAGCGTCTGTATTTATTAGCGACAGTGATCTGTAGGAGTCCCATCTGTCTTGTGGCTTATCAGGCATCATCAACGCCACTATCAAGGCTTCTCATAGGGTGGATGGTAGTGACTTTTTAGCATATGCATCTTCATACATGCACACTAAGTGCAGGCTGAGCAGCTCGGCGAATACTTTATAAGAATCGCCCGTTATCCCATCGGGCCCAGATGCCTTGCCATTCGGTAGCATCTGTTTCTGTGATTGATTGAGCTAAGTATTCTCTTTGGCCATCTGATAACCAAGCTAATGCTATGTCCTCTAAATAGACTACTATTTCCTGTGCACTGGCAGTTTCGCGAGTAGCATACATTTTACGGTATGCCTCTGCGAAGGTTTGAGAAATACTGTTAACATCGTAGTACGGTATACCATCATCATCAGTTATCTGTATGATTGTTTGTTGCACACTTTTTGTTTGTATTTTTTGAGCAAGTGCATGACCCGATCGACTCCCATCTCCATATGCTCTCGCTCTTTGCCTCTTGAACCTTTATTTGACTTAATCTTCTGCATATTCATCATATAACAACAGTTGTTCTCTTATAGAGCCATCAATTGATTGCAGAGTCTTCTGCATTGCTGCCAGAGTGAATGCAAGGTTATCTGCAGAGTTGTTCTGCTCCTCCATATTAACCAGTGGTTTGCTGGTCGCCTTTGTGTTCTTGCGTGATTCAAGTGTGATTTTAGGCTGAGCTTTGTCTGTTTTCCCCATCTGAGTTCCGCGGAGGCTACGCAGATTGTCTTTAATTTTTCTTATGCACACCTTGTTTTACTCAGTACACCCTTTTGTGTGCGACTTTTATATCCTTATTTATTCTGACCTCCACAGCTTGTTGATGGTCATGACCTGTTTACGGCCCTGCAATTGGCGAATCCTTTTGCCTAGAAGAGTGTAGCATCTTGCTTTTTGGGGGTCCCGCCACCGGAGTGACACCTTCTGAGTCCCGTTTAAGGGCTTTGTGGTCTTGGTTGCCTTCTTATTGCTTATCTATGGCTCCCTTTTGTGATGCTATCTGGGTGCTAGATCGTACTGCTGCTGACTCTCTACTGAACGTCTTCTTTAGTTTCTCTTGACGCCATGGTACCGTTGTGCGGGTCAGGGAGAACCAGTATCCCACCAGCTACCTATCTCCTGGTCCCCCACCTGTGGATTTTAGCACGTTTTGAGCCCTGACGTAGCCTCTCTGCTTTGTCCCACTCTTAGGGCTGCATTGGAGGTGTGCCTGATAGGCCTTGCGGTGTAACCTATACCACAGCCTTTTTCTTTCTCATTACAAGAGCTGCCACCCGACTGCTTCAGTTATTGTAGGCAATTTCCTAATTTGGCTAATTTACCCTCCCCGGGCCGCGCCCGCACTTACTTGGTACATGTTATAGTGTTGGCCATTGTGTGGGTGGTTATCTTTCATAGTATGTTTTCCTTCTCCATGACCTGACATCACCCGGTGTCATCATGGAACGTTCATTGTGTATTTATATGACGTCATTGTAACTGTCGTTAGATGACAGCTGACTCCCGATGGTGACTGATGTTGTTCTTTCCGCTCCCTGTGGGCCCTTATGTTATGGAATAAAGTATCTATGACAACACCCCTTGTGATTGTCTTATCTGTCACACTACAATTGGCGACAAGGACTGCGGAACAGTGAAGGGCCTGCGGGTGAATATAAATAAAGAAAACATCATAACGAAGCGGGTTTTATTTAAGAAGCCTGCAATCAATTTAAAGAGCGAGAAAAGAAAATAAAAATATAAAAGACGGAGAGCTTCTCGGAGTAAGTACAACATGTTGTGAATATAAGTGCCGTCTGAAAGAAAAGCTCCGCTGCTTGTATTATAGTAGCGATTCATAACGCTAAGGAGTTGGCTGTGTTTAAAGTAAGCGCTGCAAAAAACATCGAGAATCGATTTGTTGTGTGAGCATGAAGTAAACCTGGCAGCGTAAATCGCAAGAAAAATAAAGCGCTACGGCAAATGTAATCAACGTTTAAACCGGCTGTTGGCGTTGCTTCGTTTTTGGCGCGCATTCCTGTCAGTGTCAGGCAACAGCTGAAGGCACAGTAAATCACCTCAGCTGTATCGCGTGAAGCATGCCGGGATAAACATACTGGCAATTGATTGGACTGTAACAATACACGTCATCAAGCGTGAGCAGCGTGCGGCCATTTTGGGGAACTGACTTTGCCTCAGAGTAAACACATAACGAGCTGACGAACGCCACAGCGAACATTGTGCTGAATAAAAACGTAAACCCTTAATGTATGAATAAAAGAAGATATTCAAGTAAGTCCAGAACGTTGTTACACAGTAAAGCTGTATTTGGGAAATGAACACGAAATAAAAAGGAAATGAAATATCTCTAACAAGTGGTTATATGAGAAAACTGTATATAACCAACTAAACTTAAAGGCTGATTTGTGGGAAATAACAAATAAACCAAAGGAAAACATGGCTGAATGCAATAATATATGTGCACCTCCTCGTTTCCTAGATGAGCCTGGGAAACCCACGATGAAGTGGAAGAAATGGATAAGAGCTTTTGAAAATTATATAATATCTATAGATGGAAAAGCATTTGACGCTGAAAGGAAGTGTTCATTGTTATTTGGGTTATTAGGAAAAGCAGGGCAAGACGTTTTTGACAGCCTGCCCGAATATGAGAATCCTCCTGGAACATTTATACCTCTGAATGAGTATCAGGAAGCCTTAAAAAGGCTAGAAAGACAATTTGATGAGGAGAACAACATTATGGTCGCAAGGCATAAGTTTGCTCTAAGGAAACAACAAGAAGGGGAAACAGTTGATGAATATATTGCTTGTTTGAGAATTCTTGCTGTAGAATGTGAATATGAAGAAATGACAGATGTGTACATAAGAGATCAAATTGTTTTCTATTGTTATACGAAAAAGGTACAGGAGAGGTTGTTGGCATGCAAAAGGCCAACTTTGCAAGAAGTCATAGATATAGCTAGGGGAATCGAGAGATCGCTAGTGTCTACTAAAGAATTGTCGCTTGCAGGAAATAACACTAATGTATTTTATTTACAGGACAAAAGGAAGGGTGATGGTAAAACATATGAGAAAAATTTGGGGGAAAGGAAAGTAGGAGGTAAGCAATTAAGTTGTTTCAGGTGTGGATCTAATGAGCACTTAGCTGATTACAAGAATTGTCCTGCAGTCGGTAAGAAATGTGTCAAATGTAAGAAATATGGCCATTATTCTACCTTATGTAAAACTAAAAGAATGAGTAATAGCATGAGCATAAACACTGTAGGAAATTTTGATGAAGAAATGTGTGCAAACATTGTTCTTTATGTTGAGCTGGAGGATGGTAAAATAAAGGGTACCATTGGGGATGTAAAGATTGGGGAGGTTGAGCTAAAGTTCACTGCGGATTCTGGGGCACCCATAACAACCATCTCAGATGTTCTTTTTGATGAAAAATGGCAAAATGTTACGCTCATAGAATCAGATGTAAACCCCAAAGCCTTTGGCGAGAAGGATATAAATATGGTAGGATATTTCAATGACACTGTCAGTTTCAGGGGAAGAGTTATCGAAACTAAAATCTATGTGTCAGAAAAAGGGAGGATATTAGTGGGATGGAGAGATCTAGCCCAATTGGGAGTTATTTTGGTGCCTGGAGCTAAAGACCCTGTTATCTTGAGAGAGGAATGGGTGAATTGTATGAGCATAGAGGAGAATAAAGTAGATTTAACAGCCACTCTTGACAAACATAAAGAGGTGTTCAAAAATGTAATTGGTTGTGTCAAAGGTTTTAACCACGACATTAAATTGAAAGAAGGTGCCATACCATGTAAACATAAAGTAAGAACCGTTCCATTGTCTATAAAGAAAGAATTGAAGGAGGTATTAGAGAAATTGATAAAAGAAGGAGTAATTGAGGAAGCAGATGAATCTGAATGGATTTCAGCTATTGTTGTTTCTAAGAAAAAGAAAACTGGGGACATCAGGTTGTGTGTGGACCTGAGGTCGTTAAACAGAAACATAATTGTAAACTGACATCCCCTACCAAAAATCCAAGACATACTTCAATCAGTATCAGGTTCAAAGTTTTTCTCATTAATTGATTTGAGAGCTGCATACCATCAGGTTTGTCTATCCGAAAGGTCTAAAAAGTTAACTACGTTCATAACACCATACGGAGCATTCAGGTATGTGAGACTACCATTCGGTTTGGCATCCTCTTCTGGTGTCTTTCAAAAGCTTATGAACATCCTGTTTGGTGGAATGAAAGGGGTGGAAGCCTTTCAAGATGACATTCTTTTGCATTCAGAGACTGAACAAGATCACTTAAAGCTAATTGATAAGGTGTTGGATGTTATCAAAAAGAAAGGCATGACTGTCTCAAAGGACAAATGCAGATTTATGACAAGTAAGATTGAATATCTGGGGCACGTCTTAACAGCAGAAGGTATCTTGCCAAAAAATGATCTTGTACAAGCCATAAGGGAGGCCCCAGAACCAAAAGACAAGGAAACCCTTAAGTCATTTCTTGGCCTCAGTGAATACTATGCAAAGTTCATGCAAAAGTATGCAGAAAAGGGGGAACCACTCAGAAGACTTTTAAGGAAAAATGTGGTGTTTAGATGGACAAATGAGCAGGAACAAGCCTTCAAAGCTGTCAAAGAGGAAATAGCAAATGCACCTGCATTAAAACCCTATGATCCGCAATTAGAAAACATAGTGACTGTGGATGCCAGTAATGAAGGAATTGGTGCTGTGTTCTGTCAGAAACAGGGAAATGAAGAAAATACAATTGCTTTCATCTCTAGAAGGCTAAATGAGACAGAGATCAATTACAGTACTATTGAACGTGAAACCTTAGCATGTGTATGGGCTGTGCACAAGTTTAAGGATTATTTATGGGAAAAAAGTTTCACATTGGTGACTGACCATAAACCATTAATATACATGTTGGATGGCCAAGGTCGAGGCAACGGAAATGCTAGCTCTAGACTGTTAAGGTTGATGTCAAAGCTACAAGAATTTAATTTCAAAATAGAGCACATTAAAGGAGGCAAAAACAGTAGAGCAGACTGCTTATCACGGTTGCCTATACAAAATCAAAAAGAAGAAGCTCAGGATGACACAGAATGTGTGGTGGCACTGATTGATGCCACAATAATGTGTGAAGGATCTATAACAGAGAAGGAGTGGCAGGAGGGGATGGCAAAGGATGCTGTTCTAGCTAAAGTAAACACATACGTGCGATCTAAGTGGCCACCTGTAAGGAACCTGCCAAATGAACTGAGAAATTACCAGCAGGTGAGTGACGAATTAACGATGGAAAGTGGTTTCTTAAAAAGGGGCGAAGTCTTTGTGCCGCCATATGAACTCAGACAAAAAATTGTAAAGCTTGCTCACAGAGGACATCCTGGTATCACTGCCACTAGGAACATTCTAAGGATGCATTATTGGTGGCCAGGTGTGGACAGTGAAATAAAAAACTACGTAGATCAATGTGAGCAATGTTTAAAATCAGATAAGCATTGGAGAGTTGAGAAGAATGAACTGCAAATGGTAGAAATTCCGGATGGACCTTGGGCGAAAATTGCAATTGACTTTGCAGGACCATTTAATTTATTGCCAAATGAAAGTAAATACTTGATAGTATTGACAGACTACTATTCAAAATGGGTATGTTATAAATTTGTGAACGTGGTTACGACAGAAGTGGTCATAACATTTTTAAAGAAAGTCTTTGACAAAGAGGGACAACCAAAGGTCCTAGTGACAGACAATGGATCGCAATTGGTTTCTCGAATGATGAACAAGTTTTTAGAGAACTCTGGTATTGCACAGGAAAAAACACCATTGTACAGCCCTAAGAGCAACGGCCAAGTTGAGAGACTGAACAGGTTCTTTAAGGAAGGAATACAAATGGCAATTGCTAATGAAATGGATGTGAAAGAATTCATAAGGGTGAAGATAAATGCATACAACAATACACCAAAAGAGGCCACTAAACATACTCCATTTTTCTTGATGAGAGGAAGAACATGTAACAACATCATAACACCTAAAATAGGTGGATGGAGTGGTACCGTTACCAAGTCAAAAGAAATATGTGATAAAGAACTCAAGGTGAAAGAGAGCATTGAAAAAAAACAGAAGACAGCCAAAACATACTCTGATATGGTAAACAGGGTGAAAGACAAATGTGTGACGCCAGGAGATTGGGTTCTGATGAAGAAGCCTGGTTTGGTGAGTAAGGGAGAATCAAAGTTTAGTAAACCCATGAGGGTTGGTAAGGCTTCAAATGGTGCTGTATTCCTAGAGGGTGAAGGATGGCGTAGTAAAGACGATGTGGTAAGACTGAAACAACGACAAGAAAAGATAATTATGAAAAACGTGGAAAAAGGAGAAGGGAACCTTAACGATAGTGTGCTTGAATGGGAAGATATATCTAGAAATCAATACCAATTGCACGCTGATGACAACCCCAGATATTCTTCGCAGTTAGTAGAAAGTTCAAGGAGTTCTCCTGTTGAAAATGGTGACACTGTTCTAGCCCAAGAAGACTCTGCGGTAAGTCCCAGTAATGAAGGAACTGGTTCCCCTGCTGCATGCAGGGGAGACACCATCTCTAAACCAGTATGGGGTTTGTCTTCTAGAGGGGGGAGAGCCATCAACCTGCCTAAAAGATTCAAAGACTATGTGATGGAGTAGAAGTACTGTTTTGTTCTTCTTTGGAAAAAGGGGAGATGTTGTACATGTTATAGTGTTGGCCATTGTGTGGGTGGTTATCTTTCATAGTATGTTTTCCTTCTCCATGACCTGACATCACCCGGTGTCATCATGGAACGTTCATTGTGTATTTATATGACGTAATTGTAACTGTCGTTAGATGACAGCTGACTCCCGATGGTGACTGATGTTGTTCTTTCCGCTCCCTGTGGGCCCTTATGTTATGGAATAAAGTATCTATGACAACACCCCTTGTGATTGTCTTATCTGTCACACTACAGCAAGGCCCCACCGCTATGTGTAACACGGCCTCTGTGGATTGTATTTCTGCCTCACGGCCTGCTCTCCTCTCACAGTTGGGGCTCTGAGCTAGGACGTTATTCACTTCCTTTCCTCATATGTCCCCCATCTTTGGAGGGCCTGTGTCCGTGCTGCATGGACGTCCCGTCCGCCCCCGATGCAGCAGCCACCACACCAGGTTTCGAGCCACTGATGTTTCGTCCTGATTTGATGGGTGTGTAGGCCGGCCTCAGCCACAGAGTGTGATCTATGAGCGGCGCAGCCAGGTGGGTTAGTTGCATATCTCTCTTAATCAGAAGGGGGAAAGGATCACTTGTCCTGCTTAAACCTTGGGTTCACAAGTCGAGGAACTGGTATCTCCCAACAAATATGACCCTCATACACGTGTATGTTGGTAACTTCTCTTCAGCGGTATATACTGTGTCCCCGCTTTTATACACGTGCGTGCGTAATCATCGGGTCATTTTTTTGTATTGTGCACCCTCCACCAGGAGGTTTTGCCTTAGGTTTAAGGCAGTAGTGATCGTGGAAAGTGGGGGGTCTAGTGGTGGTGTCGTTATTAAAAGTCCGGACAGCCAGAAAGAGACAATTTAATAAATCTGGATTCGGACTATGGATAAAATTCTTGGTGCACTCTTCGAATTGGTAAGGGATTCAAGTGCACTATATATATAAAGTTTAAAAAGAGGTCAACATGTTTCAGCCTTTGGTAGTCAGAGGATCTATAGGCTTTCGTCAGGACCAATGGGGGTGAATAAATTGTGAAAAAAATTGTGAGAAGAATAAAGGGTTATTGACCTGATTCTTCGTGAGTTAAGGTTTCATTGTAGCTGCAAAATAGAAAACATACACACAAACAGCAACAAACAGGGAGATGGGGTATAGGAAAACACATAATTATGTACAATAGTACCCTTATAGTTGTAAGGAACTAGAAAATGGCAATACTTTTCATCATACTCATTTCAGGCGTCAACTCTTCCATTGTCATACTTCGGTGGGCAGAGAAGAATCGACTAGTACTGTAGTGAGGTGCCCATAGTTCTAACATTATGCTTTGTCTTGTGCGTGGTCTATGGTGAGAGACGTTATGAAATGTGGCCGCCTTGTGATTGCGTATAAGTACGCTACAAACATTCCATGCTAGATTGGTAAGTATTTCGAGCGTGTGGTGTTTACGTACAGGAACAGACTAAAAACGTGCTTTTTGTGACCAAGAGTTGTCCACGAGTCATTATATCGTGATTTGGTGATGCGTGACTTGGTTCGTGCTAAGTACGCTATGTGCGCTTTCATTTACAGTGCGTACCTTATTTTTTCGGAAAATTGCTTCCTCGGGGAGTTAGGCTGGTCGAGAGAGGCCTTACTATGGGGTTATTAAGAGAAAGGTATTAAAGGACGCGGTCTCGTACTTGCGGTTTGTCGTGTTCTCAACGCGCATGGTTTTCTCGATTACCTTAGTGCCTTCTACTCGGTCCTGGCAGCATGTGCTGACTCTGCCTGTCATCACCCGGAACTAAGGCATAGTGCAGTTCCGGGTGGATTTGTACTCTGTAGCGGTGGAGCTAGAAAAAATACTATAACTTACAGATCGATCAGCAAATGGAGTTAGTCTTTTTGCAAGATACATTAATTTGTATGAATTAATGATAAATATGATGACACGTGGGATAATATGCACAAAATAAGTATTATTAATTGAGGGATATTTTTATTTAAAATATCAAGATGATAGTTAGGCGGGCTGAATTTTCTTTTCAATAATTTTTAGGTAGGCTAAGGTAGGCACGATAATTACTAGACACTTGGGGAAAGCACAATAGTTTAGTTGTTGCTCTCGTGGGTCACTTAGGCGGACATCCATTAATGGGCAGGGTTCTAAGACCACTGGAGTAACGCACTCATGGCAAAATGCTGAGACTGGGACTTTGAGTATTAAATCATCTGTTGAGGGACAACCAGGGAACGGAATCGTTAAGACCAAGGGTATCTGTTTTGAGCCTATGGACCCAACGTTGTTCCTTCTCGAACAGTATTTTTGCTGCATTTCTGTCTAGTGTCTCTAGACTTTCTAGGATTACCCAATGGAGGTCGTTGGATGTGTGTTGTTTTTCTTTATAATGAGAAGACATCTTTGTTGTGCTTTTCTTGCAATTAACGTTATTCCGGTGTTCGCAGAGTCTCTGTTTGGCTTTGCGGCATGTCATCCCAATATATCTCATATTGCAAGGGCATGTGATCATATATACAACGTGGCTAGTGTTGCAGTTGGTGTGTTTTTTCAGTTTCCATAGGAAGTTCGGAAGTAACTGTAATTCTTTTGTTGGTTCTGTGGTAGCACAAACTACGCAGGTGCCGCAAGGGTAGTGTCCAGTAATTGGAGGGTTATTCCATAGGCCTGGTTGTTGTTTCTTTTTCTTCAGCGGTGGTCTAGTGTGGACCAGTAGGTCTTTGATGTTGCTGCTCCTTTTGTTCGCAAATCTTGGCTTAGACCAGGTCAAGGTGTTCGATGTTATAATTTTCCAATTGCGGTTAATTATTTTCTTCACCTGATTTGTTATCGGGCTGTAGGTTGTGACACATGTAGTCCTGTCATCAGTCTGTTTTGGGCGACTTTCAAGTAGAGATTCTCTGGGTTGATTTCTGGCTCGTTTTTTGCAGGAGTTGATTATTCTCTTAGGGTAATCTCTAGCTGTTAGTTTGTCACAGAGATCAGTTGCTTGGGCTTTGTAGTCTTTTAAGGAGATACAATTTCTCCTCAGTCGTAAGAACTGACTGTACGGAAGGTTTTCTCTCAAAGGTCGGGGGTGAAAACTGTTGAAAGATAGCAGACTGTTTTTGGCAGTAGGCTTGAAAAATGTTCTTGTTTGTAAAGTGTTCTCCTCAGCGAAGATGGTGATGTCTAAGAAGTCAAGACTCTGCGCATTGGATGTAAATGTAAAGTTCAGGCATTCATCCTGATTGTTTAACCACCTATGGAAATCTGTTAGTGATGCATTGTCTCCTTTCCAGATTAAAAAAATATCGTCGATATATCTCTTCCAGAAGAGTATATGACGAAAAAAGGGGTTGTTTGCATTATGTATGTAAGTCTGCTCAAAGGTGCTCACATACAGACCGGCTACGCTTGGCGCAAAGGTGCTGCCCATAGATGTACCATGTTGCTGGAGATAGAGAGTGTCTTTGTATTGGACAATTTTTTCCATAAGGGCCAATCTGCAGCATTCCAGTACGAAATGTCTTGGGGTTCGGTAGGGCCAATTGGTGTTGAACAGTATTGTTTCGAGAGTCTCTAAGGTTTTCTGTTGTGGAAGGCTTGTGTAGAGGCTTTCGACGTCTAATCCTACTAAGAGCATACTGCTCTCTGAGTACTCGAAATTCTGTAGCATATTGATCAAGTCTCGTGTATCTTTAAGGTAGGTAGGCGTGGTTTGGACCAATGGTCTCAAATACTGGTCTGCAAATTGTGATAGTGGCTCTAGAATAGAATTGATCCCCGAGACAATTGGTCTTCCTGGTGGGGGCATCTTTTCTTTATGCGTCTTGGGAAGAGAGTAAAAGTATGGCGTAACTGGTGCTGTGGTTACCAGATAGTCAGCCTCTTTTTTAGATAGCCAGTTGTTACATTCCGCTTCTTCAATCATCAGGGCTATTGTCCTTTGCAAACGCGCTGTTGGGTCGGTTGTTATCACTTGATAGAATTTGGTGTCTGCTAGTAGATCCATGCATTGTCTGTCATATCCTTCTGCTGTTAGTAGGACTATACCTCCGCCCTTGTCCGCAGGCTTTATGACAATGTCATGGTTGTCCTTCAGTTCTGTCAGAGCAAGTTTTTCTGCTTTTGATAGATTCTGGAATGGTCTTGGAGGTTGGTGGTTTAGTTCTTCAACCTCCTTCATGATAGCCTGTTCAAATGTACTAATCTCAATGGGTATTTGCGAGTTAAGTGGGCAAAAGGTGGATTTATTCCTTTAGGTGGTGTCTCCTTCTTGGGGCTGCTGTTCTCCTTTGAAAAAAGCTTTCAATTTCAACGTGCGGCAAAAGTTTGCGAGTTCACACTTTGTTTTGAAAACGTCTGTTTTTGGGGTTGGCACGTAACCTAATCCTTTGTTCAGGACACTTGTTTGATTCTCTGTTAGTTCTAGTCCTGTTAAGTTGACTATTAGATTGTCGGACCTTGTCCCGTGTTGGCTTTGGTGACACTTCTGGTTTGGACCTGTCGTGTCTGGTCGGACCAGGTTACTCCTTTTTGCCTGGACCTCCGGTTGTTCTGGCCATTCCCTAAAAAAGGCTTTGTTGGTAATTTTGGGCACCTTGTGGTGGCATTTGGTGGTTCATGGGTACTGGGAAGTAGGGGTTTGGCCACCCTTGGAACTGGGGGTTAAATGGATGGAATGGTATTCCTTGTCCATTGTCTTGGAAAAATGGAGGGCGCCAGTAGTTACTTCGGCCTCTACGTTGTCCTCTCTTATTCCTGAAATTTCCTCGGCCCCGGGTGGTTGTATCGTCTCCGCTCTGGTCTGAGCTATTGTCCGAAGACATACTGTTCGCATCTGAGTTATCGTTGAGTTTATAGTCTTTGCTACTATAAGGGTGAATGCGTTCCAAGGAGAACCTTTTCAATTCTTTCGCCAGTTTTTGCAATTTCGTCTGTGTTAAGTACTCTTGGCTGTCTTTCATTTCTTTGTTAATTTCGTCAAGACGAGTTTTGTAAATGGTTATGTTGATCGTATTGTTCAGTTTTGTTTCCAAAATCTCAATCTTGATCGCGAGTTCATCCGTAAGTCTGGTTGCAGTTTTAATTGTCAGCACTAGGTAGTCTCTAGTGCATTTCCAAGATATGGAGGACCAATCTTTTCGAAACGCTAGGTCTTTTAAGAAAATGCGTGGTGCATTCGTCACCCATAGGCCTTTTGGTGCAGCGTTGACTCGGAGATACTCAGTCATTATTATGCCATGTACTGCTGTTCGTACTTGTTCTTTCTTTACTTCACTTAACTCGTCCCATTCTGCCGTGGAAGACAGAGTCTGGTTGAGGTCACCTTCCATGAGTAGAGGTGGTCTTGCCAAAATTTCATCGATGTCCTCAGTTGTGTAACTGAGTCCAAAGCTTCCTGCCATGATGACAACGTTTTGTTAGGCAGTATGATATCAAAGGCTCTTGTCGGTGCCTATGAAGTTTTCTCCCACAGCTGTTCGCTGCTTAACATGTATAATCATGGGGATGGGGGAGGCAGAGTGAGAATCCTTTCAGTCTCCGTAGTTAACTCTCTTAATCAGAAGGGGGAAAGGATCACTTGTCCTGCTTAAACCTTGGGTTCACAAGTCGAGGAACTGGTATCTCCCAACAAATAGTTAGTTGCATAGCCTGCTCTCACCAGATTGCCTGCCCAGCAGGGCTGAGGTATATCTTCGGTCCCGGTGTCTGAATTTCATTGGTTTCCTGCAGCGCTCAGGCACATGTTTCCAGCACTCATTACCGCGCACCTCTATACTTCACTGGTCTAGTCAGCCGGCCTGTGCAGTTCTTGTTCGCATGCTTGGCGCTGCCATTATGCCTGACCTTGCCTGGTGCCGTACCTCGTTTTTAGTGTGTACTGTGCCGGCTCCTGGCGATTTCGGCTTATTGCTATCCCACTTGTGTTCCGCAGCTGATGGTCAGTGTTTGCTGTGATTTTGTGCTGGCTGAAGTCAGGATTATGTCGAATCTTTGCTCACAGCCGGCTGAGCTGCACTGTGGTGAGGCCATCTTGCCGCGGGCTCTCTTGTGGTCCCAAATTTTCCAAATTTACCTGCATGAGGGCCGAATTTAAATATCCAGCTGTGTCAGAGAATCTCTATTATACTAGAGCTCCTCCTAGACTACACAGATATGAAATATCGACTGATGAACGAAAAGAGCAAAGCAACCTGCTTGATGAGAGGCAGATCGATATAACATTCTCCAGCATGATATCAGATCTGCCCAAGGATCAGGAGCAGGAATTAGCCTATTATATTGATCAGATAAAGAAGGTGAATGCAGGTGAATCACCAAACATCCCCCTAGCCTGCTCATGGAGAGAGGGACAACCATCATAAACACACTGAACATGAAATCCTGCCTCCTCTACAGACAATGGAAATAAACCACCACAGAGAAGATGAAACCCAGACAACAGAGAATACTACAAACATCTGCCACATAGAGTCCAGCATAATATAATTAAAGAAGAGGATCAAACAGATGTTGAAATTCCTATTAGTTCTGGTCCTAAACAGCTAGCACATTGGACACAGCATTTAGACTGAAGGCAAAATAGGAACAGAGGGGGTGAGAAAAAGTCACTATAGCCCTATAATACAAATGGTAGTAGCACGGAGAAGGTAACAAAACAGTAATTCATCAGTATCTATTTTTATTTGCAATATCAAACATCAAGTCAGAAGACTGAAGAAAGCGATAACTCTGTAAGGGACCAGATTCTTCAAATAAAAGAAGAAAGTAGAGCAATGAAAGCCATGGGCAAACTACAAATTCCATAAAACTCTTGCAAGAATGAAAGTATAATCACAGCTTAAGGTAAACAATCAATCTGGAATAACACCACCAGCAGACTGCAGAACCATTCTCATCTGACAAAACCTACAACTCAAAGGGGAGCTGCAGCCCACAACCCAACAAGTGGACAATCATTTTCATGTATTTATTTATTATTTAGGAGTTTTATATAGCGCTAGCCAGATCGGAAGGTATCGTAGCGCTTTACAACATAAGTGGAGGGGAAATCATAAAGAAAATAACAGTAGTATACATGCTGTCTCGTGGCGAGTCTAAAGTCCCAGATCAGAATACACATTGAATAGCAGGAGATCACAGAGAGGGGTGATATATACATTGACTCGAAGGGAGACCGTTTCAGGGAGGGGTGGCATAGGAACGAGTCAGAAGGTGGGTGAGGTAGAAGTCTTAATATTAAAGTGGCTGAATGTTGCAATGGGCAAGAGTCTGCATTCAGGCGGCAGCTATCTATTCAGAAGGGTATAATTGAGGAAGATGTCTTTGACCTGCCTTTTGAATTTAACAAAAGAGGGCTTAGTCCTGATATGGACTGGGTTGGGGTTTCAGATTTTCGGTGCATTACCAGAGAAGGATCGTGATGAGGTTTTTTGTTTTTGAGTTTTCGGGGGGATGAGGAGTAAAGTGTTGCTGCTCCTGAGGCTCCTTGTCTGGCCGGCTTTCTTGAATTTGGTGGCCCGGTAGGTGAGTTTCCCAGTGTGCAGAGTTTTGTGCATGAGACAAGCAGTTCTGAAGTTGGCACGCATTTCGATTGGGAGCCATTTTAGTTCTCTGAGTGCCGGCAAAATGTGTTCAATTCTTCACTCTGGCTGCTGCATTAAGAGTTGATCTAAGAGGAGCTAAGCGAGATTTTGCTGTTCCTGTGAGGGTTGCATTCCCATAGTCCAGTCTGGACAGCACCAGGGATTGAGTGGTTTGTTTAAGATCGCTGGAAGGGATGAAGGGTTTTATTTTTTTTACCAGTTTAAGGTTGAGGAAGGCGCTCTTAGCGAAGTTCTTGATGTGCTTGGCCATGTATAATTTGTGGGTCCAGAGTGATTCCAAGTGATTTTACAGAGTCGGTCAGGGTGAGATTGCAGTTGAGAGCATCTATGGCTTTCAGTCATTCTGTGACTTGGGGGTTCTGCTGCTTATTGGAAATGAGCAGGGTTTCTGTCTTGTCTTGATTGAGTTTCAAGTGATTGAGTGTTAGCCAGTGTTGGACTTGTCTTAGAGTGTCGTTTAATCTTTGAATGTCGTCAATGGAGGAGGTTTTGAGATAGAGCTGGGTGTCGTCTGCTTAAAGGTGGAAGGGGATGATGATTTTTTGAGAATGGAGGTGAGGGGATCCATGTAGATGTTGAAAAGTTACGTAGAGAGAACTGATCCTTGGGGTACACCCCTGCTGACGGGGTATAAGTCAGACACGAAGTTATTGATTTTTATTCTTTGGGTGCGGTTCTGTAGAAAGGAGGTGAAACACTGTAGGACCACCACATCTGCTCCTACCTTTTCTTGCAGTGCCTTAATGAGTCATTTGTGGTCAACCGTGTTGAAGCCTGCCAATAGGTCCAAGAGTATGAGTAGACAGCATTGGTCACTGTCTAGTGATTTGTGGATATCGTCTGACGTTCAGGATCTCTGTCTCTGTGCTGCAACCTTTTCTGAAGCCTGATTGGTGAGGGTCTAGAAGGTTGTTGGAGTCCATGTGTTGGGTGAGTTGGAGGAGAACACATCTTTCCAGGATTTTAGGTAGGAGAGGGAGATTGGCGATGGGTTGCTAAGATCGTTTGTGTCAGAGCCCGTTTTTTTTAATAGTGGTGTGACTTGGCCTATTTTGAGACAGTCCGGCATGACTCCTGTTCTCAGGGAGCTATTTATAATCTTAGTCCAGATCGGGGCTAGGGTGAGTTTCCGCTTTTTGACCAGTTGGTCAGGAATGGGGTCTGCATCGTGAGATGAGGGGGTGGAGCTGGATATAATTTTTTCAATCTCAGCTACGGAGATGTGATTGAAGGATTTCCAGTTGTTGGAGTGGTGCTTGGGTGTGATAGCTTCTGTATCAGCGAGCGAGCTATTGCCATGGGGGCAACGGTAAACATCCAAGGAGAGCTCAATTTTTGTGATTTTGTCACTGAAGAAATTGGCAAAGTTATCACATAAGTCTTTGGAGGCCTGAGCTGAGGATGTGGGGGGTTTGGAGGTTTGTTGTCTGATGAGATTGAAGAGTTCTTTTGGCCTGTTCTTTGCGTTGTTCAGAGCACCACAAAAGAAGGATATTTTTTCAATCTTGATGCGTTATTTGTATTTCCTGCCTTCTGATTTGAGTCGATTAAGTAGGATTGTGGATGGGTTGTTCCATCAGAGTCTTTCTGCAGCTCTTAGGTGTCTTCTTTCGGAGTTTATGTCTGTGTTGAACCATGATCTAGATGGGATGTTCCTGACTCTTTTTTGTTTCCAGGGGGCTAATTGGTCCATGATGGAAGTCATAGTAGTGTTGTAGTGGGAGGTGAGTTCTGTTATGGAGAGGTTGTCTGTGGAGGTGGGGAGGAGTGAGCTTACCCTTTCCTCCAGGTCATAAAGGGGGATTTGGCTTAGATTTCTCACCCAGTGGGTGGGTTCCTGCATGCGGAGCAGGTATTGAGTTGTTAGGCTTATGTGGAATAAAATGATATGGTGGTCGGATCAGTCAACAGGTAGGATGTGGTCGATAGTGACTGTGTCTACTTGAGCAATAACGGCACCAAGATTGATCCACTGTTATGAGTTTGTTCTGTGCAGTGTTGGGTAAGGTAATTGTTGTGCAGAAGTTCATTCAAGGTTTATATCAGCGAGTTGTTTTCCCCGTTCCAGTGTAAGTTGAGGTCATCTAGAATTATGTTGTTGGAGTTCTGGAGTGCGCAGTGAGTGATCAGGTCAGAAAGGTGTTCACCGAATGAGGTGGTGTGGCCAGGGGGATAGTAGAGGAGATGGCATACTAATGTTTTATTGACACTTGTCTTAGTGGTGGTAGTTAGGCATTCAAATGAGTTGTATTTGAATGAGTCAATTTCCGATACGGAGATGTTGTTCTTGTAAATGATTGCAATACCCCCCCCTTGTTGGTTCTTTCTGTCTTTATTGATGATTAGGAAGCCCGGGGGCACAAGCATGTCCATGGATGGGGAAGAGAACTCGTTCAACCATGTTTCGGTGATGAACGTGATGTCTATGTCATGGGCAAGGATAGTTTCTGCCAATTCGGTTGCATGTTTCATGGCTGATCTGCAGTTTATAAGCATGCAATTGGTGGTGTTCTGCTTGTTTTTGAGTTTCTTCGCTGGATAGCTCTGGGAATAGTAGAGAGGAAGGCAGGAGGTCTTGTCATTCTGGGTGGGAATCGGTTTCTACGGAATCCAGTGATAACCTGGATCTTGGAGTTCGCGGTGACAGTAGGGTAAATGTTGTATGAGGTGGCAAGTTCCGTCGCGTGACTCATGGACATTGCGGCTTTTGTTCTTTTGGGTCTCTGTGTTTGGTTCGAGAGGAGGGTTGTGCTCCAGATGTGCCACTGAGTCTTGAGAGGTCTTCAATGTTTGGTGTTATTAATTGTGGGTGTAAGGTGTGGGCGTTGGTGAGATTTGCTGCATGAGGTGAAGTTGAGTAGGATTTCGTTGAGGCCCACTATTACAGTTTCTAGTTGGCTTTCCAATAGAGAGAGTCTCTGAGTCGTCTCCCAGAAGGAGGGGGTGGGGGTGTCAGGTTTTTGATTGTCCTGGGCAAGGTTGTTAAAGGAAGAGGAGAGTTTGAAATTCAGAGATTGGCTTTTGGAGATGGTGCTGCCTCTGTTATCCCTGTGGGTAGTCATGGACACGGGGTGTGCAAAGCTCCACCACTGTATTCAAACTTATTAATATGGACAGAGCTTGACAACTCCAACCACTGCCAAAAACTGAGCAAGAGAAGAGTTTCTAGTCTTTATTTTTGACTAGATTAGCTGATTGCGAAATAGAGGGGTAAAGAATCAAGCTCCAGGAACATAGTGCTTATAAACAATATAGACCAAAATCATACCTCACTGACCAAAAGGCTATGCAGAACTTTTGAAACAGCAGACACTTTATCACATATGTATCTACAATAGCCAACCAAGGACCATTGGCATTCCTGAGAAAAAAAAATATTCTACTGCCTATCAAAGGAAATGGATGCTAAGAACAATTATGCAAGAAGATCTAAGATTCCTAAATATAATAAACCTGACAAGAAATTTCCGTTTGTGGGAATGCAGAAGCTGCTTAATAAACCTAATGTGGAGCATAAATCTATTGACCAATTTATCAGAAAAACTCGGGATTATGCCACATTCAGTAAAGTCTGCATTGCGGGCTTGAACAAAAAGATGTGTCTTGCACAAAAAGTACTGAAAAAGGATGGTCATGAATACAAATGAAAACCTCACCTCCCTGAGTGATGTTGGAAGAAGTAAATGAAATGTTTCCTGTTGTAGATTACATTAAACTGACCTCAACCTTACTCAGACAGAACAGACTTTTTACTGGCAAGCAAAAGAAAACCAGACTCTCACAGATGATGCTGGAGTTCACTTCCACAGAGTCCACTAAGAAAATAACTGATATTCAGTTAAGTCTAACTTCAATTGAAGGAACCAAAGAGAAGGGATCAGAATACTGGGTTAACTGGGGTAATGAGATGACAGCCATCAGAACACCTAGGAGAGAAATGCACAAAAGGCTCCAGAGCACGAATGCTCAGAAGACAGGTAGAGGCTAGCACAATCAGGCTGCCTAGAGAGCCCCCAGATCCAAAGTTCAATTCTGACTAGGGCTGGACAAAAACATCTAAAATAAAAATAGTGTCTTGGGATATATCTGGTCTTGGTGAGGAGGTCTCAGAACCAGATGTTAAAAAAAATTCCTCAAAGAAAATAACATAATCTTATCTCAGGAAACATTGAACCTAACCCAGAGAGAATCAGAACGATTCAACACCAACTGGTTTACCAAAAATAGAAAAAATGGTGGTAGGAGCGTGGGAGGACTCCAGACCAGCTGAAGCGAATGAAACATATGACCCAGTAACAAAAAACACTCAAGTGCTATTCGTAACAGATATCCTTCTATTAGATAACTCAGTACACAGGCTAGGAAAGATAAATGCTCATTGCCCCAAACCAAAAGGATTTGAAGATTTTGTTTGTCATAATCAGAAGCCACGAAGAGGGCAAACTTCCACCAGCATGTCAAGTCATCATATTGTAGATTTGTCTATTGTAACTGAATTATATCACTGTTTAAAAATTGTCTATTGTGAATGAAGCTTTCTTCTTGTTCCAAATCAATCAATCAATGATTTGTACAGTACTGCTTATCACCCGTGAGGCACTGGGGGGACTGCTGCTGGGAGTTGTCAGTCAAACAGCCAGGTTTTTAGGCCATCTCCATGTGCCTGTTCCTTGCTAAAGTCCTAGAGAATGCAATAAACAGACATCTCTCCAACCACATAGAGATCAACAACCTCCTGGATCTTTCATAATCGAGATTCCATGCTAATCATAGCACATAAGCTGCGCTAATCGCAGCCACAGATGACATTCCAACCATCTTTTTTACGCAATCTTACATGGACTCCATCAGATGGGAATCCAAAGACATGTCTTTAAATGGATCGCTTTCTTCCTCACTGGAAGAACCCAGAGTGTCCGCCTCCTGCCTTACACCTCAGGTCCAAAGTACCTCATCTGCTATGTTCCCCAAGGGTCCTCACTGAGTACAACCCTGTTCACTACATACATGCCCCCCGGCCATGCTCAAATATTATGGTATGAACATCATATCATACGCTGATGACACTCAGCGCATCCTCTCCCTATCCTCAGGTGCATGACCAATATAGCCTGCTTGATCCAAAACAAATGCCTCAAATCAACCCTGAGAAAACAGAGGTACTCATCTTCGGGAGCAACACCTCCCCATGGGATGACTCCTGATGGCCAGTGGAACTGGGCCCCTCTGCCATTCCAACAGACCACACCAGAAACCTCGGCATCATACTCAACAACAAGCTCACTGTGAAGAATCAGATAAATGTTGTCTCCTCAGCCTGCTCCCTCGCCCCCCACATGCTCCAGAAAATATTCAAATGACTCCCTATCAACACCAGCTGCAGCGTCACCCAAGCCCTCATCACTGGCCGCCTGAACTATGGAAACTCCCTCTACGTGGGCATCACCTCACAACTACTGAGCAGACTGCAAATCACCAAAAATGCTACAGCCAGGTTCATCCTCGACCTTCAGAGAAAAGCCCACATCAACCCCCATCTCAGAGCGCTCCACTGGCTCCCCGTCCAAAAAAGCTGACAGTTCAAACTGCTGACCCATGCCTACAAGGCCCTGCACAACAAAGGACCAGCCTACCTCAATCACAGACTCCGCTACCCTCTCCCTCGCCCACACGCCCGGCTTCCATAAAAGAAGAACCAGTGGCTGCACCTTCTCCTACCTGGCCACGAGGACCCGGAACAGCCTCCTACTCCACCTCAGGACTGCTTCTACACTACAGAAGTTCAGAGATGGCCTAAAACCTGGATGATCAACTGACAACTCACAGCATCAGCCCCCCTTGCACCTGGATACCCTCATGAGTGATAAGCAGTCCTCTACAAATTGTTGATTGACCAGCTGGACCTGCACAACAAGAGTTTTCATGAGTGCCGCCCCTCATTGGTGCTGAAGCTGCATCAGATGTCTCAGGAGAGTTCCATCAATGCAGCCCTTCTGGGCTGGTGGTTGAATGCCCTTGAGTTCCTCACCCTCAGTCCTGCGGGAACAGTGGCCAGGTGGTCTTCAACACTGCTCCAATGCTGGTAGGTTTCCTAGGAGCCTTCCCACAAGTGGGTGGGTGCAAATTCGATGCTCGTGGTTGAAATCCTCAGTTGAGACTTTGGTCTTCCTGGGTTGCCACACGGCCTCTTTCTCCTGATGATGGTCTCAATTGGACCACACTTTTTCCCTGTAATGACTGGCTGTACCTCTATTAGGGCAAAAGTAGGTAGTGGAAATTATATCTCCAAACTGAAGGACCCAAAATATTATCATTATGAGGTTTGAAGCCTCTGCAAATATCTCTCACTATCCTTCTGCAATAACAATCTAGGGAGCAATCTAGGGAGGGGCAAAGGGGCAGGTCCTGCTTAGAAGATTGCCTCTGCACACAAAAGAGAACTCCCTTCTTATCTACTTACACCCACCATCATCCAAATGGCAATGCTCCAGAAGGGATGATTAGCAGGTCCTTGCCAACAAAGGTTACTGCTGCATTTCTGAAGTACCCCCATCTCCATCCTCCCACTGTGAGGTGTCTGAAGTTATACCTTTTTACTGTTAAATGAGAGCAGCATGCTACTTCTGTCTGGTGAGTCTGTACCACAGCCTCTATCTTGTGCAATATTTTACCAGAGGCACCCAAATGGACCTCACTAATCTCTGCAACTGTACACTAACAATTACCATGGAGTCCTGGTACCAGTCACATACATAAAGCATGCACATGCACAATACTGGGATGGCAGCGCAAGTTCTGGGCATCACATTCAAGTGTAATTTTACTCAAGCGGGCACCAAACACATACCTAACAGGGTGAATGGTCTGTTAAGCATTATCAATCCAAAAGGCAGCATGCTGCCACCACTGCTTAATGTATATGTTCCAGAAAATAAACTGAAGTCCCCTGTCAATGAGAATTGGTGCTTGGTGTGCCCCTAAAGAACTCAGAAGCAGGCCCTCGGTCTCATGCTCAGTTACAAGGCCTAGGCCCTCAGCACACTCACAAAATTATCATGTGTGATGTGAAACAATAAATCAGGATCCCAGATAACCTACAGCTGGGATAACTGAGGGCAGAGTTGCATGTCTGTGCTACCAAGCAGAGGGCATCCCTGTCCCAAAAACAAGCTCACTAGTTTAACTTGTATTGAATTGCAGTGCATCAGTGAAGACAAAATCTCTGTTATGAGCTCCATGTATCGGTGTTCATTAATGTGCTAATTTATGTTATCAACATTGGTGCATTACTGCATCTGCTAGTACATTAAAGACTTTTGTATTGGAGTTTCCAATTCTTATTTTATTAAATCGTGCTTGCTTTACTTAATGTGGCGTGGTTCTTAGATTCTGTATTTCATTTTCTGTGATAGTTATTTCATTAAACCACTAAGAGAGGAAGTCAAGGTTACCCTTATTGATATAAAATGTCGTCTGTGAAAGACTCTGTTCAAACAGTGTAGGATCTTGGTCACAGGCCACAGCAGAAGTACTAGTAACAATTTATTGTAAAGATTAATCAATATCATTACAAAATACAGACACAGACAAGATCACGTTGTACGCAGATGATGTGCTGGTCTTCCTGTCCGACCCCGCCTCCTCCGGGCCACAATGCCTCAGAATCTTGCATGATTTCGAGCAGGCCTCTGGACTGCGGCTTAACCCCAGGAAGTCCGTGCTAGTCCCCCTGCATCTCTCCAAAAAGTGCTTTGAGAGGCAGTCCATCATACCGCTTAGGAAGCTGTCCTTTAATTATCTGGAGATCTGATCACCCTTCTGCCCGAACTGGGCTGGTCCCTCAACGTGGCCCCCTTGTTTAAGAAGGCTAAAGAGGATCTCCTTAAATGGAGGGTGATGCCTCTGAACCCCCTGGGGAGGGTAGCTCTCTTTGAAATGATGATCCTCCCCAGGTTCCTCTACGTCCTCCAGAACACCCCCTTCTGGTATTCCAAGGTCTGGTTTAAGTTTAAGGAACTGGACACTCTCATCACTAAGTTTCTCTGGAGCGGTGGACGGGCCCGGTTGGCTTTGTCTGTATCTCGGATTCCCCCTTATGATGGTGGCATGGGATTTACGCACCTATATCTGTATTTTCTGGTGGTGCGCCTATTAGTGATACACGATTGGCTTAGCGGGGGGCTGGTCAGACCCTGCCTATAGGCGTGAATTGAGCGAACAGGGGATAACGGGCGTCCATGCCATGTTATATGGGGAACCAATTCCAAGCTGGCTTCCTGAGGTGATGCGTTCAGTGTTGTTGGCATGGCGGGCTTCGCTTCGACATAAGGGGTGGTCAGGGAAACTAACCCAGTGCACCCCCCTTTGGCAGGGGGCCTGGCTTCGTGAAGTCAGCGGGTTGCGAGGCTTTAAACCTTGGGACCTTATTGGTATCTCACAATTAGGAGATGTGTGGGCAAGAGGCCAGATGTTGTCTTTTCAAGAGCTCCAAACCCGTTATTCACTGCACTCCTCTCAACACTATAAATACCTGCAGTTGCGACATGCCCTTCTCACACACATCACAGGCAGCACGAGGCTCCCTGAATACAGCCCCACTGGGGCTCAGACACTGATGGGGTACTTGGGGAGGGGGGCCTCCTGAATTTATCGTACTCTAGTCAATAATACCCCCACATCACTAGACAAGTTGAGGGATCAATGGGTGGTATGGGTAGGCCCCCTAGATGATGTGGATTGGCGTGATGCCCTTATGGACCCCAGAACAATTACTGTCTCCGCCAAACTCAAATTGATCCAATTATACTATCTACACGCTGCGTATCTCACCCTCCTGCGCCTGCAGCGAGCAGGTTTGCGCCCAGATGCGGCTTGCGCACGATGCAAACATGTCTTGGCCGATTTTCTCCACATGGTTTGGTCATGCTCCCGCTTGGGGCAGTTTTGGGGTTCCATTGAGGGAGAGTTAAAGGAGGTACTTGGTTGGGAGGTGCCTCATGACCCATGTCACTCTTTGCTGGGCATCACTGACGGGCTGGGGGCCTGGCTTCGTGAAGTCAGCGGGTTGCGAGGCTTTAAACCTTGGGACCTTATTGGTATCTCACAATTAGGAGATGTGTGGGCAAGAGGCCAGATGTTGTCTTTTCAAGAGCTCCAAACCCGTTATTCACTGCACTCCTCTCAACACTATAAATACCTGCAGTTGCGACATGCCCTTCTCACACACATCACAGGCAGCACGAGGCTCCCTGAATACAGCCCCACTGGGGCTCAGACACTGATGGGGTACTTGGGGAGGGGGGCCTCCTGAATTTATCGTACTCTAGTCAATAATACCCCCACATCACTAGACAAGTTGAGGGATCAATGGGTGGTATGGGTAGGCCCCCTAGATGATGTGGATTGGCGTGATGCCCTTATGGACCCCAGAACAATTACTGTCTCCGCCAAACTCAAATTGATCCAATTATACTATCTACACGCTGCGTATCTCACCCTCCTGCGCCTGCAGCGAGCAGGTTTGCGCCCAGATGCGGCTTGCGCACGATGCAAACATGTCTTGGCCGATTTTCTCCACATGGTTTGGTCATGCTCCCGCTTGGGGCAGTTTTGGGGTTCCATTGAGGGAGAGTTAAAGGAGGTACTTGGTTGGGAGGTGCCTCATGACCCATGTCACTCTTTGCTGGGCATCACTGACGGGCTGGATGGGTCCAGGTCTGACAAGTTGTTTTACAATACAGCAATGATGGTGGCCAAGCGGGATATTGCGGCGGCCTTGATAAGCCTTGATCCTCCTACCCTGGAGAAGTGGCAAAGAGGGGTGGACTGGTGTGCGACGTATATAGTGAAGGGGCGTGCCAAGAAATATCGCAGAGTGTGGGAGAAGTGGCTGGGAGCTGTGGAGGGTAACGATTAACTGGATTACAGTCAATCCGGACCCTCTGCAGCTCCCAGCCACTTCCCCCACACTCTGCGATATTTCTTGGCAATATCGCAGGGGGCTATGTTTTCCCTTTTTAGAGGGTCCGTGATTGGGGAGTGCAGCGACGATCTGGATGAACTAATATCTGTGATTTCCGGGCATTGGCTGATTTATTTTTCTATGTTTTTTAAAATCAATAAAATTTGCTTATCAAAAAAATCATTATAAAATACAATCACAGAGAGACTTACTTAAAACTATAAGACAACAAGTATGCCCAAAATATGCACATCAACATAAAAACATAACAAATGATGGCCCCTTTCTTACACAAAAATAACAATTTGATAAATGCCATCAATTTATAATAAAAGCACATTGATAAATACATTTGGGAAAGTAGACCATTTAAAGTACTGCAAATGTTAACGGTGCTATCAAAAATCCTAAAAGTCGTATTCTGCACTTGAGGGTCATTGCAGTTTAAAATGAATGAAAACGCATGAATGCATGAAGAAATGCCTGCTTATTTGAACTGCCACAGCCTGTATCAACTTTCTAAGCGTAGGACCAGAGAGATGTATAGGAAGTGGGGTGGTGACTCCACCTTAGAGGAGCAAATTCTGAGAGTTATGTTTTTATTTAACAACTACTTTAGACTGCTCTCAAATCAGCGTCAAAAATCATCCTAACATTTTAGGTGGATATGTACAATGAAGTGGCTGAGCGCGTCATTAGCCTCCTGGGCTTAACAACACGCTCCACCACTTCGGAAACACAAGGCTGCCCCAAATTTACAAGAATGTGGTGCAGCCTTGCATTTCCCCCTGCGATATTGCTGAGTTTAGCAACTTAGCGCACCATGACAGGCTTAAGCAAGACATAAGTCTTATCTGAGCGTAGCATGTCCATGGGTGCAGCGCAAAGACTATTCTATGAGCTGCACATTCCATCGGATGAAACCACTTTGCCCTTTTTCCAAGATATGTCTCAAGCACCCCAGTCACTGATGCCATAGGTTTGGACTCAATTCAATTGAAAATGGAAGTAGCATGCAAAATGAATAGCTTTGCAAATAACCATATAAACATAAAAGTCAGGGTGGGTGCTTTAGGGGCATATGTACAAGGACATAATGCTGGCATAGCGTTATTATTATTGAAACTTTGGAATGTTGAGTTCTTCATTGAAAGCAATGGAGTGCTCTGGGCTTCTAATGGTCGGTAGAAGCCTGGAGCATCAACATTCCAATGTTTAACAAAGGCATCATGGACGCCAAAGAGATTTAATCCCCCTCGGGCTCCGTGAAGAGTTTGTTTTACAAATTAGAACTTTCTGCCCCCTTGTTAAAGGCCCTCACCTTTGGCTTGAGCCTTTAATGGTGGAGGGGCTTTTAAGGGCAGGTAGAGCTCGCTATCGAGAGCGCTATGGCTCTATTAGTACACTGGAGTTTTGAGAGCTCCATTGAAGGTCCATTGAAGACAGTGAAATGGTAGAGGGGTGATAATGACTGGAACAGAATGATTACTCCAACATTCCAATGCTTGACTTTATGTTTGTCTGTGTACAAGTTAGAACATTCTAACCTCAGTGGCCACAATATGCTAATTTAGCCTTATAGTGTGCTGCTGTAGGGCTTTACCGTTTGTTAAAGGCCTTGACCCCAAGTTATAGGACTGAACCGGAGGTGAGGACCTGTAACGAGGGTGAGGGCCTTTAATAACAGGTGTAGCCTGAAGCAGAAAGGCTATAAGGCTATTTGAACATTCCACTCACTGATGATTGACTCATCTAAATCAAGAAGGGAGAACCAGAAAGACAAACATTGGAATATTGCAGCAGAAAGCTTATACCAGTCATTATAAACCTGGAGCTATTCCATTGTGATGGAGCAAGGTCTCGTGAAAAAGGAGACTTGCTCGGATTCAATCTTCTTATGTAACTACTAACCTCATATTCAAACTGGTTTGTGGAAATGACATGCATTCACACAACACTATAGCATTAGAATGAAGCTTGCCTATCTGTTTTACTAACCAGTAACTCGAGAGCGATGCTAAGATGGCCGCTAGCTGAAATTCTTTAGTGTGCATGCATCTACTGCACCTACCTAGTATGACATGTATGCTTGGAGGGAATCTTTCTGCACTTGCGCAGTAGCTAACAAGATGGCCTCTTGAAACTCAAATGCTTGCCACCTGATTGCTGAAAACTAATTCCAGCTATTCTACTAATGCTAATGCACGAAGAAAAATATTAAGTAAATGGGATTAGAGTAGAGATTATTGATAAACAGTAAAAACATTTATTTTAGATTTTAACATTTGTCTTTTTGACTCTTTCAATAGGGCTTATTATGGGCCTGCAGTTGTGAGCCACAGTCTATTCCTTCTCGTTTTGCTGTGCATGCTTAATAACCTAGCTGGAACACGCCATGTCAACTTGAACATCGTTCACGGCTGAAGACCGCTACATTTGTGGGAACCGAAACGACAGTCCCTGAGAATTATTGTGTTTTTGTCTCCTAAAAATGTGACAATTACATTGTGAATACTGGTGGGAATAAAGACTGATGTATAAAACTTAAGGAGTGGGATTTAAACAAAGAACTGAAAGAAAATAATGAGAAACAAAAATGGTGTGATGATCGCCTCCCCTTGCCTGTTCAATCAGAATTAGAAGTTTCAGAAACATGAAACATTAATGGGTGGTACCAGCATACAGGAAAGTATAATTTAGTTAGTGTTTAGTTAGAGAGACTGGAGACTAGAGATGCCAGAAGCTGGGATGCTGTAGGAGAGCCTAGAGAAGTCCCAGACTTTGATGCTGAAGAAGAATCGAATTACTGAACCAATTATCTTAAGCAAATTAATTTAGAAGAAGATCGCGGAAGAATCTCGAGGAGGAAGAGAGTGTCAGAGAATTGTGCTACGCAAGCGTCAGTGATAGAGAGGTTGTCTGTCCTGTCCTGATTCCTGTCCTGAAGCCTTTGTTCGACAGATGTTTTCTGGGGGACCCTTCCCAATTCCTAGGCCTGGGAGTTGTTTTTCACACCATTCTTGGTAAATATTTCTACAATTGTGTATGCACTTATGTGCTTTTCTCTCTGTCCTCTCCTTTTCACGCAGCGTCATTGTAAAGTATAAAAGTAATATATGATTGATAATTTGAATCTTCCTTCCTGTGAGAGATGGAGTTTGTTCTGTGCTGTGTAAGTGGTTCACATGAATTTACTTTAAGATAACATTTTAAAAGACATCCCGACTCTGTGATCATTTCTAAGGTGCAAGTATATTAAAAAGCTTATGTCATTTCACCATCAACTAGTTCTAACTAAGTGGTTCATTGACCAGAGGAAAGAGCTTTTGATCAGGAAAGATTGGTTAGTGAGTATAGATAACTAATCTTGAAAATTACAAAAACATGACCCCAGCGGTTATTACCAGTGTGTTGTGAATGAATTTATGGGCCCAGTTGAGTATGTCGTGTTAGATCACCTGTTGCTGGTAATCCGCTGTATCTATTGTCTTCAATAGAGCGCTCAACAGTCCAATGTTCTAAAATAGCCTTATAGCCCACTGCCAAGGGCTAGGCTGATTGTTAAGGGCTCTGAACCTGAGTTATAGTCCTGACCCACAGTCAAGGGCCTATATCGGCGGAGAGGGCCTTTAGCAAACAGTACAGCCTTCGACAAAAGGGCTAAAAGCTATTAGAACATTCTACCCACTGAGGGTAGAATATTCTAAATTAGAATGAGAGAAACATGTAGGCAAACATTGGAATGTTGGCGTTCCAGGCTTATACCAGCTATTAGAAGCCCGGAGCCACTCCATTCTCTTCAATGGAGCTCTCAACATTCCAATGGCCTAATACCACAATAACCATAATATCCAGACCAACTTCTTTGCTGAGAGCCAGTGCTCATGAGAAGAAAACCTTCAATGGCATATATAGCCCTTGGCAGCAGTCTGTTATGCAATGTTGCTTAGGATTGCCTCTGGCAGGACCTCACAGCTTCATAAAGTCCCTTTTTGTGCGTATGCCAAGAATTTTTTCCAGTTGTATCTAGATTCTACAAGCAAGAGAAAAGGGAGTCACAAGAGTACTAACTGGGTTCCCCTCCTCCCAGTATTGAATTATTCTAAAAAACCCTATATCAGGCATACATATAGTATGGTGTATATATTGATGGTTCGTATCCTCATTTCCCACCCTAAATTGAGGATAAACCAAAAATGAAATTGATAAATCTACCATATTTCCCACCACATTATGCTCAAGTATTTTAGGTAAACAACACTGTAGGTCACAAGATGAGATGTTACATTGGAATGTCCAATGTGTGTGAAGAAGCGGGTAAACAATGTAATTTGATATATAATGTATGTCTGAATTCTGTGCATTCTATTCAGGTTCTTCCCCTGAAAACAAATACATTATTCGCTAGCATTAGAGTGCCATCAAAGCCATGTTGACATTGATGGCTTTAATCTGCCTCGATCTTTTCACCACGGAACGGTTGTCCCAGAATGTTGCCATACATGCTGGCATGAAGTGACACATTAAACCTCATTTGAGAATGCATGTCTCACTCACAAATCCAATGTACGTGAAGTACATTATCACTAGAATACAATGACCAATATGGCAGCTTAATACAAACATTCTAATATGTCTTCCTAATGTTATGAATTTTCACCTTGGAACTAAGAAAAGCTCCCACACAAATAAAATCATGCTAATATTTATCATATTATTACATATTTAAACGTATTCATATTTTTTCAATTTTTCTGATTATAAAGAAAGTTAAAAACATGTTTCTGAAACCACGAGAATCTCATTAATGCAAATATTCAATTGTTCCACATTAAAATACATTAGATGATTGTCCTAATACACTGTGAAACTTTGGAAAATGATACCTATATGTTGAAACGTTTAATAGGCCCCCTGAAGCCAGCCACACAAAACCTTCCTAACCTCACACACAACAACAGACACACACTTACCTCATACATGACCATCCGAGCCACAATTACATACACCAGTGGTAATCACAGAGAGAACGCTTCAAGAAATATCTGTGATCAACTTGTAGGCTGGAATTTCACAACAACCAAGTTAACGCATGTTTCAGTGGAATTTTTCATTTGTATCCACCTTCATCAGGACCACCCATGTATCTGTTTGTAGGTGAGTGGTAGGGAAGTCTGTGAACAGAAACCGTAGGATATCTTATAGACTGTCCAAACAATAGCCGTTTCTCACACTTTTACTGTGAATCCGCCTCCTGATTCATCCAATACAAATTAGAACCACCACCAAAAGTAGGAATGGGGGAAGCTATTAGTGAAAGACTTTGAAAGGAATGTGCGCGAAAGGACAGGAGAATGGCCACCTTCCCCATGTTGTGAGGCTGAAGAGCCTAACATTCGTGCTGTACCTTATATCCCTTTCATTCACGGATAACTCCCACTAGTCTTTTTTTCTGTCGCAAAAGGAATATGATTCCACCTCCTTTGAAAAATTGGTAACTTATCAAAGGTTTTGACTAAAATTACTTTTGCACACCATTAATACACAGCAGTCTGAATCCCAGTTTGGAAGGGACACCCTAAGTATGTCCCTTCCAAATTGCGATTTGGCAGGCATTTCAGATCCCATTGTATAATTCAGTAGTGAATCCCAAAAGGGGTTTAGTGTGTTTAAAAACACTGTTTTGCTGACACAAACCTTGTGATTTAGGAAATTGCTGATGTTGCGACCAATAAATGGCTTTGTGCATCTTCATGATCAGCATCTTTATAAACCCGGGGGCATATTATTAAGAACAGCTTTAGAAATTATCGCGGCTTTAGCGGCAGAAAACTGCAGCTAATGTGGCGATAATGGGCTTGATAATATGCCCTTGAGAATTCCAATAGAAGTCCATGTTCGGGTGTGAACCTGGGCTTCTATTGGAATTCACCAGGGCATATTATCAAGCCCATCATCGCTGCTTTGGCTGCAGTTTTCTGCCGCTAAAGTGGGGACAATTTTATCGCCATTCTTGATAATATGCCCCCCAGTTCCTTCAGTGTCAGCCCCTGCCACTCAGCGACGAGTTCATGCACTAAAGCCTGAGAGTGCCTGCCAAGCATAAAACAAAGGGGTTGAACCAGTCAATGCCTGACTTCTAAATTATACAGTCTTGTAGGGGCCTATTACCAAGAACAGCGTTAAAATTATCGGGCTTGATAATATGCCCTGGAGAATTTCAATAGAAGCCCATGTTCAAACCAGAATATGGACTTCTATTGGAATTCTCAAGGGCATATTATCAAGCCCATTATCGCCGTTTTCGTGGCAGTTTTCTGCCGCTAAACCGGTGACAATTTTTAACACCGTTCTTGATAATATGCCCCGTTGCTTTTTGTAACCGGTCTGAGACAGGTCGCCAATAGACCAGCATGTACATGAAGAGCAGCAGTGCTTTGTGCAAAGACCTGCACTCCAGATGATTTCAATGTATTTACTTGGTTTTAATGTTTGATGAAGGATGCCGAGGACAAAAACAATCAGAAAAAGTGTCAATAATGTAATTCAACACTTTTTACCCAGCCTTTCTTCTGTTTTTTTAACGTGGCACTGTTTTGCTGAACCTCCCAGGCTTCTGGGCAAAAAATGTCTTCTTTTTGTAAAGATTGCTTTATCAGCTTTGAGGTTTTTTTCAGTTTCATGACCACCGCTGGGGATTTTCATTGATTTCTTTACAGTTTAGTAGCCATATTTGCTGCCCCAGTGTCATTCACAGATCAATTCACTGGCCTTTTCTGAGCAACAAATTATGTTGTTTATTTAATTTTGTCCTAACCTCGTGGGATACATTAGGTTTTATGAAGGAATTTTTAAAGCAATATCAGAAAGTCTGGTCTAAATCCATTTAAGAAGTCAGTTCAAGGGAGTGCTTAATTTGTGATACTGTTTGCAAGTGGGTACTGGCAGTTATTTTTCCTCATCACATTTTCACTCAAAGCAAGAGGGAGAAAAGAGAAAAAAAAGAGAGAAAGAAGTCAGAAGAGAAACATGGAAAACCAGTTAACTAAGGCAGAACACAGGGATGAAAAAGAACCTGCAAGGGTGAGATAAAGGGTGAGGGAGGGACTGTTTTCGAATTAAAGAGGAATACAGTGGTATACAGTTTACGCAGCCTTAGTATTTGGCACTGCAACCTTCAAAAGCGCCAGCTGCGGGCTTCTGATCAAAACCTTTAGCCCCAGTTTTTATTCTTTTACAAATAAAGCACTGAATCCAGGGAGCCTATTAACGAGCTGGTTTGCATTGCTCTTATACCACGCAACATGGTGCAAATATGACCCAAACCTTAAGTCAGATTTATGAAGCCACTCAGGGCCATAAATCTGGATTAAGGCAATGCAGAGCAAATTGCTGCATTGCCCTACACTGCCCTCAAAAAGTGTTCCATGGGCATTGCGTGGGTGTTCCCACGCACTCTCATGATTTTTTAAGCATTCCTTAATTTACCAGAACTGGTAAACCTGGGAATGTTCCCAAAGAGATACGCCTTCCCAGGAGAGGCGTAATGGAGAGAAATATCTTTATTTCTCCTAGTTACTTCTTCTTTATGGAGGAATATGGCTCTCGGGATTGTTTTTTATGCAGGAATGTATTCCTTCCAGCTCAAAAACAATCCTGCATGCAATGCAGGCACTGTTGTACCATGGTGCAAGGGCACCAGCACAGAGGAAAAAGTAGGAATGCACCGTATAGGCTTAAATATAACACACTCCTGCCTGTTCCCTGTCACACAAGGTGACATGCTGCACTGCATTACTTTTTCATAAATAGGCCCCTAGTTGTGCAAACATAAGGAATTCCTGAGGAACTTACTGGCTTACATAAAATTCCCCAGTGTGGCTGCCGTTTTTAAAAAATGAGGGTCCACAAAAATTGCAATACTTATATTTTTCATTTGTATGGCCTGTGACATACGGAGAAAATGGCCTGTTGTGAAGTGACATTTTGGAACTGTTCAAGTAAAATAAAAGTCCTTCATATACTTGCCAGAAGGTGTACATTTTGGTGCCACATTGAACATCAATATCAGCCAGATTCATCATTGTCCCGTTTTGCGAGTCCTTAATAGCGATTATTAAGGAATCGCTATCAAGGACTTGCAAAACGGGATTCATGTAGGAATAGCAAAAAATATTGCGATTCCTACATCTTCCTTATTTGCGATTAGCAAATTGCTAATCGCAAATAAGGAATAACTCCCCTAAAGGCCCATAGGAATGAATGGGGAGTTATTCCTTATTTGCGATTAGCAATTTGCTAATCGCAAATAAAGATGCGATTTCAAGGGTGCCAGGGGTGTCCAAAGGACACCCTGTAGCACCCCTGAAAAGCAAATTTACACAGGTGTTGCGCACACACATGTCCAAAGGACATGTGTGTGTGTAACATGCAACTTAGAAAAATGCACTAAAGTGCATTTTTCAACTTTTTCGCTATTTACCACGAAGTCAGCCTTCGCGGTAAATAGCGGCCAAAAATTGCGAATTCGCAATTTAAAAATGGTTAATGAATTGCATTTAAGGAATCTCAAATAGAGATTCCTTAAATGCAATTCCTCACAATTTTGCGATTTTGCTATTAGCGATTTTTGCATTTGGGATGATGAATCCCAAATGCAAAAGTTGCGCTCGCAAAGGGCCGGATTCTCAGAATCTGGCCCTTTGCGAGGGCAATTTGCAATGATGAATCTGGCTGTTTCTTCTTTAAAACTAGGAAACGTTAGTGCAAAATGTCACTATTATTGCTGCAACAAAGGCTACCTGTATGAACTGAGGTGGAGAAGTGAGCTAAAGAATGATGATGGATTCAACCCAGATCTGTGACTGGGGGTGAGTGTCCAAAATCTCCTTGTGTTAGCTGTATGTATGCTACATAAAATATTATAAATATCTTGAATCAGTATTCAAGAGCCAGTTCCTAAACAAAGGTATTATCCAGTGAATTGCAAATTTAAATAATAGAGGCGTTGAGGGAAGTGTGTGACCATTTCGATTTTTTTTTAATAAGATAAGCCATGTATGTATCCACTGTAAGAATGTTTTAACTAGCCATACAAAAGTTACTCCCTTGTCACAGTCTTTATTTACTTGCCTTTTGGGATTTTATTTAGTAAAACTAATTTCCCTGGGGCATTCTAAGACGCTATTTCTGCATTACTAATTTTGACTGCTTTTAGATGTTCCTTAAGCTGTTTTTAGTGTTGTGTGCCATCATTTTAATTATTTCTGCCTTCCGTTCTAATGCTTCACGTTATTTCTTTCTAGCTTGACTTTTTAACTATTTACATGCAAGTGAAATCTAGCGCTCTCTGAAGTATTGAATTAACTCTTTCTTCTGCAAAATGCAATCGCTATAGTAATGAAAGACTCAAACAGTTTTTAGTTTTGTCTACTTTGCAAGCTGCACGCACCGCATTTTATTAAATGGGATTTGCAAGTATGGCCTAGAACATTTCAGAGATCATTCATCTGAAACATATCAGTTAACGGGAAATATCCTTGATAAATGAAAAGAAAAGAAACCAGGGGGCATATTATCAAGGGGGTTTATCTCCGCTTTTTTGGCTTTAAAAGCCAAGAAAGCGGAGATAAAATTATCTCCCTATTACCAAGCTGTCGCTAACACCAGTTAGCGACAGCTAATAGGAGATAGCGACCATCTTGGGCCCCGCTTTGCATGTCAGTGATATTTATCACTAATGACATGCAAAGTGGGCGTGCCAAGATGTTAGCGACTGGAAACAGTCGCTAACATCGCTATCTCCTATTACCAACTTTTGGAGATATTCGCGCTAAGCGCGAATATCTCCAAAAGCTAACACCTGCCCTGAGCAGTTCTTAGCCATGTTAACCAATGGGAGGTGGATAACATGGCTAAGAGCATTTGCTCGATAATGCATGAATATTGCTGACTTTTCAGCGATATTCATGCATTGCGGCCGTTTTTTATCGCATTTGCGATAAACCTTGCTAATAGCAAGGTTTATCTGCGATAAAAATCGCCGATGTGCGGCGATAATTTTTGTCTCTAAACAAGTTAGAGACAAAAATGATCTCTATTGGTTGGTAATATGCCCCCAGATTTATTATATTGATACCATTGTTATGTGAAAATGTCCAGCTCTGCATTGCTTAAACAGTAAAAAGAAAACTTGGGCAATGTCATATTTACAAATAGTCATTTACTGATGATGAAATTGGTTTCGATTGTACAAACAAATGCAGTATGGTGCAAAGGCGAAACAATGGTGTCTTGCATGAGATTTGTACTTGTGGTGCATCACTCTCTAGATCCGTTTTCTACACAATGATAGCCAATAAAAGGTCAGTCACACAAAAATGTGCAATTTAATCCAAATTTGGGGGCAGGTTGATCAAATTTTTCTGCAAGGCAACACAGCAAGTACCTTGCTGAGCTGCGTGAAAGGGAGCGGGCAGGAATACACTGGGCCTCATTTATGAGAAATGACGCATTGCTGCGTGAAAGCAGCGATGCGTCACTTCTCAGTGCGCACTCCTTGCGACATTCCTGATGTGTCATATTTAATGTATGACGCATCATGTCGCAAGGAGTTACAGATACGTCAGTATTTCTGACGTATCTGTAAGCGCAAAAGTCACGCATTGCTGGAGTGTGTCACAAAAGTGACGCAACTCCAGCAATGCGCACTTTCACTTGGGGCAAGCCCCATGTGAAAGGGCCTGCGTCAGTCTTACGCCTGCTGTGAGGCAGGTGCAAGATTTTGACGCAAGGGCGTCCTAAAAGTGACGCAGTGAAATCTCATAGATTTCACTACGTCACATCTACGACCCTTCATTGCGTCAATACGCCCCTCTTGCATACATTATACCTGGCGCAGGTATAATGTGGCGCAGGGGTTTACAAAGTGACGCATCTACCTAGATGCGTAACTTTGTAAATATGGCGCAACAAGGTGCATTTTTCACACCACTAGTGCGTCACAAAAAGTGACGCACCGCCGTAGTAAAAGTGACGCACAGCCTCATCATAAATGAGGCCCACTGTATTTAACATTATACTGAGCATTGTGTGGCCTAGAGCCAAAGCAAGCACCATGGTGCAAGGGCTGCTGCATTGTTGGCAGGATTGCTTTTGTGCAGGAATGGACACCTTCATGAACAAACAATCCTCATAAGCATTTTCCACTTTCTAAGTGTGCTGGATAATACAGGCATGCAGAAAGAGGGAGAAATAAACATACTTGTCTAGCATCTTGACACATTCCCTGGTTTACCACTAATGGTAAATCGGAGAGGGCGCAAAATACATGGGTGGATGCATGGGAACATCCACCCTCCACTCATGTAACGCCTCCCTGGGACAGAGTAACACAAGGAAGTGGCTTATGCTGCCTTGCACTACTTAACATTTACTACGCCGTGCAGGGCTACACAAGGTGGACTTGATTGGCTTGGAAAATATGAGTCGAGAATATGTGTCACCCAAGCGCCTTTTTGCGTGACGCAAGGGCGTCACAAACCCATGATAAATGGGCCTAAATATCTTAAGCATGGGAATATCATACAATATTCCACTTGCCCATTTATATGCTTACTTTTATGCGGAACTAGAAATTCATGCCAGTTCACGCTAAAATATTAGATACAGCATTGAGTGAAAACCTAGAGGTGTGTGCAATTTACCACTCAATTACACTGCCTTAGCACTTTTGACTCTGAGCTTGCATCAACCTTTTGCGCAACATAGCTTTTCACGGTGAAATGTTATCAGTGTCACTGCGGGAGCCACTTAGCATCACACAAACAGCCAAGCAAAATGCTAGTCAATTTGGACCCAATTCTTTCTTCTTTAAGTCAAAACATGCAAGTAGAAGGCATACACCCACATCCATCTGGACAAGCACTTGAAAATACAAAAAGGCATCCTCAGTATTGGTTCAATATTACAGTGCTAGCACTGCAGCTTTACGGAACCGTCCACAAAGAGAATAACTATATTTCAGCTTCTGTCCTTGGCAATAATTTATTAGATCAGAGTGTGGAGAGATTTCCAACAAAACCATTTTTTTTTTTTTAAAAGGTGAAGTTGGTTCTTGCTATTCTTAAAAACTATTTAGTGTCATGAGATAATTAGCTAGGCCATTTCAGTGTCATCAATCCACCAAAATGGCAGGAGTAGGAGAAAAAACACCACTTGTTCTTTACCACCCTCTGTCAACATCACCGATCGCTCTTTCCTCATAAAGATGATTTTTTTTCCCAAATGAGTATAAAGATTCTCCGATTATCGAGTTATTTAAACACATTTAATTCTTCTTCTCAGAAGCACTCCTTCTTCTTAAAAAATTAGATTCTCTCATTTTACATTTCCATGAATGTGCACAGGCTGGGCAAGTATTTTTAATGTCAATAATAATGACTCGGGATTTTATATGGCGCATCTATCCTTATCCCTAGTCCATGCTGTTTGAGGAGGAATGGATGGAAAACATCTGCCGCATAAATAACTGAGGGGGTAATTGGAGTTTGGCAGTTGTGGTATATCTGCCAAAAATTGTCCGACCTACTTAGATTGTACACCTGGCTATAGCTTCTTCATAAGCCTAAGTTTGACGTCTGACAAATTCTAAACAACCCCAATATCTTCGGATTGCCTACAACTACCCCTTTTTGGCTCAAATCCATCCCTACTTTGCTCCATCAGTTTCCCTCTTGTGTGCCACTTTGGTTTACATCATTTACAATTCAGAAATACGGTTTAATTATTTTCACTACAGGGTCAGTTCTGTTATAACAACTGATATATGCATTAAATGCATCTCCTGGTAATGACGCTAACAACAAAAGGTGCTTGAACTAGACTTCCCGTCTGTCCAGGCAGTTGCATGTCTATTACTTAATTCTAGCATCTTGCAAAGATAACAAGCCCAATAAAAAAGCCACATAGACCTGCAGGACCGATACACAAGCTGTTGGGGCTGGTTCAAGCATGGTCAACCTCAAGGAACGATGCAGTGTATATTAGAACGCTGAAATGCTGCGCGATCCACTAAAGACAACAAATATTTCTGGGTCAAAAATAGCAGGTCAAGACCTTCTGCCTCAAACTTCCAGGATGACTCTCTCTGTTTCAACCTTTTATTTAGATTATCCTTTGGCAATCCTGGTTGCTAAAGGCCCTCTCCCTTGTTATCAGCTCTAGACTGAGGCCGGTGCCTATATTTCATGTTTGAGGCCTTATACAATCATTATGGCCCTTGGCAGAAGGCTAGAATGCCTAATTAATGAATTGACAGTCAGCTGTATGGCACGCCCAAACAAAATAGGACTACAATCTAGACCGTTATTTGGATTGACAGTTTATATCAGAAACCTGGCTTCACACTTCTCGTAACAACTTAACTAACACAGCGGTGCCTAACAGCGCCCCATCTGTCAAAACAAATGCCTGGGAAAAAGACGAGAGGTGGATGGCTGTCATGAACAAAGCTAGTCTGAAGGTTATGTCTATCCTAGCCCTCAAGAATAGGCTGACATCCTTCTACATGACCTCTACACCTCTTTAAAAACTGAAAGTGATTACCCCATCCCTGGACACATCTGTTGCTTTGCCATTGATTATCTAGAATATTGATTGAGGTCATCAGAAATTCTAATGCAGCCCTGTTTGTGGGTGACTATAATCTGCAGGATGATAGCTCTGTTCTAATCCTATTGGACTCTGTAAAACAGCTGAGTCTTTTTAAAATATTTCTGCCTCTACCCACGATATGGGCCACACTAAGGATTTCAATTATGTGAAAAAGCTAGTGCCACACAAATCTGAATTTTTCCGAACTCTTGTTTGGCTTGTTTTCTTATACCAATGTGCACTTCTAAACCTCTAAACAGCATAATTTCTTACAACAGGACTCCCCTCCCCCTGTAACTAGTCCAAAGGCAAGATAAGAGACCTATGCTAGCAAGGTTAAGCAATTCCTTAGGTGATTGTCCCTGGGACTCCTCAGTGAACAACCATCTGGCCTTCTTTGAAACAACATGTAATTCCTTTCTGAATACATTACATCATCTCTACGCCAAATGGAGAAAGGAATACAGAGATACAAACACCAGAGGATATGATTCAAACATATGCCTGCACCATGCACCCTTAAAAAGGTGCAGAAAGTAAAAAAAAATCTTGCATAATAATGCCCCTGTTTTGTCTACGGAATACTTTAAAATACTAGTGAAACATATATTACTAGGAAAGGCCTTAGATAAACAGCCATGTCTGAGAGCTGTGCAATAGCTTTGAGAATTTTTCTGATGAGAACATAGTCACTCTAAGAAACAAACTGAGTGGCAAATGCTAACACAGCCATTTCCGTGATTGCACCCACTTCATACTGATCAGTCTCCCCTTTTCTATTCTTCAGAGTTTCCCGCAAGTAGGTAGAGCAGGTTATGAGTAAACTGAAACTTACAGAATGTATTTCTGATGCCATGCCAAGGTGGATTTCAAACTCCTTCTATTTCCTTTTTGCCAACATCATCCATCTGAGTATTAGCTTCTCTCCAGAATAGAGGGATTTTCCTACTTCACTTAAAAAAGACTATTAATACCCCACTATTAAAAAATGTGGCCTGACTCAGATCATTTATGCAAATTATCATCCCACTGACGGGCTCCCTGTATTAAGTAAGATGTTGGAAAAACTGGTCTGCATGCAAGTGCAAGAAAATAAGGAAAGCCTGTCATACCCTGTCTCCCTGTGCTGTTTGTTCCCCATTGTTGTCACTGTTTTCTAGTTGGACAGATGCCATGTACTCTGCTATGCACTTTTTAGAGTTTACTAGCTGGGCATGTTTCATGTACTCTGCGGTGCACTTAATTTAGACAAGCTATTTACTTTAGTTTGAGTGCACTGTTCAAAGAGCTTTCCAATGCAAACAGGTGGCGCTGATTAATTAGAAGCCTCTGTTTTCTGCTCACCTCAAAATTGTCTGATATACTTGTCTGTTATATATTTGTTCAACTGCACTAGCAGATGGTGCTAATTGGTTAAACACCTCTGTTTTCTGCAGGACTCACGGTCCCCCAGGAATCAGCTGACATTACAATAGATGGCTGTGTCACCAGTGAAGTAGAAAACCTTTATCATGACCTGTTATTCCAATGGCACTGAGGCCTAATTAGAAAAATGCTATTCAATGCACATGGATGGAGGATGTGAAGACTGTGTCACATGGCAAGTGTTGTAATCTGTCTGTTTTATAATCCCAGACTTTTTCTTCCTCTTCACTTTACATTTGTTTCAAGGAATGTTTGTTGAGAAGAAACTTTGTCTATTTTGATCATAGGAAGAGCCCTTTCAGAATGTCCAGTTTGAGCATTCCTTCACGTGTTATCATTTTTATTTACTGGGAGTCACCCTAAGCTAGTTTATGCCAGCAATCAACAATGCTATCATTCATTGCCGATGAGCTGCATTTGTCTGAGTGGCTAATTGTTATTTTTGTTTAAGCCAGATTCAGAAATTTAATACCACAGCCGGCTTCAAAATTTTAGTTGCCTAGGGAACCTGGTGAGTGTATTTGCAGAATTTCCTGAGGAACTCCCAGCGGGTGTTTAGGAGTGTGGTCCCCACTCTTCTACCCCTTAAAGCAATGCACTCTCTACTTTTCCTCTCAGGATCTCCAGAATGGATGTCAGAATCCTTGCTTTGTACAGTTATGTGGCTCTTGCCCTACATTGTGCTGCTCTTCTTTCTCTCTTCATCACTTCTGCTGTATAGGTGTTCAAGTCGAATGAGGAGGCAATGGTAGAACTCGAAGAAAAATAAACTCCTAACTTTTTAAGTTGTTGTCTCTACCAGGTTAGTATTTATTCTCTTTGCCTGGGTGGTAAGATGTCCCCACACCAACATGTTAGTCTTGCCATCCTTATATTTGGTGGTGTTCTCTTCACAGTAGCCTTAGGTTAACTTCACCCTAAAATCGCAGAGCTTTAGAAGTGAACAAAAGGAGCACTGAAATATCTATATCAAGTAAGAGTGGAATTACTTTGTTTCCCATCGTTGATGGCTACTTCCAGCTTCCCTGAATGTCAGATATAAAATAAGTGAAAAGCAGCAGGGGTTGTCCGGCTGGACACCGCATGCCTTTACCACTTATGCATTTACTACGCATGCCTTTATTACACTGTCTATACAAAGCATATTCCATAACTGTGCATGTCTTCACCACACATGCCTTTTGCGTGAACATACATACGGTTAAATTAAAGTAACCATTATCACACATACCTTTACTAGGCAAGCATTTACCATGAAAACCTTTACCATGCTGTATTTAAATGGGAGAAATTACAAATACATATAGAAAAAAATATGATATAGTTAGCCAAATATATTTAAGTATACATCAATACATTTTTACAATCATAAAAAGTACTGTTGCGCAGCGCATATGTATGCAACAGAAAACAACACCATGCTAAACAAAACAACACTTCACAACAGCACGCTAATATTTTTTTACCCAAACAAAACCAACATAGAAATAAGAGTTATGTGTTTTCCATTTCTAAACAACTTGTAACTCTGTCCCCAACCAAGATGGCAGGTGAAGTCGCTGAGGAAGGTCAAATACATGTCAGAAAAACACTTACAATATAATTATACTTTTAGTCATGTATTTGTTAACAAAGCAATACAGATTACAGCAGTTATTTTACCAGAATTTGAAGTTAACCCTTAATAAACATATAAAAACAGGCAACCACCATTTTGCTATCAGTGGTACACTTCCTTTAGAAGTGACCACATGCACAGGAGAGAGCAGGACTACTACAAAGACACCATTCAAAACATTGTTATCTATCTGTCACAGTTAGTATGAATAAAAGCGTTATTACATATTAAAAGAGAATAACATATGACAGCTAAGAAATTAAAAGAACTTTAATTTTAATTTTTTTAAATTTATTTTGTTACAGTGTACCAATTTTAAGAAAATTTCAATTTGTCACCAAGAAGGAATTTGTGAAAGCTGTAAGTGAAAATAGATGTAAACATTTCATTTAAAAAACAAAAGTTTGCAGTATAATTAATAAAAAAGCTATTTCTATTATTTTTTCACAAACAATATGCATTCAAGGATATCAAAGAGTGACTGTGGGAACAATATTACTATTCCACACCCAACAAGTATTACCTAACGGAAGCTACTGGACAGTGGTTGGGGGGGGCACATTTACTATTCCTTCTCAGCCAAGTGTTACCTCAAGAAAGGTTCTGGACAGTGGTTGGGGGCAAATTTACTATCCCTACTACGACAAGTGCTCCCTGAAGGAAGGCGTTGCACAGTGACTGGGGTGCTGATTTACATGTTTTACAACAAGCATTTTACATGAAAAGTACTTTGAAAATCAAAACTGAGTTATAGATTTTTAAATTAATTTTAACATACAGTACATATATCTTTTTCACACATTTAGTTCAACATTATCTCCAGGTTAAAGATAAACCACAAATAAACAGCTTACAACAACTCTAAGGAAAGCCTCCCACAGGTAAAAACAATTCCATAACTAAAGAACTGTTACTTTAACTTACATTTTCAAATCATCAGGAACAGATTAACAAATAAATTACCTGCAGCACAATATGAAAACAACTTTTTTTCCCAATGCATTCTTAGAGATTGAACATTATCTAAAAAAGTTTCAAATGCACTGTTAAGCCTGGCATCTTTTGGTGTGTTTCCCTTGTCTTTTTGCTTTCTGACCTCCTGTTTTTGATGGTATACTGGACTTCGTTTTTGCTGGTTTATTGTGTCTGCACAAGTTGTCAGTATTATTCAGTGCTAAAGTGCAAATGCTCCTACTGTAAATTGTGTTATGATTTGTTTTCCATGATTGGCATATTTGATTTACTGGTATGTCCCTAGTAAAGTGTACTGCACGTGCCCTGGACCTGTAAATCAAATGCTACTAGTGAGCCTGCAGCACTCATTGTGTTTTTTGAGCTCAGAATTTAATAACACATCTTTTAGTAAAGGTGATTTTTAAATTGTGTGTTTGGAAATACACTTTTAGAAAGTGGGCATTTTCTTGCTTAACCATCCTGTGGGCCTTTGCCTTGTTGTGGACTCACTGTCTGGTTTTAGACTGACAGGGACTGTGTATACCTTCACGTCAGACACTCACACAATGGGAGTTGAGATGTGCCCTGAATATGCTGATGGGTCATCCTGGGCTAGAGTGGTGGGAGGAGTTGTCACTGACACCTGAATAGGCTGTGGATGTTCTGTACAATGCAGTCTCCACCTCCTGTAGTGTGGCTGGACCAGGGAGGACCAAACTGGTTTTTACTGAGCAAGAGGAACGTTTTGCCAAAGACTTCAAAGAGAAAAGTATTATAAATATTGGGGCCCTAAACCCAGAAATTTAGTACTTTATAAGCATGGGCGTAAAATTTGTTCCGCTCGCGGAATTTGCGGATTTTCGGCAAATTTGCAATCCGCGAATTCTCGCGAATTTGCCGAAAATTCGCAAATTCGCACGCAGCGGATTTTTTTGCTTGGTCGCGCTTGACAAATACAATATTGCGGCGCGCGTCATTCAGCGTTTGAAGAGTTGTTTTTCTCCATGTTTGCGTGTGCTGCGCCATTTTGGATCTTGCTGCGTGATCCCGCGGGAGTTTGTCGACCGCGATTACATCATAAACAATTGCGAATATGTAGATGTGGCGGGCAGCAACAATCTCGCGCTCGCGAAATTGCAAAATTTGCAATTCTGCACAAGAAATCCACCAGCAGGCAGCATAAACCTTCTGAAAATGATGATTTTTATCAGAATAACTCCTGAGGTTGACATTTGCCTGCACTTTTTTTTGCAAGGAGTCCATTTTGGGGGGGTGGGAGGAAGGAAGTGCCCCACAGTCTCCAACTTCCTGTTCCTGTCCAGCAGGCTCCTCCCAGTGCTTTGTTCATGTCCTGGTCACTTTGATTTGGATCTTGACCTGGAAGGATTACTTTTTGTGGATGCTGCTGGATATTTGCATTTGAGGCCTTTTTGACTTTCTTTGGATCACTTTTGGATTAGAAATTTCACAAGTAAGTTTGTTTGGGGCATTACAGTTGCTGCAACTACAATTTTGGAACTTTTTCAGAACATTAAATAAAATATATTGTGGGTAGCCACAGTATCCAGTAGGACCAGGGTTAGTTATGGGTGCATGATACAACTGTTTTGTTGAATTTCAACATAATTTAGGGCATGGATGGCATCGGATTGTGGTGATTTTTGTGTGTTTTTCGATTTTTTGGCTGTTGTTGGGGCCTTTTGCCCAGGGGTACTCAGTGGTGCATGGACTGAGTCTATCTGTGGGGTCTCTTTAATGTAAACATAATGGAGGGCATGGATGGCATTGGATTGTGGGGATTTTTGTGTGTTTTTCGACTTTTTGGGGTGGGGTGGGGGCCTGTCCATGTGGGTGGGGGCCATTTTGAGGCCTGGTCCAGGCAGGGCCTGGCCATGTGGGTGGGGGTCTAGGGGACATTTTGAAGCCAGGCAGTGTGCTTTGTTGTGCCATAGGCCTGCACCCAGTCTGCCATGCTTTCATCCATTATGCCCAGAGGTACTCTGTCAGTGGTGCATTTTATTGGTCTTTCCATTTTGGGGGGTGGGTATAATAAAAATGCTTACTTGCAAACTATTAATTGAAGCGCTACATATGCAACATTTATTTAACTGATGTTCCTCTGGCTTCGTTTGCTTTTAGGTGCAGAAAGACGAATCATCAGCTTCATCGTTCCTCATCAGTGCCAGGAAGAAATCCTGCTGCGGTGTGTGCAGCACAACGGCACGTGTGGCCACAGACAACTTTGCAACTTGTGCAACTGCGGCCTGCTGTTCTGACATCTGAAGAAGATGGCCCCAAAAAAAGTTGCCCGTAGCTCATCTAGCAAGAAAGTTGCCAGTAAGGAGCAGAAGAAGCAAGTGGCGCCACTTACCAAGGAGACTGGTGTGACGACCGCCATATTTTTTGGGAAAAAAAAGTACGGCAGCAGCGGGGTCTGCTGGGGACCAAGCTGGGAGCAGCACCTCTGCTCCATTGGGCTCAGTGCCACCACCACCACGCCAACTTAGGTCCAAGCCCTAGAGTGCTGCAGAGGCAGCCAGTATAGTTGATCAATCACCATCGACCAGTGATGTTGGCTCATCGCAAGAAAGTAGCAACATCCCTCAATCTACACAGGTTGTTGTAACTCATCTGACGAGTGTTCAACAACCACAGCCGCAACAACAACCACATGTGCAAGTACAAGCCCAAGTACATGTGGAAGGAGAGGCGGCGCAATGAGAGGCGCTGGCAGAGGTGCATGAAGCGGCACAAGTGCCCACAATAGTTGTTCCTCCCGAAGTAGGGGCACATCAGGAAATCCACGTTCGAGCCGAGGTATCATCTGAGGAAGCCACTCCTGATGATTCATTGTCTTCCAGATCCCCAGCAAGGAAAAGATCAAGGATGGTGTCTACATCTTCTTCAAGCCCCCTTCCTTCTGATGATATGGATGAAAATTGGGAACCACCAGTGCTGTCTGAGAGTGAGGCACACCATGATCTGACAAATGTAGCTAAGCGTAAAAGGAAGGTCCCCGAAGGTCTCGTAGTTATGGAGTGTGATGATGACGCTGAACAAGAAGTGGCGTATAATCCTGCTGATGAAGACTCTCACGACGACGACGCAGTCATCATAGACGTCACTCCAGCCTCAGCGGGCATGCAGCAAACAGACATTTTTACCCTATCCCCAAATGCTGCTGAGCGTGATGTTGGCGATGTGTCAATAGGACCACCACCAATGCAGTTAACTAGTACACCACCACCTACAGCTTCCATATTTTCTCGCCAGAAGGGACCTCCATTCACCTCGACCTCCATTTCCTCAATTAGTGGTGCTGTAAGTGCACAATGTAGTAAATGTCGGCAACACACATCCTCCACTTCATCTGGCATTAGCATTCCCAGTATCGCCTCCTCCGCCCCCACAGACATTTGAAGTCCGCAGTTTGGGACTTCTTTAGTGTTAGCCCAACAAGGGAAAACATAGCCATTTGTACAATTTGTAGAGTTCGAGTTAGTCGTGGTAAGCTTGGTACCAACTATGGTACCGGAGGCCAGAGAGGTCATCTTGAAAGACAGCACACTGTCAAATGGCATGCGCACCTAAGGGAGATCAAGGCAGCCGGAATTGCAAGTCAACAAATTGTATCCGTTGATGTTTCATCTGCTGATGACGAGGAGGAAGACGCGTCAAACATTTCTTCAGTTACACCCAGTACCCCTGTCAGCAGCACACCCCCTGCAAGATATATGAGCCACACTAAGAGTGTTGGAGAGAGTGAGACACCAATGCGAAAAAGTTCATCATCATCACTGAGCGTAACTGGGTCGAAAAAGTCATCATCATCCCGTAAAATGGTCCAGCCCACCATTAGAAGCATGTTGTTTTCAGATGCGCCATTTGAACGCAACCACCCAACGGCGCGTCTGTATAACACTAAGCTGGCTAAAATGCTAGCGCTGGACCTTCTCCCTTTTTCTTTTGTGGAAGGGGTGGGTTTTCTTGAAATGGTGGCAACTCTCTGCCCTAAATGGAAGGTTCCTAGCCGGTTCTATTTTGCCAGAGTTGCGGTTCCAGCACTACATGAAGATGTGCTGGAGTTAATTGGGGCAGCTTTGCAGAAGAGTGCTGTTCACACTATACATCTGACAACAGACATGTGGACCAATTTGCAAGCCCTTGATTACATGTGCATCATTGCACACTGGGTCTCTTTTTCAGGGGTTAAAGCAAAGCTAAACGCAGGTGTTGACACGGACAAAGTTTATAAAGCTGCTCGGAAACATGCAACAGTAGCCATGTTTGCCATGGAGAAAACTCATACAGCAGAAAACATTTTGCATGAGTTTAACACAAAGGTCTTTCGAGGGCTATCCCCAAGAAAACGCATGATTGGTTATGTTTCCACAGATAATGGCGCCAAAGTAGTTAAGGCCATGGATATGGGTAACTATTTCAGAGTGCCGTGTTTGGCGCACTGTATAAACCTGGTTGTTAAAAAATTCTTGCATGAAGAAAGTCCAGTCTACGAGTTACTGACCACCTGCCGAAGAATGTGCACACATTTCAACCATTCTTTTAAGGCCCGGAAGCAGCTGAAGTGCCTGCAACATGAACGTAAAGTGCCAGTGAAAGCACTCGTCCAGGACGAGGTAACACGTTGGAACTCAACCTTCTACATGCTTGAGCGTCTGAATGAGCAGTATGCGGTAGTCGATCAGTATTTCTTTAAACTGGGTACACCTATGATAGACCTGAGGATACAGGTGGAGCAATGGGAGCTAGTTAAAAGTCTGACAGACATGCTTCGTCCTTTTGAGGTCTTCACGCGTGCAGTCAGCAGGGAGGACTGTAATTTGGGAAAAGCTATCCCATTGTTGCGCATGCTAGAGGACAAACTGAAGGCGGTGCCTTCTACGTTTCAAAAAGATGGAAAGCAAGAAGCATTTGAGTTGGCGGAGAAGTTATTACAGGGCCTACTTCGCGATGAACGTCTTCAAAAGATCCACACAGAACAGCATTACATTTCTGCTACTATTCTGGATCCACGGTACAAAAAGGCAGTGGCAGGCAGAGTATTCTTTCCTTTTGATGACGCAGATGTTACAAAGTACAAACATTGTCTAGCTGTGTCAGCCACTCGGTTTGAAAGAGAACGGCAGGAAATTGAAGGAAAAGGCAGTACATCAGCATCAGCAGGCCATCCGGAGTCAAAAAATCAACTTCTGCATCTGTGGCTGTGGCAGAAGTGAGTGATTTTCCCTCTCAGCCGTTAACGACACCAGCAACCGTATCATCTGCACCAGTCACAACAGTAATATTGTGTGAAGAAGAGGATTGGCTAACTCAGCTTGGGTTTGCTTCTCAAAAGGTCCAAGAAAAAAGTAAGCAAAGTGGAGGAACCCTGGAGAACGTTGAGTCGATGGTGCAGGCCTATCTGAATGACTCAACAGAGGTCTATGTTCATCATGACCCATTGGCGTATTGGCATGGGAAAAGAGATGTGTGGCCAGAGATCCCCAACCTGGCTATAAATTACTTGTCTTGCCCACTCGCAAGTGTGTCTTCTGAATGTGTTTTCAGTGCTGCTGGTGGCATTGTAACTTTCAAAAGGGCTCGCCTCTCGCCCAAAAATGTGAAGAGGTTAACAATGATCAAGATGAATCCGCACTTCATACCACCAGATTACAAAATACGAGAATGCACGCAGGAAGAAGACGAGGAGGACACCAACTTAGATGAGGGAAGTTCTTCTCTGTTAACTGACCTACTCCCATCTGAATTCGCAGAGTTTGAGGACGAGCTCTTCTTCCCTGACACCGTGCCCTGAAAATGAGTCAATGAATCACTAACTTTCTTTTTCTTCCTTATTCACTTTTATTCCTGTGTGTCTGTCTTTCTTTGTTTTGCAAAATCTCTATAAAAAAAACTTTAATCACTTAATCATAAAAACAAGCCCATCAGCAGAACTTTCTTCACTTATTTGCTTATTGATTTGAAGGTGCCGCAGTCTGCATTCCTCAGGTTCACAAGTTCACAAGAACATGCTCCTCTATCCTCCTCCTCCAGACTCCTATTTCCCTCAAAGCAGATGGCTGGATTACGCCCAATGAAGAAAGACTCTGCACTTGTGGGGGTGTTCTACTTCTTTGCGGGTGAGTTGACGGGTCTGGGGCATTGCTGTGAAGGTCTAATACCGGATAAAAGTGGTTTGGAGAAAATCGGAGGTGAAAAAGTATATTGCGTTTTTGCTCACTTGCCTGTCTTTGGGGTGCTGTTTGGGGGCTTCCAGGTTTTTGGGGGTGGGTTTTGGGGTCTGGGAGCACTGCTGCCACAGTCTAATGTTGATTGCATTTGTTTTTCAGAAAATCCGTGGTGGAAAAGGGGAGTTAGGGCCTAGCTGCAGCGCTCATTTGGACTGCATTCCAGGTAGGCCCAAAGTTTCCTAAGTGTGGCTTTTCCCGGTTTTGCTTTTCGGCTTTTTGGGGGGGTGAAACTTGTTTTTGCCCGGGTTCACTGGTCTGGGGGCCTTGCTTGGAAGGTGTAATACCGGCTAAAAGTGGTTTGGAGAAAATCGGAGCAGAAAACGTTTTTGTGCTTTTGATCACTTGCCTGTCTTTGGGGTGCTGTTTGGGGGGCTTTTAGGTTGTTGGGGGTGGGTTTTGGGGTCTGTGAGCACTGCTGGCACATTCTAATGTTGATTGGATTTGTTTTACATGAAATCCATGGTGGAAAAGGGGAGTTGGGGCCTAGCTGCAGAGCGCATTTGGACTGAATTCCAGATAGGCCCAAAGTTTCCTAAGTGTGCCTTTTCCCGGTTTTGCTTTTCGGCTTTTTGGGGGGGTGAAACTTGTTTTTGCCCTGGTTCACGGTCTGGGGGCCTTGCTTGGAAGGTGTAATACCGGCTAAAAGTGGTTTGGAGAAAATCGGAGCAGAAAACGTTTTTGCACATTTGATCACTTGCCTGTCTTTGGGGTGCTGTTTGGGGAGCTTTTAGGTTGTTGGGGGTGGGTTTTGGGGTCTGTGAGCATTGCTGGCACATTCTAATGTTGATTGCATTTGTTTTACAGGAAATCCATGATGGAAAAGGGGAGTTGGGGCCTAGCTGCAGAGCGCATTTGGACTGAATTCCAGGTATGCCCAAAGTTTTCTACGTGTGGCTTTTCCCGGGTTTTGCCTTTTGGCTTGTTGGGGGTGTTAAACTTGTTTACACCCGGGTTGACAGTTCTGGGGCCATTGCTGGGAAGGTCTAATACCCGAAAGAAAGTGTTTTGGAAACAATCTCTGGGGAATACGTTTTTGCATTTTCTGAGATTTTGCTCACTCTACCGTTTTTGGGGGGCTGTTTGTGGGGGTTCCTGGTGTTTGTGGGGGGGGGGGGTTGCAAGTCTTGGAGCAATGCTGGGTATGGATACTTTTGCTTGCTTGCAAGTTGTTTGAATACAATCCATGGTGGGTAGGGGGGGATTTGGGCCTACTTTACTTTCAAAGTACGTTTTGTCACCATTTCCTACTAGGCCTCTGACAGGTAGCAGTATCGCACGTTTTTTGAGATCTGATTGGGGGTCTTCTACATTTTTGCGACTGGGTTTAGTAAGGGTCTGGGAGCACTGCTGGGAAGGTCTAATTTTGTTCTAAAACACAGTTTACAGTACACCTAGCTTGAGGAGAAAAATCTGCTAAATTAATTCGCCCATACTTATTTATCCTTCAAAAGGAGACTCAGAGTACGCACTTTCAAAAATATTGTACTGTCTATTAGGAAACTCAAAGTGTGACTTTTTGCACTACACAGCGTACATACCTTATATTTATTTGTCAGTGGTGTTCTAATATCACTTCCTGTTTTTCCATCAATAATTACAGGCCGGGTTTCAGCCTGTGCAATGGGAAAAAAGGATGAAGTCAGGCTTCACATTAGCGAGCCGCAATTCAGCATCCGCCAGGCAGGCAGTGGACAGGGTGTCTTCTGGTCAGCAACATTGATGGACGGAGCGTCAGATGGAATGGAGGAGTCCCGCTAATAAGAGGAATGGTTGGATGCATGCAACTTCCCAAATTCAACAGGACAACTACAACAACATACAGATACAGTATCCGTTCTTTTCTAATTATCTTTTAAGTAATGTTATAGCTGTGAACTTCTATGTGTGACTCTGCATTTCTTTGATCTCTGATTCTAAATTCATCCCTACAGCCATTGTATAGGTTTTACTTCTGCTATTTTTCAAACCTAATTTAATGTACAAAGTGTTTCTCTGAGTGCAGAGATAGGCAAGTGAAAACGCATAATTACTGCAGCCCTGTACTGTCGCATTCTTTCATTCACGGTTGTCGAAAGTACTACTTACTTTTCAGTAAACATGCATGCAGTAGTGCATGCAATTCCTTTATGTCACTTAAAAGATTTATGGACAGCTTTGTACCCAAAGATTTGTTTATCTTCAATTATTGTTTGTCCATGCTGTGCTTTTTTTTCTTCTCTCAACAAAACATTCCCAAAAACCCAAATTCCCATCCATTTTCCAAACCTTAACCCTTTTCCCCGGGCTGTGTGGTTTTGATTGATGTGTGACTAAATGACAGCAATAATTCCACACACTTGCTGGGGAGGATAAGGTCATAGCAACAGGCTGGTGAAGGAATCCGAGGATATATTCTTACTCAGCTTGACACAGACCCATGACTATTGGCAAATGAAAGCAGATTTTCATGTGCGCCATCAACTTGATTGATCATCAAGAACATCCTCCTCCTAGACGTGGCAAATGATTACGCTGCTGTGTCCTTCACCTTCAGTACTATTTCTTGTAGTAGTAGCCAATGTCAAAGAAATTCAACGCAAGTAGTAGTTATACTTTCAATACTTTACGATTTGTTAGGCTACATTGTGGCACTGTTCTAGTGTACTGTCACCTGCTATATTCTCTATTGTACCGTTCTAATGCTACGGTAAGGACAAACAAGGTTTCATTTTCTTTTTTTTCATATGCCGCAACTGCCACTGTGTAACACCACTAGTACCACTGCAATGATGACATTTCATCCGCCCAGGATTGCCAACCTTAATCACCATTTCCCGTTCAGCCAGCCCTGTGCCTAGCCCTATTTCCAAACACAAATTACAGGTAAGATAAGCGTTTGGGGGGAGGTTGTATAATGGAGTATTAGGAGAGACGAGAGACTGACGGTAGTACTAGTAAAGTACTAGGACTATTGAATTCACTTACTCTGTGAGAGGCACTTAGTTTTGAAAACATTTGGGCAATTACTTACACAACTTGAATCAAGATGCCACTTAAGTTTCAGGAAAACTAACTTACTGTTAAACCCCCACCCACCAGTCTCAAAAGCAGTAAAAAACATGTATGCTAAGATAAAGTTTAAAGTATATTTATATTCCTAACATAAATAATCTCCCCCAAGACCCAACCCACCACCCCTCCCAAACCCCAACGAATGTCCATGATAAGTCCAAAAAACCCAACTCCCAATTCCCACCCCCCCCCAGAAGTCTTTAAAAAGGGGCAAGGGACCGTCTCCTCCTACTGCTGGCTGCTGTTCACTTTTCGGGCCAGGTCGGCATGCTCCTTGCGGAGGGTCTCGAGCAGGGTTTTGGTGTTTAACAGCTCCTGCTCGAGGTAGGACACCCTGAGTGAAAGGCGGTGCAATCTTTTTTTGGTACTGCTGTGGGGGGCAGCTGATTTTTTTGCTGCTCGGCGGTGGCGGGTGGCTGCGGAACCCCGGCTCCGTACCGCTGGAGACCTGCTGCGCTGACTGGCTGACCCAGAGAGCGCGGAGGAGGATGCATCTGTCCCGGTCGATGTTGTGGTCGACTGCGTGTCCCCCTCTCCTGGGTCACCAGCCATCGATATTCGGCGACAGTCGCCTCCAGCCTCCGTTGCCGGCCCCTTTTAGCCAGCTCCTTCCGTGTTGGTTTGGAAGGAGCATCTATATGAAGAAAGAAAGACATAGTCTGTAACCAATGCTCTTTAAGATTAACACAAAATTATTCAGCAGAAAGTTGTGTCACAGTAGAACTAGCAACTTGCAAGCGCAGTACATAACTATTGTGGCCAGTATCTATCTAACCTCCCACTTCTTCATCCTTGCTCTAACATTAGTTGGAGTTTAAGAAATCAATTCTACGAGCACTATGGACTCACTCCATTAGAGTCGACTATGACAGTACACCAGTCTTATTCTTCTTCTTCTCTCTTGTTTAGCAAAATTGGTACGTTAACTTCTGGAAGCCGGCATAATGCCAGCGCAGTCAACTTGCACCCAAGAAAAACAGACACCCGCCATGAGGAGTGAGACAGACTTGCGTTACTGTACCGGCCCAGTACATGCAGGTGGTGATGCTCTTACTTTTCTATTCCGGGTGGCACTGAGAATACTCTGTTACAAGGGCTACTGCTTAATTAATTTAACTTTCACCCTACAGTGCCAATGAATACTAGAAAAGGAAAATGAAGAAGATAAATAATCTGATTATCTATCACTGCACATGGTATGTATTTGCTTACATATGGGATGACTTTAGGTGCTTTGCTTTTTATTGAGTGAACAGTGATACATCCACACATGAATGACCGAGTTCTACTAAACTTATTAACAGAGGTAGTGAGTGGCCATCGTAATAGCCGGATATATGCTGTGCTTGCAATACAAACTACTGCTACTATTCATGGTAGTATTCGGACAAAATTAAAACTTCTTTTCCTTGCCTTTCCTACACTGGAACGGACGTGCGGGTGCGGTGTTACATGCTCTTCAAAGTAACAATTAGTTCATCCAGTGACCGTCTACTCTCTCTAGATACACATATGCTATCTAAGAGTCAGATAGTACCATGATCCAGGCATCCATCCATTCAAACTATATGTCAATCATTCTTCATGTCTCTCATCTGGACAAACCTTACGTTTTCTCACGGGAAAACAACCTTTTCATTTTATTTGGGAAACCGCAAGCCATACATCCATGCTTGACTTGCATTTGAATTTCAACCAAAGGATATATTGCGCACACATACAGGTTCTGTTTCACCCACTCAGGCTGTTCTCCTTCTACCCATCCTTGCTTCATCCTTAACCCAGCCATGCATCAAATTCCTTCCCAGCCACCTCGGGCACCAATCAAACACGTATCATTCTTCTTTGTCAGTCATCATTACTTTTAACTTGTTTGTCCTTCCACACTTACTTACACCCTTCTTTCGCTTTTCGTTCATCTCATCCATCAAGTTCATCTCAGATCTGATTTGGATTCTCAAAAAGTAATTCACCGCTGAGCTGAAGTATATTTAGAGGAGGCTACTACCTGGTTGATAAAAACTTTGATCTGCATTTGAAAGTCTTCTTAACAGTATAGTAACTTAACTGTACAACATATATACTACACCCGTGCAGAGAGCACACTCTGCAGTCTGCAATCTCAATAAGTAAGGAATATAAGAGCTTACCACTGCCCGCGACTACTGTGGCAACCCTCACAGCAGTTTCCTTCGGCACTTGCACCGCCTCCTCCCCAGAAGTGTGCTCCTCCACCTCCGCGCTGGCCCCGGCACCAGATGTTCCACCTACAAAGTACATTTAAGAGTGTTAGATGTCATAGACATACACCACTAGTATTTTGTCTAGGAATGAAGAAATGTGAATACAGAAACCAATCTAATAATTTGTGACTGTCTACTCTAAAGTAAAAATGTGCCTTTTTCCAGGGAAGGGTGTTGTCTTGCTGCACTTTTTGGCACAACTGATGAATGCTTGCTTTTTAACACGCACTATTTTTCTCATAACAGACAGAAGCTTCACTTCTAAGAACAAGAGCAAGATCAGATCATCATCACTAGGACGGAGTGACCAACGATTCAGCACCAAAAAGAAAAATTAAAGTTCAAACCAGGTGAGGGCTCGGCTCGCCCACAATAAATGTGTGAAATAAATCACTCAGCACTTTTCCATTTTTAATCAACCGTTTATGTTTTATGACAAACTTGATTTTAATAAATGTTTTACTTTTAATAAAGTTTTAAAACTTAAATAGACTCTCGTTTTTGGTCAAGAGTGACTGAGCAAAAGGTTTTGCAATTTGCAAGCATGAGTCCGTGCCTCTGACACTTCTGGACTCTGACTCCGTACTCTTGCCCTGCGTTGGATAATCATCATTGGGGATCAATCATCGATGAATTCGGGAGCTAAATGACTCTGCCACACTATCTAGTCAGTAATCAGATTGGGGGTTCTTCAAAGTCTGTTATCACTGAGGTATGTGGAAAGTCAACCTGCGCCTATTATAATTGATGAACAATGCACTATTTAGTGTCCATAGTTCTGTTTGTGCAGATTTGTCCCTTCAACAGTAGTAGTATGGATTGTCCTCCTATCCAAACCAAAAGTAAAGTAGTATCTTATTCTTTCTTGGTGGTCATTCACATTTTATTGTTGGGAATTGTCAAAGCATAAACATTTAGAAGACTTGAAAAGACATTATGGACAATCCCAGAGGACTGCACTCAGTGCATAGAGCTATTGCCGACTAGAATGGGAGTGTTGTTTAACACCTTTTGCCAACTGTGCAATCTTAGTTAGCTACACAGACAGACTAATAAGAATAATCTAGTAATACCACAGGGAGTCATAGTAGAGGCAGGATAAGAATTTAGATACAGTCTACAAGAAGATCAAAGACGATTTAGAAAAAATCGAATGAGGAACGCTAGGAAAAAATAGGTACTCTATATTAAAATGAAAACTTACCGGGGCCAGCAAAGGAGCCCTCGCCTAACCGATCCTGGCCTTCTACAGCAGCAGCAGCCGATACCACCTTCTCTGTCCTCTTGCCCCTGGGGGGAGCTGATGTACAACATGAAAGAATGAAAGACCCGAAAACATGAATGATTGTTGTCAACCAAATCAAACATTTCAAAAGAACAATAACAAAATATTTTGGCGAAATAGCAAATAGACAACTATTCCACGGGATATATTGACCTATCTCATGTGGTCTACTACGATATTAGTATTGCTTGATTTGCGGACCGTCGACTTGGAAAGTTATGTAACTCACTAAACAGACAAACTCCATCGTGATTGCAGATCAGTGACAACACTAAAAAGTTTCCTACTACATTAACCAGTCATTAAAATACTCAAACTATCAATCCACCACCACTATTTCTTCTTATTGCCAGGTGTACAAAGGAAGGACTGGACTTGAGTCTGTAGGGGCAGATTTACAAGCCCCTTGCGGCTCTTTTGCTCCGTTGTTGCGTGACTTTTGTGATGCAGCGGCAAAACAAAAGAGGCGCCATGGTGCGGCATATATTAACAACGTGACGCATATGGGAGATGCATCACGTTGTAAAGCCCTGCGCCATCAGGGGGCGTTCCGGCGCAAGGGAGGGCGTTCCTGCACAGGAACGCATCCTAAAAGTGGCTGAGGGAAATCTACAAGATTTCAATCAGTCACTTTTAGGACAATGATGCGTCACTCAAACCCTGCGCCTGCTTGAAGCAGACGTACGGCTTGACGCAGCATGGGGAGATAGGGCACCCCAGAGCATTGCTGGAGCTGTGCCATCGTTGCGACGCAACTCCAGCAATGCGCCGCCTTTACGGCACAGATGCGTAACGCTTCGGTGACGTTTTGGGCCCACGGTGCGCCGCATTGTAAATACGGCGCACCATGGGTGGTGGTGGCGTGGCGCACAATTACTGGCTCATCCCTGCTACTTTGCAGGGATGCGCCGGTAATTGCAAATCTGCCCCTTAGTGTCTAGCATTACGCAGTTCTGTAAACTACACTCATACATAATTTCTCAGGCCAATGAAATGAACACAAAATCGAAAACAAATAAGCATAGTAGCAACGCTACTGAGAAGGAGAGCAGTGCACCTGAAATGCACAGAAGGTTTTGAAATATAATTTACTTACAATGTAATCGGCAGCATTACTGGTCTTGGTAAAAAACAAAAATTTGCAATATAATAACACACAGAGCAGGAGAAAACAGAGTAGTGATGAAATAGCTACTACTACGCACCAAGCCCGGGGATCTCGACGCTGAGCAGGTCGAGCAGGTCGCGTTCCCGGTCCAGGAGATCCGTCCAACGGTGGGTGGCCTGGTTGTAGGTGCGCCGGACCCGAGAGTGTTCATACATGGCCCGGCACACCTTCTCCCACTGCTTCTGGCACTCCCGGAGCCCGTAACCGCTTGCGATCCTGCCGCCTGCCGCGATGGTCCTGGGGAGGCGGCTCTGTACTTAGTACACCAGTGCGGCCACCTCCTTCGCGCTAAAGATCTCCCATGGCATCACTAGTTCCCCCCTCAAACGCCCGCACAGGAGCCGGGCACGGGGTGCGGGGCCCTTCCCCTTCTCGGGCTGCTTCCCGGCTCCCTTTACCATGGTCTGGGCAGAAAGGAAGGTAAATAATAATTAAGAAATAGAATAGGGAAGAAGAAAAGAAAGGAGTTTAAAAATGTAGTTTAAAATTAACCTAAAGTAGCAGAAAACACAAAAATATAGAGCTAGAAAAATAGAGGGATAGATGATAAGTAAAATAGATTAAAAAAAACTTCAAACAAGCAAAGGATGGCAGAGATTGAGAGAGGATACAGAAAGGATGCCCAGAACCATAGCAATGAATGAAAAACAAGATGGCCACGCCCGTTCACGACCGCGTGGGTAAGTTTGCGCGAGATTTCCCCCGCTATCACACGCGAACTTGTACTAGCGAGCCGCACACTTTGCGAGATTACACATAGCGCCCGGAAACGGAAATACGTCACGCAAACAAGATGGCCGCGCCCATGTACGACCGCTAGGGTAACTTCGCTTCGTTGCGCTACAAGCGGCTCGCAAAAACGCAAAAAACCACGGGAACTAACATGCCGCGAAAAAATCGCATATTCGCACGAATTTGCGGCTTCCGAATTCGATCTCGCGCAAATTCACGCCCCGCGAATCGCGAGAAATTGCAGAAAAACGATTTTTGCACAACTGAAAGCACTCAGCAGGTGCAAAAGTTCAAGCTCATCATTAGTAACCATTCCCTGTAGTGCTTCCTGAGGGGCCCCTCCAGAGTTCAGTTGCCTACTTGCAGCTATTCTATGACCCTGCTCTGACCCTCACAGCAGGCTCAGAGAATAGCTACAAGTATGCCACAAAGGTCCTGTTAAAAAAAATTACACTGCAACAGAAAGCAAATACAGATAAGGAAGCAGGTGCCAGACTGGAAGTTCAAATTCAGTGACACATTAATCAGCCCCTAATTCATTCATGTCAGTTGAGGCAGGGCAGGTGTGCTAACGAATTTTGCAAAACTGAAAGCACTTAGCAGGTGCAAAAGTTCAAGCTCATCATTAATCAGGAAGCACTTACAGCTAAGGAAGCAGGTGCCAGCTCAAATTCAGTGACACATTAATCAGCCCCAAATTAATTCATGTCAGTTGAGGCAGGGTAGGTGTGCTTTCCCCCCCATAATCTACAGTGATGAATCAGAGGGTGGCAGTGATGAACCAGTGGTGGCATGAGTGAACCAGAGGGTGGCAGTGGTGAAACAGAGGGTGCTGTGATAAACCAGACGTAGAAACAACATGGTCGCGACCGATGCGACCCGACGAGTAAGTTCGCGTTCGCGAACTGGTAAAAAAACCCTCGCGAACTGGCAGAAACCCTTGCGAACACAAAAAAATCCGCAAATTTGCGAATTTTGCAGATTGCGAATTCACAATTACGCAAATTCCCGAATTGCTAATTCGCAAAATTCGCCCATGCTAAGTAATATAGAACTTTTTTGGACTAAGGGTTCTGCCAAGAAGAAGAGCTGGAAGTCATGAGGAGAAGTGCCCCTTTGCTGTGTGTTGGATTGCAGGGTTGACCTGCAGTTGCTGCTACTGTCTTGGTGAGTGAAAGGACTGGACTGAGCTTTCTGCAACCTACTGCCTGAGTTTCTCCAAGGGCTTGAAGTAGAGCTTGCCTCCTTTTTGAAGTATCGGGAACATCAAAGACTTCGAGTTCATCTGCCAACAGCCTGGAGACTGTGTGTTTTGTGCTGCAACAGAAGAAAAACCACTAAGATCCCATCAACAACACTGCTGCCTGCTCCGTTACTTGAACGCCCCGCCAAGAGCATCGCCCCGCTTTGTCCTGCAACCCTGGTCTCTCCGATGTCGCCGCCTGATGCCGTCACTGAGCCTCTGCTTGCACCGTGACCTACGGGCACCGCACCACCTACCTTCACATCGCTGTCCTGGTCTCACCGCTCTAAGCTGACCTCAAAGCCACTGCTTGCACTGTGGCCTGGGGGCCTGCTCATAAGTTACACGACATAGCGCCATGTCCCACACCGTGGCCTTGGTCCACCGGCGCTAGCACCATGGACTGCAGATCGTCTACCGACGAAAGCACTTCAGCAACGACGACTTGCACCATGACCTGTCAGCACAGCCACAAGCACCTCCCCACTTTGCACAGCAGCCCTGGTCTTACTGATGCCACTGGATGTCGTCACCAAGCCGCTGTCTGCACTATGACCTGAGGACACCACATGCCGCACTGCTCTACTTCGCACCAATGCACAATGCTTATCGACTCCAGAGGTCATGACTTCAACTTTACGGAGTCTGATATGCAATGTGTGAGTCTTCAAGGGCCCAACGACTCCTGCACAACATACAGACTCGATGCTTGCTGACGCAGACAGCGCCAACTCTTTGGAGCTCATCGCAAGGTCTACGAAACCTTGCATTTCCAAGGTACTGTTTGCAGTCTTACCAACTCAGTCGCTGGCCCACGACCTCACGGTTGGCCTGGACTATAAGATTTGTTTGTTCATGACACTATGATAGCCTTGGATGGAGCTATTGACTTAATTGAACTGTATTTTAAGTCTATTTTTTACAATATTAGAATTTTGATTACTGTATGTCCGATTTTTTTAATCATTTTAGTATTGTACTACACAGATAAATATTGGCTATTTTTCTGTTGTGGTGTCCTTTCGTGGCATTTTCACTGTGATACTTTATTATATGTGCAAATACTTTAAATATTGTCTCAGAGATAAACCTGCCAGCTTGTGCCAAGATTCCAAGGGGGTGAGAAGGGGTTACTTTAGAATTATAATCCCCTTACCCTAACTAGAAGGAAGGGTCCCTATTTGGACAGGTTACAAATCTGCCAACTAGAGATCCCCATTTCTAACATACAATACTGTAAAGCCAGTTACATAAATTAGGGTGAAGTTCTTCAACAGATGTTGATGTACTGGATGCCGACTTTCTCTACTTATCCTGAGGCTGCATGCCTGATGGACATTACACACCAATTAAAAGATGCAGTTCCCATCTTATCGGTGTACTCGTAACTTTCTTAGATAACCCCTGGAGAAAATATTTGTTAATGTTAAATCAAATGTTATTTTGGTATTCTTTGCTTAATACATTCTTCTTGATGGATACACCTGTGTTAACAATTTGTCTTCTTGATTTGGAATAGGGCTTGTTAATTTAATTAATATAGAATAAGATTCAGATGCACTTGACAGGCATCATTAAATTATTTCATGACAATATCACTTGTTGGCACCTTCACCGGTTTGGACACATAATATTAGCACAATCCTTCACTTCCCATTTGATTAAAAAAAACTATTAATAGTAAAATCCCATATCAGAAGTTTAAGTATAGCTGCTTGGCTGAGGTACCAGGAAAAAGTGACTTTATGATCTAAAAAATGTCTGTCAGGCTACCTGATGTATATCTCTTTACTTCTTCTCCTATAGGTGCTCCCTGAGCTTCCCTTTAATTAATAGTTTTGAAACTGTGCTGGTTCCTCAGGCGAATCCCAAAACCAGCAGTTCTAATTTAGTGCATGGCACAATCATTGTCAGGCACTCTGAATTCCTAAAAAAAGCAAAGAAATGTATGGGAGACTATTGGTCAACATTCAACAATTTTCATTGATAGGTGAGTCCTAGTACCTTAACAATCTTGCGTACATTCCACACTATTAAAATTATAAATAGCCTATGGGGAGTACTCTCCTGTTTTCACACTCTAATTTTATTGAATTTGCATTTTCAAAAATTGTTTTTTTATATCATTTTGAACTTTTAAACCTACCTGCTGCTTTTTTCAACTTTTGGTGATGTTTAATAACTCTATTCACCAACAATTAATGCAATGCTGAAAAAAGAACAATCCAAACCAAAAACCTTTCTTCATGAAAATAAATCACCCCCTAAATTGCCTAATTCTTAGGCATTCATAAATGCTACAAAGTCTGGTAAAAAAGATCTGTTATTAGTAAAAAAAAGTTGTACTTTAAAAATTGTACATCTCTTTTAGAAAATGTTGAAAACCAAAATCCAAATATAATACTTTTCTTCTTTAGAACTGGAATTACTTCAAGCTTCTTGTAGTTGGGAAAATTGGCTAAAACACAATGCAATAAATGTAAAAAGGTTATATTTTTATGAAATAAATTTTAAAAATAAACATCAACTCCTCTTTTCAAACCTATATTATAAAAATAATATAAAACTACTGTCCAGATGAGTCCATATGAAAACAACCTGTATGGGGTTGAAAAACTGGTTTAAAAACATTGTACAAACTTTAGTTTTCAACCACACTATTAACTACCTCCTTTATCTCTCCTTACAATAAATAACTAGCCTGTATGGTTAAAAGAGTATATTAGATTCTTCTTGCCTAAGAGCAGCTCTTTCATCCATACTATTGAAAAAAATAAGTAAATACTGTATTTAATAAAATGTATTTCAATTTTTTTTAATTGATTTTTTACCAAATATAAATTGTTATTTATTGCAGTATAAAACACTTTTTTAACGTTTTTTTAAAATCTATTAAACTTTGATAGCTTTTTTACTATTATACATTTTATCTTATATTGGTTTAGAAATTACTTCAATTATTTAAATTACGCTTTTTAAATAAAATTTTAATTTTCATAAAATAAACTTCAGTTAATTATTTGTATTAATAGAGTATGTTTTTGTAAATAAATTTTTATTTTGACTGTTTGCTCAGTAACAAAAAACAAGAAAAGAAACACATTTGCACTTGTCAGATGTAATTCATTTACACAGTATTCCACAACACTGTTAAGCCTCCCTCCCCTCTATACAGAACCACTCGCCCAAGGGTTCAGGAAGAAACTCAATCTCCACTTTATCCTTCTAATCCATGATGTGACCACCACTTCCTCCAGATTCTTTTATATTTGTAGGGTCAGCCCATCGCTTCATAAATTGTTTCTTCCATCTTGCCACACCAGTCCATGCCCTTTGCCCAGGCTATATCTCTTTTAGCTATTAGCTATTAGCTATTTTAGCTAAGGAGCAGTAGTAGAGTACCAGTGCCAGGCTATATCTCTTTTAGCTATCACAGTTCCCAGACCCACCAATGTGTTATCCTCACTAAGCTCTCCCTCATCATCTAGTATGGCTGTATGATGGAGCAACGACTCCCTAAACCACAAATGCCTTAACAACGTGGTCTTAAAAATGAGGTACATGCATGGTAAATATCACACCCCAGGCCCAGGGCAGGGGCCCTGAGCCCAAAAACCTTCCCCCCAGTCCAGCAACCCACCTGCCCTACCCTTAAAAAACCACCATGACCCCCTCATCCAGAGCCCTTAAATATGGCCCATTCCAAACACCAATTTCGATCCCATTACCCATGCCCTGAACTCTAAAACTGGCCCCAAACCCTGAAACTGCCCTATTCTGCCACCCTGACCCTAGCCCTGAGCCTAAAAACCGGCCCCCAGTCATAAACCTACCATGATCCCCCAACCACCTCCCTCAGACCCCAGCCCCAGCCCTACTTACCAAGCTGCATTCCGGTATTTCTTGTCCCGATCATTCTTGTTCCTCTCCCCAACCATCCACTCTGCATCTAGAGCGCTAACTGCCATAAACATGCATATGCATGGTTAAGGCAAGCATTGTTCATGCTTGTGTTGAAACAACATACGTGGTTAAGCCTGCATTGTAAATTCTGTTTCCCCTCTAGTATACCCAACAGTGCAATCCTTGGTTGGGCCTCTATATGAGTCCCCACTACATCAGAAAGGATTGTCAAAATTGTGGTCCAGTAAGCATATATTACTGGGCATTTCTACACCATATGATAGAAGTCCCCCTTGGGATCTTGGTACTGATACCAGCTTTCCACAAGTGAAGAGGCGTCAGGTCACCTGGTGAAGGTATTGAAATTGGACCAGTCAAAGTCATGCAGAAATTGCCAGTACTCATGGTGCCATACAAAAATCTCTCCAAATTGCTTTGTCCATTGTGTCAACCCATCCCTCCCATCTCTCACTCAGGGGGCTCAGTAACTTGGGAGAGTGCATCACAAGAGTTCTATAATCTGTGAACTCCCAAGGTGGCCCATGAGTAATCTACTATCTTGTGGGATATATTCTGAGTTGTCATCCAGTTTCTCCTAAAATGTATGTTGATAATTTTAAATTAATTTGTAATAATTATTTTTAAAATATTTGAACTATTATTAAATGGATTTCTCCACCCATTATCCCTATATCCCTTGAATCCCGCTCCTAAAACTAAATTAAGATCGCCAGTAGGTAGTTATAGTTAGGACCTAGTTTCCATAGGAAATCCAAAACATTCTATTGGGAATAACTTTGGCGCCGGTTGATGAATCTTCACGAATTTCTCAAAGAAGATGGCCCGCTCCGCTCCGCTCCGCTCCTTACCTGAAAGTTTTGGGGGGATTCGTCAAGTGGGGGCTGAGAAAAAAGGGGGGTCCCAAAACGTGTTTTCCCCATGTTATTTTCCATAGGACGTTTAGACACGGCTACAGCCCGAACGCTGAACGGAATTACAAGAAATTTGGCAAAATGGTAGAGTCTGATTCGCGGATCACGCTTTTGCACAAATGGTGTAAATCCCTCCAGTAGTTTCTGAGAAAATAAAAAGAGAAACAATATATATATCTATAAGCGCGCACCGTGCGCGCACCGTATGCGTACCGTACGCGTACCCTACGCATACGGTACGCGTACATTCGCGTGCACGAGCTGCATGCTGATTGGCTGCCACTGTCTGTCAACACTCAAAAACAGAAATTGTTGGCAACCATCTTGTGCCTCGGTAGACTGAGGCACAAGAAAGCAGAAAAACAAACGTGTAGAACTCAAAAAGGGGGCAGGGTAGAAGCACCCTGACCCCCTAGGCCTGCTCAGGGGGTCCCACAAGGACCCCCAAGGCCCCAAAAAAAATATATTTTTCTCAAAAATCACGGGGTGCGCGTAACGTACGCATACCGTACGCATACCATGAATAGTTGATTTAGTAGGTATATGACGTTAAGACTACATGTTATAACAGTTGTTTGGGTGAGTGAATATCTTTATGGGTGTGGTGATGAACAAATATCTCACTTAATGGTACATGTCCAACAAAGTAGAAAAATAAAAGGCAATGTATGTGTTAGTTGTTGTTTATAAATAAGTATACGTAAAACTCAGTGATTGTATGCGTGACTGTATAGATAACTGTATACTTGTAATAGTGATTTTATAACACAATAAGTATAATTTACTATCTATATGAATAGATAAAGTGGTGTTTGTATAAGTGTATAGCTAAGTAAATGTAAGTATGATCCATTGTTTGCATAAGTGAATAGGACGACTTTATAAGTGAATAGGATGTGTGCTGGTGTGTAATGTCGATATAGGTGTATAAGTATATTTGATAGTGTTCTATTGATCAGCTAACTATAACACCCCTAAAATCTACAGTTTTTTCAGTGAATTTTGAAGGTTTTTTAAATGCTAATTCCTAACTATATCAGGCCTGAAACCTATGGTTTTTTCAGTGAATATATATATATATATATATATGGCGGTCGCCAGTAGGTAGTTATAGTTAAAACCTAGTTTCGATAGGAAATCAGCAACATTCTATTTGGAATAACTTTGGCGCCGGTGGACAAATCTTTGCAAATTTCTCCAAGAAAATGGCCTGCTCCGCTCCGCTCCTTCCCTGAAAGTTTGGGGGTGATTCGTGCAGCGGGGGCTTAGCAAAAAGGGGGGCCCCAACATTTGTTTTCCCCATGCAATTTTCCAAAGGGACCTTTAGCCTAGGCTGCAGCCCGAACGGCTGAACAGAACTTTGCAAAAAGGTAGAGTTCTGTTCGCAGATGGGCCTTTTTGTTAAATGGTGTAAATCCGTTCAGTAGTTCCTGAGAAAATCAAAAGTAAAATCATAAGTATATATTGGAGGTGTTACAGTAAGCTTACTGTACTCTGTACCTTCCCGATCACGAGCTGAATGCTAATTGGCTGCAAACTGTCTGGCAACACTCTAAACCAGAAAATTTTGGCAGCCATCTTGTGCCTCGGTAGACTGAGGCACAAGAAAGCAGTGGTGCCTTAATGGTTTTTTTTTTTGAATCAGCAGGGTACGCTTACCCTTCGCGTATCCTGGGATTTAAAAAAAAAATAAAAATGGGGGGGCCTTGGGGGTCCTTGTGGGACCACCTAAGCAGGCCTAGGGGGTCAGTAACCTCCAGTATGCGCCAGGGGGCTGCCTTGCAGAGACGTGTAAAGAGGCCATGCCCCTTTTCACAACACTCTGCAACGCAGCTCCGTGGCGCCTACTGGAGGTACCTGGTGGGCTACTTGGGCCCCAGGGACCCCCAGTATTCAAGGGGAATTACTTTCCCCTCTGCAAACATGCCAGGGGGCGCGTTTGCAGAGTGGTGCAGGGAGGGGGCGGGGCTTGAGGTGAGGATTGCACCACTCTGCAAACGCGCCCCCTGGCACGTTTGCACAAGGGGAACTAATTCTCCTTGAATACTGGGGGTCGCCGGGGGCCAACTAGCCCACCAGGAACCTCCAGTATGCGCCAGGGGGCTGCGTTGCACAGAGGTGTAAAAAGGGGCGTGGCCTCTTTACACGTCTCTGCAAGGCAGCCCCCTGGCGCATACTGCAGGTTACTGACACCCTAGGCCTGCTCAGGGAGTCCCACAAGGACCCCCAAGGCCCCCACCCCCAATTTTTTTAAAGAAAAATCCCAGGATACGCATAGGGTATGCGTACCCTGCCAATCAAAAAAAAAAGATAAAGGCACCACTCTGCAAACGCGCCCCCCTGGCGCGTTTGCAGAGGGGGAAATAATTCCCCTTAAATACTGGGGTCCCTGGGGGCCAAGTAGCCCACCAGGAACCTCCAGTAAGCGCCAGGGGGCTGCGTTGCAGAGAGGTGTAAAAAGAGGCGTGGCCTCTTTACACGTCTCTGCATGGCAGCCCCCTGGCGCATACTCTAGGTTCCTGGTGGGCTACTTGGCCCCCAGGGACCCCCAGTATTCAAGGGGAATTTTCTCCTCCTCTGCAAATGCGCCAGGGGTGTGTTTTGATAGTGGTGCCTTAATGTTTTTTTTTGGGATCAGCAGGGTACGCGTACCATATGCGTATCCTGGGATTTAAAAAAAAAAAAATGTGGGGGGACCTTGGGGGCCCTTGTGGGATCCCCTGACCAGGCCTAGGGGGTCAGGAACCTCCAGTATGCGCCAGGGGGCTGCCTTGCAGAGAATTCTAAAAAGAGGGTGTGGCCTCTTTACACCTCTTTGCAACGCAGCCCCCTGGTGCACACTGGAGGTTCCTGGTGGGCTAGTTGGCCCCCAGGAACCCCCAGTATGCAAGGGGAATTAGTTCCCCCTCTGAAAAAGCGGCAGGGGGCTGTGTTGCAGAAATGTGTAAAAAGGGGCGTGGCCTCTTTACACCTCTCTGCAACGCAGCCCCCTGGCGCACACTGGAGATTCCTGGTGAGCTAGTTGGCCCCCAGGGACCACCAGTATGTGAGGGGCATTACTTCCCCCTCTGCAAACGCGCCAGGGGGCTGCGTTGCAGAGAGGTGTAAAAAGGGGCGTGGCCTCATTACACCTGTCTGCAATGCAGCCCCCTGGCGCATACTGGAAGTTCCTGGTGGGCTAGTTGGCCCCCAGTCACCCCCAGTATGCAAGGGGACTTAATCCCCCAACTTAGAACGTGTTACCGGGCATGTTTGCTCAGTGGTGAAGGTAGAGGACGGGGCTTGAGGTGACGTGTGCAAACACGCCATGTGGCGCGTTTTAGCTTGGGGAATATATTCCTCTTCAATCCAGAGGTCCTCTAGGGGCCAACTAGTCCAACGGGTACCTCTAGTAAGTGCCACCGAGCTGCGTTGCATAGTGTTGTAAAAAGGGGGCGAGCCCTCTGAACACCTCTCTGCAACACAGCTCCCTGGAGCAAACTGGAGGTACCTGATGGGCTAGTTGGCTCACAGATGACCTCAGGATTGAAGAGGAATATAATCCCCAACTTAAAAGGTGCCACAGGGCGTGTTTGCACACATGTCTCCCCAAGCCCCTTCCCTTTCCTTCACTATTGAGCGAAATATTCCTCTAAAATCAGCCGAAGTACGTATTCCGATTTACTCACCTGTTATCAAGAGAGACGTCAGTGCTGCATCTTTCAGCCCACTACTGATCCTGAAAAGTAATTGTAACCATACTTACAGTAACTTGAATTTCCTTCCATAGGTTAACATTGACTGGTTTCACTTGAAAAAAAATTTGTGTGGAGTTTTGAAACTTTTAAAAATTCCTCAAAAATCAGTCGAACTACGAATTCCGATTAACTCACCTGTTATCAGGAGAGACCTCATTGCTGCATCTTTCAGCCCACAACTGATCCTGAAATGTAATTGCAACCATACTTACAGTAACTTGAATTTCTTTCCATAGGCTAACATTGACTGGTTTCACTTAAAAAAAATTCAAAGTGTGGAGTTTTGGAACTTTAAAAAATTCCTAAAAAGTCAGCCGAACTACAAATTTCGATTTACTCACCTGTTATCAGGAGAGACCTCAGTGCTACATCTTTCAGCCTACTATTGATCCTGAAAAGTAATTCTAATCGTCGTTACGGTAACTTGAATTTCCTTTCATAGGCGAACATTGACTGGTTTCACTTGAACATTTTTCTGTGTGGATTTTTGGAACTTTAAAAAATTCCTCAAAAATCAGCCGAACTACGAATTCTGATTTACTCACCTGTTATCAGAAGAGACCTCAGTGCTGCATCTTTCAGCCCATTATTGATCCTGAAAAGTAATTCTAATCGTAGTTACAGTAACTTGAATTTCCTTTCATAGGCTAACATTGACATGTTTTACTTGGAAATTCTTCTAAGTGTGGAGTTTTGGATCTTTAAAATATCCCGAAAGCAGGACCCAGTTGTTTGGTTGACGTGTTCCTTTAGAGACAGTCCTTGGTCCAGCCGAACACCTAGGTTCTTCACTGTCTGCTTAGGACGGGGAACGGGGCCCAAGTCAAATGTCCACTAATCAGGCGACCACAGTAGTGGAGCCTCCCCAAATAACATGACCTTGGTCTTCCGTACATTACATTGCAGGAAATTCGAGGCCATCCAACAGGACACCCCCCTCCTACCCTCAGCAAAGAGTGCTTGACTGCAGGAGTTAGAGTCTGAAATGGAAATAGAAGCTGAGTGTCCTCAGCGTATGACACCGGGATAAATCCATACGCTCTCATAAGATCAGCTAGGGGGGCCACATACACATTGAAAAGTTTGGGGCTCAGGCACGAGCCCTGTGGCATCCCCTTGGTGAGCACCATAGGTGTTGAACAAAAGGAACCCAGGCTGACACTTTGTGAGCGGCCTGATAAAAAACTCTTCAGCCAAGACAGAGCCAGACCCCCGACCCCAACCTCCTGCAAACGACTGAGCAAGATTTCATGCGTTATCGTGTCGAAAGCTGCGGACAGGTCCAACAGCACCAAAATCATAGAGCTCCCTTTATCCTGTGACATTCTGATGGTATCAGTCACAGAGAGGAGTGCCGATTCTGTGCTATAGTTGGGCCTGAATCCAGATTGAGAGTGATCTAAGCCTCCCGACAGCTCGATGAAATTCGACAAATGGGTGTTGATATGCTTCTCTGTCATCTTGCTCAGGTAAGGTAAAAGGGATATGGGGCGGAGGTTGGATAAATCTGTCCATGGGAGAGCAGAGTTCTTACGAATGGGATTTACAAGAGCTTTCTTCCATTCCTGTGGTACCTGACCCTCATCGAGAGAGAGATTCATCAGAGTCTGGATCATAGGACAAAGGTAGTTGCCCAGAGAAGTAACACTTTTGGCAGGCAAAAGATCTAGAGGAGATCCTGTTTTAATTTGACCCATCAATGTATGGATATCGCTCTGACTGACTACAGGGAAGGCAGTGAGCGTGACAGTATCACGAGTCAGGGAGTGGTGGGGGTTTATAGGGGAACTACCCTTAGGGTTTGTAGCCTTGATGATTTTATCATATATCAGCTCTATTTCATTAAAAAAAAAGAGAGAGATGTCGTCACACAGTGATTGTGAGGAAGCATCAGGACTTTCACAAGCCATAGGTTTAATGAAGGCTTGTAAAATCCGATATAGTGCCTTGGAGGAATTACCAGCTTCTGCCAACTTAGAGGCGAGGTGATTCTTCCGAGCCAATCTAATATTTTTGTGATATGTGGACAAAGCATCAAAGTGACTTTTTTGTTTTCCTCAGAGTGCGTTTTTCTCCAGGCTTTTTCAAGTTTTCTACAAGCCTGTTTCTCCGATCTTAATTGATCAGTGTACCATGCCTCCTGGCGAGAGGCGGGACGCTGTTTACACAGTTTCATGGGGGCCAGAGAATCAACCGCAACTAGGATGGCAGAATTAAACTTAGATAGGGCTGACTCAATATTGTCAGAGGCTGTGATGAGGGGCTCGACTAGTACCTTCTGGAGTTCATCCAATGTCACTTTATGCCATTGTCGGCGCCAAAAGGAAGGGAGGGGGAGCCGTTTATTAGGTTTATCCAAACCTAAAATGGAGAATTCAATTATAAAATGCTCTGACCAGTTCACCTGAATCGAGGGTCAGCATGCAATCTTAGAGCAGTTGGAAAAGATCATGTCCAAAGTATGACCTGCTAGATGTGTTGGCCCGTTATTTTGTTTTATAAGTCCTAATAAAGAAAGGTCCGACAATAGAGATGAGGTCTCAGGATTGTTGGGAAGGTCTCCATGTATATTAAAATCTCCTAGAAGAAGGAAATCATCTCCAGCTTTAAAGTGCGGGGCCAATAGTTCGATTAGGGAGAGTGCAAAACCATCACTCGGCCCTGGGTGACGATAAACCAAGGCCCCCTTCCAGTGGGCTTTGGACGGAGTATTGATCCTAAAGATCATAATTTCCATCGAGGGGCTACTCCTTTGTTCCAGTATAGAAACGTTCAGCCCCTCCTTATAAACAATAGCAATACCGTCACTGGTTTTGACCGGTCGATACAGCCTTATTATTTTATATCCTGCGGGGATGCCCAGGGTAATAGCAGGGACCGTATGAGGTTTTAGCCAAGTCTCTGTCAAAAAACATATTTCAGGCTGTGTGGTAGAAATTAAGTCCCAAATTTCAATGTGATGTTTCGGTAGGGAGCTGGTGCTACAAAGAAAGCTCTTCCAGCCAGTCGGCAAATGTATTTCCCCTCTGTGGCACCCAATGGAAGTAGATATGTGGGAAGCCTGAAACCGGCAATATATGCACGCAATAGGACCTTTCAGACATGGCCAGGAGTCACAGGCACAGCCCAAATGAGGCACTGATTGAAGGTCCAGTAATTCCTGAGCTGAGTAACTAATGCGATTTACTACAGTAGGATCTATACTGATCTGGACAGAGTCCATGGCCCCCGGCCCCGTCTGGTCGCGGACGGGCGCAGACGGGTTACTCTATGTCTACTCTTCGGCGTGTCTTCGGCGCTACCCCGCGCGCGAACGCTGCACGCTCGAAGTCAGACGAGAGCTAAATAGCCCTGGAGATCCTACGACTAGAGTGCTAACCTGACCCGCCCTCCGTGCAACGGTACTGGCTACCGCGTCGGACCGGGGCGGGCAGGAGTGGTGACTGAGCCCAGGCTTCCTGTGATTAACCGGTGAGTGCCAAGCCCCCCTTGCAATTCCCCAAAAGTGGCACAGATAGCGTATTTAGTAAAAAGCAATCAAGTTGCAGTCAGAACACAAATCAGATTTCCAATTAAAATGTACATTTTTAAAATTGCAGCGTTAGCATTAGGAGCACTGATTTTTACCTGTGGCAAACAAAGCGGATCGGTGAAGACACTGCCACCGTCTTCCCTACCGCAGGTCGCCCTCAGTCAGACTCCGCCTAAATAGCCCTGGAGATCCTACGACTAGAGCGCTAACCGCTCCAGTGGTAGGGCGGAAGTGCCTGGCTCTCCCTGACCCGCCCTCCACGCAACGGAACTGGCTACCGCGTCGGACCGGGGCGGGCAGGAGTGGTGACTAAGCCCAGGTTTCCTGTGATTAACCGGTGAGTGCCAAGCCCCCCTTGCAATTCCCCAAAAGTGGCACAGATAGCGTATTTAGTAAAAAGAAATCAAGTTGCAGTCAGAACACAAATCAGATTTCCAATTAAAATGTACGTTTTTAAAATTGCAGCGTTAGCATTAGGAGCACTGATTTTTACCTGTGGCAAACAAAGCGGATTGGGGAAGACACTGCGTAGGTAAATAAGTATATATATATATTGGAGGAGATTTTTGTTGAAAATTTATCCTCAAACGCCCTAGTCCTGATGATGCCCGATACCAGTGGGGCTGAAACGTGTCGACCTTATGATTCGAGGATGCCCATGTGAATTTAAAGTATTGTGTTAAAAAGTTTGAAAGTATTAAAAAAACGTTGAGGTTGGAGTAGTATACCTCATAGCACTTTCCTGAAGGGTGATCTTCCTTTGAAAGGAATGCTTGTTGCTTAAAAAATTGAAAACATTCTTATTTACTATTAGGGTAATGGGGAATAGTAGATATATGTCTTGATTAGGTCTAAGTATTTTTTTTTGTTTAAGAAAAAATTATGTATTGTATATTAAAATATATGATTGCATATATGCATACATATTGAAATTAAAAAACACGTATATAATTTTTTTTGACTTAAAACATTTCTTTCAAGACTTTTGTTTGAACTGCTCTTTGACCATGATTGGAATGGATATTTGATTAATCAAGAGAGTGAAGCTCATAGGAAGGAATAATTCAAGTTTTTCTTCATCCTAATATACAGTATAGATATTTGTCCCAAAGCATTATTTGTATGTAATCTTGTTTATTGTTGTTGGGTTATTTGGGTTACCCCTTTGCTATAGCGGTCATATTATCCATATAACACTTATCAGGGCTACTAGTGGGGCAGATCACTCTTTCTGGGAATATCCATGGATGAGCAGCTCTACAGGGACATTACTCTGTGCATCCGTTCTCCTGCCACAGTAACTCTGCCACATGCTAGGCCATGGCTCAGACTGCCACATGTGAATGTCAGGCCTTGCTCTCTGCAGGCTTAGGCAACTTATCTAACATGAACATAACATTTCTATTCAATTCAATACATAAAAGTCAAATTTCTGGTCATTTCATATGTGAACATGTTGTTTTGCACTCTGAAGGGATTTGTGAGGTATAGCTACCTCCCAGACAACTGTTTTACAGAGTATGATATGTGCTGAGTGATAAGTGGGACAGTACACTTGGCTAACATCATCCTCAAATGCTTCTAACAGCATATAGACCTGGCTCATGGTGTGAACCCTTACATAACATTTCACATATACCTTGAGATCACTTGAGAACTCATTATAGCTACTGTAATCAGAGCCAGATTGTAGCCTAGGGGTACAGAAAGAAAGATGTTGAAAAGAGTGAATAACTGTTTTTGAAATAGTTACCTGTTCCTCTGGTGAGCCAAAGAGCTAATCATACAGGGTAAGGACCTTCTCTGCCAGGGCATCCAGCTCCTCTTGAGTGAAGAGTCAGGCCTTGACCTCTAAAGTATGTGCCATGATTGCTCCCAGAGGTGACAAACAGCAGCTAAAAATGAGGAAGTGTCAATAGCAGCAGAGTCAGGAGGCAAGTGAGCTATTTTCCAACCACCACGTACAAGTTAGCCACGTACACAGTCATCGTCTTTGGCGCACACAGCCATCGGCCTGCGGCTGTCACTATCTCCAACGTTAGCCTATTACTAATCACTGTGCAAGTGACTGCCTTACACGCGGTTAACTTCCGCCGGCAGCCAATCTTCGACATGTCCTATCAGCAAGGTCAGGCAGCCACCATGTTAGCAGTTGGGATCACTGTACAGAGGCCAAATGTGTGCTGCGCACTGTACACTGGGGTTGGCGGTATTTTCACATTACATGTTTTGCTACCCTCGCTAAAATGAAAATGTACAATTTTCTGATTTGATGATGTTCACAGTTCTTATTCAAACTTGTGAAGCCCACCTTGGGAATGACAGATGGATGTTCTAGATTTTACAATTATGTCGTAAAATGTGCACTGCTTCATGAAGCATTCATGTTCAGGCATGTCTTTTACCTTACTCTTCACATATGTTACTCTGCACACTGTGACCAAAATACATTTTTGTGTTCCTCCTTACACCCTGGGAGAGGGAGGAGAAGGAGCCACCTTTGTACCACCCATTTCCAGACCTACACACCGTGGAAGAACGGCAGATCATCGTAAAGTTCCGTTTAAATAGGCAACCTATCTTGGATCTATGTCAGTTGGAGCCTGACCTCCTTCCTTACCTAAGTAATCCTACATCAATATCACCACTAGTGAAACTCATGTCAGTTTTGCATTGATTTGGCCACAGGCTCATCTCAAACGCCTATGCCCAGTTCCCAGGTTCTACCCCTGAGGCCTACGTACCTCAGAACAGCAACATAACCCAGCTGATGTCACAACTACTACCAGAAAGGGCCTGGCTTGTAGGTAAGTGTGATCTGTCCTTACTCTGTGTGGGAAATGTCAGGTAGTATGATCTGAAAGTATGCAACTAAATGTTGCCTTTCTGTCTATTTTCTACCTAAGAGACTCAGTGTAACCCCACTGGTATGTTTGTTGGCACCCCTGAGGAATTCTACAACGCCAGTGGAAGTCCCCTTCAATAAAGCCCATGGGAGAACACAGTAGCTAGTGGAGCGGGCTTTTGGGCTCCTGAAAACCAGATTCTGATTTCTGGACCTTACCAGGGGAGTCCTCCTCTAGTCACCAGGGAAGGTGTGGAAGATCACTGTGGCCTGCTGCATACACCACGGCATTGCCCTGCGACGGAACATTCCCTACATCACAGAGGATGCAGGCCATAAAGACCTACCGGGTGGGGACCATGGAATGCCAAATGAAGAGGATGATAGTTTTGAAAAGGAAGGAGCTGACTTGTATCAGGTTCTCATCCTGAACTACTTCTGCTGGGTGTAAGTATGGTGTGCGATGTGATGACTTTGATTAGTCTTGCAACTCTTGTAGTGATGCTGTATGGAGGATGGTAATGGTACATATTAGGAATATATGGCTCTGAAAATATCTGAGGAAGGTGCTGGCATTGTAGTGTAGCTTTGCACAGCTGTAATGCTGTTTTAGACTGTGTTTTCTAGATATTAACAATGCGATGTGTGTCATTAGCATGTTTTCTTAGCTAATCTCTCTGTGTTGGTCTGTTTTAGGAATTTTCACAATGTCACCTTCATTTGAATATTTCAGAGTTGTGACTTTAGCAGGTATGTGATGCTATTGAGACATACAAAGGGAATATAAGTTTTTCCTTGGAATCTGTGTCACAGAGTTTGGGTGTACAAAGCTGGTACCAGGAAAGCTTGCACAGTGATAGGATGAAAATTACCTGGCTTCTTTTGGACTTGTTCCTTGTGGTCATTTGGTCCTAATACAATATGTGTACCATCATGTGATCCAAAACAATGTTGTGTTGTGCCCAAATCATGCTTTCCAGCCTTCTTGCCCCAGTGCATGGGGTGAGGGGTTCTAGAGGGAACATGTAGCAGACTGAACCAGCAGTTAAGAAGGAAGTACAGACGTGGAAGGTGAATTCACATTATACATGTTAGAGGTCTCTATGTCTTCTCCTATTTCACCCCACATCTCGCAAGAGGGTACATTTATTACAACACCAGTGCATGAATACCCCAGTGAATTTCACTTGCACAATTTGAGGCAGACCCTCTTCTGTCTTATTGGACTTCTGTCTTATCCTAACCCAACCTTATGAATGCTTGACGGTTCTTACCATCTGATAGTGTATATCAACTGTTGTGAGATGCATTAACAAGTAAGATAGACAAAAAGCAGATGTCTAGCAGGACCCCATAGGCTTCCTGTGCTAGTGTGGCCCGTGCTGCATTATACGAGGGAAAAGGACTGAGCAAAGACTATATATAAGGGCTCTAACACAACACATTTGTGCATGTGTAAGTAATAATTCTGGAAAAAATAATAGTAGCAAAATTAGGCACCTCTTCACTGGAAAGACAGGTATTTTAAAATGATCTGCCACCCCCAATATACCATTAGGAAAATATATAATATAATGTCTCTGTAGCTTATTATACTAATGATATAATTCACATATTGTTAAGACAAATTAGAGCGAAAGTAATGCTCACACAGAATTAAAAACGTGATTATCAAGAACACAACATTTAACTGAATCTGATTGAAGCTCAATCAAATCTGTGTTCAAGTAGTAGAAGTGATTTCAGACCTCCCAAGAGGAAGACATTATGACAAAAATCATCATTACACAGCTAATTACAGTGAATTGACTTCTTGCATTCAGTAATTCCATGCCGTTATATGAGCGCCGGTAGTTTACTTGTTCTTTGTAATGTGATACGGTGAAAAGAGCTTGCAATATCCTGATCTCATTTTACATAATGGAATCTACAGAATAATGCAGAAAAGAGTATATGTAAACCAGTGCAAGGTAACAAAGGTTATATAGAAAAATACAAAAATAAAACAGTGCTGCCATTTTAGGAACTCTGCCCCATATTTACTAAGGCCCTGCTGGAGCAAAGAGATGCAAAGCGCTGTAGAGGGCCACATGGTATATACTTTCAAGTGTTTTGTGCTAGAAAGGTGCTCTTCCCTCAGCACAACAACTGTTTTGCGCTGCTTTGTACTACGTGGGCATTATTGGGGTGGATAAGTGCAAACACCCACAGGCTTTGACACAGTGCCAAATCAGGCTTTGCTTCAACTCAAAACAGGCCTAAACGAAGTGGAATGTATTCATCTCTAAATTAAAATGATGCAATACATGTGTGCTGAAGTGCACTGCACGCCACCAATATGTGTCATCTTCTTAGTTTGTCTAGGCATATGAATTTGTACTGAAAGGATATGCTTTCATTATAATCATATGCTGGGAAGTGTGCACTCTCTTCTGCACCATGGAGCAAGTTTGTGCGGTGCTCAAGACGGCTTTTGAGAAAAGCGCAGGGGCCACAGCAGCAGCAGAGCAACCTCACTAGATATATCTCTGCGCTGTGTTCACCCCTTGTGCAATGAAGCATAGCAAATTGGGCTGCTGCACTGAGTTGCATTAAAAATTAGACAACCTGGTCCATTATTTGTCTGTGGGTGAAACAGCAGAAGCAAGGCATCTGGCTTGTATTAATTAAACTACAAATATGGCAGATGGTCATCTGGATAATGATTAGTGAAGGAAAGCAGCTTTATGTGACAGTTTCAAAAAGAACTACAATTATGGTGATCAGAGACAGCCTTAAAAGGAAGTAACAAACATTGAGATATAGACAGGAAACCTCTACATTTAATGTGTGAACAACAGATCGTTTTCTTGCCATTGATCAGTTTGCGCCTGTGGCCTGATTCCCTGCCGTAGTAAAAAATCTGCACCTGCAGACTTACATACTCATAAGGGTGACGATTTACGACTTTTTAAAACTCTAACGGCCTCATTACAATCATTTGACATAGGGCAGTCCCGCAAGTCTTCCTGCTGCGCTGCCCTAGATCAAAAGAAAAGGACAGGAATGCGCTGTATCTATCAGATACATTGCATTCATGCCCTTTACCCCAGCGCTGGTGCACAAATGGCTGCCATTCGCCAACGCAGGAACCATGACGCCATGGTGCAAGGGTGTTTGTGTTTTAGGGATAATTGTTTTGTGCAGGAAGGGACACCTTCTTGAACAAAAACAATCAATGGAGGCGATTTCCTCTTCTGCAGCACACATAGAAATATGAAAAAACGCAGAGAAATAATGGTATTTCTTCTCGCTGTGCCTCCCCTACGACGCCACCCCTGGGAAGGCGTAGGCTTTTGACTAGGAATGTGTCAAACGGGATGGGTGTTATATGGGAACACTTACTGTAAAGCTCATGGCATGCCTCCCTATCGCAGGGTGAGACAACGTAGTGACTTGTGCTGCATCGACTCAGTCCATATCTACAAGCCTATGAAAGCCATGAAAGATGGCTTTACGTGTCCTTGTAGATATGGCCCTGCAGTGTGCGCCGCTGGACCGTTGCTAAAAGTTACGCCCCAGCGGAGCAGGGGCCTTGTAAATGAGGCCCTAACAACTTTTCCGGGTTACTATTGGAAACGTACTGTAGCGGCTGCTACCAAACAAGTGTGGGTGGCGTGAAGGGAATTAAAAATAATAAATAAGAACAAAGAAAATAAAACTTACCTGGCAGTCACAGTCACAGCTGCCGCTTCTTTTCCACCAGGTAGCACCCAGCCTTCCAGAATCCCTTGACCAATCATAATGCTGCCTTAAGCAGCGTTGTGATTGGTCTGAGCTCCATGGTTCCGCAATTAGACAGGGCTTGGAGGGTGGACATGTTGTCCTCTAGAAATACAGCCTGTGAAGAACATGCATAGTGTGCATGACGGTTTGGCTGGCAGAGACGGCCGGACAAACTTTCAGGCGCACTTTAGGTCCAGGAACCACTCCTCCTCCAGCCTCTACGGCAGGGAAGGCCGGCTCTACCCCACCCTATCAGCATTGATGCACTGCAGTGCAACTAAAATAGTAAAAATAACATGATAATAACGGCCGCCCGCTATTATCATTTTATTTGTACTTTTCACTGCTTTAAAAAGCAGTGGGGCGACGCTCCTCTGTTGGGAACGTGGAAAAGATTTGAGAAATCCATGCTTACATTTTCACTTAAAAAAAGAGCCAGTGCTAAGACCAGGGCCCGACTGGCCATAGCGGGCACCGGGCAATCCCCCGGTGCGCCGCATCGGTGGGGGCCGGTTTTGGCCCCCTGGGGGCCGTTTTTGTTACAGGGCAGTTATTGCAGCATAGCTGCATAATCGTCCCTGTACCAAAATCGTCCGAAGACCGGCCCCGGCAAAGAGCTCGGCGGCACCTCCAACCCCCCGAGGGGGGGGGGGTTTTGGTGAGCACTTTGCCAGGGCCGCTTGTTGTTCCCAGTCCTGCCCTTGCCCTTTTCTGGAGTTTGTCTATAACTGTTTCAAGACAGGAAGTACTGAGAGCTAACAAACTGCCAGGGCATTTTGGTACTTGGAACACCGAATCCAATTCCACAAGTGGAAATTCACTTGCAAGCAAGCCTCTGTGTGATTAAGTCCTTTTGCAACTACAACGCCGACTTGTGAGAATTACAGAAGTCGTTTTACGCTCGTAAAACTAGTTTCTGTAAGTCAAACTCGCACTCTCAGTTAGTGAATTGGGCTGTGTGAGTAAAATTGTAAGATCTGTGCTTGGCATTCTCCAGAAATTGAGTACATTTAAATGTAAAAATATCTAGGGGCAGATTTACAAGGAAGTCCCGCAGGGGAGCAACGCAAGCCCTTTGGCTATGCCACGCCGCAGCACTTCCAAAGCACAGGAATGCGACATATTTACAATAGTATGCCGCATTCCTGTGCTCTCCCCTGCACTGGCGCACAAACTGCTGCCATGCGCAGCCGCAGGCACCCATGCACCATGGTGCAAGGATGCCTGCGTCATGGGGAGATTGTTTTTGTGCAGGAAGGGGCACCTTCCTGTCCAAAAACAATCACTACAGGCATTTTCCTCTTTCAATGCGTCCTGTAGAATGCAGCACGCATTGAAAGAGGAAAAACGAGGAGAAATGAAAACATTTCTCTTTGTTGCGTCTCGCTACCCCACCCCTAGGGTGGTGTAGCATTCAGACGCATTTCCTGATTTACGATTCCTCGTAAATCTGGAAATGTGTCTTGTTCCATGGGTGTTGCGTGGAAACACGCCCAGAACAAGACCAATGGAACGCCCCTTTTAACGCAAAGTGCTGAGTGTAAAGGGGCCATATTTACAGGGACAGGAAAAGCCACGCAGGGTGACTTTTCCTGTCCTTGCAAATATGGAGCCGTAACATGCGCCACCAGTACGTCACAAAAAGTGACGTACTGGTGGTGCATGGGGCCTGTAAATCTGCCCCCTAGTCTTCTGGTTTTGAACACGTAGTAAACTAGATTTCCCCTCAAAAAGAGAAATTCTCACGGAATATATATAGAATTCAAATGTAAGGAAATACAATAACGTTTTGACTAAAAACATTGCATGTAATGTAGAGAAAAAAAACTTTGACACCTTGACATTGCTGGAAAATGAAATCATGGAAAGTGTTGGATTGTTTAACAGTCTTAAATACCTCTCCCATGTACCAATGTCGCTTCCCTCCCCCTTCTCAAATGTTTGTTTTGTACATTGCTGTATTGTTTTATAGCTAGGTTAGGTTTCGATAACATAGTAAACAGCTAATACATTTACGTGAGTTTATTTGTTTGCAGCCATTTGGGAGGCATCTAATTAGAGGGCTGGATACAGGCCAAACTCTGAACACGTTTTGTTGCATATTTTGATGAGAAAACTACAAACTTTTATCTCTTGAAAACATACAAGGACCATGCACTTTAAATAATGTAAAACTATCATTCGTTCACTTACAGGTACCCATTTTTGCATTTGTATTTTTTCGAAAAACTAAATAAATACGTCCGATTTTGTTACAACACAAACCCCTCTTGACACCAATGTATAGCAATACACATCTTGGAGTCATACATGGGGAAATCTCCAAATCGGGATGTGAGCCTCCTAATGAAGGCTGTGAATCTTCTCGAGTTACCTATCATGACGAGCTTTGTTGACTCAATGCAGAACCAAAGGCCTCTTTTTATGTAGTCATGAATTTATTTAACCAGATATTTCTCTGACTTCGTGAGGTTTTGTTTCTCACAGCACAGCACATAATCAGAAAGAGACAAACCTTGCTCATAGTTTCTGAGGTGTTCTATTTAAAAATAAATCAGCTTAAATATAGGAGTTTGCATAATTTGAGTAATTAGGTAAATTTTAGGAAAATTCCATGAAATTCTGCAAAATTATGCAAAATGCAGTACCATGATTTTGCGTTATATTTTAGCTCGAAATGCAACCTATCATCAATTTATTGTGCGAGGACACATTTAAACAAAAGCGTTGTGGACACCAGCTGCTCACAATCTGTTATTACCTTGCATTTGTGGTCACTTTTTACTGCAAGTGGTGCATTTGTGTACATTTTTACTGCAAATGGTGAGTAATTATATGAAGTGGCGTAATGTCATCATTTTGGGAAATTCACATAACAAGCATAATGCAAAACTCACAAAATAATGTCAATTACGCTGGTGTATTGTAACTTTCACCAAGGTCTTACCTTAATATCCTGTACATGGTGCAGGTGCATAAAACAGGTGCTGTGCTCTGCAACAGAAAAATTCACCATTATACAGTCCATGGTTGTCTGAAGTGCCCTCATCACCTCCTCGCCGTTTGATCAAATGGTTCAACTACTGTCTGAAAAAAATGTAACAAGGATACAGGACCCGAACTTAAGGACGCTCAGCAGCATATGAAGGAGACAACAAGTGTGCCAGGATAGTAAGGGCCTGATTTAGATCTCGGTGGGACTGGTTCCACCGCTGCTTTTCTTTGGTCTTCCCTCCTGCCAATACGGCGTCCGACGGCCCGAGTTAGATGTTGTTTGGTAATGGGCAAGAAGACCACTGCGATCCCACTGAGTCCGCCTGTTAAGAGCTCCACGCCCCCACAGCGACATGGGCTGCAACAGCCATCGGCGGGAGTCTAGCCATGATTCCTGCCATCCACATTTGGATGTGGCCTGTTTTGAAAGGAATTCCAGAGGGAATCCCTCCTACTTCGGGACGGTGGAATGGGGAAAAAAGAGGTGAAAAGTCACCCATTTCTGGGGTTACAGCAGTGATTGTGTCCTACACGCCATCATCCAGGCCCTCCCTGTCATGCTGCACCTTGTCTGTATGGACCAACACCCAGTTTCGACAGAATCAAAAATAGGTGTTTGTTGTTTGTGCTGGTGTACAACGAATGGTGTGCGTATGTGTTGTAATACAAAGTCCATTAGCCAAGGTGTATATTCTGCAGATTATATACTTAAGCTTAGTTCCAAGATAAGTTCCAGGGAAGTAAGTGGGTAATCACAGATAGCATGTAGATAGCGGAAAGGCCTACCAGGAACAGCTTCACTGCTGCTCAGCCTGCACACTCCAACTGACAATCAGCACATCGCCAAGCACTCCAGCATTAATACTGGCTGAGCAGTAGGGAAGGTGTAGCTAAGGAAAAGGAATGGCAACAGTTAAGTCACAAGACACACCCTTTCCTTAGGAAAACAATACGCAGAAATAATGCAAAAGATGGAAACGTGCATATAATCTGTCGGAAGAAAATAGAGGATTAAGTCACAATGCCAAATCATTAAATACATTAAATTCACAAATGATTGAGGGGACATTCCTAATGTATACATGCATTAAAATCACAAAAAGAATTTACAGAATATTTCCAAAAAAACAATAAATCTTAAAAAGCTACCAACACTTTCTGAATCAATAAACACATTGAGATCTCTGAAGGAAGTGACCTGATTAGGGTCACCTGGGTCACTTACGACCACCTCTCAGCATTCCACACAAATGATGAGTCGGTCAAACAGTAGAGGATACAAACCAAGTATATTTTATTCAGATACACTTGAGCGGAGTCGGGTCTGACCAGCCTCCTTGGATTGCTGCAGAGGGACTGACTTCAGCGAACATAGATATACAATATGTAAGCTTTATGAACCAAGAATGCCCCACCCCTAATTGAAATCTAATGGCAGGTGCAGCTAAAATGTAGGAGTACAGTAAGATGAGTTTCTACTCCGGGACCGGTCACACATTATCTACATGACTGGATTATTCTGTTTATGTATACAGTTAGGCTAATGCGAGAAAAGAATACATTAATTGGAACAGAGTATTCGTTAGTAGAGCAAGGCCTAACCTTTTAGAAATTACATTTTCCACAGCCTGCCTCTTGAGTCAGGGAATACATAAATAGCAACATGATTCAAAATGGCGGCTGAACCTAAAATGGTGCCCCAAATGCTAACTTAACACGTGCAATGCATCAACAGTACAGCTAGAAAAAAGCAATTATTCCAACAGACCCTACTTTTAGCATTTGCTAAACCGTTGTAGAATTGGTAGCTGAAAAGATGGAATTTGCAGAGAAACAAAAGACATAAACACTTAGAATTATTCATATATTCAGTATTCAAAATTGACATTGCAAGGGATGATGTAGAACCAAAAATGTCCTCATCAATCTGCATCATGTCAGCAATATCGTTTTGCAACATGATGGCAGGGCTAGTGTCAGGAACTGTCTTTTTCGATTTAGGAGCGAGAATGCTTATACAGTAAGTGCAGCAGGTAGGGATACAGTGTATGCAAAGACAACATGTGAAGATAACACCGACAATCACAGCTAGAAAGATAAGGATCTTCCAACCCCAGGATGTGAACAATCCCCACAACCACCCAGAGAGAGTCCAAGTACCATTTTCTTGGTGTATATCGAAGTCTAGGCAATTTCTGTATGGCAGCATACACATTGGGGGTGTGGTCAGGTATGTACACACAGCAGCTACTGCCAATAAAGCGAGAGGCCCCTCCCTGATCAGCAAGGATGAAGTCTAACACCATCAAGTTTTGTAAGGTGACGAGCCTCGTAGCCTGGAGCTCAGCAGTGATATCGGTCAGTATCCCTGCCGGTGTATTAATAACCCCTTACACAACTCTTGTGAGCCGACGAATGTTAAGGCTATTGGACATGGGGCCCTAAAAAGGTACGACACACTTCATGCCATCCTCAGACTGTTGTAAGGTAGTATCTGTTTGGTCTATATCTTTTGTGTCAATGACCCTTCTCACTCGGGGCAAGTATACACTCCTAAGTTGTAGCTGATGGTTTTTATGGTAATTGGACGGAGGTATATACACAGGGGGAGGGGAAAAGAGAGATAACACCTGCCTGACCACCTCCCGGGAGCCAGTCATAAGCTTGGGATCACAGACAAAATAGACATTAAGGGGTGTTATTAAGGGCAAACTATCGGTCGTTCTCAACTTATATGTGGAAATGCATTTTCTCTCCCCAACTTTTATCCTCCCAGTCCCCTGAACAAAGAAACTAGCTGTTGTTTTGATCACTGACATTGGTATTGGCTGGTCCTCAGTAACATTAGGAGCCTGGAAAGACTGGAAATACTCTGACGTGTCAAACCCTTGGAAATCAGCTATTTCCATTCACAACCATGTCCCATTCTTTACACTTTTGTATGTGCTCATGCAGGTCCTTAAAAATAATTTACCAAACGCCTCTTGGCCTGTTGGACTGTTGGGGAGCCCTGTGAAGGAAATACACATTCTGTACCACAGTGCGAGAATCAGCAGGTGCCCTATCCAGAGTATTGAATATGGGATGGGGGAGCACCATACCGAGGAATGCAAACCAACCCTCGCAACTACTGATGTATGACAGTGGCATGGACAAGTTATCATTTTTATGAGTCACTGAAGGAAGTAATCCACAAACCCAACAATTAGTTGTATTCGACACCTCATGAGCCTGATGCAACATTTGTATATATCCTTATAAGACTTTCGGTACTCTCCTTTGTAACGTACCAAAGTAACAAACATATGTTCAGGAGCAATCAGTGTTGTACCAACAAAGGAATGCACAGGATACTTCTCTTCCAGAAACCAGGATATCCCCAGTACAATTATTAACTCAATCGCAACTATTGATGCAAAAACTATTTAACTGTTTGTAGACCAACCCCGCACTGGAAGTGGTGGTGCGAATGGCTGTTCCTCCTCAGTAATAGTTCGACAAAATGGATACATTGTGAAGCAAAAAGGGGAATGCAGTAAAAGCAATAACTGGCAATTGTTCCCAGTGTACGTCTAAGCCTCACTGATACAGGCTCCTATTGTTCATCATCGTTGGCCCTCTTGAGCACCGGCGGTGGAGCTGCTCAGTCCTAGCTCTTGATGAATCCCATGTCATCGAGGATAATGTACCCCCCTCCCAGGGAGCACGTTTGATCTATCCGAACAATGCACCAATCTTGCTTCACCCTAAACTAACTGTTTGTACTATAGGTAGGCTGTGGGTTTTTAGGTTTAAACCTATAATAACTGATAAAATCCCACTGAAAGAAAAATAGCCCTCACCGGTGAAAACATATAAACACTGAAAAAACACCTGGACAACCACAAACTAAATGCCATTCAAAGAAAGGAAAAAGACAGTGAAAGAGTCATTTTTTTCTTCCTGAAGGGGTCAATACAATGTAACTTTGTTATACAGGTAGCAGTAAGAAAGACTGGCTAACATTATTCTGCTTGAGTTTTGTTTTTTAGGGATGCCACAAAAATATTGTTTCTTCTTCCCTTTTCTTTTTCAGTTTTGTGGCCTTTGGTCTAAAGATGCAGGGTTTAGTTTCATGTTTTAGGTTTAGTTTAATTATTTTATAAACTATAGAGATTCAGGAAATATAAAACTCATATTTGATATTTTGGCTGCATTTGATTCTTTCACCGATAGGTAAAGTGGCTGGTTTCATACACATCTTTCCTAATATGTGTCATCACATTTACCCACAGAGAATGGGTAAAAACCCTTAATACATCAGACCATAGTTTCTAGTGGGTCAGTATTGATAGTAGGTGAATTGCCAACACCTCAGGCCTTAAACATTCAATGCAAGGTATAGTGACAAGTATATATATCACCAAGCATCTGGGATAGTGGTGAAAACATGACACCAGATTTTTGGAAAACGTGGAACGCAGTGTCACTTGTAATGCTCTGCAAAAAAGGTACTTTTCAAGTTCAACAAAGATTGGAGTGATATTGTTTGTATTTGCAGTGATTCAGCTACGTATATAAAAAAGTTGTGTGATGACCTGTCAAAATTGATACCCGAGCTGAAGTGATTCCCTGTAGTAGATCCTTGCCACTTGTTAGATGGTATGCTGAAAGCATCTTTACAATCTTAAGAGTTAATGAGGGATGCTATTGACTTTTTAGTCCATTCTGGTGCACTGGTTTCTAATGCACAGAAACTAAAACGCAAATATTTATCATTTCGTGCTTTATGTGGCATCAAAGAAAGAGTCATCCCAACTGTGTCCCTTAGCTGATGGTTCTCAGCCCAATGGGCTAAAAATGCTGAGAGGGCCTTTTCACAGAAGTTTACATGGGAAGGAAAGAGCGAGCGCACATGACCCAAAGACGCACTGAAGAAGTATTGTATGGTGTACTACAATAAGATTAATTAGCAAAAATCAATTTAGACCCTCATATACACTATAAGTACATTGTCTATATACCATGTTCTTTCAGTGCAGAAAGAAAGCAATAATAAAAGCAAAACGTTCCATAAACACCAGAACACACTTTTTCTCTTGTTTTTAGTTGCGCGAAAATGTGTAACCACTGATAACAACTGTTTTTAAGATATTGAAAACACTGAAAAAAAAACACCAGAATTTACCAAAAATAGAAACTGAAAACAGGAAAGGCTAACTATAGGCAAAGTACCCCCTGACTTGCGCAGTCCATCCATAACTAATCTAACTTCTCCTTTGGTGCACTGTCCTTCACTCGAGGGCACAAATTGTACCTGGTGACTCCAAGCACAGAGGGGTCAATGAAAAGGGGCTCAGGCACAGGGGGGTCAGTGGAAAGGGGCTTCTGAATGGTTCTCACCTCCGGGGCACTGCCACAATTAGCACCTAATTTTTTGTTAAAATAGCATCACTGAACGGGATGAACTGGGCACCTTCACATGCTCCGAATCCCCAATGCCCTCCCTTACCCACTGATCATAGGGCAAGGGCATGGGTACTCTCCGGCAGTGATGCGAATGAATCCAATTATTTCGCCTGGTTACTTTTATGGCTGTGCGGGTAGGAAGGAGGACCGGGACAGGTCCCTTCGAGTGGGGCTTCAAACTCTTTTTCTGCTGGAAGTTCTTCACCAGGACAATTTTGCTTGGTTGAATATCACGTCCTGGCCCCTCGGGTACAAGTGGCAGGGAGTCATCTATTTGTTGGTGAATACAGAGCAGACTTTTCGTTAACTCACACACGTAATCTGTCAGCAAAGGATACTCAATTTCCGAAAATGTACGTGGTTGCGGGATGCCACAAACATTCGCCTAGCACCGAGCACAACCTCGTAAGGTGACAATCCTGTCCTGGAATGCGCTGTTGTTCTCGTGTACAAAGGGGCTGATGGTAAAGCATCTCTTCACTGCAACCCTGTGGTCTCCTGCATCTTTGCCAATTTCAGTTTGAGAGTACCGTTGTACTTCTCAACCAAACCTGCTGACTGGGGGTGATTCTCAGCATGTAACTTCTGTCTGATGTGTAGTCCCTCGCAAACTAGCTGAATAACCTTGGCATTGAAATGACTTCCGTTATCACCCCAGATCAAATGGAGCAAGCCTATGCGAAGAAAGTACTCCTTCCGCAATGGCTGTATTCTCTTTAGTGGGGTACGCCTCAACCCATTTATTAACGCACAAAAAACCACCAACACATACTTCAAATTATTGACCCTGTCCAATTTCAATGAAATTCATTTGAAGGACCTCAAAAGGGAAAGTGGGAGGTGCAAAAATGAGTGGGTGGTGTAGGGGTGCCCTAGCCAGGATTTTGCATCATGCACATCATGCAGTATTTTACCAAGTGCGTAGCTGTCTTGGAGATGTTGTTATTTTGCCATTTTGGTGTTCCAGGTCTTGGCAGCAAGGTGGGAGAAGGATCTGCCACTTGCGGTCGTTCTTCGGATGCGGGGGACTGTGGCAAGGGCAAGGCAGGTGGAGAGGAGCTGGCGGGTTGGGGTGTAGTAGCTGAGTCGTCTGTTGAGGTATGCTGGGTCGATGTTGTGTAGGGCTTTGTGTGCGTGGATGAGGAACTTGAAGGTTATCCTCTTGTTGACGGGGAGCCAGTGCAGGTCTCTCAGGTGGGGTGAGATGTGGCTGCAGCGGGGGATGTTGAGGATCAGACTTGCCGAGGCATTCTGGATGCGTTGCAGTCATCTCAGGAGCTTGGCCGAAGTTCCTGCGTAGAGGGTGCTTCCATAGTCCAGCTTGTTGGTGACGAGGGCCTGGGTGACTGTTCTTCTTGTTTCGGTGGGGATCCTCTTGAAGATCCTGTGGATCATTCGGAGGGTGTTGAAGCAGGATGAGGAGACGGAGTTGACCTGCTTAGTCATGGAGAGAGTGGAGTCGAGGATGACCCCCAGGTTGCGTGCGTGGTCGGTGGGTGTCGGGGCTGTTCCTAGTGTTGTCGGCCACCAGGAGTCGTCCCAGGCGGAAGGGGTGGAGCCGAGGATGAAGACCTCCGTCTTGTCTGAGTTCAGCTTCAGTCGGCTGTTCCTCATCCATTCGGTGATGGCCTGAATTCCTTCGTGGAGGTTGGTTTTGGCAGTGTGAGGGTCTTTGGTGAGGGCGAGGATCAGCTGGGTGTCGTCGGCGTAGGAGATGATGTTGAGGTCGTGCTGTCGGGCGACGCGGGCAAGGGCTGCCATGTAGATGTTGAACAGTGTTGGGCTGAGGGAAGAGGCTTGGGGTATGCAGCAGATGATTTCTGTGGCATTGCAGTGGAAGGGGGGTAGGCGGACGCTCTGAGTTCTGCCGGAGAGGAAGGATGTGGTCTAGTCCTGGGCCTTCTCTTGGATCCCGGCGTCTTGTAGGTGTGTTTGTAGTGTGCAGTGGCAGACGTGTCAAAGGCGGCTGACAGGTCCAGGAGGATGAGGGCCGCTGTTTCTCCGTTGTCAAGCAGGGACCTGATGTCATCGGTGGTGGGAAAAGTCCAGGATGCTGTTTTCCTCGAGGTAGCGGGTCAGTTGTTTGTTGACGATTTTCTCTGTGACCTTCGGGGGAATGGGAGCAGGGAGATGGGTCGGAGTTTCTTGAGCTCCTTGGGGTCCGCCTTGGGTTTCTTGAGTAAGACGTTGATCTCAGCCTGCTTCCAGCTTTCCGGGAAGATTGCTGTCTCAAAGGAGATATTGATTACTTTCCGGAGATGGGGTGCGATGGCTGTGCAAACTTTGTTTAAGATGTGGTGAGGGCATGGGTCTAACGGAGATCCAGAGTGGATGGTGTTCATGATCTCGCTGGTGTCCTCTTCGTTGAGGCTGGTCCCGGAGAGCAGGTGGTTGATGCAGGTGGTGGTCGTGGGGGTGCTGGTTGTCGGGGTGGTTGTGGCGTTGAAGTTGTCATGAATGTCGGTGATCTTGAGGTGGAAGAAGGTGGCCAGCGAGTCACAAAGATCTTGCGAGGGCGGGATGTCGTTGGTGTTAGAGCAGGGGGTGGAGAGTTCCTTCACGATGTTGAAGAGCTCTTTGCTGTTGTGTGCAATGTTATCTAGGCGGTCTTTGAATGAGGCCCTCTTGGCGGCTCTAATGAGTTGATGGTGTCTGCGGGTGGCATTCTTGTGGGCTTCGTAGCTGTTCAGTGTTCGTTCGCGGAGCCAGTTCTTCTCCAGTTTTCAGCATGTCCGTTTGGAGGCCTGGAGGTCTTCAGTGAACCAGGTGCCTTTCTTGCTGGTTGGAGGGTGTCTTGAGTGGGGCGGCGGTGTCGGTGGAGTCGGCGGGTGGGCTCTGGGTGAGGGTAGTGGTTAGGTGGCTTTTGCGCCAGCAGCGTCGAGGCATCTGTTGGGTGCGGTGGTGAGTGGTGGGCTTCCTGAGGGTGAAACGGATGCAGTGGTGGTTGGTCCAGTAGGGTTCGGTGGTGTGGTTGAAGGAGACATGGGGGCTTGCAGTGAAGATGGGGTCGAGAGTGTGGCCGGGGCATGGGTGGGTGTTGTCACAAGCTATCTGAGTCCGAGGTTGGCGAGGTTGTCAATCAGGGTGGTGGAGTTCGTGTTGTTGCTATTCTCGTGGTAGAATTCAGGTCCCCGAGGAGGATGTAGTCCGTGGATGGAGTCGCTGAACTGTGATCGGGGTCCGGGGGGGTCTGTAGATGAGGGTTCCTCTGAGGGGGGATCTTGGGATCGATGTGGATCTTGAAGTGCATGTGTTCGGCGGTGCTGAGGGTGTCGTCGGTGTTGGTCGAGACTCTGAGGGTGTTCCTGTGGACGATGGTGATTCCTCCTTTGGCGCCGTTGGTACGGTCCCTGCGGGTGATCTTGTAGCCTTCCGGGATGGCTATGGTGATGTCGGAGCTGAGGTGGGGTTCAGCCAGGTCTCCATCAGGAAGGCGACGTCTGGGAAGGTATAGTCGAGAAGGTGCCAGAGTTCTATGGCGTGTTTGCGGGTGGAGCGGGTGTTGAGGCGGATGCATCTGAGGTAGTTGGGTTATTTGGATGGCGGTTTGGCGGGCTGGGTGCTGGTGAAGCTGCAGTCCCGGCAGGTGAAGGGTCCTTGGGTGCACTTCGGGGTGGCCCGGTAGCAGGTGTGTTCTTGTACAGAGTAGAGTGCGTGGAGGATGCTGGCGTCGCAGTGGAGTTGGGTGTTGTGGTGTTCGCGGGGGCCAGGGGTTCTGGCGCTGGGTGCGGTCCAGGCGCGGACGGGCGCAGATGGGCTTGCCTTAGGCGTGCCTCCGGCGCACCAGTTGGGCGCCCGCTGCGCGCGGCCGCGCTGTGGCCACCATGTATGGGGAGGAGGGAGGGAGGTGCAGCTGGGAGGCCAATGGATGACGAGGGGGGCGGGGCTGCAGGGGACACAGCAGCGGGAACCAGGAATGGGCAGAAGGGACTAGGGGAAAAACAGAAGGCAAAAGGGGGAAACAGTGGGGGACAAAAAAGAAGAATGCTACAATCGTAGAGCAACACAAAACCAGGCCCAGTACAGAGGCAAAACACAGTACAATTATCACAAACTAAAAATGAGCAGAGCCCAGGGTGGTCTTAAAACCCTGGTCACAGCGGCATTAGCTGGGCTTGGGGCACTGGCGCAGACAGGTGGAGATGCGCGGTGTGGGGAGGGACCTGCCTGGAGGCAGGGTTAAGGGTCACCTTCACGCTTTCTTGTGTATCCTCAAACATGGAGAACTCGGGCACCCACCTGGCGGGACTCGCTGCCAACATTCTTTTCATCTTTGTTCTGGCTGTTGCCTTAGCTCTCTGATCTGCAAGAGCGTTCCCCTTACCCACATTATCAGTAATTTTCTTATAGGCGCTGCACTTCACTCTGGCCACTTTCTTGGGGAGTGTCAAAGCAGACAGAAGCCTATGTATAAGGGGACCATGCTGAATGCGTGCCCCATGGGAAGTAAGGAACCCTCTCTATGCCCAGAGCCGTCCAAAATTATGGGCGACCCGAAGGCATACTGGCTGTCAGTATAAATCTTAACAACCAGTCCCTCGCTCAACTCACAGGCTCAAATAAGGGAGACTTGGTCTGCAGCTTGGGCTGACTGATAGGGAACTCGTGATGTCTCAACTACTGTGTGCAGTGTTGTAATTGCATATGCAGCACAGCACTTCTATTGTCATCTGGTAACTTAAAGCGAGAGCCATCAACTTATAGTTCGCCTTGGGGGTCAGATAAGGGAATATCAGTCAGGTCTACCCAACCCTTTGTCTCTTCCTCTGTCCGGAAGATACAATCATGTATGTCAATCTCCGCATTCTCAGAAGGTAGTTGTAGTAACGTGGATGGGTTCAGTGTGGCACAGCGCTTGATCGTAATGTGCTTTTGAAAGAGCATTAGCTCATAACCGGTCAGACGTGCATTGGTGTGGTGCTGTGTCCTTGTCTTATTAAAAAGTGTATCCACAGCATGGGGTACTATGACTGTAAGGCCAGTATCGAGTACGAGTCCCACCGATTGACTTATTGAGATAGCCACAGCCGCGACCGCTCTTAGACAGATCGGGAAGGCTTGGGCGACAGGGTTAAGTACAGCAGAGAAATAAGGACACGTCATTGTTTATCCCTAAATTTGTGTGTTGAAACAGAAAGCACGCAACCACCCAGCTCATGGACGTACAATATGAAGCACTTCACATAATTAGGGGTAGCAAGCACTGGAGCCGAGCAAAACACAGTATTTAATTGCTCAAAAGACTGCTGACACTCTGGCGTTCAAGACAGGGGTTCATGCACATCTTTTAGTGTTAGCGCAAGCAGGGGCTTCATAAGCAGCGAGAAGCCAGGTATCCACTGCCTGCGATAGGAAGTGATACCTATGAAAGTACGCGCATCTTTCTGAGATGGCGGGACAGACATTTTAACAATGGTACTGATGCACTCAGGGGTCAGTCTCCTAGCCTCCTTCAACTGTAGGTGACCTAAGTAGGTGACCTCCTGTCGACAATACTGATATTTAGAAAGGGATACCATATGACCATGGTCAGGTAGATGAAGCAACAATTTAACCATATTATCTCTCCAACCTTCTTCTGTGTCTGAAGCGATCAGCAGGTCGTCAACATATTGAAGTAATACACTACCTATGGAGAGCGACAAGGAATCCAGCTGGCTTCTCATTGCCTGGCTATAAATACTCAAACTTTCTGTATAGCCTTGAGGAGCGCAACAAAATCTAAAACTTCTACCAGCTAGGGTGAACCAAAACAGATATCTGCTATCAGGATGAATGGGAATACTGAAGAATGCATTTTTCAAGTCAATGACAGAAAATAATTTGGCAGAAGAAGGAATCATCGTCAAAAGAGTCTTAATGTCAGGGACCACCGAAACTGAAGAATCACTATTTTGTTACCTTCACGCAAACCAATTACAAAACTGTAAACATCTTTGTGATACTAAGAGAGACCTGAAGGTGTCCGTTTGAGGATTGGAAGAATAGAGCTATTACAAACATTAGTAGTTGTCTCCTCAACCACTCCTTTCTCAATCAAGTCTTGCACAATTGAATCAAAGCTCACTCACTTGCCTGCGGTATCTTATACTGAGGAATGCGGGGTAAAATAGCACTTTCCTTGGCAGATATCGGACTATGTGATGTCTTCAACAAACCAACATCTGTGTCACCTGTTGCCGATAGTGTGGGTGGCACATCATTAACACCAGCAGGGAGAGGCACATCATTCAGATCCATTGGCATGTAGACACCCTCTGGGTAGCAATAGATTGTGGCATGCAATTTCTTCAACAGATCCAGACCCATTAACTTTTCTCCACAATTAGACCTCATTAAGAATGGCGAGTCCACAGTGAAAGGACCAATAATCAATACAAGAGGTTTGGAAATGGGGCTTACAAACGGTACACCAGAAAAACCTACTAAAACATTATTATGGCTAGACAGAGCCGCCCCAGGGACCAAGGAACGAGAAATAGAGCTGGTTGTTGCATCTGTAGCCACCAAAAACTCCTTAGTCGAACCATGCACATCTGCACTGACGTACAGACCACGTTCATCTACAGGTATCAAAACTGGTCCTTCACTCTGTCCCTGGCTGCCCTAGCTGTAAGACATCCCTGTTACCTCATCTGTATCATAGTCATCATGATAATACTGTTTGCCCAGAGGGTCGTCACCGTAATTTTGATCAGTTCGGCCCTCCGATGTCCCAGTTGTCTGAGATCCATCCTGGCCACCGTCACCCCGTCCACGAGGCCTTGCCCTCTTGGCACCGCATCTTCTGCAGAATTACAGGGCACTCACTGCGCCAGTACCCCTCCTCCTTGCAGTATGCACACTGATTTGGTCCTACAGGAGTAGCATTCCTGCTAGCATGGGGAAGCTGTTGGGCCATACCATTACATTTACCATTCCCTCGAGAAGCCTGTTGCAACAACACC